>NW_017729031.1:85023560-85025756 GCF_001723915.1 Gavialis gangeticus
GGGGAGGCTAGCATAGTTTCACATATTTAAACTGAAGCTGAAGACGTTGCTGCTAGGGCTATGCGAACCTTCAGTAGCTGATTCGATTTGGAGGAGATTCGGCCCAATTTGGTAGCCAAATCTCCGAATCGAATCGGGAGAACCATTAATCTCCCTAAATCAAATCGGAAGCCTCCAAATCAATTCGGAGATTCGGCTGTAGACTGTACAGGCAGGCACTAGGCAGTACCGGTGGAAGCAGCTGGGGGAGCAGCCAGACAAGCCCCACCTTGAGCCAGCAGGCCCAGGAGTAGCCACAGCTCATCCAGCTGCCCCCTGTGCTGGGAGAGGCAGGCAGTGCTGGCAGCCCCAGGAGAAGCTGTAGGGAGCTGGGGGGAATGATTAGGGGTTGGGGGAATGAGCAGGGGCTTCCCGGCAGCTCCCGGTTCCATTCCCCAGCCCCCGCAGCTTCTCCCGGGGTTGCCAGCACTGCCTGCCTCACCCCAGAGGGGGAGCAGCTGGATGAGCCACAGCTTCTCTCAGGGCTGCTGGCTCAAGCCGGGGCTCATCTGGCTGCTCCCCCAGCCACTCCTGCTGGCACTGCCTGCCTGTACAGTCTACGGCCAAATAAGATTTGACACTGAATATCTTCGGATTTGGCTGAATTGAATTGGAACAGTGATTTGAATCACCGTGTTCAAAGCAAATACTTTCCACTTGCACGGGCCTAGTTGCTGCCTTCTGAGCTGCTTGTGGGATTTTTCATCTTCTGGTGGGGTGCATAATTCATGCTGACTGTTGCTTTGCCCCAGTGTGATGAGTAGTCAGAGCAACTGGTGTCTGTTGCCCCATGTGTTCTATAGTTACCTGCACCAGTGCAACATATACTTACCCCAGTTCATTCAGGTTTTGGCAACTTTCACAGAAGTGCAGAGCAAGTTTAAATAACAACACACAAGGCAACACAGCAGAGCAGTTGTGATATTCAGAGGCAGGTTTTTTTTCGATGTGCATCTCTGGGTTCCTTTGGGCTTTCTTCCCTTCTGACTAGGGGGCAGATATGAATGTTTTTTGGCCAACTTGCACAGACAGGGCCAGGTGTAGTCCTGATAAGGCTTCAGGCTGCCTGAGCTCCTCTTTCACACTTATCAAACCCACAAAGCAATGTGCTGCAGTTAAGATTTCCCTCAAATTTACTTTCAGAGGTGAAACCCTAATGGTCTGTGCACTCATGAAACCTCCTGAATTACTCCAAACCCTTCCAGACGCATCTCCCAGTTCTGTCTGTGGAAGAGAAGTCACCAGAGTCCTAGGACCCTGCAGAATTATACTTACTGTTGCTACAAATATAAAATCTCCCTAGTCCCATGATTGTGGTGTCTGGTTTCACAATATACTGTTTGAATTAAATTCTGAATATCCCAAATAAGAGGAGTAGATCACTAGGATCCCTTGCCACCTGCACCTTTTAGAAGCAGAGAGTAACCAGTTAACTAAAGAAGTGCAGCATGACACTCCCAGTTCATTGCCAATCAGACTGGTGATTACTTATGGCTCAATATTTATTCCTACTATAGAAACAAAGCAGGAATAGAGAGTGTTGAGTATCCTGGTAATGACTGATGCAAACGTAATGGAAACTTGTGTTTTGTTTGATATGGGTAGGAGTCTGGATATGATGAGCAGTGGTTACATATGTTCTGGAGAGCAGAAGGTACATTTAAGCAGGGGAAGTTGACAGGAAAAGCAGCAAGGCAGGAAAAAAAAACAGTGGCCACAATGGAAAACCGTTAGCATTGAAAACTCAGGCTTGTTTACTTTTGTTCTGCTTATTCTACTCTGTGGTGACGCAGTCGTTTCCACAGCAGCCAACTGTAACCCCTCTTTACAGAGGGATTCCTTGTATGTTCCTCTCCTTTTTGCCATGAACAGGATTTTTAAAAGTAGATGAAGTTATAGTAGACAAGGAATCTACATTTTTGCTGATGTATTTTAGAGGTATGTGCAGCTCTGGGTTCCTAAGTTCAGAGCTCCCCATGAAGTGGTAGTACCCTAACCACACGTTTGTACCCTCAGTACGACACTGGGTCCATCTTCTGAAAACCAGTATTGTGAGGGTCCTGGATTTCAGCCCTGGATCTGGATAAAATAAGCCAGTTCATAGCTTCATAGAGGTTAGGGTCGGAAGAGACCTCAATAGATCATTGAGTCTGACCC
>NW_017729031.1:85025767-85029540 GCF_001723915.1 Gavialis gangeticus
CCTCTTTACAGAGGGATTCCTTGTATGTTCCTCTCCTTTTTGCCATGAACAGGATTTTTAAAAGTAGATGAAGTTATAGTAGACAAGGAATCTACATTTTTGCTGATGTATTTTAGAGGTATGTGCAGCTCTGGGTTCCTAAGTTCAGAGCTCCCCATGAAGTGGTAGTACCCTAACCACACGTTTGTACCCTCAGTACGACACTGGGTCCATCTTCTGAAAACCAGTATTGTGAGGGTCCTGGATTTCAGCCCTGGATCTGGATAAAATAAGCCAGTTCATAGCTTCATAGAGGTTAGGGTCGGAAGAGACCTCAATAGATCATTGAGTCTGACCCCCTGCATAGGCTCTGCTAGCTTATGGCCATTTTTTCTTGTAACCCCCAGGGACACTTTGGTGAGTAGAGCCTCACCAGTTTATTGGCAGCCACAAGGTCGCCTCTCAACCTTCTCTTGCGGAGGCTGAAGAGGTCCAGGTGCCCTAGTCTCTCCTCATAGGGCTTGGCCTGCAAGCCCTTAACCATACGAGTGGCCCTTCTCTGGACCCTCTCCAGGTTATCCACATCCCTTTTGAAGTGTGGTGCCCAAAACTGCACACAATATTCCAACTGTGGCCTGACCAGTGCCCGATAGAGGGGAAGTATCACCTCCTTGGTTCTGTTTGTCATGCATCTGCTGATGCATGCTAAAGTGCAGTTAGCTTTTCTGATGACTTTTGTCACACTGACTCATGTTCATCTTGGAGTCCACTTGGAGTCCAAGATCCCTTTCCACTTCCGTACTACCGAGCAGGTCATTTCCGAGGCAGTAGGTGTGCTGGACATTTTTCCTCCCTAGGTGCAGCACTTTGCATTTCTCCTTGTTAAATCGCATTCTCTTGTTTTTTGCTCATTTGTCCAACCTGTCCAAGTCTGCCTATAGTTGTTCCCTGCCCTCCGGTGTGTCCACTTCTCCCCACAGTTTTGTATCATCTGCAGACTTAGACAGAGTACACTTCACTCCCTTGTCCAAGTCACTGATGAAGACATAGAAGAGTACTGGTCCAAGGACTGAGCCCTGTGGGACCCCATTACCCACGCCCTTCCAGGTCAATACCGACCCATCCACTACCACTCTCTGGGTACGACCCTCTAGCCAATTTGCCACCCACCAGACTGTGTAATCATCCAAGTCACAGCCTCTTAATTTGTTAACCAGTATGGGGTGGGATACTGTATTGAAGGCCTTCCTGAAATCTAAGTAAACTTATGCAGCACCTTTTATTTGGCTTTGTACACTTGGAGCAGAGTAATTCCTGTTCTTGTAGAAGGAGCTACTGCCTTATGGGCTGATCCACCCTGTCACTGTGCTGGTGGTTTGCTGGTACAATGTCTGCTCATCCTTCCCTTGTTTTGTTTTGTTTTGTTTTTTTTCAGAGAGGAGGAGATGGCCCGGTTTCATGAGGTCATCACAAACCCCTTGTACAAAGCTAACCCCCTGCTGGCCATCAGTGAACATCTGTCCAAGAGGATGAAACAGGAGGAGGGAAGCCTCCTCTAAGACTTCATGGGGGATGGAACAAGCACAGTGGCAATAGCCGAAGAGTCCCTGAAACTGAGCAAGCCTCTCCTGGATTGTACACTCCTTGGAAACAGTCCAGCAGATTATTAAATTCAGTGGCCCTGTTTTCTGTCTACAGGAGTAATGTGATCATCTCCGGACACTGGCAGCTGCTCCTTTGCAAGTATTCCACAGAGGGCAGAGTGCTCTGTGGCATTTTTGTGTACAGATCAGACTTGCAGCAATGGGTCCCAATACCTTTTCTTTCCTTCTTGAAAGCACGCTTCTTAAAAGATTGTTGTTTCTGCTGCTTAGTGGAGGTATACCTATTTTCCTTTACTTCCTGTTATGACAGGCCTTTATAGAAATCCTCCAATATTCTTCCATGATGATCTGAAACACCTTCCTTACTGTTATGCTCTGCTGCATACGGATTAAAGAACAGAAAACTGCTGTAGATTTGTATAAGGGTCAACACTGCTCAAAGAGGTACTATTTGTATGAAAATAATCTTTAAAATAAACTGACATTTTTCTTACTGAGTTTGTCTATCTGGGTTCTGTTTTGGCAAATACTGGTGTAAGTATGAAGTAATGCTCATCACTGTGTCCAATTGCAAAGAAGAGAGCATGTCCTATTTTTTTTAAAAAGAGGACCCTAAGCCCATCTTTAAAATTAATGCTCCGCAGTAGGACCAAAAGCATTCACTCCAGTGTGATAGCATTACAAATCAGGCTCTAAACAAGCTAGAGAACTTGTCTTTCAGGCACTTGAGGTTACATGTATGGCAATGCTAATTCTTTCAGGTCTGTCCTGCATCCTTGGACTGGCCTGTCGTTTGGGAAGCACTGCTAAGATGCTATCGTAGGACACTCTGAGCATGAGCCATTCTTGCTCAATGGAGATAAAGAAAGGATGGCAAATAGCTTCTATATATAAAAGGACTCTTCTGATTTCTCATTGCTACCATATTTAGCTATATTAATTGGCAGCCAAGGAGAATGGAGGTCAGTACTAGAATTCTTTGAAGTGCTGGGGCTTTCCAGCGGATAACTAGGAAGATATCTCTACCAAGGTCAAATTTTTCACTTAGTTGAGGTTAGATCCACAGCTGACAAATGTGGGGTGACTGAGTTTGTACAGTTTCTGAATTTGTACAGTTCCTGAAAACCGAATTTTGATTTCTATGCTTATTTTCTTTTCCTCATTTTCTGTCTTGTGTGGATAAAAGATCTGGTCCACGTCTGTGGTATCTGTGTCAGAATTGTTAATGGAATACCTAAATGTTAAAATAGGTACAATTGGATCATTTAATTCAAAGAGCATGACTTGGATCTCCAAGGCTCCTAATGAGGTCATAGGTCGACATGGTGTTGAGCACAGGAAGCTAGAAGGAAATGTTCAGGTGGACTCACTGGAAGCTTGTTCTACTTTAGGTTGGGTTGTGATAATGGGAGGAGATGGCCGCCCCTTCCTGGGCATCCTATTTTGCTTGTCAGTGGGGAGGCAGGTGGGGAAATACAGGGAGGTAATACTGCACAACTCTAGGAGGGACCAGTTTAAGAGACTTACTGTTCCTTCAGCTCTACCTGTTCATTTCTTCCTCTCCCTACCCCCAAAAGGAAAAGAACAGGGGCCCTGGGATCCCTCTGGGCCTTCACAGTCTTGATCTTGAGAGATGTCCAGGCTAGAATGAGAAGCTTGGATGACCATTCTGTCTTGAACAGCAGGGCCATTTAGCTCCTGAACACCTGCGCTATTAGCCTTGGGTTTCTGCTTCCTTTCACTTCTCTTCCTGGGGATGTCACTTCCATTTTCTTGTTTCTCCTTTTGACTTGTGTTCGACAAGAAGGCAATTGGCAGATGTAGTCATGATCAGGGATCCAGGTTTTCAGTTTCCCATGAAAAAAATGTGGATTTTCTTCCCCTGCTGAAGGAGAAAAACATGGATTTTCCCCTTTTGCAAGCAGCTCTCTGCAGGTTGGCAGAGTTACCGCCTGCAAGACCTGCTTGAAACGGTGGGAAACCCTAAGCTGTGTCCAGCAGAGATGGGGCCTGAGAGTCTGTCAGCCAGGGCTGACCCAGACTCGCTTTCCATCCTGTGGTGTTTGCAGTAAGCACAGCTTTTGGGGGCAGGGGCCTGGGGGTGGCAGGCAGTGGGGGGCCCCCTCTGGCAGGGCTTTGGGGGTTTTGGGGGCTGCAGGGAGAGCCAGCAGGGCTGACGGGGGGGGGGGG
>NW_017729031.1:85029867-85057584 GCF_001723915.1 Gavialis gangeticus
GTCCATAGGCACTCAGGACATTGCAGGGGAACCTGGGCATTCTCAGGACACTGCAGGCAGCATTCCTGTGCTGGGACACAGCCCTACCCTGTGTAGGGACAGGTGGGCAGGGTCTCTTACCTAGCCACTTGGTGCCCTTGGGGCAGGGTTGGGGGCTGGGGGTGCTGGGGTGAGCATTGCCTGTCCTCTGCGCTGGCAGCTGCTGCCCTGCTGCTTGCTGCACCAGATCCTGCCAGCCTGTGGCTGCGGTGCTGCTAGCGGCTCTGCCAGGACTAGTGCTGGGGGCGTGAGGTGGGGCACAGAGAGGGGAGGAGCAACATGCATGCTGCCCTGCCCCACCCAGGGTCCTGCCAGCCTCACCAGCCCTGGGTGCAGTGTGGCCCCTGTCTGCCCAGCCACCGAACAGGACAGGACCTGCCAGAGGGAGCTGCAGCCACACAGGCAGCAACTGCACTGCACCCAGGCCCTGCACTGGTGCCAGGACACGCAGCCCTGGCCTGCAGGGGCTCCTGGTCCCGGGAACCACTCAGGGCAGTGTGATGGGGGGTCATGGGCAGGGGGGTGCGTGTGGGGGGGAAAATTGAGGTGGCAGCAGGGGGGTGTGTGTGTGTGTGTGTGTGTGTGTGTGTGATGGGCTGGGGGTGGCAGTGGGGAAGAGGGTGTGAGTGAATGTGAGAGAGAGGGAGAGATTGGGATGGGTGAGGCGCTCCAGGTAGAAGCCAGATCTGGGCCTGGAGCCTCCTTGCCCCCCCTAGAGCAGCCTGTGCAGGGGGAGGCTGTCCTAGAGCGGAAGAGACTTGATCAGCCAGAGGCAGCCCAGCCCAGTCCCTGAGCCCCAGTCAGGGCTTCCCAGGAAGGGCATGGGCACCGCTGGGGCCTGGGCACATATAAAGGGAGTGGAACAGCAGGGGCTGGCACCGCTTGAAGCCACAAAGCAGGAGGGCGGGATGGGGGAATAGATAACAGTTGCAGCTGCACCCGTGTCCTGGTGCTGGGAGGGAGCGACTGGGGGATGGGCAGGGGCTGCAGGGCAGCAGTGAGGGGCACTGGCAGGGCTGTAGCTTGGGAGTGAAGGGCACGAGCCTGGGCAGGGAAAGAGCACTGGCATGTCAGGGCTGCTCAACACCACAAAGCAAATGGGGCAGACAGCTGCAGTTGGACCTGTGTCCTGGTGCAGGGGGAGGTGCTTCCTGGAGGGAGCAAATAGGGGGTAGGCTGGGGTTGCGGGTGAGGAGTGAGGGGCACCAGCAGTCCTAAAAGGGCTATGGCTTGGGAGTAAGGGGCCACAGCAGCATATTGGGGCTGCTCAGTACCACAAAGCAGTGGGGATACTGTTGGAGCTGGACTCGTGTCCTGGTGAGCAAAGGGGACAGGGGGAGCTCTGATTTTCTATGATACACCAAAATCAAACACCAAAATTTAGAAGGTATTTAGAATTGATTTTATTATAATTACTGAGGCACTGGCAGGCTTACAGATTTGCTTTAAAATTGTAAATATATCAGTAAAACTTTGTGTTCAACTAATACCTATACATATAGTGGTATTTCATTTTAATCATGAAAATACAGATTTTGGGGGTTTTAATCAGAGAATTTGAGATTTGTTTTAAACAGAGCAAAGCAGGATCCCTGGTCAAGATGAATCCACTCATGCGATGCTGCTGGTAGCCTGTCCTGAGAGACAATCGAGAGCAATGCCTTGAACAGCTGGATGCAGCCATGCTTGTCAGTCCTGATGGGCTGATCAAACCACGTGGTGTGCCAGGTGCCAGAAGGAAAAGAAGGTCCTAGGAAGAAGCTCTCTTTCTTTTCCTTTAAGATGGTACTGTCTGGCTTCTTAACTACAGGGGCTGCACCCGTGAGGGCCAAACACCCCTTCACATCCTTGCCTACAGGCTCCCCACCACTGTGCAGGCAGAGGGGCTCTCTCCTGCCCTCCCTTCACCTCCTTGGCTTTGGGTTCCCCTGACACTGCATCAAGTTGTGTCTCTGCCCTACCCTGCTCCCCGGGGTGGGAGCAGGAAATAAAAGCCAGAGAAAGGAGGGTTGTGAAGTCTGAAGACCGTGGCTGCAACAGCAGCTGGAGCAATGAGGGGAATACAGTTGGGGAAGGTGGTCTGGGGGCTGCAGGTCTAACCCCTAATGGGCTGCCAGTTGGACAGCCCTGGTTTAAGACCAAACAAGCCCCTGTTTCTCCCAGCACACCCACTTTTACTCATTTAAATGCAAAAGGGGGTAAGGGGAAGAAGCAGGGGGCATCTTCAACTTCAATTACAGCACCAAAAGTGCCCATTAAAATAACTTCCTCTTAGAAGACAGAAGAGTTGATACCATAGAAGGAATAAAGGGAATGTTGTTTCTGGCTGAAGAAGGGGCATGTGGGTCGAGGTCAGGGCAGCTGAAGGGCAGGGTGGGTGAGTGGGTGAAACGTGACTGTTATTACAAACAAGGGCTCTATTCTCTCCTCTATTTGAAGAGGCCACATGCAGCCTCAGGTTTCTCAGCTCTAAAATGAGGCAATGACATTTTCCAGGGTAGACCACGATGCTTTTCTGAATAATAAGGTTTCTGTGGTATATATGCCATAATTCAGCACTGAGGCACTTCTATTCATGAGAAACGTTGTGTTCTTCAGAGGGGCTAATGCTAATACTCACGTACTTTACAGCCCATATTTCCTAAACCACCATTACACAGAGTCAGTTGCAGACCAACCCCGAGAAAGTTTGCTCGTGTTGCAGAGGGTTTCTTTGCTAAAGCAATGTATCTGTTTAATACAATTCTTGTCTGGAACTCCGGGCCCCCTAGGTGCATTGGACCCAGCTACTGAGCCCTTTCAAGGAAAAGAGCAAGACTTTCAGCTTGACTAAATATTTTATCTGAAGCTAGGAGGATCTCATACATAAGCATTGTGCAGTATAGACAGACAATGATGGCATGTGTAACTGAGACATGCCTTGCCGCCTATTAGGAGGGGATGGACTGCTAGGTGATGGATTAAACTTTAGGGAACAGGAGTACTACTAAAATGAGAACTGAACTGACCAATTGTATGTGTGCTGCAAGCTCTTCAAAATGCTTTCCTTTGCACAGCCCCATAGCCTGTCTTGATCCAGGTCAGCTGTTCATCCAAGAGCAGATCTATTCCAAGCCCCACCTTGGCATTGGTGGTAGTGGCATAGACAGAGGGAGAAAATATTATTTGGGGAGGCTTAGTGCATGTGTCGGCTCGAGAACTACAACTCCCATTGTGCTCTGTGTGGTGCAACGCATACATGGTTAGCCTCTTCCTCAGCTTCATGGAGCTGAGCATGCATGGGGTCCTGGCGTGACTGCACACTGAGCAGTGCCATGGTACTGCTGCTGTCACCCGCTGCTGTGAAATTAGTTGGGCTAAGCCCCCCAAGCCGGAGCCTCCCGCTGCCTATGGGTAGTGGTGGGGTAGTTGTGTGCTGTGAAGGACAGTCAGTGTTGTCACCTGCACACTTCTGGCAGTGGAGGTTGTCATCTGACTAGTTCTCCCTATTGCTGCTTGTAGATGTTGAACAGGATCAGAATGGGACTCCACAGGTGGTGGGGTTATGGGGGAGATGCACCCTCCTTCATTGTCCTTTGGGCATCTCTTTCCAGGAAGGATTCAGGCCCTTTAAGCTCAATCATATAGGGCTCCACCATCTCTCTCAAGGTGGACCAGGTGAAACAGCTGGCTTCTGCTGCCCTGTGGAAGGTCCTACAGAATTAATTTTCACTTGAGGCCTGGATAGGTCTCATGATCCCTTCTCCTCAGCTGTGTCCTGCACAGGTGACACTTCCTCATGACAACAAGACTGCACAGCCCTCATAGTTTGGATGAGTTGCACACATTTTTTTCTTTGTGGAGTGCTGACCCTATGTTTTATGTATGTAGCTTTGTCCTATCAGAGCCCCAAGGAGACTGCCTGCCTTTCTACCTGCCAGCTCAATGCAGCTGAGCCCTACAGACAAGGGCTCTGATTTGAAGAGGTAGACACTCCAGCATATGTTCTCTGGGAGAGAGGGAGGGAGAGAGAGATCATCTGTGGTTTGAACTGGCTGCCTCTTTCTTGAGATCTTTCCCTTTTCTCCTTCTAGTGAAAGGGTAAAGGGAAGGGACAGGGGCTCCCAGCCCAGTTCCCTTCTTGCGCCATGGAGGTGATGTTCCCTTTTCCAGGCAGTGGAAGAGTTAGGCTCTTGAAACTTTTTCTTATTTTTTTCAGCAGCTTGTTGAGAAGGAAATGGAGACCCTAGAAACAAGAGGAGGAAAGAGAGCCTGTAACAATGCTGATTTCTGCTCCCTTTTTCACAGACGAGAGGCACTTCCCTGTCCTTAGGACTTCAGTGCCTTCAAGTGTCATGGTCTTACTCAAAGCCCCTGCACTACAATTGGAAACGGTCCACTGTGGCATACGCTAGCAAACCTACCAGTGTATTTAGCCTCATTGTCAGAATGTTGGAAACTTTCCTAAAAAAAAAAAAAAAATATCGAGCTAAGGCCCAGACAAGCAAGAAGAATTTCAGCCTAGACCATTTATCAAAGTTAAAGTCAACTGAAATGAGGGGTCTGTAATAGCAGGCAACTTTAATTATGCATGTCATTATTGCTCTGGCTATAATTCTACCTTTCCCTCTTACTTTATACTGGCAGTGGCTTTAATGAAAGGAATTCTAAAATCTTTGACCTCCCATCACCTCAGAGAGCACTGAATTTAATCATTAACGCTGCTCGCTGTTAAAACCGTAGCAATACCCACCCATCTGATCGATAGGTCTGTCAGTGCAGACTCTCTCATCCTCCCTGACTCTGCCTGGAGCCCTGGTCCTGTTCCAGAAATCTCATCACCCGGCAATATTGCTGAGTTTTTATTTTCACATTAGGAGAAGATTCATTAGCGCTCTTTTTGTGCTTTAGGAAGATGTCTGATTCCTCTCCCCTAATGCTGTGGGATGAGTGACATTTGGATTGTGCTTTCTCCACACTCTGGTGCTGTAATAACTGCCAGCAATGAGGTATTTTGAGGCAACCTGTATGGGAATTGCACTTTGCTTGTGGGTGGCCCCAGTATACTCCTGGGCTCCAGGAAAACCTTCTTGAAAGTAATGCCTGTTGAGAGCTCCATTACTCTGGTGCTTAACGGCCCTGTCTGTTTACTTTGCTTCCTTCCAATAGGTGGAGGAACACAAAGCTGTACCAGACCTGCTCTCTCTTGCTCGCACTTTTTCACTCTTGCCCACTATCAATAATTAATTTTAGGTCATTTTAGGACCCTCTGTCCTTGCTGTTACCCTCTGAACATTTATTTTTTAGTTTAGGGAGCCAAAAGAGAGGGTTCTTCCCAACCACAGAGCTCCCTTCATGCTTATGAATGGTCCCTGGCCTGTGTTTTAGATGGCAGTTTCCCCCCAGTTTATCTGTGCTGTGTATATATGCATAAACAATGGATGCATGAGACCAAGCCACGGGAGTTTCCTTCCGGGTGTGGACAAGGTGGGTAGCAGTGCTGTTCTATTTCTCTTGCTTTCTTCTCCCTTCTTTGGCCTTCTGTGTTCTGCTGAAGGGGGTGAGCTGATCCCACATGAACAGCTGCTTTCTGCAGTTGCCATCTAGTGAAATTAGCTTTGAAAACAGAAAATGCACAAAGCCAAGCTGTGGTTCCCCACAGGCCTGTCTGTTGAGCTGTAAGCATGAGAGTCAGGATTGGCATCTGAAATGAGAAAGGAACTGGACAAGAACAGCACATGGCTTGGATGGAGGCAGTAGCACAAAGGTAGGACCAGAACCAGAGCACGCAGAGAGCTACATGCCTCCCGGTGTCTTCCCATGTATTGTCATCTCTTTTGCCCCTTACAGTGGAAGGGATGAGGGACCTGCCTAGAGCAGTGAGATGCAGGGGAAATGGTCCATTACTGTTTGAATGAGACTACCTGTGGACTCAAACAGCCTTCTCCATGCTAGTTGTGCGGCATTTGTGTTGACCTTCCTGACAGCAAGGGCTAGAAACTTATTTTGTGTCAATGTAATCACATGACTTCTGGGGCCTGGAGCCCTCGGCATGGTCCTGAATGTCTAAATCAGGTCCTCAGTGATGAGGACAGTCTCTGGAAGAGAGAAGAAACAGTCAAGTGAATGTGGATGCATGGGGAGGGGAATAGTAGAAGTGAGTGGGTGTTTGAACATTAATGTAGCACTTAGTTGCTTTTTTGAATTGGGCTTTGGTCCTACTTTAGGCAGCCTGCTCATGTAATCTGTCAGCCTGCAGGAAAACTGGGGAGCTCTGGAGTCCTTTCAGGTCAGGAGAGATGTTGCGCCACCATGCCCTTGTCTCCCTGCATTGTCATGATATGTCAGTACAGATATGATGATAAAGCTGCAGCACAGCAACTCTCTGCTCATGCTGCCACACATGCTGCCTTCCGCATGAGAGGCATGGAAGAGTGCCCTTGAAACTGGGAACGTTCCCTAAGCAAACGCAATCCAAGCAGAAAGGATGAAATGAGACAACCCTGCACGCCCCTAGCTTGGTTGGTTGTAGTTGCTTGAGCAGCAATAAGCTAAGTGGCTTCCTTGGGCTGGCTCCTCCCTTTTGTGCAGGGTTCAGTCTGGCAAGTGCAGATTACATTTTGCTGTCAGGCTTCAAGCAGTCCTAAAAGGGGGTCTGTCTGCAATACTGTGTCTGCTGGGGCTAAGAAGCAGCTCTCTTCTGAGCAAATTGCTGCATATGGCCTACCTGCCTCTCTTCCTTCCTGCCTCAAACAGGCAGGATCCATCCTTCAGCTGGATTGCTGCCTCCCTTGTCTGGTGGGTAAGTAAAGTTGTATGTGCTATGCCTCATGCCTCAGGATTGGGCCTTGGTCCTGCAGTGTAGGCAGGCACGCAGGTCAGGGAGTGTAAGCTGCTTGTATTTCCAAGCCCCTAATGCTGTTCACCTAGCTCTGCTTTAGAATAGATGCAGGGGGCTGGAAGGGGCCTCACGAAATCATCGGGTCCAGCCCCGCTGCACTCGAGCAGGAATGATGGCTGTGGGACTGTAACCCATTGTTCTCTACTTGTCCGCAACCATCACCCTTTCCGCTGCATGTTGTGCATCATGCTCTGTGCTTATACAACTGTTAGTTTGCTAGGATGAAACAGAAAGGCACTTGTTTGCAACGAGCAGACTGGACAGACCTTGTCTATTCACAGTGGGGCTTCCACAGGCTGAGCAGACAGGGACCTTTGTGGCTTTACCACAAGGCTGTTTGAGGGAACGCAGCAATTCTCAAAGACTTGTAGCAGTTACCTCCCATTCACTGCCAATGGCCTAGCTGCCTTTTGGGCCTTCAAAACTCTCGTCTGCAAAAGCCAGGATCTTAAATGGCATGTGTCCCACATTTTCCCATGAGAGCACAGAGGATCAGTGTCCTCTCACAGCTGCTTCACCTGAGTTCTGCAGCCTGGGAAGGGTCGAGGCTGTAGCAGTCAGCCCTGTGGCGTCTGCTCTGCGGCCGGAGCCCAGACGTGCTGTCGGTCCAGAGCCGTTCCGGGATAACAGGTTCTTTAAAGAGAGGGACAAGAAGGCGTTTTTCCACCATCAAATTTGGGGATGTTTATTCTCAGCTCTGCTAATGGAGGTTGTCTAGATACAGTCCCTGACAGCATCTGTTAATCTCTGCTTCACAGATATCACACAAGCCTAAAAATGTGTAAATCTTTATAGTGTCTATAGCCTCCTGGTCATATGTGGTTCCAAGTAATGTCAAGTTGAATGCACGTTTCTTAGATCATCCCACCTAAACAAAGTGCTAGGGCGATTAGTCCCAAATCTCTCAGATCAGTGGAAGAGCTGGTTAAAGTCAAGTGGCTTGGGCAGGCCAGGGATCTAGCAGCACCGTGTTGTTCATGCACCAGATGGAGGGGCTGCAAGAGACGGTGCTGAGATGTAGCTAGGTTGCCACAAGCTGCCGGGGGCAGTCATTTTCTGCTGCATTTTTGTGATGAAAAGTGAGATGTGGATAAAAAAAAAGCCAGGAGTGTTTCAGCAATAGCCCTCTGCTTGGAGCTGAGGCCAACTGGGCAGGGAAGGTCTGAAGGGGGAAGATTTTTAAAGCTGCAAACAGGAATTAGACACCTCAGGCAGGATTATCAAAAGAGTACAGTGTACAGCTCACCTTGGCTGTCAAGTGTCAGCCGGGCACCTCCCTGTCATTTGTATTTCTGGAAATCTTCCAGCCACCGGGCCAGAAGGCTAGGCTTGCAGTTCAGGCCCCAGGCTGGGAAACCCATGCCAAAAGTAGGAATGATTTGGGGGTTCAGAGTGTCTCATACACAGATATTTGTCCCTAGGTTGGTTTAATTAACCTCATGGACCAGCCCTGCACCCCTCATCTGGCCAAAAGATTGAGCACCCCTGGCGTGGGTTACTGTAGTCTCTGAGGCCTGAGGAGCTTCTTCAACTATGTCCTGGATTTGCTATTGTACATTTGTGATCTATACACGAGGGATTCTTCTGCCTAGTCACTGGTTTCTGATCCAACATAAGTATTTTGTCACTGGGGCTGGGATGGCTCAGTGCATGCCCAGAAGCAGAATTCTGTGCGCCAAGACAATGTTGTGTCGAACAAGGAGGTATCTAGTGGCTTCCTCATTCATGTCAAAGTGGACAGGTTATAACATAATGGAAAAGTCCCATGATCTTGATTGGCTCAGGGACAGCAGGTGGAGGGTGGGCAAGCATTCACACAAACAAGACACTGTAGGCTCTGCAAAGCATCTACGCTGTGGCCTAGGAGTTGCAGAGGCTCCTGCTGATTCCAGGACTGGCTCATGTACTTTGAGGTACAAGATACCATTCGGCAACATTAGATACAAGATGGACTAGAAACCCATCCTGCTCTGTCATGGAAATTCACTGAGTCATCAAGAATTTAAAAAAGCAGGAGAAAACTGAAGAGAAATCAAACACTTTCATTCTCCCTCCTATTTCCTGTTAGAGGTGGGCCCTAGACTAAAAGCTCCGAAGTCTGAGAAACGTCAGCGTCGGAGCTGAACTTGGCAGTGGGGCCCTTCCAAAAGGAGCCAAGTCAGTCTGATGCGTCTCTCACTTTATTCCACACAAGCTTGTGGCTTCTTTAGTCTGCAGAGCCACAGGAGAATGTGGCTGCGGATGTAGCAATCCCATTTTATTCTCCAGAGTGAATCTGAATGGATCTATGAACACTTTCCAGGTGTTTCTGCTGTAAGAACCATTCACAGCATGCATTTCTAAAAACTATACTTCTTTTGTGCCTTCCACTTCAAACCATATGTAAGGGCAAAAAGCCCCTTGCATGTAATTGTGAAAGCTTCACTTTCGGATTGCATGGAGATCTGCTCTCAAATGTACACCCATCCCACTAGATACGAGCTATCCAAATCTCACCCAAGGCCTACTCCACAAGTGAGTTGCCTCCATGGACTTACCCACCAACTGCAATCTTACTTGGCTCTGCTTGTGTCCTTGAAAACCTGTTCTTTTAAAAGCTGGGTGGGTCCTCCTCCTTCTCGCTGCTTTTTGTGGTTCCGTTACAAGGCGAAGATGACAGCATGTCAGAAAAACAGATGAATTAATGGACTTTCAGGGACTCGGGGAAGAACAGGAACATACTTAGGTGCTTACATCCACTTAGGTGCCTAATAGATGGAGTGGGATTTGGCCTTCAGTGTGTGCTCTACTTCACAGATGTTCCAGGGAGGTGGGAATAGCACTCATGAGGCAATTAGAGCTCCACACTTGATGGGATTCATTGGATGCCTTCTCCTAGCTGAGATTCTCCCCAGCAGTCCCTGGCTGAGGACCTGAGGCTCTCAGCTGTATAATGCAACTATGTGCTTAGGAAAAGTAGGGTTGCTTGAATTCCACTCTGGTCCCTATGGCATATCTAGACTGCTAAGTAATGAGTCCCTGCTCTTGTTCTTCAGCTATGCAGGTAAACATCCCTTCTCACCCTGAGCTAAGGCAGGTACAAGCTTAGACTTTGTTAAAGAGTTAATTTTTCCTTGGTAAACACAGATCCTGTTTCTGTTCTGCGGCAGTGAAGGGAGGATCTGGAGCATTTTTGTCTGTTTAGTAGCATCGCTTAAGTTGCTCCTTCTCGATACCCCTCCCTGTATCCCAGGGGCAGATCCTTTCCCGCACAGGTGGTGCCCTCTGCAGCAGCCTGTGTGCCCTTCTCCCCATCAGACACTCACCTCCAAGCCAATCCCTCTCTCTGACTTCTTCCCATAGGCAACGTGTAGGGGGGGCACATGATCCCCCCCGTGCCCTCCCCTTACAGAGCTATCCCTGCCTCCACTGCCCGTGTCTGTGGGTGCTTGCGATCTCAGTCCCTGCCGCCAGCATCTGTGGGTGCTCATAAGCTCTATGCCCACTGCCGATGCTGACGCCGGTGTTTGCGGGTGCTTGAGAGCTCTGTTCCTGCCGCTGCCACCATCTGCGGGTGTTCACAAGCTCTGTCCCCGCTGCCGGTGTCTGGAGGTATTCGTGAGCTGTGTCCCCATCACTGCCACCAGCTTCTGTGGGTGCCCCCGCAGACTCGGAGAAGGCACCAGTTGCACATACTACTTCCCTTCTCTCTAATAAAGTCTTGGCCAGCTCAAGGCCATTATTTGGGAGGAATGTGCCCATGTCACACTGCTGCATCAACCAGATAGACAGCAATGGTGTGTACAGAGGGATGTCTGCTTCCCAATTATCTTCCAGCTGAGTGAATCAGACTGCAAACTCCTGACCCTTGCAGTCTGGTTACCCACAGTCAAACATACACTGTGGCCTCCACTGTAGTAAGATGGTGAGTCACAACTTGTGTCAATCCTGTAATAAGGAAGTTGTCTGGGTGCAGGGCTTTTGGTGGTTCAGTGAGAGAGAGGGACTATTTCCAAACAAACCAGAGCCTTCACTCTGGGAAGTAATGTACTGAGAGGCTGCAGACCTCATGGGACGAGGATCTACTATGATAAGCGCGTAGCCAGTAGAAACCCTAGGCTACAGAGCAGCCATCTCTTCCTTTCACCTTCATATGCAGTGTTAGAGACTGCAGGACTCTAGGAATCCCTCAGCCCATGGTGGTACAGTAACAATGCCAGTTCCCCAGCAACCCTGGCTAGGGACAGACATTCAAAAAGCCAGAGCCTGAACTGATTCAATCTGTACAGGTTAGTCTAACCTGGCTAAGCTAAATCAGTTTTGTAATCAGACAGGCATCCCAGAAATACAGGCACATGCCTGCAGTGGCTCAGGCTAGAAGCTAGGGGGCACTAGAGCAGCTCTCCCTTTCCTCCCATCCTGCTGAGCTGAGGGTGTGCATAGCCAGGCCCCACCCCCCACAGGATGCTGGGGGGCGGGGGGTTCCCCACCCTCAACAGCCCAGCAGGGAATGTTTATCACCCCATTAAGAAAACAGAGGGACATTACCAACTATCTGTTTATTCTGCCTTTGTCCCATGTGCCATAGCATGTGGTCTGCTAGCTAATGCTGAGAGGTGTCTTTGAGGGGGCATGGGGAAGCCAGCAGACCCTGCTGTGCCTGCAACTCTCTGCCAAAGCTGCAGCCAGGGAGCAGAGGGGAGAGGCCAGCCCTGCTGTAGAGCAGAGGAGGCCCAGTCCAGAAAGTATGCTGGGATGCTGGGGGAATCTGGTTTATCTTAAAACAGGTTGATCTCAAACCAGTTTCAGCCATTTTCAAACTGGTTTATGTGCACTGAGCATCTGTTCTGTTACAGATTTAAACCAGTTTCTCATCACTTAAACTGGTTTATGTGTAATGCCTGTCCCTAGCCCCTAAGCCCTGGAGAGTGAGGCCTTGGGAATGTCCCTTGGCTGGCTTGCCAGGGGTTCCTTCTGTTCTCCTCTGCTGCCTTGAGTGGCATTTCCTGCCCAGCACGGTCTCTGTGTTTAGTGCCTGAGTGATGAGATATCTGTGGAGAGAAGTTTGGTTTGTGGTTGAGAGCATGGCTTCGAACCGTCACTGGGTTGTAATGCTCGCACGTTAGTTGCCTGGGGAGCAGGGCTTTTAATAAAGCTGAGGGCCTTGGGGCAGTAGGAAGTGAATTGTCTACTTTAAATATAAAGTTGTATTTAATTCCCTTCCTTCTTTCTGCAGCTCTAGGAGCCCAGTGGGCATCTGACCTGCTGCAGCTCTGAAATGTGCAAGGGGGCAGAAGCAAAGGGAAAGGCAATGGCTGGAAGGGCAGATGTTTCTGCTGTTTATAAAGAGGGGGTGATGAAGGGATTGGGTCAGGACAGGAGGCAGCCAGGAATTCTCCTCTGGTCTTTTCTTGACTGGGGTTAACAGACTGACAGTTAGTCTGCTCTTCTGAACAGTCCCAGGAGTGCAAGCAGCAGTGTCCTATTCCAGCCCTCCACCCTGCCACTATTGTCTGTCAACCCAACCCAGTCTTTGGAAGAGGGGCCCATTGGTGTCTTTTGCAGGTGTGTTTTACATGCATCTGAGGAAACATGGCCTCTAATGACCCTTCCCTTTGTTTAAATAGGATCAGCCAGCCAGGGCTGTACCATGTGGCTTTAAGCAATTTGCAAATGCTCTGGGTAAGACTTGCACTATGATTTTGTTACCTTCAGGGTGGTTAAAAAAAGCCCCAGATCATGGCTCAAAGAATTTTGAACGCTGAGTATTTCCACAAGTTTCAGGAACTTAAAGTAGGGTCAGTTTTGGAGTTCTGACTTTCACAAAGAAACTGTCAAACAAATGATGTAGTTAAGTATTTTTTACATAATTTTTAAAGTAGCTTTTTCATAGTTGAGTAACTGTAATTTTTCCTGTTAAGAAGGGTGCTAAATAGTTTTAAGCAAAAACAGAATATCAGATGTCTCCAGAAGTGTTAAAAGTTGCAAAGAATGGATTTAGTTTGCTGCTTCTGTGGACTTGATGATTGTTCTACTCTTTAGTAAGGTAGGATATATAAAAATATAATCCAAAGATTTGCCTCTGTTTAAATAACCATCATCTGAATTCAACAATGGGTGTTTCTGTATCCCAGGTATGTTCCCACTATGATAAGTTTGGTGTGAAGGAAAGATGTTACCTTCATCTAAAAGGCCATACTCATCTTTTCTGTGTGACAAATCTCTCAACACAGAGAAAGATTGCTTTTACTGTCTGATTATGTGATTGTTATATTAATGTAAGGTGGAGGTAGAGATAAATAATAATGAGAACAGGTCACCATCACGCAGCAAACTGAATTCTTCACTATGTGTAGTCAAATTACGTGCAATTTAATAAATTCAAACGCAGGGTTTAACATTTATGAGCAAAGAATGTAGGCCACATTTACAGGATACTAACTGTACCCTGGAAAGCAGTGACTGAAAAGTATGCAGAGATGATGGTAGATAAGTATTTGAATAAGTGCTCTCTGTGCACTGCTTTGGCTGTAAAGGTTGGTAGAAAACTGATTATAAACCAGGAAATAGCAAGTAGGAGGAGGGAGGTGGAATTGCCCCTGTATATGGAATAGATGAGACTGGAATATTGCATCCACTTTCGTTGTCTACTTGCTAGAAAGGAATGTAAACAATAGCAGCTGGCAAATATGCTTGGCCATAATATGTGGGATGTGTTTCATTCTGCAGGAGGTAAGAGTCTTGAACTGTGGCTTGCTGAGGCTTGATTGCCCTAGATACCTATAACAGTTTACATGGCCAAACTCTTTTAATTCAACAGCACAGGAAGCAGTAACAAAGAAAATAACTAAAACAGGAAGTTCCTCTAAATTAAACAAATGCCATCATGTAAGGAAAGTTAGTTAAGTGAAGGCAAGCGATGCCAGTGTATTCTTCTACAGTAAAATAATTGGAGGAAGAGATAACTGTTTCAGTTTGCATATTTCTTTGTTCAGCACTAAATTAAAATAATAGCAAAAAATTTACAGACAGGTTTATGAGGATGTGCTGTTCTTATTGTTGGGTTTTGTTCCCCTGAGAGCTATTTTCAGAAAAAGATTTTTATTTAAAAATGCAGTTCATCCTTTTTTGCCATATATTATTTCACTGCATCTAAGGAATAGGAGTTAACAAGCACAATCAGGGGCGGAAAAGGCACTAGCGCCATAGATACGTGGAAAATGCTGACTTTCATACTTGCCCTTCTGTCAGTCTGCAGAGAGCAGGAAGTATGAAAGGTAGTTTGCTGTGTTTGCCTGACACTTAAAAAAATGAAGCATGGTGTGCTCCATTCTTACTTTCATTCACAGACACCATATTGCCACCTTCCATGATTTTATTGTGAGTCTTACATCAGTGTTTACTCTGGCACCCCAGCTCCAAGAGTCATGGGATAATGCAAGTTGAGTTGCACATAATTATTATTATTAGTAGTAGTATAATAATATTATAGTATATGTAATTATGTAGGGAATATATAATTATATAATTGGTTACTATTCTTATTAAGTAATAAGTACAATAAGTTTGTGCAGAAAGGTCTGAAATTATGAAATAAGCACCCTAAAACCTCAGAAAGCAAAAAAAAATTAACCTAAAATATAAATAAGAAAAAGCCTCATGATAAAAACACATGACTTCACCTCCCCTCCAACTTCCCCCTACCATTCCCATAGAGTTCAGGCCTGACTAACTGCTGAATACTGTAAAGGCGTCTATTTTGTCTTTGCCACAAACCCTGGTCATGGGAAAGCACTGAGTTGCTTAACTTGTTTTGAAGGGCTGCTGCCTAGGTGATGGTATTAAGCGCACAGCTGAAAGACTGTGGTGCAGAGGAAAGTAATGCCCTTGAGATTTCCTTTAATTATATTTATTTGACAATGGATTATGTTAAGGTGCTAATGCACCCTTGTTATTTTAAAAGAATATATACTGTCATCATCGTGGGAGCAGGTGGATCACAACTCGCAGCTGGCTTTCCCCCTGCCCAAGGGTGGAGGAAGCAAAAAGTCCTCCCCTCCCTGTGTGTATATGGTGGTGGTGGAACGCAGCAGTCCTGCTGAAACTTATAGGTTCATGGCAGGGGAGTCAAAGCAGGCCTTACAACCTCTTATTCCTTTATATGGGCATTCAGGAGAGGCCTGACATCAGTGTCTCCTGCATAATCTCTGGGGAAGTTTTTCTTTCAGGTTGCTCTGAAATGCCCCTTGTATGCTCACTAACATCTCAGTGCCTGGGTTTTCCCATTGGCTTTCAGAACACCAGGGAGGGCTGTGGCCTTCCTCCCCTTTCAGTGTAAGCCTGGGCCCCACATTCCCACTGCAGAGTTTACAGTGTGTATAATTTATTCTTATTCATGTGCATAAAAATGTTTAATTAATAAGTGATATCCTAATAGTTTGCTGTGAGGATAAGGCATTTCCCACTGTGACCTATTATAGGCATACACATGCTCTCTTCTTCCCTCACACACAGAAGAGGGGAGAAATCCTCCAACTTGTAAGGATGATGGATTTATGGTAGTCTCACTGCTGAGTCAGAGTATCTTGCACTGCCCCTGTGGAGCTGAGATTTAGTGCTGTGAACTGGAGGGTTTGTTCCCTTGAAACATTCCTCTCAAGAGCCAGATGTATAACAATATACTGGTATAGTCAGTACTTGTTTAGAATTGGAGGGCACGCAAGGTCTGCTTAGGCAGTGCCATGGAACAGAGGTGCTCCTGTCGATGCCCAGGCTGGGATTTAAAAAAGTGACTTCCCCAAGTTAGGATTCAAAAATCCTTATTTTAGGCACATAAGTGACTTTGCCTAATTTTTGTTGCCCATTTTTGAAAAACCTTGATGCCAGGCAGGGCGCAACTTTGTCAGGTAGGTGCTTGCACATCATCTGTGCCTCTTTCTCAGGCTGTTCTTCTCTTCTCAGGCCTGCTTGTGAACAGGCATTTCCACTGGCAGATGTCCTGTTAAGACTGTCAAGAGAGCTCTTTCCCCAGAATGTGTTCACATTCAGCTGCTTCTGCCAGTGGAGCTTGCCATCACAGCAACAGGCTGTATTAGCAAAAGGCATGTGGTATACCTCTGTCCACTGCCTCAGGTATTACCTTTTTGGGAAATGTTGGTATTAAATTATAGGCTACCATCACTGTCTTGGGGAGTGGTGAGGATGTGAGGGTCAAAATGTGCTCAGACCCATCTGTTATATTTTTGGTGCTTTTTTTTCCTGTTTGCCACTGTAAACACAGATGCTGCACTAGTCAGCAGAACTATCTGGTCCATTTGAAAGATGGGGTAAGAAATTCTTTTGTAGTTGTGGACCTGCAGCAAACATATTGAGGATGAGACACAGAAGGAAGCAGACCTGCTGAAATATGTACAGGCATTCACTGAGCAAATGCATACAGATGAATAGCATGCTGGACCTGAATCAAGAGCTAGGACTGGTCAATGGTGCAAGCACGGGATGACGAGCAGCAGTTCCAGGATGTAGTGATGCAGAAGGCCATGTTCCTGGGGGTGTTTGCTGAACTTGCCCCAGCCCTGCAGCATATAGGCACCAAGAATAATTTTGGCACTGCAGAAACAGGCAACCATCTTTGTCTGCCATCTTGCAAACCCGGATTGCTATTGGCCAAGGGGTAATCAGGTTGAGCTTTAACAAATCTACAATGGGGGTGCTTACAATCCACGTGTGTGAGGTGGTTCAGGGTGTCCTATTGTGTTGGGTTGTTTCACTGGGCAATGTGCAGGAAATAATGCATGGATTTGATGCATTGGGCTCCTTAAATGGATTTGGTCATAGCCAAGATGCATGTCCGCATTCCAGTGCTCCTCCCATTTTGACTTGAGTTTATGGTGGACAGGGATACATCTCCATAGCATTGCAAGCATGGCAGATCACCCTGAATGCTGGTCAGTCAGGGAAGATTCATGATATTTGCATTGGGGGAAATATAGGACTCTTCAAATAACTGAAATCAGAGACATTTTTCCCAGACTGGCACTTGGCATTGAAATCCCATGGATGCCAAATATGATTCCAGGAGACCCAGCAAGCTTTTTCTTTCCTGGCTAAGGAAGTCTTTCAGTGGCCACCTAGCACCTAAGGGCTACAGAGTTATCCCTGTGAAAACCAAAGGGCAGGTGGAGATGCCTCATGGTAAGGGTAGAGGTCAGTGAGGGAAGTCCTTCTATTGTCACTGCTACACACTGTACTTTGCCTAGTATCTATGAGGCCATCCATGTGGTCACCAGGCACGGTCAGTGAAGTTTCCAGTGACTGTGTATTAGGTTTGAAAGCTGTGCATAATAATGCCACTGGGGGCAAGGCCATGCTCATGGCTACAGCCAGAAGGTATTATTTACCACACCCTGTGGTAGATGCCGCAGTGCTCACTTTTGGGCCCAAGATCAATTAAGTGATCTCACATCTGGGTCTGTTTCTGTTTGTTCCCATGATGTTACCTTTTTTTTTTGGTTAGCAGCTCACACATCCTATGAAGTAATGCATTGAAAATGTTCTTGCATTACACTGTAGCTTGAAAATCCTTGCAATTACTTCAATTTTGATACCGTGATATTGCATTTTATTGCCTCAAAGCAAGCAAGTTTTCCAAAGCTATGAAATTGCTCACTTGGGTTTTGCTATGGTTTAGAGCCAGTGCTTGTGAGTGTTTTGCTACTATTCTGCAAAATTTCTGCTGCTTTGGCTGACTGCCCAGCACTGCTATTTCATGCTCTTAAAAGAAAGCAGCTAGTTCCAAGCAGAATTCTTTTGTCACCATGTTCAGACAGCTTCCATTTTGAAAGCGTGGAATGGGTGAGGAGGGGTTTCAGAAACCCTAAAGAAAGTAAAATATACAGCCTGCATTAGTAAGCCAACCCGATGCATTTACACCCACTTGAGTCTCCTGCTTGTGACAGCACTTGGGTTTTCCTTCTTAGTACTCTCCTTGTCTTTGTACTTAGCCATCTTCACCTTTATCAGTTTGAGGGTGCTTTGCAATCCAGGTCATCAGGTGCCCGCTGCCATTGGTGGGATGGCTATGGGAACTGGTTCTTTATAACATTACAGTGTGCATAACCTGTGCTAAAGATAATGCCAGACTTGAGCATGTGCTTCTCAGTGCTATGGTAAGCCTGCTGCAGCTGCTTTCCCTTTGCTCAGCCCTGACATTTTTTCATGCTGTATCCCCAAGCCCTCCATAGCATTTTCAGTCCCATTATGCATCTTTATTCCTGTGGGATTCCCAGTTTCTGTTGCACATGCTACCCCTTCCGCAAGTCGAGTTAAAACAAGAACTTTTTCCTTAGAAGAGCACAACTAAAGCAGAAGCAGGTCTGCAGACCACCTAAAACAGCTGTGTGACTAGCTCAATTCATCCCAGGCAGGAATTAATTTGGGTCCTGGTGCTGAAATGTACTGAGAGTGATGACTCCCAAGTGGGGGAATTTGGGGAGATGCCCTCACCTTTGCCAAGTCACAAAGCCAAGCCAAGGGAAGCTGGCAAAGACTGTGGGCATTCATTTCATCCACCCACGTAGTTACTTCATCAAAGAAGGAGATCAAATTTATTTGACGTGATTTGTTTTTCATAAATTAATGCTGGCTGCTTGTGATCAGCCTTTCTTCCTCCAGATGCTTACAAATGGCCTTCCTTAGAATATGCTCCAGTAACCTCCCAGGTATTGAGGTGAGGCTAACCAGTCTGTAGTTCCTTTTGCATTTTTTAAAGAGGGGCTCTATGTTGGCCCTTTTCCAGTCCCCTGGTACCTAACCTGTCTCCCACAGTGTCACGAAGATCATTGCCAAGGGCTCCGAGATCTTCTCTGCCAGTTCCTTCAGTACCCTGGGATGAAGTTCATCTGGCCCCATTGACTTGAATTCATTCAGACCCAGCAAAAGTTCTCTGACCATGTCTTTTGTTATCTTCTCCCTCAGCTTGCCCCCTTCCTTAGCCAGATAAACCCTATCAGGTGTCTAGCTGCAGCTTAATAATTTTTTTGTGAAGATTGAGGCAAAGTAGTTGTAGAGTAGATCCACTTTCTTTGTATCTTTGGTTAGGCGTTTTCCCTGCTTCCTGTGTTCCTTTTTTTCTGGCCAACATGCTCATAGAACCTCTTCTTGTTGTCCTTCGTCTCCTTTGTCAGGTGCAGCATGTTCTTTATCTTTGCTTTCCTGATTTTGTCCCGGTGGGTTGTTGCTGTTTCATGGTATGTTTCCTTGGTGACCTGCCCATTCTTCCATTGCTGTACATTTTCCTTTTGTATTTGAGGCATTTTAGAAGCTCCTTGTGCAGCCACGTTGGTCTCCTGCCATTCTTTTTGGGCTTCCATTGTGTCAGGACAGTTTGTTGTTGGGCTTCTAGGACCGTGCCCTTCAGAAGCTCCCACAACTTCTGGGCACCTTTATCCTTCAGTCTATCCTCCCTCCCATGCCTAAGTGTTCCTTACCTGTTCACACTTGAGAGAAATAATCATTGAGAAATAGCATCTGCTATGAATATGTTTAATGGTCTGAGACTCTTGAGCTAGGCCTTTCCAGGCAATGATGAATTTTCATTTTAAGAGAGACCCATTAGAACAAGGGTAGGCAGCCCCTGGCACAAATGTTGGAGCATGGCATGCGAAGGCATTTTGCATGACGCACATCTTGAGGAAGGGGCCAGTGCTGCACTGCCACAAAAAGGATCAGGCCCCTCGCAGGTCCTCTGCTGTCTGCCCCTGGCACGCCAACATTGTACAAGTCAAGGTTGCGGGTGTTTTTGGCACTGTGCCCAAAAACGTTGCCAATCCCTGCATTAGACTAGTACCTGAGAACAGGCTATTCAGGGAAGGACATTTCTCACAGGGGGGAAATTAAGTAAAACACAATATGTTTAGGATATTGGATTATTAAATTTTATATCTGAAAGGATACTAATGTTCTCCTGGTCATACTTAGCTCAGGAAAGACTTCTGGTCTGGTAAACAAATACACTCTATGGGCACAGAAAATGATGAATAGTATGGGCTCTCCAAGAATCTATTGAGTGGTGTATGTAAGTGGCCAGGTAAGACACCATACTTAAGATTTGCCTTGAAAGCAGGTGTTGGTCTTTAGCTGTTTCCCAGGCGTAGGGAATGACTAGGCTTCTTGCCAGTGGGCTGAGTGAAATGGGCTGATAGGGGAAGTTGCAGAGAGCCCTGACAGGAAGGGCAGAGGCAAGAGCTGCTTCCTAATCTGTTGACCAGGTGCTACCTTCTTAGATTTAAGATGCTGGTAAGATTAGGTTTCAGATTATTGTTCTGATGTTTTGTTTTATTTGTATATTCTTACATCTCTGTATCTCAACATATAGTTACTGACTTGGTATGTTTGATCTTGTTTTTCTAATACATCTTTTGGTTCTCTTTTGTAACTTACTGTTGTCAATGATAAGTGATGTGTGATTTCAGAGCATTTGACCATATGGGAAGGAGGAATCTATAATTTCTGAGAGCATAACTAGACAAATGTGTGATTCTTCTAGTTGGCAAAATCCCCCTTGTTAAGAGTGGGCAAGACCTAGGTGAGGTGAGGTGGGTAAAGCTGAGGTCAGGAAGGTCACCTCTGGAGCATCTTGGTGATTGAGTAGCAGATGGCAGAGCGGGGTGTGAGAATGCCTCTGAAGTGTGTCTCAAAGGTGCACCTGACTGAATCTGGGGTCAGGAAGCATCACAGGTCACTCCAGGGGAATAAGGCTATCAGTTCACTTAGGTATGACTGTTGCATCTCCATGATTAATAGACAGAAATAAATGCTGTCCTTCTGGCTTGCCCAGTTGCTATCTTTACTTATAATGGAACCCGGGTCCCTAGAAGTACCATTCTTCCTCATTATGTGTCTCCTCTAATAAATATTTACTCCCGTTACTTCTAAAAGGTCAGTTGATGAGGTCAATGTAGAAAAAGCTAACAGTGTAAATCCCCTGGATGCCCACAAGAGATTCTTTGCATCCTCCTTATTTATTTATAAGATTTCATATGGGCTGTAGTAACGTACAGGAATGGGCTGGTGTCTTATTAAATCTCACAGAGCATGGCTGGCTTCATCACTACTTGAATGGGAGAGCATGGAAATTTGTGGGTGCTGCCAGCAGTTAAGAAAGTAGCACTTTGCTTGGGGTCTGTACTGAACTAATGCTCCACAGTTTGGGATACACTATGTTCTGAATAAGTATGATGCAGAAATGATGGTTGAAATTTTCTGTCCAGTGTTATGATCCCAGTGGTTTCTTCTGGCTTTAGGATCTATTAATCCAAGTCAGAAGTAAACTTGTGGTCATAACTCGCATGGAACCATTGAAGAAACCATTGAAGATACTAACTGGGAGAATACCTGTCTTAACTCTCTGGTTCTGAGAAATTCCTCCTGGGGTAATTACAATGGGCTCACCTGAGATCTACACTACAGCTTGGTGAATGTTGTATTATGATCCCCTCCTCATCCTAAACTGTTGTGCAGTGAGTGTGTGTTTGACTAAAAAGAGCCGTTGCTCTCCATCCTCAAGATGGCTTCATCCTGAGGAGAGAGAAGATTGTGAATACCCCATAGTACTTATCAGAGGAGGGTGTTGTCATATGTCTTCTCATTAATAAAAGGCCATGGGATGAAAGGTGGCCATTAATAAGGAAGTCCAGATGGTAGGGGACCTGTGTTCATATCAGTCATGCAGTGAGTAAACTGGAACTATGTGCTGGGGTAACAGTATTGCATTGTAAGACTTTCAGCATGCACCAAGGTTTCTAGGTCAACTTAGTCTTAGTGGACCCCAAAGCAGCTATTTGTTAATATTTTGTTAATGACTAAATAAAAACAATGCTTTCTACTACCCAGCTAGAGGCAGGGAGTGCTTCTTTTACAGGGTCAAACCTGTGCAAAGTGTTCATGGAAATAAAGTGTTAGATCATGGCAATATGGAGCAACTCTGTTTATAGTTATTTCAGATGTATTTAATCACAGCTCTCAAAATATGAAGGTTAATCTAAACACCTTCCACTTTACTTACTAAAACAACTGTAGTCCGTCTCATAAACCCATTCATTTTGAAGAGTTGGTAAGAGGGGAGCAGAAAAGGATTTCTCTGGAAAAAGGAACTAGGGATTGGATGGCCTTACAAAGCAATTCGGCATTTTCTCTTTCCCCCAAGACACACTCCTGGGGCTGGACTGTATATAAAGAAAGGGATTTGGATGTTTCAGGAGGGAAAGATGTTTAATAGAGTGTGTTGAATAGTGGCTTATCCAATAGAAAACACTGTAAAGTCTGTAGCATACAGTAGCATCTTGACAGGGTGTGCAGACTGCTTGACAGCAGCTTTCACTTGTCCATTTACTGGCACTGATGTTTGGTTTCCTTTAACTATATGAGGTGGCCTGGGTCATTCAGAGCTCAGTATCAGTTCTTTCAAACAAGCAGAGGAAGCGTCATGCTCAGTCACTGTTTACTTTCTTTTCCATGTTGTGCTGCTTTTGGTAGAAGTTACTTTAATTGGAACTGGATTTAGTGTCATTTGAACTTGGAGGCTGGGTGAGCTTGGGGCAGTTATGGCATAGACTCCTTGGTCTCTTCCAAAAGGGAAGGACCTACCAATAAGTTATACACACACCCCCAGTGCTCTTCTGGCAGCTCATAGAGAGTGTCTCCTTTGCCCTGTGACTACCATTCACTTTGGTGGGGGAAAAGATGCTGAAGGGAGATTTTAACTTAGCACTTGTGAATGGACTCACTACCCAGGAAGGCTTTTGCCTCCTGCTGCCTCTGGGTTTACTGCTGCTCATCACTGTCATACCTGAGCACCTATCCAGCACAATCAACTGTCGACAGCATTTGCAGTCACTGCAATTTGCTGTCACACCAAAGTACTATCTTTGGTACCTGGTTGTTCAAGCCAAGCTGGGTCCAACTCTCTGTTTGAGAGTGTCCCTCCTGACTCCACAGGAAGCTGTGGTCAAGTCTCACTTTGGGCATCAGAATGGCCTGAAGCCATCATCTTGCCTCTTGTCCTGGCTAATACATTGTCAGTGAAAACTAGGGGGTGAGCCAGTAATGTCAGACTAGACCATAGGCTAGAGAGTCTGGCCTGTGGTTGATGTGGAACAGGAATGTTCCTTTGCAGGCAGAAGCGCTGCAGTAGATGATGCTCCCGAGAGCTAAGCTGTATAGCTCCCCAGGCTGGGCCCTCTGTTGAGAGTCTCTTTCCATCTGTAGGCTGTTGTTTGCCTGCTGGGTTGATTCACCCCCTGCTACCCTTGAACATCTGGTCTCACTACTGGTATTTCATAGATTTCATAGACATTAGGGCTGGAAGGGACCTCGGAAGATCATCAAGTCCAGCCTCTGCCCAAAGGGCAGGAAGTCAGCTGGGGTCATAGGATCCCAGCAAGATAAGCATCCAATTTACTCTTGAAGGTGTTCAATGTAGGTGCTTGAACCACCTCTGATGGCAGGCTGTTCCAGACCTTGGGGGCTCAGACAGTAAAGACATTCTTCCTTATGTCCAGCCTGAAATGGTCCTGTAGTAGTTTATGACCATTCAACCTCGTCATCCCTTGGGGTGCTCTGGTGAACAAACGTTCCCCCAGATACTGGTGGTCACCCCTGATAAACTTATAGGTGGCCACCAGATCACCCCTGAGCCTGCACTGTTCCAGGCTAAAGAGCCCCATGGCTCTCAGCCTGCCATCGTAAGGTCTGTTTTCCTGACCACTGATCATGCACGTGGCTTTTCTCTGGACTCTCTCAATCTTCTCCACATCCTTTTTGAATTGTGGAGCCTAAAACTGGACACAGTACTCCAGTTGCAGCCTCACTAAGGCCGAGTACAGGGGGAGAAGGACATCCTGGGATTTACTTGAGAAGCATCTATGGATGCAAACCAGCATTTTGGTCGCTTTACTAGCTGCAGCATTGCATTGAAGGCTCATGTTCATCTTGTGGTCAGTGACGACCCCCAAGTCTCTTTCTTCCATAGTGCTAGCCAGCGTAGCACTGCCGAGCCTATAAGGATGCTGCAGGTTTTTCTTCCCAAGGTGGAGAACTTTGCATTTTTCGGTGTTAAACACCATCAGGTTCTCATCTGCCTATTTGCTGAGCCTGTCCAAGTCAGCCTGGATCACCCGCCTGTCTTGTGGCGTGGATGCTTTGCCCCAAAGTTTGGTGTCATCGGCGAACTTGGCCAGTCCGCTCCTGACTCCAATGTCCACATCATTAATGAAGATGTTGAACAATATGGGTCCAAGGACAGAGCCTTGGGGGACCCCACTGGTCACCGGGCACCATGATGAGTGACTTCCACCCATTACTACCCTCTGGGTCCGACCCAGAGCCAATTTCTCAGCCAGCGGATCATGGTGGACCCAAGGACACAATTGTGCAGTTTCGCCAAGAGGTGATCGTGGGATACCAGATCGAAGGCTTTTTTGAAGTCAAGATGTATGACATCAATCTCTTCTCCCTTGTCCAGGTGATCCTTTCCATCCAAAGGATTAGCACGCTAACTGGCGCAATGGACAGAGCAAAGGTTAGCAACCTAGGACCTGTGAGCCAGATCCAGTGTGATGCACACCCAGGAAGCCTAGGTATCAGTAGCACTGCAGTAGTGAGAGAACTCTAAAGTGGGCATCACATACATCAGTGTCAAGCAGTGGTGATGGGGGAAAGTGGTGGCAGAAGTACCAGCCCATCTCAGACTGAGCTGCATTATTTCAGCCTGCCACCCCCAAAAATGTTGCCCACCCTTGACACAGGATCCCAGTGATGCCCAGTGCCAAAGCTACAATGGCCAGAGAGAAACAGCCTGGTAAGAGAGTTGGAGTGCCTCCCAGAGTCCCAAAGCATTGCTGCAATTGGTTCATGCCGCTGGAATTCAATTCAGACTAATTTGGGAATCTACAGAGGTCATTACAGCTCTGAGTCACAGATGGCTGTGGCAGGTGGGAAACTACCCATGCTTGTGACATTGCAGCCCAACACACAAAGCTGGAAAGCTGGTGGGAAGATGCAAGGCTCCCTAGCCTGTCCCCAGGAAAGAGCAAGAGGGCTGTCATGCAGGAGAAGGCAGAAAGGACCCATTCTGAAGACAGGGAGAAAGCAGAGAGGCTGATGGATGCTGGGTGCCTATCCATAATGCAGAGAGACCAGGAGCACGTCTTAACAACCTTCGGGGCTTGAGGCAGTTGTTTTATCACTGGTTCCTGTGAGGGAAGAGCACTTGGATCTCTGTGAATACCACATCCTTCTGGCTGCAGGGCTGGATGAGGGCAAGAACTTGCCTCTTGGTATAGGGAAACTGTCTATGACTGCACGGAAAGTGCCCAGCCACTCTGCAAGGACAGAACCATGTTACAGCAGACAACATCAGCACTGTGATAGCTGCCTTGGAGCCTTCAGAGCTAAAAATAGGGAGCCATCCCAGAACAGCCCTGGTTTCTATAGAGACAGCCTGTCACTATGCTCCATGCTGAAAGATCACTTGGTCTGGCAGACGCTCCCATAAGGAAGTGCCATGAGATGTTTCATTTTGCCAGGCACAAAGAAATGCTGGAGATGGTTGTGCCACGGTGGCCTCTCTGCACCTGCAAATGAGCACTCTAGACTAATTTCCTGAGGAGGTGTATAGTTTGGTTTGCACTAACCGCAGCAACATACATGTGCACTATGACAGCTAGAAAGAGAGTCAGTGGCATCCCAGTGTGACAGAAACTAAATGAAGCCCCAGGCAGGTTGAGTGACGGGGGATGTTCACTCTCTGCAGTGAGAGAGGGTACACGTTCATACATTACTCCATGGTTTCTGGCCTTCCCTGCCTGCATCTTGATGTGCTATTGCAAAAAGAGCATATCTGATCTTCCCAGGCAGGCTTTCTTCTCTTCACAGTGCTCAGGATGTGCACAGGAAGTGGAAATGACCATCTACATCGCCAGCTGCAATTCCCAGTGGGTGCAGAATCAGCTTATATAACCCCTGCAGCTTCCTGCACTAGAGAGTGGAGCAAGGAACTACAGATTTCCCTTGCTTTTTGCAGGTTCTGTACATGCAAATTTGCTCTTATGTGATGACCCTTTTAATACCAAAAATTCGTTATATGCGGGGTAATTTCACTCTTATGTGATCTGTGTGGTGGAAACCCACAGTCAACTGCTTTGTGTGGTGCATTGTGGGAGTGACAAGCACCAAAATATATATACCTATATATATCCTGTGTGGATCTGTGATCCTTGTTCATTGCCTGCAACATGTGCTCTGTAGCTGCCATCCCCATTATGATAGTGCCCTGTGCTTGTGTGTACTGTCTGCTGTTGGAGAGTACCAAAATTGTCTTGTAAAAGTGGTAGAACTGGGTCTGGGGGTCGGTACAGTTGAGGTCTTGGAACATATCCCTGTTTGTTACATTGTAAAGTGGGTTCACTTTATGAGAATTCGAGTTAATTCTCTTTATGAGAATTTGAGTTATGCCAGGAACGCATGTACAGCATAAAGCGAGGGAAACCTGTATAGCAAAGAACCAGGGACCTGTAACTGTTTGCTGGCTCTCAGTGTCTTGTTATTCCCTGGCAGATGTATTATATATCCATATGGGGGAGGGAAACCATCCTTTCTAGAGGCCCTCTTAGGTCCAGAGTCTACTGAGTTTGGTTCCTAGTTTCCCTGGGGCTCCCACAGACTGGCAGGGAAACAAGCTGTGAAGCAGACGTAACTTCACTAGGGTCAGGGAAAGGGCTGTGGCTCACAGTATACTCTAAATATACTCCAGTATACAACAGAACCACTTTGGTGGCTGCAGGGGTGGTACTTCCCACTCCTGCTTTCCTGCAGTGATGGGGTCCATCCAGACACCATGGTTTACAGAGATGCTTTTACTCCATCACAAAACTTCCATTTTCTTAATAGTTGTGGCCATTACAGCTGCAGTATTGATCCTTCAGGGCCTCACTCTGGAAGCACCTGGCATTGCTACTGGGAACCAAAGCTGAAAGAGTGGAATTAAAAAATGCAAAACTCAGGGCATTCTCACCCAGTATATGAGCGACTGTGGAACTCCCTGCCACAAGGTGCTAGTGAGGCCAAGAACTCAGCAAAGTTCAAAGAAAGACTGAATCCTCAGGTAGCTAACAAGGTGGTTCGCCCAGGGTTAGTGTAGTTAGTTGACGCCAATGTAACTTTTTAGTAGAAGCACAATGACCTCATTCTACACTGGGGGCAGGGGGGGAGGCACGATAAGGGGAAAAGAAGACTTACCTGCCCAAGTTTTCTGCACAGGGAATATTGCTACTATTGCTGAAGCCACTGCTGCCTTCCCTGGGCAGTAGCAGCAGTGGAGAGAGAGAAAATCCAGCAGATCAGTCTTGTGGGACAGGCTCCATGTGAGCATTTCCAGAGAACTTGTTCACTCCCCCCACCTCCCTAGATGTGCTACTAGGCACAGGTCTGCACCTGTTATGACAGCAACTCCTTGGGGTGGGGGGGGAGGTTGGGAGACAACACAACACTTGCCCCTCCATACCCCTAGATGCACTGCTGGGTGAGGGGCTGTTCTTATTGTTGGGTAGGATCAGCACTGGGCTGCTCCTGCTGTGGAAAAGACTAGGGGGGCGGTGGGGAGGGGAGAGGGGAAGGATCCTGGTCAGCACTTGGGGTTAATCCCCTGCTTGCCTCCCCCAGTTTTTTTCCTCGGGAGACTGTCATTCCTGCAAGGAAGAGCTGGACAGGAGAGTGACCAACTTATCAACACATCTCTGAACTAATACTTGTTGAAAGGGAGC
>NW_017729031.1:85062584-85069455 GCF_001723915.1 Gavialis gangeticus
GGGGAGGGGAGAGGGGAAGGATCCTGGTCAGCACTTGGGGTTAATCCCCTGCTTGCCTCCCCCAGTTTTTTTCCTCGGGAGACTGTCATTCCTGCAAGGAAGAGCTGGACAGGAGAGTGACCAACTTATCAACACATCTCTGAACTAATACTTGTTGAAAGGGAGCTAAAACCTTCAGAGCTTTAGCCAACCTCTAGCTCTTAAGATGAAACTTTAATGGGGGCAGATTGTCCTATGCTTGCTACTGGGATCTTGCATTTCTTCTAATCTAATGAGTCAAGTTTTGGCTACTGTCACAGACAGGATATTAGATAGGATGGACAATTGGCCCAATCCAACATGGCCATTCCTATGATCCTATGTATGTTCTTCAGATCTGTGCAACTTCTGCCCTTCGCTTTGTCATCGATCACTCATCGTCACACTGATCATCATCATCACTCATCATCATCATCATCATCACACTGATTCTGCATTGTCTTCTGCAGACTATATGGCCCCAACCAGGAAGAACACTCTGTGACATTCAGCCCAAAGTGGGCTCAGCAGTGGTTGGGTACCAGAGCCTCGTGACCCATGGAATCATGCCAGGATCACGCACCACAGTTTCAAACGGCAATGCTATCCAGTATCACCTTTGACAATTAGAAGGGTTGGAAGAGTGCCCAAAGGTGCACACATCCTGCTGAGCCGGAGCTCCCTCTTTGAGACTGCAACCCCAGGTCCCCTAACATATCTGGAAAGTACATTGTTTCCATCTCAGCCTCCAAACAGCCTTGTTGTCCAAACCAGCAAATAGCTTCAGATAACAAATTCATTTTCTTTGGAGACGATCATTCCTGTAAGGTGGAGCTGGACAGGAGGAGAGTGACCAACTTATCAACATCTCTCTGAACTAAGTAGAATAGTAACAATGAATTCCTGCTTTCTCTTAGCTTTTGCTCTTTTCACACAGCTGAATAATGTGTCATTGCCCTATAGTCAGCACTGCCTTAGCAAAATCCTCCATAAACTCAACTTAACATTGAGGTCACTGAGTGCTCCAGTAGGCACAGGCAGGCCTCACTAGAGAAATCAGAATCAGCCTTTGCTCAACCCTCTTCCCGCAGAAATCTCCAAAGACGAGGCAAACAGGCAGAAATATTACTGCTGGCATGAAATCATGTTGACAGAATCCGCCCTTTTCCTGGCAGAGGGCCAGGAGGCTATGAGCTGTGAACTTGACAAGCTTTCCCTACTGATTCCTCCCACGCCCCAGTTCATAAATTTGTGTTTCCCCTTGTTTACATTAGCCAGGGATTGGACGTCTGAGAATAAATAAATACAGTCAGTGAGCACCAGAAACACTGTGAGCAGCAGAACTCAGCCCGCCATTGCTTCTGCTGCGGGTGGAAACCAGCTCTGGCTGCCGACTGAGGACTTGCTCTGCTCTGGACACCTGGCATCCTCACAGCAGCTGTCACTAGAGGCTGTTTGCTGAGGAGTGCACTGCACACTGTGTTTTTAGCCATGCAGATGAACATCATGCAAATAAGATTTCCGAATGGGTGAATGCTGAGAAGAGGCTTACGTATGTGCACAGTCACCTGTGTGTGTGTACCTCCCATAACACCCCTCACTGAGCACACCTGGTTTTAATTAAAGTAAGGTGTGCAGGCAGCTATTTCTGGGAGTGTTTGGGGGTTGTATACCCTGGCTCCTTCCTTTTGATTGTGCCACTGTTGGACTTCATTGCTCCTTTTCCCACCCACCTTGGCACTCAAGTCCCACTTGAAACAGCTGCGAAAGATCAGAAAGAATGAAATAGTCTCAGCACAGGCACAGATTGGAAGGACCTGCTCCAAATTGTACTGGAGTGAGTTATACCAAAGGTGGCTGCTGGTAATGTGTGATTCACCTAAGGGTGAACCTAGGTAGGACTGAGCAGAGCTATCCTCTCTGGTAGTCCCATCAACTTCTATGGAATCTAAATTTTTGTTAAGAAAAGTTTCCAGGCTTATAGCTGTAAGGAAAGATTCTTGCATATGATACAACACTGTATTACTTTCCTGAGCTGTGACAAGGTAATGTGAGCCAGAGCTTTTGGACAAGGGTGCACTGCCCCATCCCATGTAGTTTGTACCCAGTTCTTTGCAGCCTGATAATGACAATATAAATACCAAGCTGCTTCACTGCTGATCCCAGATGAAGGACCCACTTACCCTTCCATTACTTTCTCAATGAGGGACTAAGTGCTACAATGGCCGGTCAGGAGTAGGTAGGGAGCCCCTCAACATGGCTTAATGGAGGAGGCTGCATTTCAGAGGCTGCATTTCACTGTGACGAGTGCCCAGACCTCTGTCCGAGATGCTGTTCTCACACTGAATGTTCTGCAGCTTCTCTCCCTGATCAGAACACTGCCCCGTCCCAGGTGGCAGGCCATGCCATGTAGCCTCCCAAACCCTTGTGAGAAATGGTGTTCCTGCTGCCTGGAGCAGGCCAGTGTTGTCCTGATGTAACTCCAGCCCTACCCACTGTGCATTAGCCCTCACAGAGCCCTCTCGTCTTTCCCCCCCTTTTTTTCTTTTGCGTGAGTTTGATTGTTTAGCAAAAACCCAGCTCTGCCAGCGGGTAAAAGGTAGTCTTGCTGTGATGTGGTTGCTATTGCTGCCATCGTTAATGTATTAATGTTTCTATCAGAGCTTTGGAAGGCTGCAGAGCAATGAGCTGTGTCTCTGAGATGTTCCTTGAAGCCATTGTAAATGTTTATACCTGGCATGGTTGCCTAAGGTGAGGTCTAGGACCATTTTCAAAGAAGCCTTAAGCCAAGCACTACTGTATTGCAAACCGTACCTTCAAACCAGCTCAGGACTCTGGCAGAGGGGGAGGGTTGCTTTCTGCAAGCCTATGTGATGGCTCCTTCTCATGCTGTTGCTGCTGGTCAGAGGAAAAGGCTCAGGCCATACTTCTAGCACCTGCATGATAACAATCCCAGCAATACAGGCCATGGCTTGTCTAGCTGCAGGGTCCTTGCTGCACTTCCTAGCTGTGTCCTTGCATTGCTGGTCCAGGACAACTTTAGGTACCAGGCTTCTTGATCTTGTGCTGAGGGACAGATGTCTGGGCTTCCTTTATGCCTATTCTGGGAGGTGGGCTCCATTTTCTGGCCAGACTAGCACTTTCTAAACATCCTAAGTCATGGGGGGGATGGAAAAAATCCCTGCCAGAGGCTGAAATACAAGACCTTTATGCTTTCGGATGGTCTTCTGATTAGCTGTACCACATTTAAGCTGTCCAAAAAAGTGTCCTCCTTGGTCACTTTGTTTCTACTACTCACAGCTTGATACTTCATAGTTTCATAGTTGGTTGGGTCAGAAGGGACCTGAGCAGATCATCAAGTCCGACCCCCTGCCATGGCAGGAAAAAGTACTGGGGTCAGATGACCCCAGCAAGGTGATTGTCCAGCCTCCTCTTAAAGACCCCCAGGATAGAAGCCAGCACCACTTTGCTTGGAAGTTGGTTCCAGATCCTAGCCACCCTGACCATGAAGTAGCACCTCCTGATAGCTAGCCTGAATCTACCCTCTGCCAGCTTGTGACCATTATTCCTGGTCACTCCTGGTAGTGCTCAGGGGAACAGGAACTCCCCCAGTGCCTGCTGGTCCCCCCTGACTACTTTTTAACAGGCCACTAGATCCCCCTCAGCCTTCTCTTGTGGAGGCTGAACAGGTTCGGGTCCCATAGCCTCTCCTCGTAGGGCCTGCCTTGCTGCCCCCTGACCACGCAAGTGGCCCTCCTCTGGACCCTCTCCATGTTGTCCACATCCCTCCTGAAGTGCGGTGCCCAGAACTGGACACAGTACTCCAGCTGCAGCCTGACCAGTGCCACATAGAGGGAGAGTATCACCTTCTTGGACCAGTTAGTCCAAGGTACAGTTGGCCTTCCTGACCGTGTCCCCACACTGTCGACCCATGTTCATTTTGGCATCGATAATGACTCCAAGATCCTTTTCTGCCTCTGCACTGACGAGAAGGGAGTTCCCCAACCTGTAGGTATGGTGCTGGTTCTTCCCCCCAGGTGCAGTACCCTGCACTTGTCAGTGTTGAAACCCATCTTGTTCTCATCTGCCCACCCCTGTAACCTGTCTAGGTCTGATTGCTTCTAGTGTGCCCACATCCCCTCACATCTTAGTGTCGTAGAGCAAGAGCTGGCTCATTAAAGGAACTCCTTATCCTCTTCACCCAGTTTTCAATGTGATAACTTGAGAACACTCTGTATATGAACACTGCATCCAAGATGTATACAAAAGGGCTTTCGAACTCCATAAGCACCCACCACTCCAGCAGTCAGTAAACAGTGTTGTGTTGTTAGGCACAATCATTTAGGCACTTCTGATGTGTAGAAGATCACTATATTGCAATGATACTTCCTTTCTTAGAAAACCAAGCAAATAAAATAGCTAAATTTTGCAATATTTCCATTAATATTTTCAGTAATGGACAACTGAATCCAAAAATCTTCTAAAAACTGCAGAATTGCATCAACTGTGCGATCACAAGTATTATATTATATGTAACTGTGCACTGTACCAATAGTATGCACCTGTTTATACATGCATAGGTATTGAATGTTTGTTTGTGTGCAGGTATTGAATTGTTAGACTTGTTAGCCTTTGTGCATACCATTCATGTAAACTTAGAAGCCTTTAATTAAGCATAGACTTCTATGAAGTACAAGAATGATAGTGTATAAATATGTCTACGTTAATGTATTTGTGCATTATAGAACAAGACTGTATTTTATGGTATTCTGTTGCAGTACATCCAGTTCACATGTGGTAAATAATTAAATGCTACGCTCCAGTAAAGAAACCAGGAACTCATTTGCTAGAAGTTATGGTTTATATTTTCCATATGTCTGTCCTTGCAGTCAACATCATTTAAATGGCAAAAATTTGATACCCACAATAACATGGAAACAGCAGCATGCACGATGGAGCAGCTGTGGGAGGGTGCTGAAAAGTTAAGGTATCAACTATTTTTATGAGGGAGTGAAATTACATGCTTCCTAATGAACTCTGGTTATAGATTTACCTCAGTGCTTACTCAACCCTTGAGTGAGGATTTGGTGTAGTTTTGTAAAGGGCTGTTGAGAGCTCTGCAGAAATTGCTGCATATTATTATTTGTATTAAAACAGTGCCTAGGAGCTTCAGTCAGGGACCAGGAGCTTATTATGCTACATGCTGTATAATGCAGATCAGGCACACAGGCCCTCCTCTAATAGCCTCACTGTCTTTGCAACTTGTCCTGTGATGGGTGCTTGGTTCAATCACAGAAGCGGTGGTTTAGAAGAACTGAGTTTCACTGCATATAGCCAGCTAAGCAGGCTTGTATACTGGAAAATCCAGGCTCAGAGGGGTCTGTTTCTGCCATCTTACAATCCTGTCAGTGGATTAGAAGTTTTTCTGCTATAGTTTACTGTCAGTTTGTTCTCAACAACAAGAAATATAGAATACCACTCCCTGCCTCCAAATGCATGAGTTATGAAATGAACAAACGTAGCTCCTACCAACTCCCTCCATTTCATAGATTTCACAGATTTCATAGACATTAGGGCTGGAAGGGACCTCAGAAGATCATCGAGTCCAGCCCCCTGCCCCAGGGGCAGGAAGTCAGCTGGGATCATAGGATCCCAGCAAATTAAGCATCCAAATTTCTCTTGAAGGCATTCAAAATAGGTGCTTGAACCACCTCCGGCTGCAGTGTATTCCAGACCTTGTGAGCTCGGACAGTAAAGAAGTTCTTCCTTATGTCCAGACTGAAACGGTCTTGGAGGAGTTTGTGACTGTTTGACGTTGTTGTCCCTTGGGGCGCTCTGGTGAACACCCCTGATAAACTTGTAGGCAGCCAGCAGATCACCCCTGAGCCTACGCTTTTCCAGGCTGAAGAGCCCCATGGCTTTCAGCTTCTCTTCATAAGGTCTATTTTCCTGACCTCTGATCATATGCGTGGCTCTCCTCTAGACTCTCTCAAGCTGCTCCACATCCTTTTTGAATTGTGGAGCCCAAAACTGGACACAGTACTCCAGCTGCGGCCTCACCAAAGCTGAGTACAAGGGGAGAATGACACTGGTCCCAGGGCACCACAACGATTGACTTCCATCAACCACCACCTGCTGGGTCTGACCATGGAGCCAATTCCCTAGCCAGCGGATCATGGTGAAGCCGAGGCCGCAGTTTGCCAGTTTTGCTAAGTGGTGATCACGGGATACCAGATCGAAGACTTTTTTAAAGTCAAGATATACAACATCAATCTCTTCTTCCTTGTCCAGGGATAAGTCTGGTCAAATAAGATTGGTCAAGCAAGACCTACCCACAACAAACCTGTGCTGGCTATCCCTCAGGATGCTGCCATCAGTCAGTCTATTAAGAATGGCCTCTTTGATAATCTTTTCCAAGACCTTCCCTAGGATAGAGGTCAGGCTGATGGGCCTGTAGCTTGCTGGATCCACTTTCCTCCCTTTCTTGAAGATTGGCACCACATTGGTCTTTTTCCAGTCTTCGGGCACTTCACCAGGGCGCCAGGGTTCCCAAAGATCCGTGCCAGGGGCTAAGCTATGAAGCTTGCTAGCTCCTTGAATACCCTGGGGTGTAAACTGCCAGGGCTGGCTGACTTGAAGGTGTCCAGCCTCTCAAGGTTTTCTTTCATGAGGTCAGCATTGATGGAGGGTAAGGAATCACCCTCACCCAGGCATTCCCATCCCATAATGGGCAGGGGTGTCCCTTGGGTCTGGTGAAAAAATGATGCAAAGTACCCGTTTACGATCCAATTCTCTTCCTGCAGAGAAACTTCCTGTCTCAGAAAAATCCCAAGTATATGCTGCCAACACAAAA
>NW_017729031.1:85069466-85070272 GCF_001723915.1 Gavialis gangeticus
ACCGCGAGCTTGGCTTCCCAGCTCCGTGTTGCCCGACACTTCCAAGCATATCTGCTTGTGTCTTTACCACCAAAACCTCACTGCGAAATTCAGAGGCAGGGAATTTCAAAGGCAAGATCAGCAAGAGCCTCCAATCAGCACGTTTGGTTACACATCTGCATAGCCATTAAAAGCATCCAAGTGTTGTATGCTGTCTGGTAGTGCTGTATTTTTTCAAAATAAATTGGACATAATAGTCCTAATGTGTTTATTGCATTCTTTTCCCCTAAAGGAAGAAATACACACCTGTGCGTGCTTGCACACTTTCTCTCTTACACACACACACACATACATACACTTTAGAATACGGGCAGAAACCTGTTGTCCACACTTCCTGATATACATTTGATCATCATATCTAGAAGACTCAGGCCTCTGCTGTGCCTAGCACAGAACTACTAAAGGAACAGTCCTATTATGTTGACAGCCAGTAGTTGTTTTGGCCTGTGGCATAATGCAAAGAAGCATTAGAGACAGGAAGTAAAGTGGCGTATGCCGTGCTATGTCATGCAGTGCAGTACTGCCAGCATAAGAATTTTGTTGGTAAATTTAGGACACAAAATGTATATTCTAAAGCTCTTTTATGACTTTACTATGTTTTATATTTGTAACCCAGGTGCACCTCAAAATGTGCATTCTCCCCCTTTAATTGGAGGGGATAAAGTAGTCAGGCAGGAGTGCTGTGAGAAGGGTCTGCTGTGCAGACCAGCCCCTCCTCTCCCCCCTGCCTTCTTATCCTCTGTAGAGTCAGGCCAGGATAGCTTAAC
>NW_017729031.1:85075272-85106169 GCF_001723915.1 Gavialis gangeticus
AAATTTAGGACACAAAATGTATATTCTAAAGCTCTTTTATGACTTTACTATGTTTTATATTTGTAACCCAGGTGCACCTCAAAATGTGCATTCTCCCCCTTTAATTGGAGGGGATAAAGTAGTCAGGCAGGAGTGCTGTGAGAAGGGTCTGCTGTGCAGACCAGCCCCTCCTCTCCCCCCTGCCTTCTTATCCTCTGTAGAGTCAGGCCAGGATAGCTTAACTATTTACAGGTTTATTAATATACAGGTAACAATATTTACAGATTTAAAGTATTAGTAAATATATACAGTATAAATATCACTCAAATACCATTAAGCTCTACAAGCAAAGACCCAAGTAACCACCACCTCAAGGCGGCTTGGGTCCCTATGCAGGTAAGCAGCTGTCAGCAACCGGTAAGTAGAACAAAGGCAGATGAACACAGGTATCAACAGGTAAGTTTAGACAAGAACAACAACAATAAGTAAATACAGGCAAATATTAAATAGATGACATAACCTAAGTCATATTAAAGGATAACAATACATAAATAACTATTTACAAATATGAGGTGCAAGTCCTGCCCCCTTCCAGGTACCCACGTGGCCAGATCCACTGGGCATTCCCTATGGTGCCTAACCCTGGCACCTCTCCTAGGGGGAATAATGGGAGGGTTCAGGTACCTTCAACTATGAAACTAAGATTTTCTGAGCCCATTTGAGCCAGGCTGAATTGGTAAGTCCACCATATATTAGTAAATTGTTTAGTAAAAACCTGTGATGACTTTAGAAAGTCTCCCTCATGGCATCTAGCAACTTTTTGAGGGTTAGGTGGCAAATTTCTACTTGTCGCAAGTTGGCAGTACTGGTACAGTGCCCAGGTGAGTTGTAAACTCTGTGTGGAGTAAGGAAGGCTAAGAGAAAGCTCAGGCTCATCTTCTGCTGTTCAGCAGAGCTTCATGGGTTGTGCTGGATGGTGCTGGGAGGAGCTTAGGGATTTGTAATATGGATGGTCAGTGGCTTTGGGCTGACGGACAGGTTGTGGAGCATGTGTGCCAGCATAAACATACCTAAAGTAATCTGCTTGGATCCAGCTCTATGCCTTCTCTTCCCTTCAGAGAAGGAGTAAGGCATTGTGAGTATGCCTAGGAATAAATGGATTGAGAAGACCATAGGGGAAGCCTATTCAGTACAGAGTAACCATACACAGCTGTGTCCTAAAAAGCCCTGTTCCACCCCTTTACATACATGTATTTACACTCTAATGGAATTTCCTGGGTCTGCACTTCATTGGAGAGTGTATCTAAGGTTCCTACAGTTCTGCTGGATTATATTTTCTCCCATAAAGCATTACTCTGGCTAGGGCTCCTTTTTCATTATCTGGAAGACAGCTCAGTTCATGTTATGCATATTTTTAAGGATGTATTTTGCTTTTCAGAATCTGATTAGTCCTGAAAGCCAAACCATGGGTTAGCTGTTGGACAAGCATAATGGCTGCCCAGATCTGGAAGACATTGATCATAGATAGCTAAATTAGTAACACCAGAAGCTAGTTCATTATCTGGGCCCAGTTTTGGTGTGTTACAACAGGGGTTTTCAACCTTTTTTGGTCAGGATACCCCCGGCAACTGAGCGAGAAGCAGGGGGTCCCATGGTGGCTGGTCGGCAAGTGGAGGGGGATCCTCTGCGCGGCAGTGAAACTGGAAGTCCCGCCGGCTTCCCTGTGCCATTGCTGTGTACCCCCTGAGGCCTTCCAAAGTGCCCCCAGGGTACATGTACCCCTGGTTGAAAACCCCTGTATTACAATGCTACAATGTGTTCTATTCTAGCTTTAGGCCTTGACTCAAAAAAGCATCCTTATTCCTTAAGTGCATGTTCAAATATGGTCTTCGGTTGAGGCCATGTGGCAGTGTAAAAGAAATCAGAATCAGGTCTTTTGTGTAATGAGTTTGGTCATTTTTTTTCTTGCTTTTAGATTAATTACTGATGAAGGTGTGAGATGATTTAGGACAAGTAAAGAGATGGCAGACCATTTTAGCTAATCAGGTCAAGATTAGTGCAGTAATTATTAATTCTTCATGTCTACTGTCTGGATCAGAGTTGTCTTTTGATCAGCTACAGGCCTACCACTTTCACTTCATTTTCCTTGCTTTCTGCAACATAACAGTTATGGTTGTTGGGTTTTGACTCCCATCAGTAAGAAAGAAAACTTTGCAGTAACGCTATTTGAAAGATATTGGGACAGATTTGCTGGTACTCCTGTACCCACTATAGCCTGAGACAGTTTTTCTGCCCTTACTTGAATGGTGTGTTCTGCTATCTGAGCCACATCTCCTGAAACAGGATGACAAAGGCTTCCTTAGCGACTAGTAAACGGTGTTTTGTTAATGTACAATGAAGAGACCTAATTTTGCTGAAAGGCAAAAATAAGATAGTCTCTCCTTCAAGATTGTGTTAGAAGAGATTTTGGAACAAACACAGTGTTTCCGATAGTACTGTGATCTGAAAACCCCATTATCTATCTGATTATCCATGTTAAGGATAACAGAGAAACTTCCTTATGAGACTATTTAGGAGCCAGTTAATTCTTTTTGCCTCGTATTCTGGAGTTGCTCATATGTTGGGTCAAATTCTGCTTTGATTTACACACAGTGGGAGTGTCTACATGTGACCATATGGTGCCATTGTTACTGTACCATCATTACAGCCTGTACTGCGCTGTGCCAGCCACGCATGGTTATTTTTAACTGCTACATCACCATAGCAGTGCACTATAATAAGGGCGTGCATTGCTACGGAGATGCAGATGCGGCATCATGGTTTTTGCTCATCAAAGCTATGCCGCCGTAGCGCATTGCTATGGTGACAGTGTCATGTGTACACATGCCTAGTGTAGATTTCATTTATATCAATGGCTTTGACAGGATAAATCAGGGCATTTTGGGTAGGGTGAAACATTCAACCCCACTAACTGACCCTGGAGCTGAAGTCCCATTTTCAAAGATAGTTTAAATGCTTAAGGCCTGGATGCTCAAAGGCATTTACACATCCAATACCTATTGATTGTACAGGCTTCCAATACTTACTCATTTTCAGTGAAACTATGGCTTCTAAGGGCTAAACTTAAAAGGTGTGTTGGGGGAAGTGGCGGGGTTAGGCTCCTAAGAAGGCACGTATTGGGATTCACAAACCCAAGAGCTAGCTTTGTATACACAAACCATTGAGATGCCTAAGTTTTCCAGATGTCCAGAACCACCTAAATTCTGACAGTGATGAGCAGCTGTTTCCCTGCTTCACATCTAGAGCCAGCAGATGTGCTACAAATTAGTCTCACACTCACCTGGAGTGCTACTCCTATCTCTTCCCCTACGCAATCTGTTGCTCTGCTTTTTGCTTTTTGCTCCCTATCTTGTGAACCCTGCCTGATCTGATGTGCTCCCTGCCCTATCTGCCACTGTGCTGCTTGTCCCTTCCCCAATCTGCCATGTGACATTTGTGGCACCCATTCCACAGGTTGGCCACCCCTGGAATAGTGTCTTTTTGCTTACCAGAAAAGAGAGCAACATCTGTGAGTATATGCAACATTTGCAGGTTTGCCATCTCTGGACTAGGCGTTTCCTCACCTGTATCACCTGCAATGCCTGATCCAATGGGCATACTGGGAGCTTGTCTCTCCACAAAAGATGATCAGGTGGTGTGGGTGCCAGTGCACTTTTACTTAGTAGTTGATGCACCTAGTACTTTGTGAACCACTGGTGGTTTGCAAGGTCATGGAAAGTAGCATGCAGGCTGCAAGGAAGGGGGTCCATCCTCACTGGTCTTGTGTTCTTAACAATCTCTAGTCTCAAATGCCAGAACTCTATTCTTCAAAGCCAGGCCCTATTTAAGATGTGCCCCTGGAAATGTTCAAAATACAATGCCCCCCCAGGAATCTTCAGCATTTATCTTTGTAAGGGGGTCCCCTTTCCCCATTACTAAAGAGACAGATAGAACTGAGGAGGCTTCCCCTTTAAGGGCAGGAGAATGGCTACTTCTGGTTCCTCCCATTTTAGGAATATATAAGGAACAGGCTGGGCAAGCCACAGTAGTTGGCTTCAGGCCAACAAGGAGCAGGAGTTTCAGGGCTAGTGTTAGATAGCTTCCAAGTAGGTAGCTGTAGGTCAGGTCAACTGCAGATCAGCGAGCCAAATTGGCAACCTCATGCTGCTGAATAAAGCAATGACCCAGGTAGATGGGTCTGTCCAGTGGTAACTGTGTCTTGGGGGTACAACAGATATCTCCATATCACCCAAGGAAATGTTAGCACAGAGAGCATAGCTGGGAGGGTGTAACTGTACAGGTGGCCAGGTGAAGTGCCCAGTACAGAACTGTTGAGGTAATGCTGAAGGTTCAGGTAGGTCTCTCCAATTAGAGAAAGAGTTACAGAAGGCTTGAACTGTTAACTAGCCATTCCCTGCCCTATAGGGTAGGAAGGAGGAAGGCTGTGCTAAGTTGCCCAGAAAGGAATGAGAGATGTGAGGTACATAATTAATTCAAGTACCCAGTTCAATCTGCCCAGAGACTGACAGGTTAGCTGCATCCTTGAAAATCCATCCAGAGAGTTACAACATCAAGTTTTGGCAGGTGAGATAGATTTGCAAGTCCTGTTGCAGTCTTAAGAAACACCACCTTTGCCCCCTCAAAAAATGTGCTCCCTTCCTCATTTCAGCTCCTGGGCATACCATTTTGCTTCATCCAGATCTCCTAATGTCAACATTGGTGTAACATGCATGATGAGGTGTTATAAGCTGGGAGAGAGACAGAAAAGCAGAAAATAAATAATTTTCTTGAATTCCTTCCAAAGACGTATTCCACTGAGATTTGCCCTAACTGTACCAAAGCTCTCCTTCCTCCTGATACACAGGTGTTACCCCTCCCATATCCTTGCCTATTAACTTAAGCATTAACACCAAAATGAAAGTTTGGCTGTCTGGACCTTGCATGTGATAGCTCTTTAAAATTAATGTTTTTGAAACAAAACACAGCAGAGTTTTGGCTTTAGTTAGGCATCTGATCCAAGTACCCAGATCTTCTGAATACCCATCTGTGAAAGTGGATTTGCTGCACTTGTTGAGCTCAAGATAAAGTACCAAAATAAACTGGATGTAATGCCAGATGTGAGGTCATAACTTCCATCAAGTCAATGTGACTTTAATGCACTCTTTTTGCTGATGCAGCTACATCCATCTCCTCAATATTTCTCAATGAAAAGTAAGCGACAAATTTACAAACCTAGAACTTTCTTCTCATTGCTTTTCTAGTGTTTTCCTTTTAAAAGTTTGATGCCCAAGGTAGATTGTTGGCCATTGGTCTGCTGCAGGCTATTTTGGGTTGGGGCATTCTGTACTCCTCTTGGGGAAGCTGTTCTGCTTTGTGTAGCAGTAGTAAAGATTCACTGAACCAGGGAGAAAAAGCACAAGGTTGTATGCAAGTCTCTGTGCACATTCGCTGTGTGTGACCTGGGGAATAGAAGGGAAGCTCTGGGTTCTAGCCCTGGTCCAACAAGTTACGCAAGTATTTAAGGTATTCATTAGTGCAGATGCTGGAACCCCTAGCGTAAGTGCCCTAACCACTAGACTAGCAACACATGCTTGCATGTAATTGCTTTTCTCCCTTCTCCTCTGGTCTGCATGCCATCTCAGGTAGCCCCAGCATGTGTGTAACAATGGCAGGGTCTGGAGCAATGTAGGTAGATGGATAAGATGAGAACACATGTGGTCAAATGCACTTATCCAGAATCTGGAGAAAGGATTCTGCCAAGGGTTGCATATGGCCTGAATGTGTCCTCTGGAGTGAAAGAATGACTCTGGCCTCAAAGGGAATCCATTAGATATGGCCCTTTGAACAAGATGGCAGTTTTGAGTGCTCCATAGTCCTTGTGTGTGAGAGAGTAGCTGTGGGGGTGAGAGGGTGCCCTTTGGAACCAGACTTCTGGATCCCCTCTCCCTTCCATGCCATGAGAGTAAGCCCAGAGCAGAATCAGGCTGCAGTGTGAGCTGCATCAGCATGGTGCAGGCCCACTTATATCTGAAGAGTTGTCAGAACCATAGTCAAAGGAACGGCTTGTTCAAAGGGAACATCGATCCTCTCTTGGCCTCAAAGCTGAGATTAAGTTCAGTGCCTGAATGTCATCCTTCTCCTGACTTACTTTACACCTGCCTTCTGGAGAGTGTTTTACCTGCCTGGTTATACCACGGGAAGGATAGCAGTGGCTTGGCTTGCCAGTAGTGATCCAGCACAGCTCCTGATCCACCACTGCAGTGCTGCTCTGAGCATGGAAGACAAGCTAGCAAGGCTGCTGGGCTAGGGACAGACATTCAAAAAGCCTGAATTGATTCAATCTTTGCAGATTAGTCTAACCTGGCTAGGCTGAATCACTTTGTAACTGTACTGACATCCCGGAAATACAGGCACATGCTTTCAGGGGCTCAGGCTAGAAGCTGGGGGGCACTAGAGCAGCCCTCCCTTCCACACTGCTGAGCTGAGTGGGGTGTGGCCAGGCCCACTCCAGCATGTGGTCTGCTAGCTAATGCTGAGGTGTCTATGTAACACAGAGGGGATGGGGATCCTGGCTTAGCAGGAAGTGGGGAGGGGAGGGGGAAAGCAGGAGGAAACCAGGTAGATGTTGCTGTGCCTGCAAGTCTCTGCCGGAGCTGCAACCAGGGAGCAGATGGGAGGGGCCAGCCCTGCTGTGGAGCAGAGAGCCCCATCCAGCCCAGAGAGCATCCCGGGATGCTGGGGGAATCTGATTTATCTTAAACCAGGAAGGGGTCTGGGACAGACATTGTATAAACTGGTTTGACCCAAATCAGTTAAATCTGATACTATTTTCAACCAGGTTTATCTCAAACCAGTTTCAGCCACTTTCAAACCAGTTTATGTGCACTGAACATCTGTTCTGTTACAGGTTTAAACTAGTTTCTGATCACTTAAACTCGTTTATGTGCAGTGTCTGTCCCTAGCCCTGGTGACCTAGCAATCCAGTGAGGTGGAGGTCTGGAAATGGAAATCTGGGGGTGGAAATCTGGAAGTGGAGATCTAGTGGGGGGTGTCCAACTGCATCCAGGGAAAATGAACCAATGCAGTGGAATCTTGCTAAGATGATTTCAAATACCCTGCCAGGCTAAGAACTGTGTAGGACAATTATTTGGTGAATAATTTCAATAAAAGATATAGTCAAAAAAGCCATAAGCTGCTTCTGAGAAATTCATGGGCAGAAAAGAAGCAAACTCTATTGAATAAATCATTCTCTGCAGATTATTCACTCATATCTAAATATAACTCAGCTCTCTCGGCAAAGCTCCCTTTCTGTAATACACAGCACTAATTACTGTACTTTTTTATAATATGTATGTCATGCCTTGGTGTCATCAGCTCCACACAAAACAAAGATTACACACATCGCCCCTCCGAATGCCTAATCACGTAAAGGTGGCCAGCGAGTCAGTCATAGGCGAGCAGCTCAAAAGCGGGAGGGCATGATAATTACTGCTGACGAGAAGGCGGATTGCTTGAAGATGCTAGGTTCAGGGGGGCTCTGGAAGAAGGGATCGAACTGTTGAATGCAGGCAGGCTGTTCCAGCATTAGGGGAGGCATACAGGCAGGGAGCAGGTGAGGCAGCCATGTGAGCCAGAGCGGAGGGAAATCATAGTGGAGAGAGTAAAAGCAGGAGTTAGGTAAGGGAGAGTCTGTTGAGTGGGAGTGGGAAGTGGTGAAGGGCAGGAGCCCAGCTGAGATTTTTGGGAAGCAGGGGGAAGAACCCCAGCAGCTGCACTTTGGCCAGGCTGGACAGATGCCAAGGTGGTGAGCCCAGGGAGGCTGCGACAATGAGGCCTGGCAAGGACCTGCTGCCAAAAAAAGCTATTGCAGTCCATGCCAGTCTGGTCTGTGAGGAGAAAGGCAGCCCACATTCAGCAGGTTCCACATCATCTGGGGCAGGGATGCTGCACAGGTATAACAAGGCAGCCTGGGGGCAGCAGGATACATGATTTCTGGCTACATCATGGCAGCCAGAAATCACTACATCAGTGATTTCTGGCTGCCATGATGTAGCCAGTGCAATTATATGGCTGTGGTGGCAGTTACAGTATTTCCACACCCCTTCCCTCTCTTCCCTGCCACAAGTGGCACCTAGGGCTGCTGCCCCTATTACCCTACCAAGCAATGCTGCTGTTGCAGAGGGTGCACTCAAGGTGCTTGGGTTCTTCATGCTCTTAGTCTGGCCATTCAGGTGCAGTGTTATTGTTTCCCTTCAGGTTGGGCCAGCTTGTTTCCTCCTGAGTACAGGCTGCAATATGCTCCCCTGGCCTGCCTGTCTGCAGGGAGTATTCCTCTTAGGGAACTGTGGCAGCACGCCCTTAGGGGTGCTGTGATCTCCCCTAGTGCCCCCTGGCTACCATTTCTAGCCGGTGTCAAAATGCACCCTCACCAATCTCACCTGCCACGTCTTTGATCTTTTAAGTGTTTAGGGGAGGCTGCCTTTTCTTTCTGCGCTGACACGGTGCCTGCGTTGCTATGCCAGGCCTGGTCCAGTTGCCTGCCAAAGTTCCTTCCGTAGAGGCTCTCCTCAATACCCGCGCCCCCTCTCTCCTGCGACCTGTTCCTCAGTACGTGTGCCCCCTCTTTCCTGGGGTCTGCTTCTCAATGCGTGCCCCCTCTCCCAGGGCCTGCTCCTCTGCGCTCCTTGCCCTCACCGGGTTTCTAACTGGGCTCGCCCCCTTTCAGAGCTTCCCCCTTCCAGACAGCACCGCACTGGGGCCTACCTCTCATATGTCTCGCGGTCACCCGCACTCGGGCCCGCGCCCCATGATCCTCGCCCGACTCGGGCCACCACTCGCGCTTCCCACACTCCTCGCGTTTTGCACAATCGGGACTCAGGCAGCCTCAGCCTTACCTGGCCCTAGACCCCTTGCAGGGTTATACACCCGACTCAGGCCTTGCTTGCACTTCTCGCGCCTTGCCTGCGCTCAGGCCTAGTCTCGCGCTTCCTGCGCGCCCTTGCCCGCGCTCAGGCCTAGTCTTGCGTTCCTCACGCTTGGGCTCAGGTGGCCTCAGCCTTACCTGGCCCCAGACCACTTCTAGGGTCGTATGCCTGACCCGGGCTTCTCACAGTTGGGCTCAGGTGGCCTTAGCCTTACCTGGCCCCCAGACCCGCCTTCTCGCGCCCTCGGCCGCTGGGCCTACTCGCGCTTCTCGCGCCCTCTGTCTCACACTTCTCGCGCCCTCGCCCTTCTCTGGGGCTCGTCCTGTGCTTCTCGCGCCAGCGCCACCGGCGCCAAACAGCCATGCCTCCTAGGCACTGCTCTGTGCCCGAACAGGGCACCCAGGAACCCCCAGACTACTGGGGAGCTCCCGTGAGGCCTCCTCACACCCCTGCAGCCTCACCCGGTCCTCCAACCTTAACAGTAATTAAACTCCAAAAACCCAACTTCCAAGCACAATGGAAAACTCCCCCTCCGGGGTCCCAACATAAGTTCCAGGCAAACCTGGCTCCCTCACTCACAGATCTCCTTCTCTGGGTTCCCTCCACCCAGTACTGCCAAGCAGCCGCTCTCCAGCCAGCAGGCTTCTCTAAGGTACTGCTCAGCTCTGCTTTGCTGTGCTTTAGCAACACTCCTACTTCTGAGGCCACCAGAGGGGAACTGACCTCTAGCCTCAGCCTTCTCTGGTTATAAAGGCCAGGCCCTGCCCCCTGGTGGTCAGCTGACCCAAATAGTTAGTACAGCAACTCCCACCTGCTGCCCTAATGAGTGGAAGTTAAGCTCCTTTTACCATCATTCAGTAGCAGGCACCCTAGTGCCCTGCTACAGGAACATGATAGAACAAAGTTGTGTCACCTGCATTCATGGTCTCCTTAACCCCAAGTCTGGTCTAAGGTGCTGACTTTGAATTTAAGGCCGTGATTGAGTTAGGTCCTGTTTACCTCAGGGGCCACCTCTGTATGAGATTTGGTGGGAGCCAAGACCATGAGAATGTGTTGGAGTTACACTATCCTGGGAAGGTGCATGACACCAATACACATGTGGACTCCCAGCTTTCTCCTTTTCCCTTCTAGGGTCTGGACTCCTGTACTGCAGAGCTTATATCCCTTATTGGCTTGCCCGAACCTGAACCTGTGGACTCTTGAAACACCTAGTGAAGCCTGCCTGCCCTGCAGGAGGATGAGGAGGCAGAAGAAGGGAGAGGTGAGAGAGCCTAAGTTTGGGGGGAAAAGGATCTACTGGACCTTGGGACATACTGGATTGGGGCAGAAAATAATTAATGGTGCTGCTGCCCTATCATGGGGATCTTTGATCTGAGAAGGGATGTGGGCCATCCTAGGAGCAAAGGAAGTTCACTTCCTTTGAATCGCTTCATGGAAAACGGTGCACTGTTTCAGCCAGCTCTGGTCTTTGGTGATCAAGACTTTGAAGCAGAGACTTCTGAGAATGAGTTGGTACATTGCCAGCCCCTCTTGGTTTAGTCTAAGAAATCCTCCATGTTGTTTTTCTATGCAGCTTTTAAAAAGAAATGTGAGACTTACTTTATCCAGAATATTTGCAAGAACCAGAGACTGTTGCAAAAGCAAAAATCAAATCATGTTAATTTTCATTGTATTTCTCAATATGCAGATTTAAGTAGCCAGGAAGAGTAGGGTGAGACAGCCTTAGCAATATGCCCCCTTCAGGAGAGAGAAACAAGAGGATTGTGGCTGCTATCATTGGCACAAGGAACAAAATTTCAGGCCCCTTCTCATAAGGGCCAGATTCTGCCATTCTTCATGCTGAGCCATGCCAGCGTGTGAGCAGTTAGCTCTGAGTATTGGCTATATGAGGAGCAAACTCTAACCGGTTCTTTGCAAGGGAAGAGACAGAACTGGGCACAAATTCGTGCGGCTCCAGATTTAGGCTGGGGCGACTCTGATTTCAAGGGAGCAGCTCTAGTAAAGAATCAAATCCTGGATGTTTATGGGGAGGCCTAAAGTTTATCCTAACACAACTAGCAACTGTAAAACAGTGCTGAGAAATATGAGGTGGAAGACAGGCTTTCTGAGGATTTAAGAACAAAATTTCACAACAAGGGGAACAAACAAAGTTTTCCAGACATAAGTGTTGTGCAGGAATAAAGCATCCTGGCAGTGGCTTGCACTTGGCATTTGAAGCAGTAAAAACACTCATACTTCACAAAAATAGACTCTGGTATGGCCTTAAAAGCTTCCCAAGTATGCCTTTAAAGTGGCTTTTGTAACAGTTACTGTGTATTGCTATGAGCACAGTATCCATGTCTGAGTGCAGGATCATAGCCATTGTTCAGCCCTGACTTTGTGCTTGCCACACCAGTGGGACTGACTGGTGTACAGCAAAGGGGGTAGGAAAACAAAAGTGCTCCCTGACTGCAGCCTCATCTCCTCCTCTGCTAAGTCCCATCAATCAGTGTGCCTGTGCCTTACCACCCTATTCTTTCTTTCCCCAGTTACTCCAAGGAAGCTGCTTTTCTGTTGGAGTTTCTGCCAATAGCTGTGCTTACTTTGGTCTTCATCAGCACGATACTGGAGCACTGCACATTCACAGTGGACTTTATCTTCACAGCACCTAGGGGAGAAGGGCAAAACTATCCTGAGTTTGTAAAGCTGAGGCATAGGGTGGATTAAATGATTTACCCAAGTTCACATAGGGAGTCTGTGGTAGAGTCAGAAAGTAGCCACACATCATTTGATGCCTGCTTAAGTGCCTAGCCTCTGAAAGTACTGGCCAGACCTGGCCCATGCTATGTATTTATGTGGTTTCCATACCAGACCCCAGAATCTGAGGTTTCATTTTAATGTAGCATTTCTCTACCACCCCTGGCTACTGGGATGGCCTTCCAAATGTAGTGAAGTCTGCTTGACAGAGCAGGAGGCAAAACAGGTAGAACTTGTTCCACCCTTGAAAATGGCAAGCAATTAAACAGTTAATGTTGACAATGATGCATCAGTCAGATGAACAAAGGATGGATAAGGGAGGGGTGACAGATGGGAGTAGAACCTGGGCTCCTGGAAGTCACTGGGAGTGACTTGTATCCTGTAGTGAAGGAAGGTAATCCTGAGCAGGCAGGAATGGAGGGCTCAGAGCAGAGTCTGCCTGACAAAGCATGCAACTTCCTCCCTCTTGGCAGTATGCAAAATTAAGCAGTCAGGAACAGCAAGGTGAGACAGTCCTAGCAAAATGCCCCTTGTCCATGTTTCCTTTCAGAGTTAATGTGCCAAGTCTGTGGGTTTCATACCTCCGTTGGCAACCTTTAGAGCATCTCCTCTGTTCCTTGAGCCAAGAATTGAACCTTGCATTCCTGATACCCCTCATTTCACTGCTGCTGACAAGAATTGTGTAACCTAATGGCAAATTTTGCATTTGGCCATTAGAGATGTTGGTCTGTGTGGAGAATAATAAACTGTTTCTACTACCAGTCACCCCATTAATGCCAATGGAAGAAATCTGTTGTGGAGTCTGAAGGTCAAGCTATGCAAGAAAGCAATTGTATTTAAGCATGATGCAAGCAGAAGGGGTAGGCAGGAGTAAGATGACAGGGAGACTTAAAACTGTTTTCCCCCTAATATTTAGTGTTTGACCTTGCAACTTGATTTCTTTTAACAAAGTATTTTGTATTCAGCATATGATAACTATTTCAGGTTCTTCATAATAGCTGACGGGGATACCAACAGTGAACAGACTTTCTATTTCAAACATTGATTTTAGAAACGGAGTTGAGAGTGGTGTAAATATTGGATTTATGGTTTGTGTGTTGATTAATGGGACCTGTTCCTTTAGAAACAGAAAGGGGAATTTAATTATAAGGTACTTTTGCATGAGACTGAGAACTGCATGCAAGTTCTGTCCTAGGATCTCATGCTACTGCCACAAGTTATGAAAAATAAGCTGAAGCAGCCAGCCAAACATAATACCCTCCCCATGTGGACCTAATCTACATCAAAGCCATTTTCTGCAGCAGCTGTGCAGAGAGAAGAACCTTGCAGTAGGTGCTAAGTTAAAGAACATCAGAGTGAGGCACACTTGGCTCTCCATGCCGTGCATACACCTGCAAAAGGGAGCTGTTGTACTTTGGAGACTTGCTAAAGTTGGTGATTACCTGAGGAGTTCCCTTTGCCAGAGCAGTAAGCATTACATCCTTCCACTGCAGATCAATAGGAGATGTCAGACATACCACAGGATATTACTAGAGAAGGCATGTATTAGCCTTCTGCTCTTTGCAGGCACAGGAGAGTCTAAGGGATTCTTGTTCCACCTTTTCAATCAGCAGGGGGTCAATACTTGCCATTTTCAAGTGAGGGAGGAGATCACATGCTTTTTCAGACTGACTATGCTCTGAGCCCTCCATTCCTGCCTGCTCAGGATTACCTTCCGTCACCACAGGATACGAGTAACTCCAGTGACTGCCATGGTACTTACTCACATCCTGTGGTGGGGGAGCTGGGCTCCAGGAAAGTGCCAAGACCATCTCATTTAACTCTTTGGTGCCTGTGGTTCTGGCAAGTCTTCTGATGGAAATGAGCATTGCACTGGTAAACCATGAATACCTGGATGAAAAGAGCTGGATTTGACACTTTCCTGTGCTGCAACATTATGTTTATCAAAGAACAAGCTAGGGAAATGAAGGATTAGTCTTGGTCTGAATGGCTCTGATTAGTATTAGAATCACTACGCTTCAATCCCCATCTGTCTCTCAGAGGCCAATGAACACAGACAAAAGCCAAAACTAAGTTTGGTGTGCCAAGCAAGTCACCAATGAAACAGAAATCACACTGGTAGGAATTTGCTCATCCAGCAACATATCATAGAGACAAAAGGGAGGGACATGAGCAGAGATGGGGACAGGTGGGAAATGGAAAAGGGAACGAGAGAGAGGGGGAGAAAGGAAGAAGGTAATAATGGTCCAGAGTCCAGTAATAAAAAAGCTCAGGATAAAGAATTGAGGTATAGAAACCAAAACAGATACCCAGGAAACCAAAAATAAGAGAAGAGAAGCAGTGGGAGCAAGACTGAAGGGGACCCCCCTGTACCTGGTATTTTTCCAGGAATGGGTCCATACTATGTTGCCCATTGACTTAATGCCAGCATTGTCACTAGATGCTGTTGCTGGTCCTATGTGATATGCCTCTGGCCACAACTGCTGTGGAGCACAGGCAAAAAAGAATTCCATATAGTTTGCTTGGAACCTCTATGCGCTATTCGCCTTTCTAATGTCCGGTCAAGAGAAGACTGCACAGGTTCTGTCCTATGGCTTTACCACCTTTTTGCCTTGGTGCCAGGGGCGATGTGTAGGGAGTGCATGCAAGTGCAGGTGCACCCCCTGAGCGTGGTGGTGCACCCCCTGCAAAAAGGCACTGCCAACACTACCAGCGGCGCCTGTGGGCAGTTGCTGCTCGCCACCCCACCGCCACCCCACCGCTGACACTACCAGCTCTCCCCCACTTACCGCTGCCGCGCTTCTGCCACTCCCACTGCTGCCGCTGCGCTCCCACCACCGCCATGCCACCTCAGCCACTGGGGGCACGTGCCATTCATGCTTGGCATAGTATTACCCTGTGGCTGTCACCCTCCCTTCATGCAAAGGGAGCACTTTTATGCAGCCTGCACTCCTTTTGCTAGCACACAAATATGCCTCTTCCTTCACTAGGACCAAATATCCATGGGAAGATGGGCAAACATCAACTGTATCAAACTGTTTTGCCCCTGCTGTCACTTGTACCCAGTTCTGGCACCAGTGTTGCCTCTCTGCCAAGTGGTAGCAGATGTCTAAGGCAGCGGTTCCCAACCTCTGACAGACTGCGCACCACCCATTTAAAACAATACAACCTTAAGTACCACCAGCAAATTTTTGTCATATAAAGTAATTATAATAAATCTGTTAATGTGTACCACTGACAGGTTGTCTGCATACCACTGGTGGTACTCGTACCACGGATTGGGAACCACTAGTCTAGGGACTTGCAGATGGACTTTGCAGCTGTTTTTAAATCAGTGATGTGGAGTCTTGGACTGTTCTAACTCACTTTATTATATATGCAAGAGGCTCCTGGTATACAGAGCAGTCCCAACTTCCCAGAACCTTAGCCCCACATCAATGCTGGGTTGACAGGGACCAACCTGCCTCCAGAGTTTATGTGAATCAGAGACTCCTGCTGATCACACAGCTCCCACTCACTCTAAGTTGCCACTATGCAAGATCTTACCTGACTGAAAGCTAACACCACAGTATGTCTTCCCAAGACTGACAACTTGCTCACACATTAAGAAAAAGAAGTTGAAGGATTATGAGTAACAGTGCCACCTAGTGACACCTGCCATAATAGACAGATGAAATAAAACATCAAGGTGTTGGCAGGGAAGAAAGAGGAAAGACAACCAAACTTTTGATATGGCAGATGAAAGAAGAAACACACACACACACACACACACACACACTCTTCCAGGAGAATAGGACTGGAAGGGGCTTCTTGGTTAAATGAGGCCAGTCTCCTGCTATTACAAGCACCCATGTTACACCCCCCTCATATGAACGGGCCAAGCCCTGTCTCAGACCCAGTTAGAAGTTTTGTTTTCACTACACCTACTGGAAGCTGTTCCAAGATCCTCTGTCCTCTGATAATTCAAAACCTTCCAATTTCCAGCCTATATTTAGGCATGTCCACTTCTTGAGCCAGCTTTCTCTCTTAGTTTAAATACTTTTTTCTCCTCCCTGGTGCTTGCTCCCCCGATGTATTTATAGACCACAATCACATCTCCTCTCTGCCGTCATCTTGCTAGGCTAAACAAACCAATCTTTTACTCTCTTCTCATATGGTGAGCTCTTCATCTCCCTGATTGTCCTAGTTTATAGATTTGTATTTATAGAAGTAGATTCCTTAAGGACTTTAACTCAGTTCCTTTCACGCAGCGCTTCTCCACCCTCACAATTCACTGAGCATTTCCTTTGCAAACTAACACCAATTAATTCCTCCTCATCAGCAGAAATCATCCCTTCTTCTGAATGTCACTGGGCATTTCATTTGCCTGCTGGGTCTGGTTTGGCTTTTGTGGGAGGAAACAAGTAGAACTCCAAATTTTAAATATTCTTTAGTAGAGGACAAAAAGGCTCCAGTTTTGACCAGACCCTCCCAGCAGCCAAGAAGCTAGTACCTTAGTTGTTATCCCTTGCAGTTTTATCCAGTAAAAGATTTCTGAACCACCACATCAGGGGAAGTCAACGTTATTAGCCTGAGTTTTTTTGTCCCTCCAAGAATGAGCTGAGCTGTGATCCAAAATACTAAGAAAGGCTTTGACATTTTTGACTAGGTATATTTCTCTCATTAGTTTTCTTTTTCAATTTAGTAAAAGTGCTAGTTGTTGAAGAAATAACTTGGAATTTAGCTCATAAAGAAGTTCTGGATCTAAGATTTAGTTAAGACAGCCTTCAAAATAGATATTGAGCTGCATTATTAGGAGGAGTTTAAATGGGGTGAAATTATGTTGAGATAATCCCAATTTATCTCTCTGTTTAAAATCATAAAATAAAAAAAATATATAAGGGGCTTGAAGAGATCTTTGGACATCATTTAGTCATGCCTTCCCCGACCCTGCCCCACGTGCACACGCAAAGCAGGAATATCGCTGTCTTAATGAACTATAACAAATCCTTGTCAAACCTGCACTTGAGAAGTCCCAGTAGCAGAGCTTCTAACAGGGATTCTCTCTAGGTAATTTGTTCCAGTCCTCAACCACCCCCATAGCTAGACAGTTCTCCCTAATATCTAACCTAAATCTTGCTGTGGACACCGAAAATAGTCCATCACCATACTCTTTATAACAATCCTTTTTATTATTGAAGTCTTATCCAATCCTCCCTCAGTCTTCTCTGCTCTAGACTAAGTAGTCCTGGTTCTGTCAACTTTTCCTTGTACATTGTGTTTTTTAGATCTCTAACCATTTTTGTTGCTCTCCTCTGGAGTCTTTCAAATTTGTCTGTGTCTTTCTTGAAGAGTGCTGCCCAAAACTGGACACCATACTCCAGGCAAGGCATCACCAAAGTTGGGTTGAGTGGAAGAATTACTTCCATTGTTTCATGTATAACACAAGCCAGCTTTCTATTAGCTTTCCCCCCCAGTAATACTACATTGTTGACTCTGATTCAGCTTACTGTTCACTATAATCCCCCTATCCCATTTATTGTAGTACTGAAGACTAGACACTCATTACCCATTTTACATTTGTATTTGCCACTTTAGTAGAGAATGGCAAGACTAGGTAACTGCACACTTTTTCATGTGGCCAGATGCTTTTGATTTCCTTGACTTATGTCAATTTGGATATAGATCTGGAGTTGGCACAAGGATTGCTTTTTTGTCATGTTGACTGGAGAGCAGGTGTCTACCTTGGTATTACATCTGTTGCCTATTTTCCATATCATTAGTCAGAGATTGTCTGTGCCTTTCTGTTAGAGCCTGTAGCTGCTCTGTAGTGGTTTGGTCCTTTTCTCTTGAAAAGATCTCAGTGGATACTTGTGAGCAACTGGAAGAGACCTTGATAGAGACTGCTTATGTATCTGTGGTCAGGAAAAAGGTTAGGGAGTAGGCACAGGCCTCAGTTTTTTTCCCATAGGTTAATAATGATGCCCAGCAATGTGTCTTTGCCTTCTCTAATTCAGATAATACAGTACCTGAGCTGATTTCTTGTTGAGATGGAGCCACTGGTGAAAGTGAGCTGGCTGAAGATCAGTCCAGATAAGAGAGATGATGAAAATAACATCAGCTCCTCTGTTTGTTACCTGTCTTTATATTTTAGGGTGACTTTCGGCCCTTGGCTGCTGTTGGATAACCACTTTACGACCACAGCCCAGTCAGTTTTTTACCATCTGCATCTGGCAAAGCAGCTGTATCTTTGGGCTTGGACCTTGCCACTCTCATCTAGGCCTTTGGTACCTCCATGTTGCATTACTGCAGGGTGCCCTACCAGCAAGTTTCCCTCCAAGGTGCGCGCATGCGCAGCCACGCACAATTTAATACCATGCCACACACTAACTTATTAATGCTTCACACCCGCCCGGAGAGGAGCTGGGCTGCAGTGCGGCAAGGTGAGGTGGGGGCCGGGGGCTGATGTGGTCACTCACTCCCAGAGGTGGGGGCTGCAGCTAGGGGCTGCCACTGGGAAACTGCTTTGCCCCCCAGCCCCGAGGCCATGTGCCTCCTCACTCCCGGAGGTGAGGGGGTTGGGGCTGGCGTGGACTCTACCAGCTCTGGGAAACTGCTCTGCTCCCCAGCCCCAAGGCCATGTGCCTGCTCACTTCTGGAGATGAGGCAGGGGTGGGGGCTGGGGCTGGCAAGGGCTTCGCAGGCTGCAGGGAACTGCTCTGCTCCGCAGCCCATGTGCCTCCTCGCTTCTGGAGCAGGAACACATGTGGAGCTTGACTTCCAGATCTCAGGTGTGCGGGGCAGAGCAGGATGGTGCAGAACCTGGGTCTGCATCAGAGGAAAAGGAGCAGGAGCAGGGAATCATTCCTAACCATGATGTAGTTTGAGGGTGCTGGTTACAGCTGTGTTGGTCTAAGGTGATAGGCAGACAAGGTGCTTTGGGTAAATTATATCACAATTACCCAAAGCACTTTGTCTAACCATGACATAAAATTTCTGCATCATGAATGGGGAGTCCCCATTACTGGCTCCAGGGAACTGCTCCACTCCCCAGCCCCCAGTCTTGTGCTTGGAGGATTATTGCAAAATCCATTGCATGAGGATCCATTACATGAGGATTCTAGTCTGTTAGTCTTAGCATAGTCCGGATCCAGGCTTAGCAAAAGGGGGAGTCGGGACTGAAGCGGCACGCTCACGGATCACTACACCTTAGAGGGAACATTGCCTACCAGGCCTGTACTTTGGAATCCTTCAGAGAACAGGGCTGGTACTGAAGACAGGAGCTCAGTTACTGAGCAGGGCTTCTTATGGAGAGCACATAACACCAGCATTGGTTGTCCATAGGTCTCTTAGTGGTGCTTAAAATATTGATTATGGCCTGTAAAGCTCTAAGTGGTCTGGTTATAATTTTTCTTAGTGACCACCACTCTTCCTGACTCTGCTGCCACTGCTGCAGTCAACAGGGACATCCAAACTATACCCCACCACATGAAAGAGAGGGAGCCACCAGCAGGCAGGATCCTGAGGGACTTCTGACACCCTGAAACTTGTTCCAGCCTGGATTTGGTGACCTTCCTAATGGGTGGGAAGGAGGTACCTTAAAGTGTCTCACTGGCTGAGATCTTGCTGACACGATTATAGTAGCACTACTGGGATTTCCTTGCATTACAAGTGATGTTAGAGACCCTTGAGCCCTGGAAAAATGTCTGTTGTTTTTAAATCTAAATAAATAGAATTAAATTAAATATTGTGGTAAGCAAGACATAACATTGCCCCAGCAATGGCACTCCCACCCTAGGTTGCATGGCACTGAAATTTTGAACGTGTGGTAAATAGATGGGTCTTTTTGGTCAATAGCGTTCACGCTCTTACTGAAATCTGCAAGCGTGGTACAATCAGAGGGCAGTAGCTTGTTAAGCTGAGCTGGCTGGGGGGCACCTGGGGTCCCACCATAGCTGATCACTGAGCCAGGGAGGCACAGGGGGGTGGGGGGTGCAGCACTCTCCCTGGCAGAGCCGGTTTGCCACCGAGCATGCACCCCCCCCAACCCCCGCATGCTCCATCCACCCCAGCATTGCAGCATTCATGAGCTGCACCTGCTACCTCGAGGTATCTGGAAAAAGCTGTATCTATGGTCATACCACTGATTCTCCGAATCAGCATCGAATCTTCAGATTCGGATTAATCCGAATCTGAAGATTCGATGCTGATTCGGAGAATCAGTGGTATGACCATAGATACAGCTTTTTCCAGCTACCTCGAGGTAGCTGGAAAAAGCTGTATCTATGGTCATACCACTGATTCTCCGAATCAGCATCGAATCTTCAGATTCGGATTAAGCCGAATTGAAACGGGGAGAGTGAGCCAAATCAATTAATTGAATCACTGTTCCTCATTCAGGCCAAATCTGAATCTGAATCAAATATGGCCTGCTTCGCACACCCCTACCATGGTGTCCTTTTTATTGCCACAGCACTAATGAACTCGTGTACTTGGTCATGCATTATGACCCCCAAGTCCTTTTTAGACTTCCTGTCTTCCAGGGTGTGTTTCTCCATACTCGATGTGTGACTTAAGTTTTTTGTTCCTTGTAAGACCTTGTATTAAAGTGAATTAAAATCCATGTTATAAGACCCTCACAAAAAACTCTCCTACTAGCTGACGATTCTCCTTTAAAAAAATGTGTTGAACCAAGTTTTTAACCCACCTAATACGTCTATATTGTGGTACTAATTTTTCTTAATCTGAATGTTGTCCAGTACATAGTCAAGTGTTCCATAAATGTCTGTGTTTATTACATCAACACCGTTGCTATTATCAACTAAAGTAGTCATATCATGTAGGAATGCTGTTAGGTTGTTTGGACAAGAATGACTTTCCATGAAATACATCGCATGGAATTATTTCTCCAGCTTTTAATTATATTAGAGGTGTGATAGCACATCTGTTTTAGGACTGGTTTCAGTTTTTTGTGTAAAATAAATGGTCAACCTTGGTATTTAACACTTAAATTCAGCTTTATATAGTGAACCACATTTCTCTAGCACTGTATTCCCACCGCTTTTAATAGCATATACTCTCTTTATTTGTTGACTTGTACTTGCCATAATGCAGCTGTTACGGATTAAATTCACGTCGGTGTGGAGAATATGTACAGGGTCTCTGCATTACCTTACTTTAATCAAATTAAGCCTTCAAAATAAGGGTGTCAGTGTAACTGAAGTTCTATAGAGACACAAGGCAAACTTTCCCCACATTAGCCTAGGTTTCAGTGACGTATTATTTTACAGATACAAAAGCTTAATTTATTTTTTTCTCCCAATGATTTTCAACTACTCATTGGATGCATCTACATGTTCATTAATACGTTTTTATTGTCCTTGCAGTAAAACCTCCAGGCTCTACAGTGGACTGGCTGGGAGGTCCTTATCCTTTCCCAAGCTAGGGCTAGAGTTAATCTATTAACCTAGGGGTGAATTTCTTATACCGGTAAGTGCCTCCCCTTCCAGCCAGTCCATCCTATCACATAGCATGGGCCTATAGTTCTCCCACTGGTCCGTTCAACCCTGCTTGGTTTCAGCGCACCTGTAGCAGGGCTGTTGGTGACTGCTGAAACCCTGCTTCCTCTTCCTGTATTGTTTTTGTCTGAATTCCTATCCCTTCAAGCCACAAAGACTTTACTTTTAAAGGGCCCTCATAGGTCCTGCTTGTGCCCAGCCTTCTTCCAGTAACAGGAAGAAGACAGTGGCCGTACTATACTGGCCACTGTCAGACCAACTCTGTTAAATGTGATGCAGGCACGTCCATGTTTAATATTATGTTTATTGGGTTGTAACACTAGAGCTAGCTGCATGACTGGATACTCATACAAACAGACACTGATTACCATTAGGGCCACGGAGGGACCGCTTCCAAGGAAAAGCCTCACAAAATCCATCAAATAGCATGTTTTGGGAATATATTTGAAAGCCTGTCATATCATCAGGTCTCTGTAACTGGAGGAATGAGGAAACAATATAGTCAGCTAGTAATGTATTAAAAAATATTCTGAAATAACTCTTCAAAGAATTTTTTTGAATTTTGTTCCCTCAACTCAAATCCCAATCCCTAATAAATGTCATGTGGCTCTTGCAGAAAGTAGGTCAATGCTTCCCCAGGAATGTCAGGACATAATGTGAGGAACTGACACCAGCTGCCCCTGCAACTCCAGTGCTGAAGAAACAAGCAGGAATAAGAGGGTCGGTTTAAGGTGTCCAGGTACCACCACTACACAGGCAGAGAGCAGTACTACTTGTCACAAAGGAGAGGCATATATAACACCAGAATAAGGTATGTCCAGGTGGCAGTGCCCATTGGCCAGCTACACCAGGTTGTGAAGAGAGAGCTATTTAGGAAAATCAACTGTGCTAGCAATCTGTGTTGCATCCCAGGGTGTCTTAAATCAAAGCACTCAGGTACTTAAGTATATCTGCCCTCTCGAAGAATTCACAGAGCACTGACTCATCCCTCAGAGCTCTGTCCCAACATGTAGTGTGCACAGTGTACATAGGACCAGATCGAAAGAGTCTGAAGCTGTCTGGAAAATTTTTATTAGAGCCTTGGTTGTATTGCTGTCTTCCTGGCAGCACCCACTCCTGGCTTTTCTGCCATGACAGCTTCAGGCTGCAGCCGTTGAGGAGTAGGGAGCAGGAAACAGTGTAAGGCAGGGTAGCCAACCTGTGGGACATGTGCCACAAATGGCACAGGCAGCTTCTGTGTGTGGCATGTGGCAGATCAGGGAGGGAATGGGCAAAAACAACAGGAGATAAAGCATGGAGAGAAAGCAGAGCAGCAGATCAAGCAGAGGAAATGGATTGGAATGGCACTTGTGCAGGATGCAGGGATAAATTGTGGCACACCTGCTAAATAGGTTGCACCCCCCACCCTAACCCTACTCGCTCCCAGTGTAAATTATGTGTCCAGAATGCCTGTGTGTATCTCAGGAAGGGATGGGAAACAGTATGTGAAAGTTTCTTGTTGAATGCAAGTGTTGCATCCCAGCTTGGTAAATCCATCCTAGCACGTTCAAGGTATTAGTATGGTGCTTTCAGCTGGGAGCAGCACATGCTATGTAGTACTTGGCAATGTAGAATGGATAAGAAACTCTACAGGTGGTGCTGGGCAGGGGATGCATATCTGTTTTACGGCTAGTGCAGCTGAGATCTGGCAACGCTGAACTGGGCCTGACCCAGGCTGTGACCTCATGCAGAGAACTGTTATGGTTGAAGCACAGAGCTTAACTGTGACATGCAGCACCGTTCCTAGACTCCTGGCGGCCCCAGGTGAACTTTTAGTATTGGGCCCCACTTCGCCAGAGATAATGATAATAATAATTGGACAACAGAAAAAAAATTACCATTTTTAGGCTCTCGTTCTGTCTGGGCCTCAGGCAGTCACCTGATTCACCCATGCCTGTGTTCAGCCCTGAACATGTCTGAAGCGTTCTTGAAGCTGGGTGCTTTGGTAGCTGGGAGCACAAACTGAGACACTTAGGTCCATATCCTGAAGGGCGCCTAAATATTGTTGGAAAGTTGGGGATCTAGAGCCTGATTTTCCACAGGTGCTGGGTATCTGATGCTTTCACTTCTTCAAGTATCACCTCTAGTTTGGAGGATGCTGATGAACACTTTCTTTTACAGTAATGGCACAACTCTAAAATGCCCGTTCTCTTTTGGATAATACAACTGACACTAACTCCAACATACTGGGTCTTTTTTTCCTCCTTCCTAGATTTTTTTCTAGCTTGCCTAATGTTTCAAGAGCTGAAACTGAATTGTTTGCCAGATGGGTTTTGTCCTTTCCCTAGTATCCCAAGTGACTGTGCTATTTCTAAGTTCATCCTTCTCAACACCTCTATATTTGCAGTCTTGAATATTCAGCTGACTTTCAACATTCTTCCGCAACCCACATTTTAATTTGTTTCTCAGTGTCTTTTTTTAAGGGTTCATCTTTCACAGCCATACAGGAGGGCTGGCCAAATATAATTCTTCAGTAAACTTAGGAAGGTGTATAAATTTGTCTATAACACAGAAGCCTTTGGAAGTTGAAAAATTATTTTTTTAAGAACTAGCACTCTTTTTTTCACATCTTCTGTGCAGTGTTATCAAACTCCTTGAGTACAGAAACCCATCTACTTACTCTAGCACTTGGCCAAAGTACTTCAATATGGTTGCTTACTCTTTAATTTCTTAATATTTATTATCATCCCATGATGCTTAGTGCTTTGAACACTACCAGCAAGCACATTCTATGGTTCTGCTGTAACTGAAGCTATTAAAATGAGGTAATGAGAGTATCTTCTGTTGTTAACATGTACTCCATTACCTTAGATGCCCTACTTAGAATCTTTTAAACTTACTTTTAGTTTATCTTCTCCATATATATTGAATAGCTGAGTAGATGGAATGCAACTTCAGCATACACCTTTCTTGATTTTGCAATGTTCAGATGATTCATGGTTTACTATAATTACTGTTTCCTGCCTCCAACAGAGTGGTTTTATTAGCAAGAGAGCTGGTGAGTCAACATTACATTCTTCATGTGCATCAATTTTTCATATTGGTTCTAATCAAGTCTTTTAAAAATCAACAAAACAGATAAACTTTTCTCCTCACTTCTAGTGTATATTCATGTAATATCCACTCAATATTTGCAGAGTGGATTTTTACTCCTGTGCCCTCTCCTGGAAACCAAAATTATTTCTACTGATTGTTCTCTAGGTATGCTGGTATATTGATCTTCAGCAACACTTCAGGAGTATGGCTTACCACATTTCTAATTTGGTGTTGTGCACAGTTTTTGCTATTCTTTTTAGTGCATTTCAGCCAGAAATGTAGACTGGTTTCTTGAAGTCCTGTGAGAGCTCTCCTTGTTTATATACCTGATTAAAAGGTTGAAGCAGGTGCATCTTGAGTTTTCATCAGGGACTGTAGCATTTCAGTTGTCATTCTGTTCTCTCCAGGTGCTTTTCTTTGCTTTAAAATGTCTAGTGTTCATTCCCACATTATCTCAGATTTAGGAGGTTCACCAGAAGGCTTCTTCATCTACCTGTCCATCTCTTTAACTGTGGTATTTGGAGCATACTCTGCCTTTCTTTTTGCTCTGTGTTTAGGTCTTTATTTCATACTCATCTTTTCCAGGACATCTTTGTTCTAGTCATTGTTTTTAACCTTGTTGCATCTATTTATGCAAATTGTGGCACTCCTCACTTCTCTCATCTTTGCATTCCTTCCTTGTATAGGTTAGCTTCATGACTTCTTCAGCAATGCATGGCTGAATAACAATGCATGTTTCCGTCCTAACACGGATATGGCAAATATAAGTATTTATTTATTTCAGTCTTGAACTTCTCCCAGTTTTCATCCTTGATGTTTTTCTTCAATGGTGGGCACCAACTTGTTGGTCTGCTTTTGAAACAGCTTCTCACATTTGTGTTTCTGCATTAGTCTATCCATATCAATGTCTTCCATAGTTTCCATTAGCTGCAGTCGTAGTTGTGAGTGTTTACCTCCTCTGAAAATTGGGCTTTCCGTGTCTCAAGTGTATTGCAATGAGAAACAGCCCACCAGGTATCTGCCCCAAGGATTTTGGTCAAAGTGACTTGCCTGATGTTACCCAAGAAGGTTGTGACAAAAGCAGAGATAAAATACTGGAATCTGGAGAGCAAGTCTAGCAAGAAGGTAGGGCAGAGTGGCACCTTACAGACTGATGAGTTCAGAGAGGCATGGGCTTTCATAAGCTTTTATTGCCTATGAATTGTTATGCCTCTCTGAACTTAGTAGTCTGTAAAGTGCCACCCCACCCTACCTTCTGTCTGACTTCAGACTAACACAGCTAATAACCTCTCTGCTGAGGCTGAGCCTAGTGTTTTATTCCCAAGACTATCTTTCTCTCTGCTTATGTGGAAAAAGTAGGGTGTGATTTTGTAATTAACAACTAAGGGTGAGGTTTTCAAGGAGTTGGGCACCTAACTTGTTTCCGTACTTGTAAGAATTCCAGGCGAAATTGCAACACAGGGTTAGGTTGTGTGGGCAATCTTAAATCTGATATTTCCAAGTGTCTGAATGCCTGACTTTGCAACCTTAAACATGATTGTGTTTATTGCACATGGATTAACAGAAATTTCTTCCATTATGTCCAGTTAGAGCAACCTCCCACACAGGGAATTCAGCGGGGTTTGAATTAACCTTTTTGGGGCCAGACCTTTGTCACTAGGCCATAAGAGGAACACTACCAGACAGTGGCAGCGGCTGGCTCTTGCTCTGCATACCAGCAGGCAATAGTACACAAGGTTGTTATACAGCGTATCTGCTGAATAGCTGGAGAATGTCAGGAGCCCGGACTGCTGAGTTCCAGTCCTCCTTAAATAGAGGGTGTGATCAAAATATTGGAGTGATTGTTTGTGATTTAGGATGGCCATCTATTATTTGTTTATTCATGATGCTTTATATTTACATGTTGCTAACTTATCTGCTGGCCATCCTAAATCGCAAACAATCACTCAAGTATTTGATCACAAAAGTAGTTTGTGAAGGTGGGTCTGCAGAGGTAGTACAAGTCTATGGCACCACAGCAAAGTACCCCAGTTTGATGCCTAACATCACTTTGTTATGGACCCAGTGTTCTAGTTCCATCTTTTGCCAGAAGTGACCTTGTCCAGCTTCTCATTTCCACCCTCAAAGCTATTTTTCAGAATGCAGAAACTGCTTTTGCCCAAAATCTAAAAAAGGAAATTCAGCCTGAGTCTGAGACAGAACATGGATAACTTCAGCACTAACAACTGCAGTTTTTCCAGCTTGTAAATAGAACTGGTTGAAATGTTCAAAATTCTGTATTTTCAATGCAATTTTTGGGTCAAAATATTAAATGTTGTGAAAATATGGTAACCAAAATGTGTTCAATTTTTCAGTCAGCTTAAGATGGTATTTCCTTAATCCTATTTTGTAAAGACTCTAATGTACATGGGATTGAGCCGCTGAATTAGCTGTTGGATAATAGCATCTTAGATGGAGCCAGCCTTAGAATCTCTGCCCTCACTTAGTGGTTTGGGCTTGTGAGTTCTCCTGTTTCTCTGACCAGTGTACAGTGTGCTATAAACACGAAGCAGTACTTGAGTGCTCCACATTGGCTAATTATAGGCAGAATTGCAGCAATGCTTATAGCTAAGGTCACTCAGTGCTTTCCATTTTAATTTTGTTTTTGAAAACGGATTTAGCTGGGCACCGCAGACTATGTATGCCACCTACACCTCTGTACCTGAAGGGTCACTGCTTGCTTTGGAGGGAATAAGCCCAGGGGATGGCAAACAGTGCTTTCATCACCACTTTTTCTTTCAGTGCCACGTAAACTGACTCCATGAGGGTTGGGCCTGTTGCTGGAAGCTGATGCTGCAGATCCTTTGGCCCCTTTAGGTACAATAAAGTTCTGGCAGAGAAGAAAAATGGGCACTTGTCAGAAGAGAGATGGATATGCAGCTATCCACTACTAGTCTCAAATTCAAAATAAGCAGTGTCCAAATTGTCCAGAAATACAGATGTAAAAATCCTGGTCACATGAAACTCATAGCCAGCACTGAGGTGATCGTCTGGTGCAGGGTGAGACAGCATGCAAACTAGCTAGCCATAGGCAATACATCCAGACCCTGATAACCCCAGGCTGGGTACCTCAGGCCTACATCAAGGAGTAAGTGATTATAAAGTGCGCTCCACTCCCCAGCATTGACTACCTCTATTGCCAGACACCACAGAAGGGTGGGCAGTCTCTGTTAGGTCACTACCCTGCACGTTGAGGGGGAAGTGGGCAGAGCCTAGACACCACATCCCCGCTGCACTGGTCAACACAGCCATCATGGTGCTGATGGGGATGTAACCCATGTCATGTAAAAGATGGCACTTCACTTCCTGGAGCAAGAGAGAACAAGGTGGAGCCAGGCACCAAACTCATTGATTCATAGACTGTAAGGCCAGAATAGATCTTGGAGGATCATCGGGTCCAGCCCCCTGCACCAAGTGGGAGAGATAACTGGAGGTCAGTTGGCTCCAGCAAGGTGACTGTCTAGTCTCCTCTTGAAGATTTCCAGGGTAGGCGATTGCACCACCTCTGGAGGGAGCTTATTCCACAGTCTGGACACCCTGACTGTGAAGAAGTTTTCCCTAATGTTGAGCTTGAATCGATCTTCCAGGATTACTCCTAGTTTTCCCCTCGGGTATAAAACAGTTCCTCACCGAGCCCTTGATGTACTCCCCTAGTGTAGTGGTAAACCACTTCCAGGTCCCCTCTCAGCCTTCTTTTCCTCAGGCTGAAGAGTCCCAGATCTCTTAGCCTTTCCTCATATGGCTTGCTATGTATGACTGATCATATGGGTGGCTCTTCTTTGGACTCTCTCAAGCTTGTCCACGTCCTTGTTAAAGTGTGGTGCCCAGAACTGGACACAGTACTCCAGCTGCCGTCTCACCACTGCTAAGTAGAGCAGAAGAATCACCTCCTTGGTTTTGCTGGAGATGCATCGATTGATGCATGCCAGAGTATTATTTGCCCTACTCCTTACAGCATTTCACTGCCGGCTCATATTCATACTGTGGTACGTTATTACACCTAGGTCCCTTTAATTCATTGTGCTAGTCAGTTTGGTGCCACCAAGTCTGTAAGCGTGTTGGGGGTTGCTCGTCCTGAGGTGGAGCACTTTACATTTCTTGACCTTCATCAGATTCTGATCCACCCAACTCGCCAGCCTGTGACCTTCTGAGACTTGAGCTGCTCCTGCAGCAGCACAGCCACATACTTGTAGTGACCCCCTAATCTAGGCCTTAGCAACAAGCTCTAAATGTTGCCATGTGGCTTTTTGGGCAGTATCAGGCTGCTTTTTGGGCCTGTTTCAATAAAAACATGCCTGGTTTTCTTAACAAAAGTTTGAACAAAAACATGGTTGCTTCCAAGAGTTGTTTCTGGGAACACAGAAACAGGTCTCCCTCTGTTCAAAGGAGCCTTTTTTCTGATGTAAGCTTAACTCCTAGAAGGCCCTGGTTCCACTCGGTAAGCTCTTGAGAAGCCAACGCTTGCTTTCTGTTTTGAATGACTAGGCTGCAGAGCTCTCCCTGAAGGAGGATGGGGGAGACAATGGCAATTGAATCCAAGAGGGCCAGAATTTCAGTATTGGTTATTTGGACTTGGAGAGGGCAGCCACTGCCAGTTCACCACAGTTCAATCCAGTTTAAATTGTTCTTGTCCAGGCATTAATCTTGATATAGTTTTGTTTACTAGATTAAAGATCTGTAAAAAAAAAAAAAACAGTCTCCATTATTAAGTACTTATGAACCACAAGCATGTCCCATCCTAATCTTCTTACCTCTACAAACTTGATCAGCAAGGATTTTTTTTGTTTTCTTAGTGATCTTTGAACAACTATCAAATAGTACTGGGGCAAGAGCAACTCCTGCAAGACCCCATTAGTAGGTAATTCTCTGTTAACAATTCTGTGTTTAGATCTGTTAGTGAACTGTCTTATAATCCATTTAGTATAAGCCATACTGTACCAGTCCCACCTATTAATGGATTTGCTTTATTGCTTGGATTCAGTTTTGTTTCTGAACTGAAATCTATGGACTTACATCATAGCTAGGATTCAGTTTCTTCCTGCACTGAAAAAATTCCCTTTTATGGGTCTTAATCCTATTGGTCCAAAGAGTGATTTCATTGCTACTTTTAGCATCTCTTATCATTTGTCTACATTCCTTAACTTCTGTTTTATACTTATTGCCATCTAACCACCCTTTTTCTCATATGCAATGTTATGATTTGCTTTCTATTGTAGTTTGCTTAACTTCCCATACCTAGAATGATTTATAATCAAAGACTTTTTTTTCATCACTGAGAAATTGTGACTTTTGGGACATTTAATAAAATGTGCTTTACATTTATTTAAACAATCGGTTCTTCTCACGTCTCTGTTTAAATTTTCTGCTTTGCATTCAACTTTGTTCTTAAGCATTTTAATTTTGGGAAATTGGCCCCTTTAATGTTCCACATACACATATTCTATTCTGTTTGTACAAAACAAATGTAATGAGGTCAAAGTAAATGGCTGCTAGGTAGTCATTAATGTTTAGCTCAGTGATTAATTTATCTCTCTATCAAAATGAGGTCTAATATTAAATCATCCCACAGTTAACGCATGGTATGTTTGATTCAATATTTTTGTTAGAAAAGTATTATAGATGATTTGCAGAAACTCAAAGGCAGCTTTATTGCTAGCAGCAAAAGAAGTCCATCATATAGCCCTCAAACTTAAGCCCCCCGGCAATACCATTTTTTTTCTATACCCTCTTGCATTTAGAAGTCTGATTCAATGCATGCACAGTATAAAGCCCAGGAACAAAGGAATACAAAATTGAAGGTAGACTGGAGGCCAGTGTAGAAATGTATTTAGTTTAATGTCAAGTAATATGAACAAGCAGTTCCTGAATCAGAACACCCCCAGAAATAACATTTAAAAATGTCCTTTTTTATCATTTTGCAAGGGGAAAAAAAGGTAAAATTTAATTTCTTGAACTCACCACCTCACTAGTTCATGGGACCAAATATTGGTTGATTACACTCTGACTTTAAAAATGCATAAGACTAACTAGTCATTTGGGTGAGATTAAAATATCTTTTCAAATGACTGGAGGAAACTGAATTACTACTACTTCTATTTTTTCTTTTAAAGCACATGCGTGTATCTTTTCCTTATAGAGATATCAAGTGTGACCTAAGACTAAGGAGGCTTGTTAATGGGAAACATGGTCAGGAAACTGACTATATATTTTGATTCATGTTTGTCACAATCAAGTTAACTAAAAGTTCTATACTCCATACATGGGAGTAGAGTTGTACTGTAAAATTGTTGGGAAAATTGTTTGCCTTGATACTGAAGAGAGGGGAGTTTGGAACTAGGTTGAAGTTAAATTTTTCTAAGAACTTGTGGATTTATTTTGTTCTTTGTGTCCTTTCTTTCTGAAGGACCATGGTTTCTCACATGTGAATCTGTATTAGCAGCTGGGGTGGTACACCACTCTTCATACAGCTGATCTGTGTGGCAAGATCCTCTGTCTGACCACATTCTTCTACAGATTGTCCTAGATTGAAATCTGAAAGATATGAGGTTTGATTTCAAGTCACAATTCAACAGAGAGAAAGTGATCTTTTCTACATGATCCCACATGCT
>NW_017729031.1:85111169-85120996 GCF_001723915.1 Gavialis gangeticus
TATATGACATCAACCTCTTTCCTTTCATCCAGGTGATATGTGACCTGGTCATCGAAGGAAATGAGATTGGTCATGCAAGACCTACCTGCAACCTGTGCTGACTATCCCTCAGAATTCTGCCTTCTGTTAGCCTGTCAGGAATGTTTCATAGTAGTTTGGGGTCAGAAAGGACCTGAACAGATCATCTAGTCTAACCCCCCTGCCACTGGCCGGAGCACACGCTGGGATCACATGACCCCAGACAGGTGTTTGTCCAACCTCTTTTTGAATTTACCCAAGGTAGGAGTGACGACCACTTCCCTAGGAAGTTGGTTCCAGATCCTAGCCACCCTAACGTGAAATATTGCCTCCTAATCTCTAACCTGAACATATTCTCCTGCAGCTTCTGGCCATTGTTCCTCATCACCCCAGGTGCTGCTGGGGGGAATAGGGCCCTTCCTATTTGCTACTGATCTCCCCTAACGAGTTTGTAGGCAGCCACCAAATCCCCACTCAGCCTCCGCTTGCCAAGGCTGAACAGGTTCAGGTTCCTCAGCCACTCCTTGTAGGGCCTACCCTGTTGCCCTTCAACCAAGTGGGTGGCCTTCCTCTGAACCCTCTCAAGGCAGGCCACATGCTTCTTAAAGTGCAGTGCCCAGAATTGGATGCAATACTCCAATTGTGGCCTGACCAAAGTCGCATAGAGGGGGCGTATCACCTCTCTGGACCAGCTTGAGATGCATCTTTGAGGTGCGGTTGGCTTTGCTGGCTGCGGTCTGGCATTGGCAGCTCATGTTCATCTTGGAGTCAATAATGACTCCAAGATCCCTTTCCACCTCTGTGCTCACAAGGGGGGAGCTCCCCAGCCTGTATGTATGCTGTGGATTCCTTCTCCCCACGTGCAGCACCCTGCATTTATCTACATTGAACCCCATCCTGTTACCATCCACCCACTTCTGTAGTCTGTCTAAATCTAATTGCAGCCTCTCTCTCCCCACATCTTGGTGTCATCGGTAAACTTGGATAACGTGTTTTCCACCCCGTCGTCCAAGTCGCTGATGAAGATGTTGAACAGTGTGGGCCCCAGGACCAAGCCCTGAGGGACCCCACTGTTCACATCCCGCCAGGTCGAGCATGACCCGTCCACCACCACTCTCTGGGTGCGCCCCATCATCCAATTTTTGACCCATCCAACTGTGTAGGCATCAATGCCATGGTCGCTCAATTTATTAAGGAGAATGGGGTGAGAGACAGTGTCAAAGTCCTTCTTAAAGTTCAGAAAGACTACATCCACATAGTCATTAGGTTGGTTTCGTTAGGTCAGCATGAGCCAATACTCTTAGACTTTTAATTAGAAAGCATAAAGCCTAGTCTATACACATTTTTCCACCCATTTAAATATTTTCTATACACTATGTAATATGCCCTATGAAACCAACTGTTCTTTTTCAGTGTAAAGGGACATGAAAATAAAATAAAATTAGCTGTATTTGTTACAGTTCTACCTTCTGTACAACTGTCTGATGAATTTTCCCTGCTGACTTCATAAAACTGTTAAGTACCTGAATATCTTTTGTGAATCAAATCTCATCTAATGGTCCCAGATATTCTCCAACTCCAGGAGCTGCTGTTGGCTCATGAACAGGTTCTAGCAATGAACTGTAAATCCCAATGGGATGGAGGTTTCAGGAGTTCACCTATTCAGCTACAGACTTTATCATGACTAATAATTAATTCTGCTTGTCCTGGTTTGGTTTCTAGGTGGCTCTCTCATTTTCTCTGTGTTATTTATTGTTCAGCTCTAAATCCCAGGTTGCCCCTCCTTCGGTGCAGGCCATGCTACTGTGCAGATCTATAGAGGCAGCTGCATCTAAGACTTTGTACTCATTGTCTCTTTAAACTGCATGGGCAAAAGGGCAGCAGCCTGCTTGTATTACAGATATTGATCTCTCTCACTTTGCATCAGTCCCCATTGGAGACTAGATCATTTTCCCCATCTCCCTTTCCTACTTCCATGCTAGAGGCTAAAACCCGGTGAGACTTGCCTCAGAAGCCTCCATGCTGCACTTGGTAATCTTTTCCACACCGCCTACCCTAGGTCTACCCTAAAGGAGCCCTAAACATTTTATAACATTTCTCAGTTCCAAGGTGCTGAGAACTAGGGACTGGAACCCAGGGCCATTAGTCTCAAGACTAGCCAGGGTCAAAAACAATCAGGAACCCCCCCAAAAATCAAGAGGCAGGAATCAGGGTGAGGGCAGAGCCAGAATCCAGAGCCTAGGGCAGCCTCTGTCAACCTGTGGGTCATAACCCAGAAGTGGGTCACAAGAACATATGAAAGGGTCATGAACAAACTTTAAAAAATAAATCAACACATTTTTTTAATGGTTCCTCTTTTAAAGGAGAAAAAGATGGGAAACTATGGGTTTTCTCTTGCAGGCTAGCAGAGTTCCACAAACTATTTACTGGGTCAGGACTGGCCAATAGTTACAAATGGGTCCAGGTACAAAAAAGGGCCGAGAACCACTGGCCTAGGGTAGGTGTCATGGACCAGACCGCAAGCAGAGGGCCCACGTAAACATAGAGACTGTAACAGGATCTGAGGTCTAAGCAGTATAGGAACCAAGACTGGGGTCAAGAGCTAAGATTAACAATCAGAAACCAGAGAGGAACTGTAAGTTGTAAAACACTAGACAGCCACAGTCCTTTTGCCAGTTCTGCATTTATATCCTGAGGACTGGCTTCCTGCAGCCCAGGAGCTGACCAGGCACAGCTGGGCCTAATCAGGCAGTTCCCAGACAGATGCAAGCCGTTAACCCTAACACAAAGAACTAGGGGGAGAAAACCTAATGGGAATGTTTGGTACTTGGGAGACTCAGGTTCAGCTTTTTGTTTTGCCAGAGATGCCTTCTCTTAGCTCTTGAGCATTCTGCTTGGTCTGTCTCAGCTTCCTATCAGAAACTGGGGTGCTTGGTGATAAATAACTCTTAACATAGAAAGAAGGACTCTCTTCAAAGTCTGTTTGCCCTGCCTTTCCCTGAGAGAAGAATGCTCCTCAGACTGTGTTCTTGAACAGCTGCACACATGTTCAGGAAGTAATGGCTACAGGTAAGTGCTTCTAGTGCCAGAGAGCTTCCTACTACTTAGTAGGGAGTGTCAAGGATGAGAGGCCAGGATACCCTCTTATCCCTCTGCCGGTTTCTGAGATGGGGGATAGAAAATGTGTAACTATCCCTTCCTCTGGCCACTCTTGCTGCTATTAGATCCTGGAGGGCAGGGAGGAAATGGGGTTGGCTATGGGGTTGCTCCTTCCCACTCTCTTCCCCCTGCAACTGGTCCTGCATGTTGTTGCTGCTCCTGCTGAAGGGAAAGAAATCGTCCATGTCGTCCTGACATCCTAATATGGTATCTCCCCTTGTAAAGGAGGGTGATAAAGGATGAGAAAGATGTCTCTAGGTCTCCCATTGCCCCCTCTTTGACATCCACATCAAATGCATCTGCACTGCAGAGTTGGCTTTGCTTAACTCATGATGTGGCCTCTTACCTGAATTACATATAAACTTACAAGTTTGCTACTGATAAAATAGGCAAGAGATAGGTCTGCAGCCTGACCTTTTATTGCTTACGCTCAGAAACACAAAAATAAACAAGATATCCTAAAGTTTATTTAGCTACTTATGACAGTACAACATAGATTCTTGCTTATTTTGGCTGGGGAGACTCAACAAAGAGAGGAAAGGGTTGGGAAGGAGAATGGCATGCAGATTGGCAGCAGCTCTTCTTGAATTCATTGAGTTCTACAAACTTCTGTACAGCCTATGCCCTATATATAGATGGTTTATGTTAGTATTCAAATAAATGTTCTCTGATTGTTTCATACTTTCATAGTAGGGTCAGAAGGGACCTGAGCAGATCATCAAGTCTGATCCCCTGCCATGGCAGGAAAGAGTACTGGGGTCAAACAACCCTGGCTAGGTGATTATCTAGCCTCTTTTTGAAGACCCTCAGGGTAGGAGTAAGTACCACTTCTCTTAGAAGTTTGTTCCAGATCCTAGCCACCCTGACAGTGAAGTAGTGGCTCCTGATGTCTAGCCTGGATCTACTCTTGGTCAGCTTATGGCTGTTGTTCCTCATTACTCCTGGTAGAGCTCGGGGGAACAGGGACACTCCCATAGCCTGCTGGTCCCCCTTGGCCAGTTTGTAGATGGCCACCAGATCCCCTCTCAGCCTTCTCTTGTGGAGGCTGAACAGGTTCAGGTCCCCTAGCCTCTGCTTGTAGGGCCTGCCTTGCTGCCCCTGAGCATGTGAGCGGCCCTCCTCTGGACCCTCTTGATGCTGGCCACATCCCTCCTGAAGTGCGGCACCCAGAACTGGATGCAGTACTCCAACTGCAGCCTAACCAATGTTGCATAGAGGGGGAGGATCACTTCCCTGGACCTGCTCGTGATGCATCTGTGGATGCATGAGAAGGTGCGGTTAGCCTTCCTGACTGCATCCCCACATTGGTGGCCCATGTTCATTTTGAAATCAATAATGACACCAAGATCCTTTTATTCCTCTGTGCTGAATAGAAGGGAGTTCCCCTGTAGGTATGCTGCTGGTTCTTCCTCCCCAGGTGCAGTACCCTGCACTTGTCAGTATTGAATTCCATCTTGTTCTCATCTTCCCAGCCCTGGAGCTGTCTGGATCTAGTTGCAGCCTGTCTGGATCTAGTTGCAGCCTGTCCTTCTCCTCCAGCGTGCCCACTTCTCCCCACATCTTAGTGTCATCCATGAATTTGAACAAGGTGTTTTTCACCCCCTCATCCAAGTCACTGATGAAGATGTTGAACAGTGCAAGCCCGAGGACCGAACCTGCGGGACCCCACTGCCCACATCCCTCCAGGTCAAAAAAGACCCATCCACCACCACTCTCTGGATGTAGCTCTCCAGCCAGTTTGTGACCCATCTGACCATGTAGGCATCGACGCCACAGTCACCTAATTTCTTAATGAGAATGGGGTGAGAGATAGTGTCAAAGGCCTTCCTAAAGTCTAGGAAGACTATGTCCACTGCGACACCTACGTCCAAGGATTTTGTGACCTGGTCATAGAAGGCCACCAAGTTGGTCTAACAGGACCTGTCTCAAATGAACCTATGTTGGTTGCCCCTAAGCATGATCTCCCCTGTTGGCCCCTGGCAGATGTGCTCCTGGATAATTTTCTCAAAGAGCTGCCCCAGGACTGAGGTCAGACTAACGGACCTGTAGTTTCCTGGGTCATCCTTCCTCTCTTTCTTGAAAATGGGGATCACGTTGGCCCTTTTCTGGTCCTCCAGCACCTTGCCAGAGCACCACGAGTGCTCGTAAAGCTGTGCCAGGGGTCCCACAATGACCTCTGCTAATTCACTCAGCACTCTGGGATGGAGATCATCAGGACCTGCTGATTTGAACACGTCCAGACACATCAGAAGTTCCCTGACTAGGTCCTCACTGACCCTGGGCCTGGCAGCACCTCCCCTGGGTCCGTCAGGGATCCCAGTGGGGGGGATGCTCCAGTCCCTGCTCAAAAAGATGGAGGCAAAGAAATTGTTAAAGAGATTAGCTTTGTTACCTGGTGTGACCACCAGATTTCCTAGTGTATCCTGCAGAGACCCTATGTTACCCGGTACCTTCTTTTTCTCCCTATGTATTTAAAAAAGGACTTCTTGTTATCCTTGATCCGGGTCACTAGTCCCAGTTCCATCTTCACCTTGGCCTTCCTGACCACCCCCCTACAGTGTCGAGCAATGGAGGTATAATCCTCCTTGGTGATAGCCCCTCCCTTCCATTGGGTGTACGCCTGCTTTTTAGCTTTGAGACGTTCGTGGATGCTTCTGGTGAGCCATGGGGGCTCTTGAGCACTCCTGCCCCCTTTGATCCGTGTGGGGATTGTCACCTTTTGGGCTTGGAGGGTTGTCTCCTTAAGGAACGACCACTCTTCCTGGACTCCCAACTCCCCTCCCCTCCGGGACCTCAGTGCCTCCCTGACTGGTCTCCTTACCTCATTGAAATCCACACTCCTGAAGCCTAGGGCTGCTGCCTTGCTGCAGGCCTTTGACACCCTGCGCTGGATGGTGAATTCCAGTAGGCGATGATCGCTATTGCCCAGGTGGTTGAGAACCCCCAGTCCACTCACCAGGTCATCGCCTGTGGCCAGGACCAGATCCAATGAGGCATTTCTCCTGGTGGGACTGTGCACCTCCTGGGTTAGATGGAGGTCCTGCATTCTGGCTAGGAACCTACGTGAGCAGTCAGACCTGGCTGACTGCTCTTCCCAGCAGATGTCCAGGTAGTTTAGGTCACCCATGATGACCACATCCCTTGACTTTACTGACCTTACTATCAAATATAAATTGGTTTTATTTATATTTGTTTCACTGAAACTTTTGGGACTGGACTGAACCAGACCCCTTGTGGATATGGAAGGTGTCAACTACTTGGTATTTATGTCCTTGGGGAAAGCAGAAAGGAGTGTTTTTATCTCTTTCCTTCACCACCCTGGAATGCTACTTGCTACCATCCTGTTTTCTCTTCACCTTAGTTTACTGCTTTCACTGACAAGCCTTCTTTTGTATGGTGTCGGATATCAGCTTCCAAATCTATGAGCCACTGTCTGGTATTATTGCTCAGTGTGTGGATTCCATCTGCTGTGTCTGGGCTTTTGTAAAGATTACAGCTTTCAATTAAACTGACTTTCAGTTTTTCTAATTATGATACTGACAAGGCTGCTTTGTTTTTACATCTTGCATTAAGAATCTTAACACAAATATATCTGTTATAGCAAAACAGCCTCTAATACATCTGGTTACATCAATCACTGCTTCTAACATTTTAAGATAAACGTTGTTATGATATAATATATATGGATTATTTAAGGTAAAGTCTTCCCTTATAATGTCGTCTTTGAGGCCTTGTGCTCTGTCTAATTGGATCTCATTATTGGTATAGCTGGATATGTTGATTGCTTCCTTTACTTTGCTGACCAAGCTGGCTGTCATAACTGCAGAGGCCAATTGTGGTCATTCAGAAGTAGGCTTTGGGGCATTTTGCTTAGCCTAGCTTGGCCTAGGCCCCTTTTGAATATGACCAAGGCTGTCAAAAATCTGCTAACAGGACCTTGTAAGAATGACTTAGTCCATTTCCACAGGGTGCACCCAGTTCCAAGTTAAGATGGAGGAGGTTGACCAAGAGGGACATAATATAATATTTATGCATCTATCAGATAAGTGCATAGTTTGCTTTACTGAATAACAATGCCAATGCCAACTGCTTATATTGTAACAAATAGTAGTTATCTGCATGTCAGTGAGGTGAGTAAATCTCTTATAAGTAGGGACCTACATAATTTGCAGTTCTGTAGATTTCATGGAAACCGCAAAATCTGGGATTGTTCACAAAATCTGGAAAATCATCAACAACAAAAAAACTTAATAAAATAAAATGTTGGCTCTCCAGTGGGAGTCAGTGGTCCTTGCTACCAGGAGGGAAAGGCACTGGCTGGTGGAGCAGCAGACAAGAAGGTGGCTGCCCCCTTCTCCCTCCTCCCCCAACCTGGGTCTCTCCACCAATCAGTGCCAGGGCAGCCAGTAATCAAGCTGGCGGCTTCCCCCTCCTCCTTGCTGAGCCTCTCTGCCAGTCAGCACTGAGGGGTGGGGCCATCACGCAATGTCTGTGAAATCAGCCCTGTGCACCATGAGTGGGCTGTGAACAACCCTTTTTATCATTGTGATTTAGATAGGTCCCTACTCGTAAGTCCATAGGACCTCTCGACCCCCTGTCTACTTTGTGCTCGAACTGTACTCTGTTTAACTGCATAATTGGTGAAAATGAATGGGAGTTGTCAATGTTAAGATTTCCAAAGTAGCCTTTAGCTGGGTAGGTCCTATTAATTTCATGGCTGCAGTTAGAGGTATTCTGAGAAACAAGACAACATGCTTTAATGAGGTGTGAAAAGCATTGCAGGCTGGGTTTGCAGGTAATAAACATTGTTTACATAACATTTGGATAAGTGCATCACCTTTTTTCAGTCCTAAGGCATGACCTGCAGCTGCAAGGTATAAACAGGCTTCTATGAGAGAGTTTGGTCCTCAGGACTGTAGATTGCTGGTGGCTCTGATGACTTTGAAAACCATTTGGTGATTGACCTCTTCATTGTTTTCAAAACATAAAATCTCAGCTATATTCCCATTTTGTAGCATTTGAAGTGGACAGATTTTTCCAAGAAGTTACTGATTATTATTTTTTTACTAATATTTTATTGAAACCTTTTACCAAACAAGTTTGCTTGCCAAAATCCACTTCTCAGTAAGAAGATACAGATTCAGTAATTTAAAAAAATATAATTTTGATAAAAATGAGCTAAAAACAGAAAGTTTTGTCATAAATGGAATATTCTAGTAAAATTAAAAACCTTTCACAAAAAAGTTGTTGATTTTGCAGAAAGGACATTTTTGATTGGGGAAAAATTACTGGTCAGAAAAATTATTGGTCTGAATAACATGAGCAGCTCCATTAATGAGAAATGGTGGCAAGAACTGAAGTAGTCTTACTTGATTACATGATGACCAAGGGCTATGTGCTAAGAGAGCATGTTGCGGTGGGGAAAGAGCTAGAAAATATAGTGATCTCATCCTGCACCCCTCACTCACTCTCAAAGCTGGCCTTGGGAAAATGGCAACCTGGGCAAACTTGTATTTTGGTGCCCCTCCCCCCTGCCACTTCCTCCCATCCAAGTCATTGGCACTCCAATAGGCAACAGGGGCATGGGGCACAATCCAGTGGGGAGGCAGAGTGGCATGCTGCGCCAGACAGGAGGTTGGGGCAGTGCCTACTGGTGCTGCTGCCTTCTGCTCTGCCGGGCCCAGCTCCTCCTGAACTGTGGCTGGTGGCAGGGGGCAGGGATCAGCTGGGGTAGGGCAGGGGAAAGAGCTCTGCTGTGAGTACGGGATGCTTGTACATGCATGTGTGCATGTGCATATGGCACCCCCCCGACCATGGCACCCTGGGCAGTCGCCCACCCCTAAAGGCTGGCACTGCTCACTCACTTGTTCTACCTATGGTGGACTGAAGTTGTGGGATGATGCCTTAAAGATAGAAAGGAACTTTTCAGGGTGCAAAGAAGAGACAAAAGATTAAATTGAATGTAGGGAAATTTAGATGGACTGTTAAGTAAAACTTCTCTCCTATCTAGATAGGTACAGAGTCCATTGAAAAAGGCTCTTAATGGAAAGCAGTACAGGAAGTACAAATTCTTAAGACATTTAACACTTGGTTCCATTAGTTACAATCAAATACAAGGGAGATAGAAGTCTAGATGGATAAGGGATCCTGGATTTCTCTGTTTAAAAACTGCAAATTATTTGATTAAATACCCCCGAAATCCACATTTTTCTGAGATTTAAAATGAAAAGCTTCTATATCTAGTGGCTTTTAATTTTTATATATCTATATAGATGCATATATCTATATAGATATTTAGATACAGATATATAGATATAGATAAATAAAAACAAAGATTTACTGATATATTTACAATTTTATGAGATGGAGGGAGGAGGAAGGGAGGCCTGTGGCACCCGCAGTCCTGGGCTGGAGCTCCCTGTGCTATGCCAGGTAGCCTGGCCACACCCTCACCCCCCCCACCTCCAGGCAGCATCTCCCAGCCACCCAGCCCTTGCTCCTGGCAGCATGGGCACTGGCCCTGGTGCTGTGAGCCTGACCACACAGCTCCCTGTCACCCCTGAAGGACCCCTCTGGCCCCTTCCCCCTCTGGAGGGGCAGGCACCTCTGGGTGGGTCCCACTGGCAACAGTGTGGAGCTGGGCTTGCTGG
>NW_017729031.1:85125996-85131637 GCF_001723915.1 Gavialis gangeticus
TGCTATGCCAGGTAGCCTGGCCACACCCTCACCCCCCCCACCTCCAGGCAGCATCTCCCAGCCACCCAGCCCTTGCTCCTGGCAGCATGGGCACTGGCCCTGGTGCTGTGAGCCTGACCACACAGCTCCCTGTCACCCCTGAAGGACCCCTCTGGCCCCTTCCCCCTCTGGAGGGGCAGGCACCTCTGGGTGGGTCCCACTGGCAACAGTGTGGAGCTGGGCTTGCTGGCAGCACCAAGTGCTGCCTCAGACCACCCCCCTGCTCTGCCGCAGCAGCCCCTGTGCCTGGACACCTTTGCCCACCACTGGCAGGCACCCCCCCAACTCTCTCTCTCTTTTTCTCTCTCTCTCTCACACACACACAAACACACACATCCCCCCCGGACATTCCCCAAGCCTTGGTCCTCCAACCCCCACCCCACTTGTCTCCAGCTGCTGGGGCTGCTCCCACTACTCTGCCTGGCTATATGCTGGCCATGTGCTTGCCTCCAGTTGTCCTTCCCCACCACTTCCCACCAGCCCCAAGCATCTCCTTGCAGCCTGGAAAAATGCCATCCTGGAATGGCAAACCCATGGTTTCCTGTGGTTTTCTCCTTTAAAGAGGAAAATCTGTGTTTTTCTCCTTCAAATGAGAAAATCCATGATTTTCCACAGCAAAAGGAAAACCCAGATCTCTGCTGATTACTAGTATTTGTATTTGCAGTAGTGTGCCAGGGAGTGGGGCCTCAGGCTACTAGGTCCTGTATAAACAATCAGAGGAAGACATTCCCAAAGAAAAGTGCTTACAATCCAAAGGTAAGGCAAAAGTTGGAATGTGACTTGTCCCAGGTCATTGGTAGAGCCAGCAACAGTAGTGTCTGTGCTAAATTTCCTAGGCTCAGCTTCAAATGCAGTACTTTCAGTTCTCTCCGAGTGCTGAAGGGCACAAACTACATTCCAGTCTTCACCAGTAAATTCCCCAGGAACTGCTTATGTCTTCAGTCTCTCCATTATTTATTTGCTCCCTTCACCCTGCTCTGCCTGCTAGAGTGTTTGGCCTGCTAGTTGTAAGCCATTGGCTGCCCATATACAATTTCCATTATTTATCATTGAGAGACTCAAGTGAACACATAAGCCTTTTAAACTCAAGCATTCCCCCTCTGTGTGCCCTTGGCATGTTGCCATTGCTGAAGCCTGTTTCAGTGCACATGGTTGCATTGTCCTTCTCTGCTCCTGTACTGTGCGCCTGCTGGTTTGTCAGGTTCTGTTCTCTATTTACCCTCAGAATCATATGCACATTGCCCCTGACAGATCATAGGCTGCACATCCACCCCACTTTCTCTCCCTTCCTCTCTGATGATGAGCAACACTGCTTCTTACACATCTTTCCCTAGTATTCTCAATCCAACCACTGCCAGAGTGGCGGCAAGTCCGTTTTTGCTTTTCCTACGATCCCATGTCCTACTTTTTTCTCCACACATGGGGTGGCCTTCTTGAAGCTGTGGGGAATTTTGTTATTGACTTCAGTGGGGTCAGAAAAGTGTTTCTCCTAAGGGAAACTGCTGTCTGGATTCTGGCCTGCTCTAGGATTAGGGACTGTGGGCATGATTGTACCTCCCATGCTTGTGCAAAGACAGAATCCATACACATGCCTCTCCTCTTATGCAGCTGGGCCTCTGCTTCATGCCATCATGCTTCATACCAACTGCCTTCATGCCACCATGTACCTCACTCTGATTCTCACAGAGTGCTCTCTGTAGGATCAGCATCTGCATGGGGGAAATGCTGGTCTTGATTTTTAGTCAGGAGTATACATTTTCTTTCATTGACCTTTAAACTAGCATTGTCATTATCTGAGATAACAGATTATCAGTCCAACTTTCCCTCTTATATGCTAAGATAGTGACTTCCTTCAAAAGGCTTTTAATACATGAAGGCCCAAAAGGTTCAGTGCACGCAATTGAACTCAGTGCATTCTGGCTGGGACTCTGTTGGGTCTCAGTAGGGGACAGGATTGCAATGACTGTTTTATTCTGAATGCTAATTTTAGAACTAAAAGGGTCTGGTAGCCTTTGCTGTGAATCTCCCAGGAACCCAGCATTCTTGTGTTCCCAACAAGACATCACTGGCTTAGTCAATGTCATGGAGGTGGAATTAAGGAATGCAGTCTTGTATTTGCCAGTTTCGGTGTGAACTCCCAAATCCCAAATAATATCTAGTACTACATTCCTGTAGCTGAAAATAAAATAAGATAAGGAAAAGCAGGCAGGCTTCCCAAAGGCAAAATTACACCAGCCCAGAGTTCTCATAAAACAGCCCAATGGCAAGCTATCTCCTAAGCAAGACGGGGAAATAGATTATTGTCCTTGCAAAAACGGATGTATAAAAATAGATGTGTTGATTCTAGTGCAGACTCATGGCATTCAATTTTTATTTGCCTCACACACAATTTTTATATAATGCTTATGAAATAGTGTAAGAGAGCTATACTAAAAGGAAACAAAAGAGAGCCTCAGGGCAGTTGTACATGTGACAAAAATGTCGCTTTGTGTGGCTTAATGGCATCACACTGTACATGTGCAGGAGTTTTGAGGGTTTTAACTGAGTTTGCATTGTTGCAAACTAAACTACATCCCTAGGTAGTTTTATTTGCAGTGTTGCAAATTACAATGATGCAGCTGTCAGGTCACCCCCAAGCCATGGGAGAGGTGGGCAGGCTGCTCAGAAAAAAAGGATCGGGCCCCTCACCGCTTCTGCCTTCAGCAGGCTCCTGTGGCTAGCAGAATGCTTGGGGCTGCCCAGGAACAGGCTGGTTTTCCCCTGGGGCAGTGCGGGAAGACAGCAGGAGGGTAGCTGGGTTTGCTGGCAGCAGGAGAAGGTGGTGGGGATGGTGCATGAGGTTCTGGAAGCCTTGGCAGGCTGCTAGCTGGCTGGGTGCTGCCCCAGCTCGGAGGCACCTGATTCAATGGTTCCCCAAGCCTGCCTGGGCTTCCAGTGCCCTATGCACTATCCCAGCTGCCATCTCCAGTTGCCCACATACCCAGCCACCCTCCTGCTGCCTTCCTGTACTGCCCCAGGGGCAAGCCAGCCCATTCTTAGCTGGCCTCAGGCATCCTGCTAGCCACAGGAGCCTGCTGGAGGCAGAAGTGGTGAGGGGTCAGAATTTTTTTTCCGTTGGAGCCTACCTGCCTTTCCCACAGCTGGGGGACAAGCTGCCGACGGGTCAAGCAGCCCATGAGCTGTGGCAGGCTTTGGTTCTTCCTTCTGTGGTGGCAGTGTCCCCTTGGGCCACCCAGGCAGGCTGCTTGTGGGCCAGGTGCTGCCCTAGCTCGGGGTTGGGGAAGAGTTGGATTGGGCTGGATGCTGCCTCTGAGCTGGGGCAGCACCCAGCCCACTAGCAGCCTGCGTGGGCAGTCCTGGGGGTGCTGCCACTGTGGAGGGAGGACCAGCGTCCACTATTGAATCTAGGGGGCATAGATTAAAACCCTGAGAACTAAACCCCTGTCACGTACAAGCGCCCTCAGTGATTATTAGTGATTATCATAAGGCAGGGGGTTAACGTTTAGTGTATATATTGCCTGTAAATTAAAAGGAGTTGCTGATAAGTTGAGATAAGCTCAAAAAATATCTAGGTATTAGATGTGATGAAGAAGTTTTTATAATTTTGATAGATTTATACCATACTCTTTCTGGTACCTGACCACATTATGAAAACTGAAATGAAGGACTGTTGCCAACAATTTCTTCACAGTAACCCACACAATCTACTTATATTCTTAATAGGTGTTTATTTAAAATGTAAATGTGTCCCATGAGCAATCAGCCTCTTGCTATGGGCTAGATTCCAAATGAATGAGCTACATCTTAATTAAGAGACTGTAATTGTCGTTCATCACATTTCTATTTATTTGAACTTAAGCTGTAAATATTTAGTGCAAAAGAATATGATAAACAACTAGATATCTAGGCACCATGGCAACACTTCCTTAAAAACCTGTCTCAATAAATAGTTGTCTTGACCTCATCCAGGTAATAATTGTTTGCTACTTTCTAGGAAAAGAAATTATAATCGGACTGTCCCCAAAAAGGAAGAAACGTTATTTTTGACGCTGAAATATGCAGCAACAATTCAAGTTACCTTACTTTAAATCTTTCTCCCTTTTTTTCAGTTATCATAACTTATCCAAACTTTCACTTTGGGGATGAATTTTTCCTTTTCTACGTTGTATCTAAGGGTGAATTTCTGTGGAATGTCTGACACGCAGTGGTTAAGCTATTCTAATGATGGGTTTTCCCATTATAAAAATTGCAGCAATGTTCCTGGGAATGGCTCTTTCACCCAGCTATTCATACTACACAGTCCTAATTTAGCAGAGTATTAGCCCTGAGGAGAATGTCCAGCTTTTAGTGCACTTGTGAAAACTTGGTTTTTATTGACCATATTTTAACAATTCAAACTTGTTCTGCTTTGATGTGTGGTGGTTAGTGTTTGATAATGGCAACACATTTTAAAACCCTTTCACTCAGCTTCCTACAGTCAGTCTCAGATGCTGTATGTGTGGAGCTAGCTATGATTTTTTGTATTGGAATAGACAAAAGAAATGGGATGATGTCAAGTCTGGTGTTTTGTTCATGAGCTGCCTTCTGGTACAACTTGCCTTTTATGGCTCCCCTTAGAGTGTGGTTGGAGGCTATGTTGCAACTTTAGTGTTATCACTTTGAGTGCTTAATGGTACAAGTGTGGGGTGATTCTTACTACAACTGCAATCACAGGAGTAGGTTCTGCCCCCCATGTGCTTTGAGAAGCACCGTCCCCCAAAAGTGTTTTCAGTGTGACTACTTACAGAGAAGTAACGCTGAGCAAGGGTGATAGAATCTGACCTAGAGGCATCCAGTTACCTTTATTGTACAATCTTAAGCTGATTCAGCAGACACAGGTGGATAAGATTAAGCAAACTTGAAGTGCACTGAACCGTTACAAACCTTTACCAACCTGAATGGATATGGCACTGTTGGAAGACATTAGTTTTGGCAGACTTTCTGGTCTGCTTTCCTATGCATCATGAACATTTCTTAGGATGAAATACTCCCTTCAGATTAAATGACTGTGATGCAAGTGCTGTGATAGAAAAGCATTATTGTGTGCTACATGTTCAGAGTTGGGATCAGATGCTTGATCACTTCTGAACTGTGTTCATAGGCGGTGTGTGCGCAGTGGTGGTAGTAGGTGCCACAGAGAGCTAGTTTATAAATTGGTTTATAATTGTGGTTTATAAATTCCATGCCATCCATGTCTGGCACAGGATTGCAAGGGGGTGGTTCTAATTTACACCAGCTGCAGATCAGGCATGGTGGAGGGCCTTTCTATTATGCTCCCTACTTACCCTTGGCATGACCATGGCATGTCTCTAGTATGTCCCACACTAGACTGGAGTTGGGGAGTAGCTGAGGCAGAATACACTATTGCCACATCAGCCAGTTTTTCTGCCAGTGGAATGTTCTCTTGCTTGTTTCCAGGGTCTCCAGCCTGCTGGGCACAATGCACAATAGACTTAAGTAGACCAGAAAATCCAGTCCTTTGTACCTGAAGGAGCTACAATGAGAAGCAGCAAATGGAAATCCATTAATAGTTTCATAGTTTCTAGGGTCGGAAGGGACCTGA
>NW_017729031.1:85131648-85132037 GCF_001723915.1 Gavialis gangeticus
AGCAGGAGGGTGAGTTCCTCCTGCTTGTTTCCCATACTAGGAACATTTGTGTAGAGGCATTTGAGGCCTCCTATGGTTGTGTGTACTGACCCCCTAGTCCCAGTGTTGCCCTGGCCCCTATCACTTACCTGCTTATTCGTTTTGCTCGTTGGTCTGGGCTGGGCTGTAGTTGTGGGTGATGTTTGGTCTGGCAGTCCGATGATTCCTCCGCCCTCATCTTCCCCTTCCCCCGGCGAGCCTAGTTTAAAGCCCGCCAGAGGAGGTCCGCCAACCTAGAAGAGAACACATGCTTACCTTTAGGGGAAAGGTGGAGCCCATCCCATCCAAGCATGTTTCTCGTCGTGATGTGCCGGTCATGGCTGAGGAAGCTGAAGCCCGCCTCGAAGCAC
>NW_017729031.1:85132260-85147776 GCF_001723915.1 Gavialis gangeticus
TGCCGACGGGGCCTGGTGACAGATGGGGCCCTCCATACCTCTCAGGATGGAGTCGCCAATGACGATCACGCGACGCTTCCTCCTCCTGGCCTGCTTGTCTCCTTCAGCCTGCACGGGACGTGGTGAGTGTGGAGTTGCCTCCTCCCCGGCTTCGTCCTCTCCTTCCTCCTCCTCCTTCAGGGCTGCCAGGGCCTCGTACCTGCTCTCCAGCTGGACTGGAGGAACTGGTGCTGCCGTGTTACGAGCAGCCCTGGCACGGGAGGTGACCGTCTGCCACTTAGCAGTGGAGGGCTCATCCCGAGGTGCATCCTCCTCGGTCGTACAACCCTGTAGGGAAAGAAAATATCTGTCAATTTCTTCCTCTGCCTCTCGGATTCCCTTCAGCCTACTAACCTCCTCCTGGAGCTCCCTCACCTGCGCCTCCAGGGCCCTAAGGCGGGCACCTGCAAGACAGGTGTGGGGGTCCCCAGGCATTTACCTTTAATTTCTGGCACAGAATTTCATATTACTGTGCAGCAACAAGAACTTGTGTATAAAATATTGTGAGCAATGGAACAGCCAGTTGAGCTAAACTATAGATTATGGTTTCAATAGAGTTATTACAGGGCAAATTCTTCTGTGGGGTATTATGATATCATACCAGATATAAAGCTATAGGACCATCAGTCACACAATTCTTATGGTGCCTAGATCTGCTGAGTAAAAGGTCCTTGTTACACAGTAATTTTGGACAGCTCCAGGAGCTCTCAACATCTGGATTTCCACATATTAACACCTGAAATTTGTTTTAAGCACTCTTTAGGCAGCTCAAAGTTATGTCACTCCAGGGCAGGATAATCGATGGTCTGTGTTACCCAGTTCATGTTACACTAAGCTGCAGCCACTGTAGGCTACATCTTAGTGTAAACACCCTACCTGCATCCCTCCCCTACTTACCTGGATCTGGCCCATTTCCAGGATATTATTGCTCATGTGCTCATAGGAGTTGCTTATACTACTTTTTAATCAAAAAGATAATTGGCCCAGGGTTATTTGATTTAAATCAAAGACATTTGTATCTTATTTTTTAAATTGCCAAGTAGAAAGCCTTAAGTTAAATAATCAATTTTATTCAGCTTCCTAGCTTCATTTATTTCTCTAAAGAAATGTGCATTAACACTGGCTGATATAAGCATCAAAATATATAGACTTACAGCTTGCACAAGATCAGGTACATCATTTTGATATGTAGTACATCTTTTGGTACACAAGAGAATACACAATAACCAATATATGTAACTATTGAAGTAATATATGGCTTAATGTTTTCAGTTTATTATTAATTTTACATTTTAGTACATTTTTTTAAATCATGTTTTGTCAACCTTGAGTTGAATTATAAAGATTTTTTTTTGAAGAATGTTATTTGTTGTCATAATTAGTTTCTCTAACTATCCTGAGTCCATGAGTCTGTCAAGTTTGTTTGTTGTCCCAGCAGACATGTGAAAACTAAGGTCCCGGCTAATTCTGCTACCTATTAAACACAAGCAGCCCCTCGTATACATCTGGATTGAAGTACATGAAACTCCATGAAGATGCAGAGTAAGTTTGTGTGGATCAGACTGCAAGGGTAGGACCTATCAGTTCTTAGAGAAGTAGCTTACAGGACAGATGAGAAATGGTGATTTACTGTATAGTGAGTGGTACTATATTATGACTGTGGAACGTGCTTAGCAGTATACCTTCTAAAGGAGCAAACAAAAAGGGCAGTTGTAGAAGTTTGGACCCTTTAAATCATGACTGTCCAAGATTCCTGTAATTACAAGGTCATCTAGAAGGCAATGATGTCATGTGGGGGAGAGAGAGAGAGCTTGCAAAGGTGTTAGGACCTTCAGTAATTCTGGTAACTGGATGCAGGTAGGTGCCAGAATGACCTCTTCCTGCAAATACCAGTCTTGGCAGAGTTAGGGTGCTGTTGTAGCCATGATGGTCCAGGTATTATGTGAGAGGCAAGGGTATTGGGGGTGATTTTCTTTTATTGGACCAACCAATAAAAGTAAGACAAGCTTTTGAATGTGAGACATTCTTCACCAGGTCTAAAATGAGAAGCAAGCAAATGCATCAATGTAAGCAGGGGTAGTAACAATAGAATAGCTTAAAGAATAGTGTTGAGGGCCAGGAACTGAGCTGGATTTGTTTAATCATCATCTTGCCTAAATAGGACAGATAATGGGCAGGAGTCCTGCTCTAAGAGCCAATGGAGGTTGCTGTTCCTTGTGGATGTTTCAGTGATGGGCTTTTGATAGAAAGTTTCTAACGCTACATGCTGCTCTTACATACATGAATGTCCTTCTCTCCCACCTCCCGCATTAGAATCAGTTGCGGTTGTGTTCTTTTCTCAGAGGAGATAATTCCACTGTTTCCTCTGAAGCTGTAATTGATACAGTGGAGTAGTTGACCCCAAAGTAAAGCCATTCTGAGAACTCGTGGTAATGAGGAGTAGGAAGCCATTTTGCTGTAGGCAGGTGGTGCGGCTTGTTCTTGACTTCAAAAACAGCGGAAACTCCAGCCCTCTGAGTTTCATAGATTCCTAGATTGTGAGGGGCTGGAAGGGACCTGGCAGATCATCAGGTCCAGCCCCCCTGCTTTAGGCAGGAAGACAACTGGGGTTAGGTGACCCCAGTGAGGTGACTGTCTAGTCTCCTCTTGAAAACCTCTAGCATAATGTGACTGCACCACCTCTGGAGGGAGTTTATTCCACAGTCTGGGCACCCTGACTGTGAAGGAGTTTTTCCTGGTATTAAGCCTGAAGCGGCCTTCCAGGAGTTTGTAACCATTGGTCCTGGTCTTCCCTGGGGGTGCCCTAGTGAACAGTTGTTAACCAAGCTCCTGATGCAGTCCTCTGATATAGCGGTAAGCTGCTATCAAGTCCCCTCTCAACCTTCTCTTCTTTAGGCTAAAGAGGCTGCGGTCCCTTAGCCTTTCCTTGTATAGCTTGCCTTGCAAGTCCCTGATCATACGGGTGGCTCTTTAAGAGTTTAAGATCTTTAAAATATTTCAGCATCCTGGGGTCAAAATCAATAGATTCCGTCAAGTCAATAGATTGTCTTTCTGAACTGGGAGTAATGGAAGATAAATTTTAAATATATTTCTCCTTTGTAAATTCAGACCCCATCTATATATCAATATACTTATTATTACTGGTGAAAGGCTGAACACCTTACTTACGGGACAGAAGATCCAGAAAGTTATGCTAAGTTTTACTCTGAAGAGTGTTCTTGGATAATTTGCTCTTCCATCTCCTTTTCTTCCTTGTGCCAATGGTGTGTGGAAGGTTGAGAAGCGCAGTTATGAGTGCTTTGCCTTTGAGTGCCAGATTGTAGCTTCTGCATTATTGAACATGCTTTTAGGCAGAGGTAACTTATGGATGCTGGATACTGTTGAAGCTGAATGAGCTCCTGGAATACAAGAGACCAGTGATGAATTGTTTTTGGAACAATGATAATTAAATAAAAGCTATTTTATCATTTCTAGTTTGTGGAAAACACAACCATCATGTATAATGAGATGTGAGAGGCATTTAGGCAATGTAAGAACTATGGTTAAAGACCAGGATTAGTTAACTGCAGGGTGTAAAAAGTCCACATTAGGCATCCTTTTAAGCTCAGAATTGAGCATAGTCCAGTAAAGTTATACTCTTTTTTTTTTTTTAATCTAAACATCCCCTCCTTTTTTATCTTTGTTGTTTTTAATTAACAACTCCCTCTTCAGTGCTTTGCAAGATGGATCTCTTCTTCTAGAGGTGTCTTTAGAACCTGGCCTTAGTTCCCCAGTGTGGAATTTGTTGGTCTTGACTATTATAATTATTTAGATTTATATTCTGAAAGGCAATCCAGAAAGGCTTAGGGTGCCTTAATAGCAAAGAAAACTGCAACAGCTATATTCAACCTCCTAGAATGTGAATGCCTACAATTCATAGAAGTTAGGGGCTGGGAGAAATCATCAGGTCCAGCCCCCTGCTCTAATCTAAGGCAGGAAAGACTGCTGAGGTCAGCTGACCCCAGTGAGGTGTGCGTCTAGTTGTCTTTTGAAGATCTTCAGAGAAGGTGACTGTACCACTTCTGTGGGGCGTCTGTTCCAGACTCTGGACACATGAACCTGAAAGAAGAATTAGAAGCACCAAAGAAACAGACACAACTTAAAGATTTTTTATAATATACAGCCTTTCTAAGGTTATCTACCCACTACAGATTTCTGCTAGCCTAGCTGTGCAGGTCAGGGGTCTGATGAGGCAAGATCTCTGACCAATATAGTTGTAATGCAGGGTAGATATGCACCTTTCGTAGACTAACTAAATAAGATAAATTGAGTTCATGAAAGCTTGTGTTCTAGTTCACTTCACCAGATGCTGTGAAAGGACATGCAGAAAGCTGAGTATGAGAGAGAAATTGGAATACAAAAGACAAGAGAGGTGGAAAGAAAGAGAAATAGTGGAGAGAGCAAGAAGCAGGGCTAGGAGAGAAAAGCAAACAAGCAGTAAACCCATATGAACAAAAGGGTCACACAAGATAATCAAGGTAATGTGATAAGGATCCATAGTTCCTATTTAACCTTACTTAACACAGTGCAGTATGTGGGTGATTTCTTCTTCCGCAATTTTCCATTCAAACTGTTTTTTAATAGCAATCCGAAGGTCAGTGGTGGTGTGTCCAGGGAGGTGGAAGCGTTCTGCCACAGGCTTTTTTGTCTTTCTGCAGCTGTTGTCAGATCAGTGTTATTCATTCTTAAACACAGAGATCTCCCGTCTGGCTAATGTAGACTGCAGTGTCATTGTAAGCAGGTGATGGCATATATGATGTTGGTAGAGCTGCAGGTGAATGAACCTTGGATGTTATACTCCTTGTTATTGGATCCATTGAATATATGGTCTGCATTGATGTGGGGACACAACAGACATTTTGGTCCATTGCAAGGCTTGGTGCCTCAGTATGCCTAGGAGTTGATTAATCTATTGTTCAAGAGATGCCGTTTGAGGTTGGGGAGCTGTCAGTAAGCCAAGACAAGTCTGTCCCCAAGGGTTATCTTGAGATGCTCATCCTTTTTCCAGGAGGAGCTGGAAGTCATTAATGGTGTTTTAGGTGTTCAAACTGAGGGATTCTGTTGTCCTTGTCCTGGAGTTTGTATTGTAGCAGGTCGGACTCAGGTCTGAATCTGGCTGTATAGCTGTACCAGCAGAAGCCCCTCACGTTGATATAGGTATACTGGGAAAACTGCATTTTTACTAGCATAGCTTTTTTTCTGCAAGTGTGATAAGTGTCATTGCTTTCCTGCAGAGGCATAGCTGGGTAGCTCCATGCCCAGGGCAACTGTGCTGATTTGTGGTAGCATGGTCAGCCACTGCTGCAGTGGTGTAATCAAGTCACTGCTGTGGCAGCAGCTACTTCCTTCCCCCTCCAACCCCCACCAAAAAGTTGCTGCCAGTTTCTTCCCCCTCAGTTATACCACTGCTACCCTGCATCTTTGCTGGTATAGCTCAATCTGCACCAGGAGTGCTATGGGTGACTGGTGCCTCCTGAGTCTGGTGGAGCACCTGCAGAAGTTGCCAGTGGCAGTGGGGGCAGAGCTGGCAAGCTCTTGCAGATGTTGCCATCACTGTCAGGGACAGGGACAGCCCTGTCAGGGGCAGCATGTTGAGTATCCACAGACTCTGCTAGTGGCGGCGGGAACAGCCCTGTCAGAGGAGGCACATAGCGCCCTGCCCATGCCCTCCTTACCAGTTGCCTATGAGGAGTGTTTTGGTAACATAGTATAGTGTTTCTATAGTGGTAAAGCATGCCTGATATAGGTATGACCTGGGTGTAGTGTAGCAGAAGACATCTTACTGAAAAGCTGCAATTTTGGTTATCTATAGCTATACGTATATCTCAAACACCAAAACAAGTAGTGGTTAAGATGCAGCATTTTGAGATGATTTTTTCTGCTGAAGCGAAACCTCATCTGGGATAATGGGCAGAATGGGAAATCACAAGAAGAGAATGAGTCGGGTCCAATCCTGCTGATAGTGCTTTGTTAAAAGAAAACAAAATGAATAATGTTATATTATTGTGTATTGGAATTTACATCTCTGATTCAGCAAGGCACTACAATACATGTCTAGACTTAAGAATGAGTCAGCCCACTTGTCAAATCAGGCCTTTGTTCAGTTTTGAAACATCATTGAAAGAGGTGGTCACCTGGTTTTATAAAAGACGGGAGGTGGGAACAGGTCATAAAGCACTTTAAAAATGAAGACAAATTATTGGAGATGGAGAAAGAAGAGCTAACATAATGTGGTCAAGGTCAAGAATTCTAATATTTCACCTGGGATTGGGAAATTCATTTCTATATGATGGAAATGACTGAAAGCACAGTTCAGCAATCAATATTCTCTATCCTTGTCTGCCTTTTCAGAAACTTACTGATGTTTGCTTTAAAAAGAATAGGAAGCTGGCTATTGAGAACTAGGAGATATAGCCAATAGAATACCTGGAAACAGTGGAAGAAATAAAAAAAATCCCACAATTAAACTATCCTCAGCCCCAAATGATGGAAAAATAGCTTAAATATTGGCTGGAAACCCAATCAGAATTACAGTGGTAAAAGCAGTGGCTTTTGGACCAGCTGGTTCATGACTATATGCTATTGCTGGATGAAAAGTGAGGCCTCAAAGAGAACCATGTACTCATAGAAAAATCATCAAGAAAATGTGACACCGAACTCTAGAACAATCATATCAAAAATTTAAAAATCTCACGACATTTTATCATCTTATGATAAATACTAGAGGTACTTGCATAAGGCAGTTTGGCCAAAAAGAATGAAGCAGATTCATAACCTGAAGCACAATGTGTGTGGCAGACTAAGAAATATAACAAGTCACAGAACACATTACTATTCAAGCTAGCATATTCTAACATGCATTCTTTTACTATCCGTATGTCCATTTATGAATGACTGGCAAATGTCAGATCTAGTGTAACATAGTCATATCATACATGTACTACTCTGCAGTCGCTTCACCCTGACATCATGGGATATCATAGTTGCTTTTTTTCCTTCTAAATGACCAAAGGGAAATGTGAATAATGCTGAGGATTTACTATTAATCATCTATATAAATGTCTCGTGTCTCTCTCTCTCTCTCTCTCTCTCTTTTTTTTTTAGTCATAGTACCTCCTTGGCTTCACTGACATCCAATAGCGTTGTGTTCTGTAGTCAGATTTCATAGTGGCTGCTTTCTTTATCTCCTTTCATTGTGGTTGCTGGGGAGAATGGAATTGTTTGCAACTTCTTCAATGTCTTTATATTTCTTATTGTTTTGCATTAAGACAATTAACATAATCAATCTTGTGCTTCCAGACTTCTGTCACCTGTAGGAGTTGCAAAGGAATTTTTTTTCTGTTGATCTGCATCAACACTGCATGCTGGGGTCAGGCCTTGGAGCCCTGTGCTGCTCCCACCCAGTCCTGTGTGCTGAGATGGGCCCCACACCTCCCTGCATGCCTGACCCAGTGCACAGGTCAGGCTATCTGGCCCACAAGGCTTCCCGTGTGGTTGAAAATTTGGCAGCAATGGAGTGAGTTAGCTGCCATCACTCCCTTGCCACCAAATTTTTGGACCCATGGGGAGCCTCTCAGACCCAATGCCATGGTGCTGGGGGTTGAGCACCCCTCATTTTGAAACCCTGCTAAGCACCACTGTAGCTCCTTCACAAGTGTACAATGAACCATCTGGACACAATATAAGCCCATCCAATTCAACTGTCAGTTCAGTTTTATTCCCCCTATGCCTCTGCACACTGATTATCCTTTCCCAAGGCCTCTCCATCACTTTCTGCCATCTTTCCCTGAAGCAGTACTAACCACTTCTTTATCTTCCTTTTGCACAGGTAGCCATAAGTCCAGCATTTCCTAACTGTTGAGTGCTTGACTGAAAGACTTATGATTCTTTCCATATAGTTTTTATGTCATTGTATAAATTGTTTTTAAAAATGCAATAACAAATATCAGTATGTGCTGCTGTTGTACCTCCCCCACTTGTGCATCCTTACAAGCCCCAGGACCAGCTCTAGTCATGAGTGACAGGATGAGAGTGCTAACAAGTTTGGAGTGTCCTCAGGGAAGGATACTGATATAGTTGCATGGACAGGAAGACCTCCTTTTTATTGACCACATAGCCAAGAGAAAACAGGGTGCCATCTTTTCTTAAGGCTGCCTACTCTCCTTCTGTGCCATGTCCTCTTCTGGGCACCACATTTAAAGAAGGATGTAGAGAAACTGGAGAGGATCCAGAAGCAAGCTGTGAAGGTGATAAGAGGGTTGAAATACAAACGATATGAGGAAAGGTTGAGAGAATGAGGTATGCTTAATTTGGAGGACAGGAGATTAAAAGGGGGCATGACAGCAATTTTCAAATATTTGAAAGGCTGCCATAAAGATGAGGGAGAAAAATGTTTCTTCCTTACCATAGAGCCTGGACTCCAACAAGCAATGGTTATAAGCAACAGTGAGGCAGATTTAGATTGAATCTCAGGGAAAACATCCAAGAATAGTAGGACAATGGAATGAGCTGCCTACAGAAGTGAAGAAATCTCCTTCAGTGGAGGTGTTCAAGAAGAGGCTGGGTAAGCATCTGTCTGTGGGATGGTTAGGAACAACACATTCTGCATCTGCACAGAGGAGTTGGACTAGATGATCCTTGAAGTCCTTTTCAACCCAATGTTTTTATGACTTGATTAGCAATTTGGCCAAGAGGATGGGATCCAGCTGTTAAGTATTCGAGCCTGCTTCTAGTCTCATACAGGCCTTGCTAAAGAATAAGGGTTCTGAAGGAAACAGATGTATGAACACCATGCAGTTTAAAGGTGGTTTTCTAGGATGTGGTGTTCTTAGTTCCCATTTGCAGTACACATTCCTTTAGGCCTCTGAGCCTCATGGGAAGATGAGAAGTATCAGGATCTTTTTTTTTTTTTTTTAAGTGTTCTATCCATAGTATGAGCTGCAGGTATGTGCTAGGGTGCTGCATGCACAGTGCTACCAAATGTTGTGGGTGTTTGGCAAGCCACCAGAAACAAGCTGTACTAAGCAAACCACAGAAAGGAAACAGTAGTTGCAACAGCTCATATCTTGGCCAAATCTAAATAGATTTTCAGAAGGCTGAGAGAGGCATTTCCCAGATGGCAGGACTCTGCATTGCCAGATATCAAAGACCTTTTGTAAAGTAGTGTGGGAGGGAGGAAAGAGGGGGTATTACAGCTGTGCCTAATTCTGAACAGGAGAGTTGAAGCTGTTCCCCACACACTAGGCCAATGTGTTAATCATGAAGTTATAGATTCTAAGGGTAGGGGCAGACATTCAAAAAGCCTGAGCCTGAATTGATTCAATCTTTGCAGGTTAGTCTAACCTGGCTAGGCTGAACAGGTTTGTAACTGGACAGACATTTTCTCTGTGGACTGAGAAAATTCAGGCACATGACTGCAGTGGTTCAGGACAGAAGTTGGGGGGTGCTAGAAAAGCCCTCCCTTCCCTTGAACAGTACTGAGCTGAGGGGTGGGTGTGGCCAGGCTCTGGCAGGACCTCTGATTAGGGAGGTCCGCCTGCACCATCCCAGGCTTTGCCTCACTCACTGCTCAAGGGGCCAGAATGTTGGCAGACCCCTGCTCCTGCTAGCACTTTGCAGCAAGGGGGAAGGGGCAGGAGGGGGGGCACAGTGCATGCACCTGTTGATGATACGGAGCTCTTCAATCTCCCTGTCCCTGCTTCTTTATACTGTCTGAAGCAAACTGACAGGCGAGCAAGTCAGCATGGAGCTGATAACAGTGTTTATCACCTCATCAGCAAAACAATATCCTCTCTCCATTAGTTGAAACTCTTCTTAAACAGTTTACCAGCTGACCTACTGCTTAACTCCAAAAGCCCTAAGTGGTCGCTGTTCTGTCTACCTGTCCCAGTGAAATTGGAGACACAGACATCTCTTGGCATTAGTTAGCATACCACATGCCTGGGGTCTGTGCTGTGGGAGATGGGAGGGAGAGGGTATCCCTTAAGTGATCAGAAACTGGTTTAAACCTGTAACATAACAGATGTTCAGTGCACATAAACTGGTTTGAAAGTAGCTGAAACTGGTTTGAGACAAACCTGGTTGAACGTAGTATCAGACTTAACTGATTTGGGTCAAACCAGTTTATGCAATGTCTGTCCAAGACCCCTTGCTGATTTAAGTTAAACCAGACTCCCCCAGCATCCTGGCATGCTCTCTGGGCTGGGTGAGGCCCTCTGCTTCACAGCAGAGCTGGCCTCTCCCCTCTGCTCCCTGGTTGGAGTTCCAGCAGAGACTGCAGACACAGCAGGGTCTGTCTAGCTTCCCCCTGCCCTACCTCCCCTCCTCCCCCTTCCTTGCTGGACAAGCAGCCCTACTGTTAGCCAGTATTGTTACACCTTTAGCACAAGTGCTCTACAGCTTTGCTGAAGGTGGTGGTTTCAAACCCTGCAATTGGGTAATGTGAGAGACTACCATAGTTGCATGTAATAACATGTGTATTTCTCTTTCTTGTTTAATCCATGAGAAACTAGATATAAAATAACCTGGGGTAAAAGAACATTGCTGAACTTCCAAAGTTGAGAGGCTGGAATTAGGGCACTTGCACAACTTTGAGCATAGTAGCGTATCTAGGGGTGGGTGAGTGGGACACCAGCCCCAAGTGGCAATTTAGAAGGAACATCAGAATGGTGGAATCTGGATGGTGGAGGCAGCAGCAGGTGGTGTGTGGGGAACCTGTGCCATAGCAGCAGCATGGGTCTTTTGGGTCTCTGGGGTCAGGTAAGACTCTCTGGTGCTGGGCACCCCACCCATCTATCTCTTCCCCAGCTCTCCAGTATCTCTGCATAGGGGTGGCAAAATTCCTGTTTAAGCTTCTCGGGGAGGGGTGTGTGTGTGCATAATGATACAGCCTTCTGTCATGGGTAACAAATGCCCCCCCACCCCCGTCCAGGCTCATTCAGTGCACAAGACGGACAATGCTCATTTAATGAGCAGCTATTCAATAGTTTTGTTTTATTTGCAACCTTCAACATGTAGCCCGTATCCTGTGTTCTGCATGCCATTCAAATCCTGCTCCACAGACAGAAGTCTTACTTTTCTTGCGGCTTTTCCATGATACTTCTCTTTGATATTATAAAGTACTTCAGAAACACAAATTTATCTTCAGAAAACTTCTTTGAAGTGAGGAAATCATGTTATTCCTATTTTACAGATTGGAAGCCAAGATAGAGAGACCAAAGACAAAGTTTCTACTAATTTTGTCTGTCCAGTTTGAGACACCATGAACTATGAAACATTATTTTCATAATATTGAGTAGCACTTGACATGTTCAAAGCACAGTTCTGACTGACTTCTGTTCCTGATGCGAGTGCTCAGCACTTCTGCAAAGTAGCACCCAGACAATGAGGAACACACAATTAGGGATAGGCTGTGAAGAGTGTGGTTTAAGTGACTTTCCCAGCATCACACAGGAATCCATTACCAAGACCCTAGACACCCTTTTCACTGGCATCATTATATTTTACTCCAAGAAGCTATGAAGAGCAATAGTACAGTGGATATAAAACAAGAGTTGTACAAAGTAAACTTTTTTTAAAGAAACAGTTCTCTAGGAAAGGATTATATTTCCTAGACCAATGTAAAAGTTATGATGCATTTATCTGCTTCTGCAAAATATACTGGACAACTTTTATAGATCCTCCGATTCAGAAGCTGACGCCAGCGTTGTAGCGGAAGCTGTGAAATAACTCTGGGGTACGTTTGCTGCATTAAACTGAACCTGGCAAGGAATATTCTGTGAAAAATGTTAGGGATCACTACAGTCCTTTATAAGCCTATATATGGGGCACAGTTGTAGGGGAGGAAATGGTTACATTCTTGCATGTTGGGCACTGGAGTCTGTTGCCACATTCTTTAACACTTTTCCTAGGAATGATGGGTTTTGATAGTTGCTTTCAACTAAGTACACAGTCTAGATTTTCTATCAAACCATTGCTTAGTTAAAATAGGCAGTCTTACAATCCTTTCCCTAATTCTGCCCCAGTGGTGTCAAACTCACCCCATGCCAAGGGCTGGATTTGGACCATGGGGCCCGTCACAGGCTGGATCTACAGAGCAAGTAGCTGTGGGGGCAGAGGAGGGACCAGTGGTGAAGCCAGTGTCAGTGGAAGTAGTAAAGCAAGTGGCTGAGGGCCAAGCCCCAGGCCTTCAGATTCTGCAGCAGGCCCTGCCCCCTGCTAATGGCCCAAATGCCCCTGCTAATGACCCCCAAATTCCCTGGACCACCAGTAGCCCCATGGTGCATATGTTTGGTCTCTGCTCTAAGCTATCTTTAGTCATGCAAGGTCTTATCCCATGGTTTGACTAATCATCTAACTTAGGGGTGGGCAAAATATGGCCTGCAGGCCAGATTCATCCTGCCAAGGTATTTTTTCTGGCCTATGACAAGTCCCTCGATCCCACACAGCCCAGGCACAGGGGAGATGTCCAGGCCATGGTGTGTATGGCTGGTCCTGCTGTCCCCAAGCATGCAGTGGGGCTGGGATGGTGCAGCAAGCAGATTCACATTTTGGCATGCCAGCAATCGTGGCTCCTTCTGGCTGCCACTGGTGCCACCACTGGATTCAGCCCTACTGCCCACGTACCACGGTCCATCCACCCCACACCCACCACCAGGGGCACGACCCATGCAAACACATGGCCAGGCAGATGGGATGGGGCCAAGGGCAGGCAGGGAGTGGTGTTAGGAAATAGGATGAGCAGGTGAGGCTGGAATCACAGGGCAGGATCTTGGGGTGATGACAGTGGGGGGGCCAGGAGAGAGCTGCAATCCACTGCTCACACACCCCTGCAGTGAGCATGGTTCCATGAGCAGGGGCATGTGAGGAGCAGATTGTAGCTCTGCCCCAGGCCCATGCTGTCACTGCCTCCAAGATCTAAGACCCAGCCTTGGACGCAGCTCCCTGCCTGCCCACAGCCCTATCCTGTCCACCTGGCTGCACGCCATGCTTATGTGGGTCCTGGCCAGTCTCCGTGGAGATCCCAGGAGTGCTGGGGCCCAGGGCAAAACTGGGATCTGCTCTCTGCATGCCCCTGCCTACAGAACCCTTGCCCATCACAGGGGTGTGAGGGCAGTGGATCATGGCTTGGCCCTGGCCCTGTGCTGTCACCATCTCAGCATCGCTCCTTGTGATCTGAGCCCTGCCCCCTCATCCTGCTCCCTGCCCCACAATCCCAGCTGCCCAGCTGAGCGCAGGGCAGAGCCACTTGGGGAGTTTTGGTAAGCTGTTGCTCAGGATGGGGGCAGCACTGACCCAGCCCATGATAGCTCACCAAAACTCCCTATGCACCCCACGGACCCAAATATTTGCTCACCCCAATCTAGCTTAACTCTTAGCAACTTAAAACTAAATCAAAATCTTGGTACTTTGGGTCTGCTGCAAGCATGCCAGGATTACTTTGTAACAATAACTTCGCAAGTGGTTCAGCAGTTTTATTTTTGTTTGCTGCTACTTAGTTAGTTTATTCATGTATGCTATCATACATGCACTCAAAGGACATCAAGACAGAGGCCAGTCTTTTAGACCCACATTACATTGCTCTGGTTACAGGGGCAAAAAGCTCTTGTACATAATGATATAAAGACAAGTGAGCTGTCTCAAGGCAGTAGCAGGGTTCAGATCTCCATACAGCCAATACACATTCTTAATCTATACTGCACCAATATGCAACCGGTCACTTATGCTTTTTAGGCATATTAAGGGACAAATTTTCCTAAAACAGTACAACGGTAAGAAAAGGCCTACAATAAAGCATGCATACCTAAAGTGTATCTGAGGTGGGTAACAACTGTTTATTTTTCACATTAATTCCTACATTCATCTTCCTTTTGCTGGATCATTGCTTGAATGGCATGAGATGGGAGAGACATCACACTGAGCTGACAATGCTTTGCAGCTTTCCTAACCTGAAAACAAAGGAAAAGATACTAAAACATAGGAATCTTCTACCAACCTGCTTGTCACTTATACACTGGGTTAAGGTAGTACTGTAGATAATATTGCAACTGTATCCTGGCTTCAGCACCGTTTGAGAATGTGGTCAATACTCTGTGTACAGCACACACTGAAACAGTATCTGTGTTGTAATCAGATAAAGGGACAGTCCTGATACAGTGTGGTCCCTGAAAATAGTGTGTTGCTTAGTGTTACTTATTTGATGTAGATGGATCTCTAAATTGTGAAAGAATTAATATGACCAGGAAAACTACATCTCAATTTCAGCTTTAAAAAATGCAATTTCCTACCATAGTAACCTTCAGCATGAAGAAGGAAATTAGGCCCTGATATTTTAATATGAAAAAGATCAGTTTGCATTTATTTGCTGGGGAGAAGTGGCAACAACATTTGAAGCCATTAGCACATTGTAAATAAGTAAGAAAGGACACACTTTTTTTCTTGATTTGTAGTTTAGGATTTCAGAGTAAATTCCCCAAATGCTTGTTTTCATCCACTACAGAAATATTGCCTTTCCATGATGTCTGCCAAGGAGACACAGAATACAGACTGCATAACGAAGATGATTGCTTCAGAAATTCCAAGACTTGCAAGTATGCCAGGATTGCTCTTTGGACTTTCCTGCTTTTAAGTATGTGAGCAGGAATACTAGAAGACTTTGTTTTTCCCAGAATAATGTACTGCATATTGATTTTCCCAAGAATGGTGGGAATGAGAGTTGAAATGATTCCTGTGGTACTGTCTGCTCCCCTGACCAGGAGAAACCTTACCCTGACTGGAGAGGAAATAAAAGTAACTCACTTACCAAGGAACTTGCACAGGACCTGGCCCTGTGTGACAGGTGGTCCCCACGAGTGGCATGGGGCCCTGGGTGACAGCCCAAGTGGCCCAGAGCTGCCCAAAGCCAGGCCTGTGCAATGTGGCACAGGCAGCCCTGGGTGTCAGGCAGCCAGGGCCAAGCCATGCTGCCCTGCGCCATGTGGAATGGCTGTGCCAGGAGGGCCCAAGCACCCTGATAGCCACTGCTGCTGTGGGTGAGCTGTGGGCTGTGCGGGGGCAGGGATGCACGTGGGCTGTGCGGTGGTGCTGGGACCATGCTGGGGGGGGGGCGGTCTGTGGCCCTGCGGGTGGTGGAAGTCCATATGCTGAGTGGGGCACCTGTGCCCTGTGGGGGTGCAGGGAACCCACCCCGCCTGAGCAGCCCCCCCACAATCCACCCACACACCCCATGCCTCCCACATCCCTCCACAATCCCCCATATCTACCCACATACCCCATACCCCCTGCATCCCTCCACAGCCACCCACACATTGTGCCCAGCTGCCAGACAAGATAAGACCTGCTGGCAGGAGCTGTGGCTTCAGGGATAGCTGTCCCCACATCCTACTAAGTGAAGGGGTCAGGAGGAGTTCCAGTTGTTCTATGATAAAACCAAAAGCACAC
>NW_017729031.1:85152776-85154602 GCF_001723915.1 Gavialis gangeticus
TCCTCCCCATTGTGGATGATGACCTACTGGCAAGAGCTGTGGCTGCAGGGGTAGCTGTCCCCACATTCTGGTTAGTGAAGGGGTCACAGGGAGCTCTAACTATTCTATGATAAAAAAACAAACCCAAAAGCAAGCATCAAAACATATAGATATTTAGAATTTATTTTATTACTAGCAAATTGCCTGTCAAGAACAATTGTGGGGTGGGGGGCAGGGTGAGCGGGGATGGAGTTCAGCCTCGCCCCCCACCCTTGTTCCTTGGCTGTGGCAGTGGCGGTAGCATGGTGGGGGCGGGGGGCTTAGGATGCCATGTGGGGGGTGAAGCCACTGGCACTGGCCTTGGCCTGCCCCTCCCCTGTCCTGTCATCGCCACCGGCCAGGCCGATGTGGTGGTGGTGGGGGAAGGAGCAGGCGCACTGAGGCAGTGGGGGAAGCGGAGGAGTGGGCCCTGGGAGCAGAGTGGGGGGAGAAGCCGGCCTGTTGTGGCAGTGGAGCAGCAGGCCCAGCCAAGACCAATGCGGAAGTGGTGGGAGGAGGCAAGGAGCATGCCTCCTCCCCCCCACACTTGGGCTCCGGCCTGAGCCCACTCCTCCACCTCCCCTGTGATGGCCCTGAGCCCATTCCTCCCATCCTCTTGCCGTGGCCAGCCGGCTTCTCCCCACCCTCGGGCCTGGTCCTTCTCCGCATTGGGCTTGGGTCCACTCCTCTCCTCCCCTCCCCCTGTCGCTGTGGCAGGGATGGAGGGAGTGGGTCTGGACCCCAAGCAGCAGGAGGGAAGGAGGGAGTGGGCCCAGATGGGGTGGGGAAGGGGCGGGGCTCCATCCCCGCCTCCCCCCGCCCCCCCTGTCATTCTTGTTGGGCAAATGGCTAGTTCTAATATTATAAAAGCCTTAGACCGTCCGTCTGTAATGCTTTATTTGCACTCTGATTGGTTGCCTTGGCAGCCAATCAGAGTGCTCTGGACAGAAAGCACATGGTGGAGCACCACTGTGACAATGGGGATTGAGGGGCCAGAGTGGGAGGTGAGGCCAGTGGCGCTGGTCTCATCCTCCCCCCACCACCCTGCTCCTTGGAGCCAGGGGCCAGAGTGCCTCCCCACCCCCAACAGCAGCTGGTGTGGAGGGGGAGGCAGTGGGGAAGAGGATGGGGGGGGTGACTGATGGCTGCGCCTCATCGTGACCACCACTGCGGCCATGACCACTACCATGATCGCTGGCCCCAGCCTGAAGGTCATTTTTGACAGGTAATTTGCTAGTATAAGAATGATGATAGAAACACTGGTAGGCTTCCAAATTGCTTTAACATTGTAAATATATCAATAAAGCATTGCCCAACTAATGTCTTTCTGTCTGTCTATCTTTTGTTTTAATTATGGAAGAACATGGACTTTGGGGTATTTTAAAGAGTGAATTTGGGATTTTTTTTAAATTGGAGATTTTGCAGTTTTTAAATAGGGAAAACCAAGAGGTTTTAGTGAGGCAAGTGGCAGGACCCAGGCAGAGGAGACTGCTCACGGCTGGCACTTGGGACCCAGCTGCAGGTGGCTGACCTCTTGGCTAGAGGGCAGGGTGGTGGCTCACATGGCAATAGTGCTGCACAAAGGCCAACTGTGCAGCCACAGCCCACTGGCACCCAGAGGTACAGATGCCTCTGCCATGGCTGTGCAGTCTGGGGTGTGTGCAGCCTTGGGGCCACATGCTGTCGCAGGTGGCAGCAGGTCACAGCCAGGCAGCAGCCCCCACTGCCAGACTGCTGCAGTGGGTAGAGGGTGCAGGGAACTCTTGGTTAGGGCTGCTTCAGCAGTCCATCTGGCACAAAGGGCTAGT
>NW_017729031.1:85159602-85159875 GCF_001723915.1 Gavialis gangeticus
GCCCCCAGATTCCAATTGGCTAGGCCCCAGAAGTTCCTGTCTATTAGTACACCCAATTAGAGTGGGTCTTCAGGCCCACCTGGCTAACTGGTAGCCCCTTGTGGCTACTTGTCAGGGCAGCTTTTTATACTGTTGCTGGCCCCAGGCTCTAGCTCCCCATGACGGCAGATCTGAGAGGAGCTGGGCAGGGTTGTTTTGCCCCAAAGGGCAAAACTTGTCCCTCACCAAAGTGCATGTCTGGGCCTGTGTGCTGAGGCACCCCCCCCCCCCCCC
>NW_017729031.1:85159892-85171211 GCF_001723915.1 Gavialis gangeticus
CCCCCCCCCCCCCCCCAGCTCAAATTTGCATTGCTCCTATTTGAGCTGCTGCAAGCACACGTGTTTGCATGTGTGGATGTGCCCTAGTTGGACAAAACAGGTAAAGAATCATAATGGAAACAGAGGCACAGGGGAGTGAAGAGATTTGTCTAAGGCCACACAATATCCACAACAGAGCCAGGACTGGAAAGTAGGTCTCTTAAGCTAGCACCAACTACTAGATCATTCTTCCTGTGCTGCAGGGGTGCAGAGACAGATGCAGGGAGATGTTATATCCCCCTTGCATAATAAGCACACAATGTGCAAGGCAGTAGAGAATCATACCACACAGCTCCAGAAGGCAGGCAGTGTTGCTTTGCAGAGCTCTCAGCTTCTCCAGTCACCCAAGTAGCTACATTTAAGGCTTGGGAAGAGTGAGTCTGCTTCAACATGTGTACCACTGCTTGGAAAAGATTTGTTTGGAGACAAACATTTTTATTCCAGTCCTTATGTTTATAGTAAACTAAAAAACTAGGTGGCACCAAGCCCTGTGAAGGTTTCCCTAAATTAACAGAGTTTCATGCTGAAGAGCTATCAGTACTTCAGAGACAAGCCTGTTAAGATATGGATTGAAGCCACTGGTACCTCCTAGCAAGGGGGACAAACTCATCAATCCAGCTGCAATGCAGAGAATAAAGAGAGCCTGAAAAATTTCAGATGAAAAACATTCACTAAATGTGTAATTTATTGCCATCAGCTACAAGGAATTGGACTCCTGTGTTGCAGTCTATTGGCTCTCATTTGTTATGGAGGAATTTGGGGCTTTTTAAATAAACTTTGTTCCAGCAGCAGTGAAAGCAGGTTGACTTAATGGACCTATTGCTGAGCCCCTCTTCTTGCTTGTAACAACTCTGTATGGGACTGCAATAAACAAACCCAAGGTGCATGGCACACACAAAGATTCTCTCTCTCAAGAGATGTCCTGCACATCTCAAGAAAAATTACACATAATGATTCCCACCTCAGTCTTCCCCATGTCCACCATACCAGGCTTGCTGAACTAATGCTAAAGTATAGTGAGACTCACACAGAAAGTCACAAATATCAAAAGTTATGATGTGTCTTCTAAGACTGCAATGAATAACACAGTAGAAAAATTACAGAAGGGAAACTGTGAGAGGCAAAGACAAAGCCTCTTTCTCTGTCATGGAGCCTCTGCTTTTATAGCTAAATGTAATTTCAGGGTAATTCACAAGGCAGTCCAGCAAGTTGTTAACTGTAGGTAAGTCCATTCCTTTTCAGGAAAGCACTTTCAGTCTTTTCCAAAATTCATGGAAATCAATGAAAGAGCTCCCATGGAGTTCAGTAGGCTTTGGATAAGATATTTGTGCTAAACAATAAGCAGAAGAGCACTCAGACTACACACAATTATTCTACTTTCACACTGAAAATTAAATATGTGCTTAAGCATTCTGCTGAGCTAGAGTTTTTGGAAACCTTTTTAAAGCAACAAAACTGCAATATGTAATATGCAACACTGCTTCCTCAAGGGAAAATTTAGCTGAGCCTGAACCAATGGCTTATTAAAGTGTGTGTGTGTGCGTGTGTGTGTGTGTGTGTGTGTTGTTCAGTAACCTAAAACATCTAGAAAGCAAGGGAAAAAATATTTCTGGTTGACCTGTCAATGAATGTGGTCAGCCTTGACAGAAGAGGAAATTACCAGGGGTGATGAAGTGTCTTCAAGGACAGAAGAGGAAGAAGAATATCTTGGTTCAAGAATATATTTTTAGAGCCCGGAAAAGAGCAAGAAACATGCAGCATAAAATAAGCTACAATTTCAGTGTACTTCAGGGACATAGACCAATAATCTATGAGCCAACTGTATTTCAGTATATGCATGTACTACAAAAGGAGAGCACATGGTAAATCAGTGTTGGACTATTTGGTACCAGTGCTGCCTTAAGCAAACTCTTTCATCCTAAGCTTTATGTTTTGGAGATTAACCATACAGAAGTACATTTTTTAAATAATTAAACCTTCTTCAGACTCCATGTTATGCAAGAGTTCTTGACATCTAAACAATAATTTGCATAACCAAGCATGAAAGAAACATGTTGCAAACACTGATTAGCATTGCTGCTTCCATTTGGATGGTGCCTGTATACACGACACCCATTTTTCTCACATTAGCAACTGGAAAGGCTGCATAGTAAGAAGCATCCATCCACAGCTCCAAATTCTGAAATGATTTTAAAAAATTGAGAGCCCAATTCTACAAGTATTGAAGTGAATTAGGAGGTCCAGGCAGAGCTGGCAGAATTAAGCATGGTATGTTTCATTATCATGGGTACTTTTGTGCCTCTTGCTGAAAACTGACTTTATTTGAAACAAGGGATCTGATTTTTAAAGGTATTTAGGTGTCTACAAATAGGTGCCAAGTGGGTTTACAAAATCACCTTAGCAGGTTAGTGAAATCATCTGTAGTTGGGCACCTAGTCAGGTTAGAGGTTCCTAATTTCCGTATCTGCATTTAGGCATCTAAATACCTTTTGGAAATCTGGCCTTGTGTGTTCCTATAAACAGTTTTCATCATAACCCCATTAAAATGTGTGAAAACTAGTTTCCTAATTTTATGTCAATAATTTAAAAATAGAATTAACTTTGCGCTATTAACTCTTTTTAATGAAGGAACTACTTATCAATATCAGTTTTAATATGAGACTGCATTACCAGATTTATCCTTGATCCACTTATTGTACTCACCATTTCATTTTGTACTATATTTTGTATTGTTGATCCTAGCAATTCAAGTTTTAAATATGTTTTTTGCTAAAACTGCCTATAGAATGAATAATGCCTTGGGAACAACTTTGGCAGCAATTAGGGCCACTTATTTCTGTGTTTAAGAAAATGCCAATATAATTTGAACAAATATGCATGCCTTTGATATTTATGAGTGTGAGCTTACTACACTGCTAGTTAGTGATGTTTGCCACACTTGTCTGCCTTAAGGGGGCTAAAGAAGTTTGCTGCTAGAGAAAGTCTGGAGAAACTGGGACTGGAGAAATAGCAAGTTGAGTTAAATTTTAAGTCAGGGAATGACACAAATCCTTCTGGAGTTGCTGAGGGTAGGTATGGATGAGCCATAACAACTCCAAGATGCAAGGACTTGAGATGATGATAATACAGAAGGCAAAAAAAAAAGGAAATATATGCAAGGTAGAACTTTTCCACAAAGCAGACATGTTGGAATGCCTGACCAAGGGTAGTGTAACAGCACACACGAAAACCACATTCAAGAGACAGAAATAACAGACACTTCAGAGAGAGAGAATATTAGGTAGTACAGCCACTGTTTAGACAGCTGAGCTAGCCTAACCACTTCCCAAGCCTGCTTTAATTTCTTCTTGCCTAGAAACATACGTAGTGTTGCGTGTTCCACTCCGTATCGGCTTTTAGTGCAGTAATGGCATGTAGTTCCAGTAAGGACCTACAATTTAAAATTATTTCTTCTAGAAAAATGTAAGAATTCCTCAGCTAATTTCAAAATCTATTCAAGTCCTCTATGCTTATGCAGCATTTTGATATAAATCTTTCAAAGGCTGTTGCTAGCTGTTTAACAATGTTGAGTTCAGTAGGAGTCTATGAGCCTTTTGACCCTTTCATAAAATTCTTCTCAGTATACCAAACCTCTATTATGGACTACTACTTTTTTATTATTATTATTTATCAGACCACATTTTGGCAAATGATTTCCTTTGAAGCTTGTTATTAAATTCCATAGCAAATTTTCTAATGTTCACTTCTGTTCATCCAAAAATAATTAGTTCCCAATGGACTCTGCAGACCAGATTTATCCAACAAGGTCAGGGGAGTTAAGGCAAGGATGAATTTGGTCCCAACTTTTATGATAAAAGACCATATTTAAGTAATTCATCTTTAAAATAATGCAAAATGAGAGAAGCAAGTTCTCTTTTTCCTAAATGAAGTAATGGGTGCAAAAGGCAAAACTAGTGAAAATACAATTATTTTTTTCCCTCTGGTTTTTACTGTGGAGTGACAGCTGAGTAAGTATTCTTACAGACACACAGCTCAACTTGAAAATCAGTCTGTGATGGGAGGTACAGGCCAGTTTGGACACCAAAAACAGGCCTATATGGTCATGGCTTCCCATACCTTGATTTCCCAGGCAAGGGAGAAAGTAGGAAGTCAAGACATGGAGGAAACAGGAGAAGTATCAACTTCTAAGAGGGATGCTGCTATGTGGAGAAAACTCCCTCCACTTCTTAAAGGACTGCTTCAAGGATACCTACTCTTTGCTTATTCTGCCCATAGCCTGGGGCACTCCCAGCATGGGAGGGGAGGTAAGGATATCAGAGAAGCAACATGTTTCTAGAAGGGAGGTTCACTCTGTTGCCTGATGGAGAGTTACAACATGAGAGTTTGAAGGGTGTATGGTAGGACAGAATGCCTTACAGGGAAGGAAGGGCTAAGGAGAGGTTTATGGTATTTCCAGGCAGCTTTTTGCTTGGGTGTAGGAAACATATTCTACTTGTATCCATCTTTGTAGGCCTATCTATAGAAAGACATGATAAGAGGCTGGAGACATTACTGTAAAATAATTCTATTACAGTAACCACTGGGGTCAGTCAATACTGACTCGGGCCTGGTGACAAAAATATGACTTTTTCTAACCCTAAACCAGGGCGTAAAGTTGAAAACAGTAGCAGTTGGTCAGATTAATTACACTGTAGTTGTGAAGGATCACAATGGGATCAAAGCATGTCTTGTTTGTTAAAGTGATCTTACAAAATGTATCTGTTTAAAAAGGCTGATAAGCTGCTATCAAAATGGATCCATGTTGTCTAATCTTTACAGAGGTAAAGGATGTAAAATCAGACTGTGACTGCTTCAAGCAGGTTATATTACAAGTAATTCTGTCTCTAGTCTATTTTGTTTACTCTTCCGGTCCACATGATAATGTTATTAAGGGAGGTCTTTAGCATGCTGCTCAGTTGTCTCTCAAGTTACAGGCAGGGAGCACTAGGCTGAAATCTCTCGAATCTTCTCCATGAATACTTTCTCCTGAACTGGAAGTAGAACAGTTATCTTCCTGTAAAATGCCAAGACAGCTTGTAGTACAAGTATACCCACCTCAGGGTGACATTGTACTGCTTTTGGGTTGGGAAGTAGCATGTGCAGCATGTCTCAGTATAACACTGCCTGGCTTTGTAATGGAGTGATGTAAATGTGCTCTCTGTTTCTCCCCTTATGTGCCCCCTTATTGTATCTTAAGTAAACAGAATCTCATGAACATGGAGAATACTAAAGCTCTTGCACCCCTCAGTTTTGAGGAGAACTTTTGAAAAGAGAGGCGCACTCTGGAGACAAGGAGGGAGGAATTGCACTTCCACAGTCCCAAGAAGCAGGGGGCACGTCACAGAAGCTGGAGAGGGTAAAAAACCCTTCTCACTGCTCCATAAGACAGGGCCAGGGCTGGAAGGTGTAGCTGTTCAGGCCTGTAGGAGCAGGAAGGTGCTGGTACACTAATGCATTAAGTGCTTACTGGCCACATCTACACAAGACACTGACTGTGCAGTTGTTATTGCTCAGTCATTTAGTACTTGTATACACAAGTTCTAATGGCTATGCAGTAAGTGGCATTACTGCACAGTAGCATTCCCAAATGACTTCTTGGTGATGCTGATGGTGCACTAGCTTGTTATTATTGTGCAGTAGTGTTGTGTTATGGTTTGTGCCGTGAGTTGCTACTGCACAGTAGTAACAAGTTACTGCACAGTCTATGTCTCATGTAGCTGCAGCCGCTACTAGTCAGACCAAGTTAAAAGAAAGAGTTATTTTGGTGCTAAATGGGGAGGGAAAGCTGATTATAGATGATGACAAGAATGTCAAAGTGTTTGTCATGAAAACCAAAACAAAAAGGTGTTAAAGGTTACCTGTGCCCAGAGGACTAAAGAAATTTGACAAGGGGAGTAAGAACTCAAGCTAGGATAGTTTACAGAGTACTTAGAAAAGTTAGATGTTTTTCAAATCAGTTGACTGAAGTAAGTCTCAGATCCACTATCATTTTTCAACTCACAAAGGATCTCCAAAACCATTTGTCCTTTTTATATTGTTTTAAAAAAGAAAGAGGTTGCAGAGGGGTGGGCCAACAGAGACATGGAGAGGACGATGGGAATTATTAATCAATCAGCCAAACTTCAACTCGCCAGAAAGACAGTGGGGCAGATTATGAAACAGTATGTACAGTGCTTAGCAGGTAATGAGTAAAAGCCAGTGTGAATTTGCCAAGAACAAATTATGCTGAATCAACTTAACTTCCTTTCAAGATTGGGTAACAGGCCTTTTGGATTGGGGGAGAAGAAAAAGTTGTGATAGAAGCTTCACTGAAGCCAGCTAAATGGCACATTTTCATCCGGTTTCTCGAAAGTGAGGGGAACATTGTCTAGTTGAAACTACTGTAAGGTAAGTGCAAAACTGCATGGAAAACCACGATCAGATGATAGTTGCAATGTACTGGATTTATGCATAATTCACTTCACTGTATAGCACAACAGCAATCCCAATTTGTTGCCTGTTGCTTACATGAGAGTAATGTTTTCTGAATATTGGTTAAGCAAATGCTATGCATTTAAGCAATTTATCTTTCAGCTCCACTGGTTACTTTGCACAGGCAACCCCTGCTTAACACAGTTTTGCTTAGTGCTATTTTACTATAACGGTCATTTAAAATTGATACCTGATTTCACTTAGTGCTCAGTGAGTTTCGTTAAAATGCTTGTGTTCACCATCTTGGATCATCAAATACTTTTGGTCACTTAATGCTTGTTTTGCTTAATGCTCGCTTTTTTGAGCTTGAAACAGCGAAACCGAAACGAAGGGTTTCAAAACAGCCTTAAAATGAAATGAGACCAGTCAAAACATTTTGAAAGTTTTGGAACGTTTTGAATTTTGAAGCAGCCTGGTGGTGGGAGGCAGGGGAGAGCCGGGGCTGTGCTCCACAGCCCCATGTGGCTCAGCCCCGTGATCCTGAGACGGTGGGTCCCCACATGGGCTGATTTGTCCTGGGCCCTGCACTCTCCTCTGATCAGCTATGGTGTGGGGCCTGGGGAAAATCAGCTTGTGTGGGGACCCGCTGCTGCCTTGGGATCAGAGTGGGGCTGGGTCCTGGCATGAACTGATTTTCCTTGGGCCCTGTGCCAGAGCCAACCCGAGGAGGGTGCGGAGCCCAGGGCAAATCAGCTCATGCGGGGTTCCCACATGAGCTGATTTGCCCCAGGCCTGCCTGCCGCTGGCCCCAGCCAGCACCACCAGGCTCCTGTCATCCAGCAGGCACATCAGGGTCTTACCTGCACCCCCTGGAGGGCTGCAGGGGCGGTGCTGGACTGCTCCCTGGAGCCAGTGGCAGCATCTATCTTCCTGGCACTGGCTATGGGCGAAACTTCGAAACAGCATCGAAACAGCCGAAGAGTTTTGATTAAATGAAACAGAACAGTCGTTTCAAAATTAAATGAAACTCTAAATGAAACACTGTTCCATCAAAATGTCAAAACGGAAGTCGAAGTGGAACGATGCCGTTTCTCATAGCTTTACTAGACAGTTTCTGGACTGCTGCTACTACTACAGCACTGAGAGCCTGTAAGCAGTGCTCATTAGGTACATAAAGCAGTCAGGGCTGAGCTAAGAACACCTCTGAAACTGGCAAGCTCCACTCATTGTCAAGGCTTGCAATAGCCAATTTTGAGACTGCTATTAGAAAATGAATGGAGCTGGTTCAGTATCACAGCACTGATAGCAGTATACATAGCAAAACTGATGGCAGCCTTTTTCAGTCCCAAGTCTCTGCTCTTAAATGAAGCACACTGTATCAATGGCTTGCTCTCAAACTGGAAGGTTGTACCAACAGTGTTCAGTATGGGTCTGTTCTGTATCCATTATTATTATTTTTATTACCATCTTGATGGATGGAAGAGACTATATGTACATTAAATTTGTAGGTAATATCAAACCATGTGCAGGAGAGGTGTTTGCAAGAACTTTGGTGGTGGGGGGGCAGGATTGGAATTCAAAATGATCTTGACAAAATAGAGAAGACGAATTAAATAAAGGTAAGTGCAAAGTACTGTAATTAGGTGGAAATCAGATCAGGCAAGGGAAGGGGATCAGAATGGAACTTGTGAGGACATGGAGCTTAATTTGTGACATTCCTTTCAAAATGGTTGGTCCCCACTGGGCTAGGCAGAAGCTTGTAGGAAAAGATGAGTGTTAGAGTGGATTGCAAACTGAAAGCGCCAGGAATATCACACAATTGCCACAAACAAATGAACAAAACCACCACCAAAATCAAAACCTCACTCACCATCTTGGATATGTGTAAAACTTGCAAATCAATCTTTCTATTCTGGTGAGCTGCCTCAGCTGAAGCCCTTTGTCCAGTTTTGGACACTGCATTTCAGGAAAGATGTAAATCTATTTGGGAAAGTCCAGGTGAGCAACAAAAATTATTAGAAGTGTAGAAAAAGCATAGTCTGTGAGTAAAGACAAAGAAAATTGAATTTGTTTAGTCTCAAAAAGATAAAACTAAGCAGAGACATGGTAAAAGTCTTCAAATATGTTTAATATTAAATGGCAGCAAGGGAGATGCAAAGTACATCTTTTGATCTATAAGGATATTTAACAGTTGGATAGATTACATAGGGAAGTTCTGGTATCATCACTGGAGAATTTTTATGAACAAGTTAGATGAACATCTATCAGGATGGTTTAGGTAGAAGTTATTCTGCCTTGGGGCACAGAGATGGACTAGATAACCTTCTAAGTTTTCTTCCCTGTTTTCTATGATTGTACAAAAAATATTCAGAATATCCAAGAATATGGTGGTCAACACAAGGACATCACTTGTCAAAGTGATGTAATATTTTTTTTTTATATAAAACACTACCTACTTTGAGAGACAAACCAAACATCATGATAAAAACCTGCATAGTGACATTGTCCTGTGGAGCAGAAGAGTAAATAAATCAGTCTGAGATGGAATTACTTGTAATAAAACCTGGATAAAACTGTCCCATGATGCAATGGGATGCAGTATCATGCATGCAATAAGAGCAACCATTTTGCAAGTCTCTCTCTGGCACATATTGCAAGAAAACATAAAAGCAACAAACGTGTGAACAAGTAGCTGGAGGACAAGTCTGTGACAATGATATAGGAAGAGTTCTTAGTCAGGTCTCAAAAAATGTACAAGATGATTTTCTGCAACAGACCAGTTTGAGATGTTAAAAGTGAACATATAAAAAAATAAAGAGGTACTGGATTTAAGTACAATGTGCAAGTACAAACAAAAGGACTTATTTAATAGATTCAGGCTGCAAACATAACATGGGAAGCCAGTTTTTGCTACATGGCATCCTCTTCCTCATGTTAGTCTCTGTATCAGGGCCCCGCCCTATTACTGGGGGTTTGGGGGAGGCTGAACAGCCTCACACCCCAGAAGCACCTCTGCGCATTCACCCCAGCCCTGGGAGAACTCACTGGAGGCTGGGGAACCAGGTCCTGGGACATAGTGAGTTCCTCAGCAAGGGAGCTGGCAGGCGTGGGGAGTGAGAGAGGGTTAGCCAAATGAGCCCAGAGTGGGGAAGATAAAAGACACTGAAAGCAGCCTCAAGGGGCTGCACCTGGCTGGGGTGCAAGCTGCCTGGAGTCACCACGGTTAAGCAGCCACTGGGGGAGCCTGGAGCAGGGCTCTTCTCTGTTTGTTTGATCATGTACATTGTTGCACAAGCCTGCAGGCTCTGCAGAGCCTCTGAAAGATAAGAGGCAACCAGGAGGTGAAGCCTGGAAGAACCACTGGAAGACAGCTAAGTGCTAACTTATTTGTTTAACTTCTTTTGTTTGTTTTGCATTGCTACCCAGCCTGGGTGGCCTCTGAGTATTATCTGCTAGCCCTGCTGCAGCAGAGGCAAGGGCCCTGAACAGTGGGTCCTTGGCCAAAGCCAGCAGCAAAAGTAAAACTGGTCAGCCCAACTAGTGTAACCAAACATACCCTACTGCAGGGGCAAGCATTTATTTTGGGCAGAGGGCTGGTTACTGAATTTTGGCAAGCTATTGAGGACTGCATAACAGGCAGCCGGGGCAGATAAATTTTTTTGGGGCCCTGCAGGCCAGATAGAATGACCTGGCAGGCTGCATCTCGCCCATGGGCCGCATTTTGCCCGCCCCTGCCCTACTGTGATCTGCCCGTAGCAGCCTACAGTCTCCTACCACCACGCTTGGCAACTTCACGTTCCATGCTGATGGCCCAGGCCATATCTCAGTTTCCCCCACCTCTCCATTTATCCTGTTGCCCTCATTCATTCTCCTTTTCAACTGCTCTTTCTCCAACTGCTGCACCTTCTCTGATCTCAGCAGGGGTGCTGGGGCTAGCGATTTCTTTGAGGTCCCTTCCAGCCCAAAACTTCTGTGAATCTCTGTTGCTGAGCTCCCTCTGTTAACATCAGTTTATCTTATGCTGGCCATTCACGAGGCAATGCTAAAAGGACAAGCTGAAGGCACACCTGTAGAAAACAGATGCCGATACCAAGAGTTGGGAGGAGCTGGCTGTCTGCTGATTCCAGTGATGCCATAGCTTCAGCCAAGTGGCAGTGTCTTGCCCTCAAAGCAGAGGAAGGAAAGCAGAGGAAGGAAAAGGAGAGAGATCCCAGTCTACTCTCCCCTGTGGAAAGACCTGCAGCTTCTGTGGACAGATCTGTGGCTCAGGGGTTGGACTCCTAAGCCTCCTCAAGACCCGTCAACAAGCCACTGCAGCGCTCATCCTCACATGGAGGGATTGCCCATGAATGGGTGGAAGAGAATGGGTGGAAGAGGACCTGGCCCTGAACCTCTGGCAAAACGAGAGGAAATGAAGCCACCTGAGTCTGATTTTTGGAATGGCACCTCATGTGGAAAGTGAAGCAGGGTGCAAACACGGTGCAGAGAAAACAAGGCTCAGATTCACCATGCTGTTCCCTAGGTCGGCGGTCAGTTACCTGGAGGTCGCTGACATCTGGGCAGAACCAGCCTGGCCACCCAGCCAGGGGCTGATCTCCCGAAGGGCAAGCGTGGACCCTCCTTTCGCACCTGTTAACTACTAAAGAGGCAGCTGGCAATAAACCTGGTTCAATGCAGGTGAAGACGAGCTCTGCGGCTGGTGCATGCAGGGGTTTATTACTATTATTATTAATATGATGTTTCTTTTCTATTAATGACAGAACAAGTGTGACTTCATTTGGAAAAAAAAAGAACTGTCCCCCTTCCCCAGCTCCTGCAGGAGGAGGCTGG
>NW_017729031.1:85178267-85181016 GCF_001723915.1 Gavialis gangeticus
GGAGCCGGGGCCGGAGTCTGTCCCGGGGATTAGAAAACGGCCCCAGTTCCGCAGGTTAAACCCACTGATGTCTCTGCAGGGTCAGGGTGGGCTGAGAGTAGGGCTTGCTTGTTAAAAATATCCTTTAAAATGAATTTCCCTTTCAACAACAACAAAATGTTGATGGACAACAGGACAGGGGCAGTGCTGATGGCACTGACTGCAGCCTCCTGCTACCTAAGTGCTGGATTTTCACACTTGGCGTCTTCCACGATGTTAGCGTTTCAGCAAGTGGGAAGGCAAAAGGCTTCCCGGTTCAAATAGGGACTCTCAGTGGTGCTGTTTTCTGTTACCCAACTGCAGATTTGTTTCGTAGAGGCATATAGAGGTAGGGCTAAAAGGGACCTCCAGAGGTCATTTAGCCCAGCGTTTCTCAACCTTTTTTTGTACCAGGGCCCATTTGTTAAACATCAATGGTCAGTGCTGACCCCATGCCCCTCACTCCCAACCTGCTGCCCCCCCCCCAGTTTGAGGGGTGGGGCGGGGCCCAAGCAGCCCCTGGCAGGCTGCCAGCCTACAAGGGAAAAGCCAGGGTTTCTTGCATTTTTGGGGGCTTTCCCACATTTTTCTCCTTTTTAAAGGAGAATCTATTTTTAACCTTTTGTTCATCACCCTTTCATATATTCTTGCAACCCACTTTTGGGTTGAGAAATGCTGGTCTAATCCAACCCCCTGCCTGAGGCAGGATCGTCCCTATCCAAACCAAACAAAGAAGTTTTACTTGTGCCACTTCTAAATAAAACCGTGAGCACCACGTACATGCACAGTTGAGCAGCTGATAGATAGATGGCAAGAGCAGCTATTAACTAGAGGGGAGTAGGAAGGCAAGTCTGAAGAATATGCAAGCACAGATGCATCTCAATGGGCAGATTATAGCTATAGAAAGATAGAGAAAACTGCTGCTCCCTGAAGTGACTGTCAAGGGAGTACGTTGCTCTTTATATTGCCCCAAAGGGGTGAGAGCATGATGAGATCCATCTTTCTGTCAGGTAAATGTTGTTCTTAGGAGCGTGAGTTGTATTGAAAAGCTCATGGTAAAATTGTGCTTGCACGTGTATAGAAAAGAATATACTTTTACCACAGAAGTGTGAATAGAGACCATCAGAGAATCTTTGTTTCTTGAGTGCTGTTTTTCAGTTCTTAAAACTATAAAATGGTTTTGATGCTACAAATTTTAAAAACTTCTGTTGACTCAAACAACAAAATGTGTGGTTTGTGTCAGCTAATATAAGAAACTTATAGTATTAACATTTTTGGAGAAAACTCGAAGTGTCACCATGACCATTTAGATGTGTGCAAAAATTGTCAGATTTATATTCTTTTTATTGTGTGTGATCATGTGCGTGCTTGTGTGCATGTAAAATTAACTTAGTCTGTATTTGGAGTGTGGTGTTATAGAGGGATCTGAATTTGTGATGCCTCAGGATAGCTGAGGTATGCCAACGGTAGGCTGCTGAATATTGACTCACAGATGCATGGACTTTTTTATAGCTTACAAATGCTAGTTCACCAACTTCAAGGACAGATCTTACCAAAAAAGGAAATGACATCTATCCTGAGTAGCAAGTTGTTGTTTTTCATTCATATTCAGAAATATTGTAGTTGGAGGGGAAAAAAAGAACTTATTCTTTTGTTTAAAATGGTATCCCTAACACGTTAAAAAGTTTTAACTTTATGTGGAATTTACAATGAGGTACACTTGTAGTCCCACCTAATACACAGTGCCTTACTGTATAATAAACTGCACATTTTTCTCTGTAAAGCTGTTGAGAGAAGCTGTTGTATGAAATAGCATATGTTAAAAATAATAGTATTGTTCAAAATATGAAACTAAGATATTTGGGGCAGGAAGAATGTCTTGTACTGAGCTGGCTCTGTTGCTTAATATATACTTAATTTTACTGGACAGTGAAGTTTTCTGTTTATCTGCAGATAAAATACAGTAGATGCAGAACAAGCTTTCTTATGCTGTCCCGATTCCTTTGTAATATTGTTCCAAATTTTTATAGGAGTGCTGTGATGCAGATAGACTAAATAAGTCATTTTGGACATTTCACTGTTGGCCTCTTTTTAAGACGGTTGGAAGGGTACCACCACAGATTGTTTTAGAAGTTATTGCTCACCTGCAGCATATAGCAAAATACAACTTAATTTAAGTTTATTACAAGTTATTATTTTCATATTGCTAGTTCTTTATTTCTGTTGTGTAGGGTTAATGTGGGTGATTTATCTTTTTTCTTTAGCTCTTCAATTTTTTAATTTTTTTGTTTACTATTTCTCATATTTTATGAAAAGTGTTACTTAGTTCTTACTTAGTGTTACTTAATATTACTTAAAACATCTTCTGTTCTGAAAAAAAGAAATTCAGGGCCTTGACTTGGACATCTTTTTTTTTTTCAGAAATCAAGGAAGCTGAAATGATTCAGCAAGGCTCCTTTCACCCTTATTTCAAAATCAGTTGGATTTGTGCTACTAGGCACTTGCATGCCTTAAATTACAGCCCCGTGAGCCTAAATATCACGTGTATTTAGAATTTAACTTGGCCTTATGACATTAGCAATAATTGTTAAACATTGAAAGCTAATGCATTTTATTAACACAGAAGCAAATTTGTTTAGTTTATAACTAATTTATAATTTTTAAAATTTGTTTGTGTGTCGCAATCTCCACCAGATTTAAATTAAGGTGATTTTTTTTTTTTTTTTTTTTT
>NW_017729031.1:85181072-85195424 GCF_001723915.1 Gavialis gangeticus
TTTTTTTTTTTTTTTTTTTTAAAAAAAAGGTTATTTAAATTGTTACATACTGATCATTGGATAACTCCTAACTACTAATCTCAGTTGGATTTGGACCACTGACCAGGAGATAAGAAGTTCTGTGAGAGTTGCTGATTTTGTTAATCATTCTTTGGATTTGCAATATATTTGAATAATACTTTAGAGTTGGTTGCTCTGGGACTGAGATCTTTTTCCTGTTTACTATTTCAGACTTAAATACTCTTATCAGGAGAGCTATTGCTCGAAACATTCTGGATTGTGGAGTCCATTTCTGATTTGTTTTTAGTCACAACTCACGCTCCTAGTCTTCCAAACTTCATGATTAATGTCTTGGGCTCTTTTTTTTGTAGTCACTTTTTTAGGGAAAAGGAGTAGGTATGTGTGTTTAGAGTAGAATGAAGATCATTGTTGATGCTCTTTGAAGTGGAATGGCATCTATCTTTGTTCCCTGATTGGTTAAAACAGCTTACGTCAATTTTCGTAGCATAGCTTTGCCATCTGTTACTCTGGCCTGCATACACTTAGGTAGCACTGTTTCTAGAGTATATGGTCGGATCTAGTTGGATATAAATTGGCTTCACACTTTTCTTCAGGCCAAATGGTTGAAATTTTTATTTGCATAAAAAAAACTCTCTTAAGATTTTCACAATTAAATTCTTTGAACTATTGCTAAAAGAGATTAAGAACTATGCTAAGTGCTGATTTCGACTTTATAGCCTTGTGACTGAAAAAAGACTGTACTTAGCCAAGCCTGATGTAAATGATACTTATTATGAACACTTGCACTATCGGCAGTTGTAGCAGCCCCAAAACTGACTACGCCACTCCCTCATTTTCAGGGCTGTTAATACGACAGTGCTGACAGTCCTGTTTACCTAACAAACGTGTATGTATGTATGTATATGTGTGTATGTTTTACAGTGCTGCTGTATTAGCTCGGAAGCTGACTAACTTCCCTTTTTTCAGGGCTTTTAATAGTTTCAGGGCTGTTCTTAGAAGCCTTTAAAATGTAGTGAGATAGTAGCTGTAAGACTGACTGGCTCCAGTCATTTTCAAGATTTTTTAATAGCAGCCCTTTGACAACTGTTTCCCCTTCACTGTTTCTGGCATAATAGTTAAAGAGACTACAGTTAGTTACAAAATTGACAGCTAGAGATGGTATGCAGTTAATCGGAGTATAATTAAGTCACATAGTAGACGGTGAGTGCCCAGCATCTTTAGTCCAAGTGGTTTATGCCTTTGACCAATGTGCAGGTATCCGGTATTTGCTACAGCATAAGCAATAGGTAACGCATTGGGATTGCCATTGTGTTACCAAACTAAAATACATTAGACACTTATTTGGTATGCCATGTAAGTAAAGCACACTGTACCTATTTAGCCTTTTAATTATCTTTCAGTTGCTTTTTAATTACTGCTGTACATAAATTTTAACTAATATATCTTAGGGGCTACATATCCTCTAGACCACTTTATATACAGTTGATTGTGATTTCTCAGTTGGTCTAATAAGAGGTATCATTTTGGAACCAAGAGTTCTAGTTTTTTTGTATGAAATTAAAACTGCCACTTTTAAACTATCTTATCATATGTAGAATCAAAATTGTATGTTTTGTGGTTATCCTGGAAGCATCTGTAGTTAAATATCTGTTTTATGTAATTAGAAACACATCTTTTTCCTTGGACTCGAGGGAATGCATGTGTGCTAGTTCAGATTCCTATTAATATTTCATCCTTTTTGCCCATATTAGACTTCTTTTTTTAAATAAAAAAAGGTGTAAGAACAATGAAGAGCAACAGTTAAACAATGTTTTTTTATTTTTTGTTTTGTTTTTAGCCCCAAAAAGAACTGCTGTTTGTTTACAGGTGCCTGATCCTTTAGTACAGAAGAGGATAGGATAGAACTACAAGGTATTAATTTTTGCTCACTTAATTTGATGACAACAAATGAAGAAGAATATTGTATGAGGTCTAGGTGTGTATGCTTGGGTGTTGATAGGAAGGTGGCTACTGGCCTTCTGTTGCCGCCACCTTCCCTTCTGCATGTGCATTCCTATTCCACCCCTAGATATTCTGGACAGGATACTACTTTAGCATGTATTTGAATGGAAAATGCTTTAAGCAATAGCAACCTTGTGATTTGAAACGTGAGTGACCATGTTATAGGTGTTTGCCATTATTAGCAGTTTCCACTGAAAAAGTTGAAAGCAGTCTTTAAATCTGTTTGCTTTGTGATTTCAGTTAGCCCTTTACTGGATGCTAAATGTCTTAAGTTCTGTACATGTGTGTGCAATCCTAAGATTGTCTCTTGCCCCCAGGTTCTTCAGTTTTAACATCTAGTACCAGATCAATTTTGATGCTGGAGAATTGTCCAAAATCAAGCTGCTGAGATTCAGGAAGGACAGGTGTAGTCCTACATTTTGGACAAAATAATTACACACACAAATGCAGACTGGGGAATAACTGCAGGTTAGCCTGCAGTGCTGCAGAGAAGGACCTGGGGGTTACAGTGGACCATAAGATGAATATGAGCCAACAGTGTGCTCTTGTGGCAAAGAAAAAGAAAAAGCCTGTAGCATTCCTGATTGTGTTAACAGGAGTGTCACTTGCAAATTTAGGAAGGGATTCTTCCACTGTATTTGGTACTGGTAGGGTCTCACCTGGAGTATTGTGTCTAGTTTTGAACCCCATGCTTCAAGAAGGACATGGAGAGATTGGAAGGAGTCCAGCACAGAGTGACAAAAATGATTAGAGGCCTGGAAACGCAACTTATGAGGACAAGCTGAAAGCTAGGGTTATTTAGTCTGGAGGAGAGAAGACATCGGGTGGGGGGAATTTGATAAGTCTTCAAATACCTGAAGGATGGTGATGGAGAGGGCCTTTTTTCTGTGGCAGTAGGGGTCAGGACTGGGAGCAGTGGCCTCAAACTGTAGCAGAGGCATCTTAAATGGGAGATTAGGAGAAACTTGCTGGTTATGAGTGTGGTCAAGCATTGGAACAGGCTACCTAAAGAAATTTGTGGACTCTCCATTCCTGGACATTTTCTGGAGCAGGTTAGACAGACCCTTGGCTGGGAGAGTTCTGTCAGGGATGATCTTGCTTTGAGGAGTGGGCTTGGCTAGATTACCTCCAGAGGTCCCTTTCAGCCCTAGTTTCATATGATCCTATGATGTGTCTAGAATGCACCATATTGGAATTTGCCAAGCTACTTTTGGCCTTACTGAAAGACAGAGATGCCGCTGAGATGATGCGCTGAACTAGGGGGAGATAAAATGGTAGTAAAAATGCATGAGCACAGTCTATGCTGTTGCTGCTAACTTCTGTCACTTCATGGAAGTCTTACAAGGGGTGTATTAACATCTCATTCTTGCTAGCATACAAGTCCATAAGTTTTAGCTGAACATATACAACTTGCTTGCTTGAAACCTTTTAATTAAAAATTTTGTCAAGTTAGTAGACCGTTATAAGTTTACTTGTTTTAACAGTTACTGCAGATACCTAATGAAACATGTTACAAACCAGGCTGTATATCGGTGTAGGAGGTAGTAGGCCAATATGTGGGGAATGCAAGTTGTTTAGAATAATTTGTGATGGAATAACCCTTTAACTGTTTGGTTTAACACTCATTTACAATGTTGTCTGTCTCTAAAAATATAGGTTTCCTGTATATGATATTTTTAGTATAAACAGACATGTCTTGAATGACAGTTATTATTGCTGAAATGTTAGGATATCTGTTTATGCAGTGTTGCCAATTTTTATGATTTTTATCATGAGTAATATGATCTTGACCTTGGCCACAAGTTATCTTGCATAGGTGAGAAACTCTCTGAGCATCCCACAATTAAGGGAGATTCTTAGCTATTCCCTGCAGGCCCAGCGAACATGAATTTTAGTTCTTTATCTTGAATGGATTGTTGTTAAATATTTCTGTGCATTTTATAACTTATGAGAACTTAGCTGATATTATTACATTGCAGATTAACTACATTTTCCTAGGCCACAGATAACTGAGGGCGTGCTAAAGATCACTGCAGATCAGAGCCAAGTTCCAAATACTTTACCACACAGTTTATTGGACAAAGCATAACAAACTTGGATCTTTTGTAGCCTCTATTTGTGTGCATGTGATTTATGACTGAAACTGCTTCTTTAAATAAAGATCAGGTTCATAAGTGATAGAGGCTCGTCTTTCCATGCCTTTTAGGTTCCAGGTTTGTTCCCCAGAATGACCCAAGCAGCACATTGTTGTAATTGGTTATGCTATTTGTAACAGTCAGACTATAGTTTGCTCCTGGACCAGGAGAGTTGATTTAAGAAACTCATCTTTCTAGAAAAGGAGCCTCACTCAGAGAACTCTTGGGCACTTGTTGGGTCAGAGGAGAGACCAAAATCTTTTATTTTTTATAGTTGTTAGGGTCGGAAGGGACCTAAGCAGATCATCAAGTCTGACCCCCTGCCATGGGCAGGAAAAAGTGCTGGGATCAAACGAACCTGGCTAGGTGATTATCTAGCCTCCTTTTGAAGACCCCCAGGGTAGGAGTGAGCACCGCTTCCCTTGGAAGTTGGTTCCAGCTCCTAGCTACCCTGACTGTGAAGTAGTGCCTCCTGATGTTGTATGGCAATCTGATTCACATTTTTTTAAAAATTTGGACCTGGCAATACCAACTATATACATAAAATGACATTGTTGCACACACTTCTGCATCTGATGTTCAAGACGTTTTGTGCCAGTTGTAATAAATGGGGTGAAAAGAAAGCTTGCTGAATAATTATATGTGATCCCTAAGTGATGAATGTCTACATCAGTGTTAATATAATGTGCCACATGGTATTATCTTTGAAAGTTACAACAAGGCACCCAGTGAAGTAAATTTGGGTTCACGAAAATTTGTGCTCTATATATCTCTCATTTAGTATATAAAAGTGTGTATTTATCCTGCCTTCACCCTGACTGAGAATCACTGGTTTAGATCAGTGGTTTTAAACCTTTTTCATTTGCAGACCCCTCAAATTTGAATGGAGGTGTGGACCCCTGTGAATTATAAGTGTAGGTGTTTGCATACTTTTGATTGACCATAGTCATCTTTCCCAAACTCCCTAGACATAGTCTTCAGACCCCCAGGGGTTTGTGGACCACAGGTTGCAAACCACTATTTTAGACTGAACATATTCTAGGTAACTGTAGGCAGGAGTGCAATATAGTGTTACTAAAAACTAGATACTCATCTGATTGGTAGTTATTACAACTTTGGCTGAGCTGTTTTAAAATGTATGAAAGACTCAAATTTTAGGCCAGAATTTTCATCTTATGCACCTAAATAAGAGACCTAATATTAAAAAGTGTTCATTTACTTGATTTTTCTACAGACTTTGTTGAGGCCAATATGTGCTTTGACACCCTTAACATTCAGGCCTATTAAGCATAAAAATCTCTATTTAAACTCCTTAGTTTAGATATCAAAGATTAAAATTAAGGTTTTGGACAACACTTTTGGAGAGGGTGTTGTCAGGGTAGGTAGGTTGTAAACAAAACTCTTTTTCCTGTAGAAGTTATACTGTAGTACTGTAGACGTTTGAAAAGGATTTTTAAAATTGATTACATGAGGAAGGTTAAATGTCTTAGAATTTCTTTTTTACCTGAAAATGTTTATGGCTATTTCCTGACTGTTTCTCACCATTAACAGTGAAAAATATAGTTTCTTCCTTCTATTTAGAACAAGGGTCAGCAATGTTTTTGGGCAGTGTGCCAACAACATCTGCATCCTCAACTTGTAAGATGTTGGCCTACTAGGGGCAGACAGTGGAGGAGTCATGAGGGGCCTGATTCTTCTTGTGGCCGTGCAAGCCCAGCCCCCTTGTGCCAAGCAAAATGCCTTTATATGCCATGCTGTAGCATATGTGCTAGAAGTTGCCTACCCCTGATTTAGAATTCATTCTTTGTTTTTAAAAAAAACAAAAAACCAACTGAATTTGAATTTGAGGGATTTCATGTAGAATGTTTTATATCTGGAAAAGAGAAAAAGATGTTTTAGGAGGAGAGCATATGAATGAGTCATTCCTAGAATGATCCATCCCCTGTCATAGCCTCCCTGGCAACAACCATCATTGGTTTAAGGATTTCAGAGGTTGCACCCCTGACCATTCTACTTAATAGCTGTTAAGGGACTAGTCCTCTGTGAATTTGCCTTGTCAAGAAAGGCATTAGTGTGAACAGGAGCTAAGGGTGTTTTCCTTCTCTCTGGCTTTGAGTCAGCCGTTAGGTTTGGAAGGCCAGCTTTGTCTATAAAGGGAACTCAGGTATTTAAAAAAGGTGGAGAGGTTCCTTAAACCTTTTTGGCTGGGGACAGAAGTTGCGCACAAACTGGTTTAAACCTGTAACAGAACCAGTGCACATAAACCAGGTTCAAAATGACTGAAACAGGTTTAAGATAAACCTGGTTGAATGTAGTATCAGACTTAACTGATTTGAGGTCAGACTGGTTTATGACACTTGCGTCCCAGATCCCTTCCTGGCTTAAGTTGAATCACAGTCCCCTGGCATCTCGGAGTGCTCTGCAGCCCTGGGCTGGGCTGGGCTGTCTGTTCCAGCCAAGCAGGGTTGGCCCTGCCCGTCTCCCCCCTAGCTGGAGCACTGTCACTGCTCCGGCTGGCTGAGAAAAAGGGGTGGGGGTGGAAAACCCTGGAAGGGAGTCTGCTGGGTCTGCTTTGGAGAGGGGCAGCAGCCCTTGCTGGGCATCCCCCACCCCTCCCCCTTTGCTGCTCCAGTGGCAGGAGCGGGAGCAGGGCCAGACCCTGGTAGCCTGAGGGGAAGGAGAGGGTTTAATCCCCCCATTCCAGGGGATGGCAGTGCAGGCACCAGTAGAGTGATAGGCTCCATTCATGCACCTGAGGCTGTGGCGGCCAGATGCCAGTAGCCTGAGGGGAAGGTGGGGGGACTTAATCCCTGCCATTGCAGGCAGCAGTGGTGGAGGCATTGACATGGCACCCTGGGCTGAGTCCCTCCAAGGAGCGGCCAGCTGGCTGTGGGGAGGGGGGGATGTGGCTGCAGGGGGGGGAACCTGGGCTAGTTGAGTTTTTGAATGTCTGTACCTAGCCTTTGAGGCAACCTTGGGAGATATATTTAAGTCTAGCCTGAAGCTAGTCTGTAGTCTTAGGTACACTTTTGAAGCTGAAATGTGAGTTAAGCAAGGCTGAATGCTCTGACTCATGGCTGCCACTTTTTCCATTGGTTCAGACTCAAAAAGCATAGCAGAGCAGCTTCACTACTGAAGTACTCTGTGCCAGCCAGTCATTAGCCTCCTTACACAGTCATGAGTTTGTTTGCTCTGGTTTATCTGAGATGGAAGGTTTAGGGAGGGCCAGCAGCTCTATGTTGCTGTCCTTTCAAAGCCCCCCAAATCCTGGCCTCTATATCATGCATTATATTTTTCTTTTGTGTTTGTGTCTTTTGAAGGGGAAGGGTGATTCTGGATATCTGTATACTCATATTGTTTGGTCTGTCATGGAGTTCAGTGTTCTCATGTGGAGGAATTTTTTCTTTTTTCATCTCAGCAGGAGTACAATCTCTTAGTGCTAGTAGAATATAATTTGTTCTAAGGCTGTTGCTTATCTTCTTAGGGCTGTGGTGCTCTTGGTGACTGAGTGATGTCTTTGTCAAGAACCACAAGCACTTATATGCTCTTGATTTTATTTATTTTTCCCTCTTAATGACTGTGCAGAAAAATGATGTAAAAGAAAATTTAGGAATATCATAGGTAACATCAGAGCAGTCAAGAGTTGGATTGATAATTTTTAAAAATATCTTTCCTGCCTTTTTGTTTGTGCTATGCCTGCCTGTAAGATGATGGAAAAAGATTTGTAGCTTAAAGTCCTTTGTTTACAGAAAGTCCTTTATAGGCTGTGCACCAACCACTCAGATCCATGCTTTGTCTATGCTTAGAAGGATTTTTGGCCAAAATACAAAAACAAGCCCCTGCTCCCTTTTCCCCCTCTAATTTGGGCACTGTCAGGAACATTGTATCAGTATAGTTGTAAATTTAGTCTAATGCCTGCTTTCATTTTTAGGTTAGACCAGTCTGAGGCCACTCCTTTTTCAAAGGATCCTGCAGTAGGAAAGTCGGCTTCATCCTGCTTTCACTTCTCTAAAAAGTTGTGGATTTAAGAGCCAAGTTCTTGCACCTGGTATTTTTAGAAAGGTGTGGATAAGATCCAGTATGTCAGTGCATTCATAGTGTGGGGGAGTGGGACAGCAATAAGTCAGGAAGAGTAGAATACTAATTCTCTGTGGTAAGATGAGTTTTGAACTGACTTGCAGTTTTGATTCCAATTCATCATGCTGGCTTTTAGTTTTTTGGTTTTTGGAGTATTTTCTGTGGCTTATAACTTAGTTGGCTATGGAGACAGGCCAGTTTTATAAGAAAAATAAATGACACCCTTTCCAATCCCTCCCCTCTTTTCTCTCTCTCTCTTCCCCCTCACCCCTTCCCGGCCCACCTTGTCTTCAGGTTTATCCCTCTGCTTCATTTCAGTTGCTTACTTTAAAGCAGGGATGTCAAACATGGTCTGGGGGCCAGATCTGGCCTGTGGAACCTCTGTATCCAGCCTACTGAGCTCTGGTGGGCTACCAGAACATGAGGGACATGGGGATATGGCCCCACTGCATTGGGTCTGTAATTGTAAGGTTGGCATTGGGATGAGCCAAGGTTAAATCAGGCAGCCATTTTGAACCCAGTTTAACTCCCTTATTGTCTGTATTTAGACTCTGTGAGTTTGACACCCTGTTTTAAATCATAGGTGAGTCGTAGCTGTTAACTTCCAACTCATTTTACTTTTCTTCTAATTTTGTCAACCTGCATTTTTTTTAAGCCTGAGCAAAAATGGAAAAAATGCTCAGACACGAAGGATTGAAACCTGGTCATACCATTTGTCAGTTACAGAAAGCCAGAATGGATTTGAAAATGGAAAGTAATCAACTTTAATTACAGGCACTTTTATCATTTGTGACTCTAGGCTGTAAGTTGTGTGATATGGATCAATATTTAGGACTTTTAGCTCCCATCCTATTGACTACTTTTGATTTGCAGAGTCTCAGAGCTATTAAAAATGAATAGCTTTTATTTAGATTATTATAACTATGTACAGTCCTAACATTTAAATTTGAAAACATTGGTGAGGTGCTTGGGAGACTTTACAAATTTCTCTCCTGGCACAATTTTGCAGTGTTTGGGTTGCAAACTGCCGTGGAAGATTTATTAAAGCAAAAATGATTTTTTTTAAATCTTTGATATTTCTGTTTCTTTTGTTGTACAAAAGTGGGTTGGTTTGTTTGTTTTTGACCCAAAGCAGCTGTTATCTCTGTATCTTCCCATAAGAGGGTTTCTTTTTACATAAAGGACACCTCATTGGGTTTACTATTGAAAGGGGAATCTTTCTGCTCTCATGTTGTTGGATCTTATATAACTTTTAACCCAAAGTGCTTTTGAGCCAATGTAGTTCTTTAAAAAGCTGATTGTACAAAGAGTAATGGGAGGACATAAGGTAGATATTTGCATGTGGGCTTCCTGTTAAAGATGCAGTTAAAGGGGATATTGGGTTACGCTTGGTTGGTCCCAAGTTTAGGATTTAGTAAAAAATAAGCTCTTAAACCCTGGGCTTAGTTGGCTAACATTGTATCTCCTGTAACCTAGTTGCGTTCCCTTCCTCACCCCCATCCCTCTATTGTTAGTCCCTCGTTTGGGCGATCTGTATTTCCCTATCAGCTTTGTCATGTCTTTTTCTGGATTCCCAATCCTAAACATTTACTAATAAGTCAATCTGTTCTTTTCAGCAATTTTAACCTGATAGGGTTATGCTTGGTTGGTCCCAAGTTTAGGATTTAGTAAAAATAAGCTCTTAAATACTAAATTGTATTCATGACTAAAATGCACTGGGAAAAATTTCTCAACACTGCAACAGTATAGTTATTTGAGCTGTATTTAAACAGCATGACTAGTGTACAAGGGTCAGCACGTGGAGTAAGGATCAAAACTAAACTGATTAGTTGTTTTTCATTGTGCAGGGTAATAGAAATGCAAGAATATATAACACTAGCTGTGAAAATCAGTTAAACCTAAAATTTCTCAGGTTTAATAGTTAAAAATTAGAAACTTAGGTAAGGAAATAGTTTTTAAACCTGACTTCCTTGAAACTGAATGAGCTACATGAAGTTTAATGAATGCATTATGGAATAAACATCCTTGAGTAAACAGTTGTTGGATAGAAAAAAAGTGGGAGGAATATATACCCCAACTTGTCTGATGGTTAATATTGCATACCTGTTTTGCACAAGCTGTTTCTACAAAACATTCTGTATTGGACAATGAAACTGGAAAAATACAGGCATATAGGGACATGTTATACAGTAATGGAGATTACTGTTTCTTAAAACAATAACTGCCCCCAGACTCCCCACCATCTCCAAGATTGTGCTGCTTTCCTTAATACCTTAAGTGTTACCATGCTGAGGCTTGATAATTTTTAAATTGTTTAGTCCTCTGAAAATTATGCTATTTCCTTCCTGAGTATGGAGGAAACTTCTTCCATTGTGTGAGTAGTTACTGATTATATTAAACTGACTGGGCTGCGTTATTTTACTAGAATAAATGTGAGGTGGTTGCAAATGGGATCTGGTGTCTTGTGTGAACTATTTGTAATCACAGTATAAAATGATTCATCCACAGACTACTGCTAGAATATGACCATTCGCATCTTAATGTTTAAAACTTAGAACCAGTTCTTGGGCTTCTTCATTGTGGTCCTTCTTTCTCCTGACCTCAAAATTACTAGAAATTTTGTCTGGCTTTCAGGGAAACACTATATCAACATGATAGTAGAGATTTCCCATGGAGGTCTTTGAGTTGTCGTCATGGCTGGAAAAACCCCAATTTGGTATGCAAAAGAGTACCATTTTTACCACCTGTGTCCTTGAAAACTTTAGTAAAGGATGCTTCTGACCTAGTTTGGAGTTTTAAATCAATATTGGACATTGGATTTGGGTGGAGACATTTTAAGCTTAAATTTACTAGAGCGAAGGACAACTAGGTCTTGTTTAAATGGAAATGTATCTGCATGCTAGTAATATAAAGTAATAATTCTTCCTAAATATCATTTGGATTTTTTTAAAGAACTTTTTAGCTTATTGCCTGTTATTAATTTGAGTGCTATCTCTCTCTCTCTTGTCCATACATTGATTGCAATGATAAATTATTCAAGGAAAAACTTAATGTAAGGTACTGGTTATTTTTATCTGTTTAATTTGCAACACAACTCTGCCCACCTTTACAGTAAACATAATTAATGCTCCACTGCTCCCCTGGTGCCAAATTTCTGGACCCATGGGGGGAGCCTTGCAGGTGGGATGACATGACTCCATGGGCTGGATATTGAGCACCACACTACTACTGATATGTCTAAAGCTTCACTTGAATCTGGTTAGTGTACGTGTGTGTCTCTTTCTCTCTCTGTATGTGTGTATGTATATATAGGGCACTGCAGAGACTGATTTACAATTTTCAGTCAGTGGTCATCTATGTTGCAGTTATTCTGCATCTTATTGCTCAGAGACTTCCACCTGGAGTCAACCTCCAGGATCACATGAATAGGAATCTCTCTAACATCAACCTGCTGCATTCCAAATCCAAGAAAATCAACACCTCCATTACTAATCTTCAGTGTGCTGACAATTGTATCATGTGTGTCCACTCCATTGAAGAGCTCCAGGTCTCTTGTGATTTGCTTCTGTGAAGTATATGAAACTCATGGACTCACTGTCAACTTCACAGAAACCAAGATGCTTTACCAATCCATTGCAAACCAACCAGTTGCCCCTCCACACATTATAATTACAAGACAATGTTTGTAGAAGATTGAACATTTCCCTACCTGGCTAGCCACCTTTCCCCAAAAGTAAACATAGATGAGGTTATTCAGCATTGAATAAATCTGCCAGTGTTCCCTTTGGATGTCTCCAAAATCATGTCCTTGATCATAACATCAAGACCCAAAACAAACTCCTTGTCTACCATGCTGTTGTCATCCCTACCCTGTTGTCCAAGTTTCACACTCATACAACATGTTGGAAATTCCTGGAAGTTTTGGAATGTTACCATCAGCAGTGTCTTCAAAAAACCCTCCACATCAGTTGGAAGGACAGAAGAACAAACACCAGTGTTCTGGCTCAAGCAAGCATCACCAACATTTAAGCCATGTTTATATGGCTCCATTGAACAGACTATTGCAACCTCCACTGAACAGGATCTGCTATAATGATACCTGACATCCAGCTTCCTATACTTCTAACTTACATATGTAAAAACTGCTGAACGAACATGTCACCCCTACAGTAATTCTTTGACTGAATCACACTTTGGTGTTGAGCCACTGCCTCCATTAGATACCCCCTTTAAAAGGAAAATATTACAGAAGAGCCATGCATGTAGGAGATGTATAAAATAAATCAAGTAACCCCCGCCCAAAACCTGACATACCCTGCAAAGCATTTTTCAGAATCCACTGCTTCATATGTGTACATTCAAATAGGATTTAAGTCTGATAAACTCATCCAGTAACAAATTCCATTTCCTCCTGTATGTTCTTAAAACTTGCTCTAACTGAATATTTCAAATGCCAACTTAAAAGTGTATTGTTCAGATTTTAACTTAAAAACAAATTTTTGTGGAGAGTCTTGAGTGTCTTTATACCAAGTCAGGATAGGTAATGCGTCTCCTGAAGTTTTTTTCTGCTATAGTTAGGACAAAAAACCCCTAACTCTTCTAGGTGTTGCTGCTGATAAGCAAAATTAACTTCTATTTTGAGCACTGTTTTTATGTTTAAGTATTGTCAGTCTGCATGATGTAGGATTGATTTTTGTATAACTTGAATTTGACTATACTGCATTGCATATGCCATCAGGAATCTGTTACAACTTATTGGAATTTGTGGCCTCTATCTGAAATGCATTCTGAAGCATATCACATGAGATGACGGTATGGCAGGTCACTGTGGAAATTTTGTTTTGCTTCTTGAGGATATTGTCCATTGTAAGCATGGCTTTATGTACTGTGAAAAGCTGTAATACAGCTTTTGCCACAGGCAGGAAAGACTGTCATGAGGCATTATGGACTCTTTAGCATTTGACATGTCATGTTTGTTAACATTATATTTCAGAACTCTTCAATTTGTGTCCACATGTGAAAATCACTAGAATGATATAAATCATGGCATGCATCATGTTTGTGAAGGATATATTGGGATGGAAGGGAGTGGGTGGCATCAGATAGCATGCTGTTTGCTAGTTAGCAAGTGTGTCTACACGTTGCCCTACAGCAACACTGTTACCGTGCCATGTTCTAGTACTTTCTTTTGGAATAAATAAATTTGTACTGCCTTTTGGATGTACTAAAGCTAAGTGTAGCTGCACCATGTGTGCGGGTGGATGGTTAGTTTTTAGCCACTAATTCGGGGGAGTGTGCTGCTACGGCGAAATAGCTGCTGGTCACGTGTACATGCACATGATCACTACATTGCCATAGTGTGTCATACGGTGACATAGCATGTTGGTGTGGTGACGTAAGGTGACATGTAGATGTGCCTACTGACAACTAAGTGCAGGTTTAGAATGCTTATGGATTAATATTCTTAATGATAAAGTAGAAACAAGGGCACTAGTGAGGGTCTGTTATAGATCATTGAATCAGACTGAAGAAAACAAATGCTTTCTGTAACATCTGCCTAAAGTGTTAACAAGGAAAGTTGCATTATAATGGGGGAATTTCAGTCTGGGAAATGCTTGCTGGAGATATTATATTGTTGGTAGTGAAATATCGTGGGAATTCCTAAAAATATAGATCTTATTCTAATATTTAGATCTCCACTCAATTTGAGATGATAATTCTATATTGGATTTTATTCTGATAACTGAAGATGAATTCATTACTGAATTAAATTATTGGCTATAAGTGATCATAACTTGTTTGCCGATAATAAATGTAATCGGAATATGGTTGAGAATATTGTGACACTTTACATGTCAGTTTTCCAAAACTCAATATATGAGCAGAATTGGCTAAAGAAAATGTAATTCCCAAAGGTATATATTTTTTTCTGATTTTAAAAATATTTTAGTTGATACCCCATAATAGAATTCTACAATCACAGTGGAGGGTAAGCTGTCTTGAAGTTCTTTTCTGTTTAATATAGAAAGTGAGATTATCTTGCTCTTATTTTTATGTATATAAATATGAAAAAGAAGTCTGGAAAGGTGTCTGTTAAATTTTCTGGAGCTTTAAAACA
>NW_017729031.1:85200424-85222842 GCF_001723915.1 Gavialis gangeticus
AAAATATTTTAGTTGATACCCCATAATAGAATTCTACAATCACAGTGGAGGGTAAGCTGTCTTGAAGTTCTTTTCTGTTTAATATAGAAAGTGAGATTATCTTGCTCTTATTTTTATGTATATAAATATGAAAAAGAAGTCTGGAAGAAGGGGAAGTTGATAACTTTGTAACTATTACTATTAAGTATTTTCAGCTTTATAAGGAGGAAAGTTAATGGTATTAGTAAAAATATATGGCTAGAAGTATTATGGACAATAAAAAGGAAATGTTAAAAATGAATTGTTAAAAAAAACCCTTAAGAATAAAATAAATCCTAATGAACATACTATTATTACTGGGTGAGCATTGTTAATGATGCATAAAAATACTCTTTTAATAGGTTTTTCCCAGATTTGGAAAGGAAGGGTCAGTGTTTTTTGTGTTTGTATAAATGATGATAAATATGTTTAACTCCAACGTTAGCTAGGGAGAATGTTAAATGCAAGCAAATACTAGCAATTTTTGGAATGTTAGTAAAGTCCTGGAGTATTGGGAAGCAAAAAAGTTGACAGATAAACGTAAGTCAGTTTGATATTTTGAGGCAAAATCAAAGAACTAAGGGCCAATTTGGAAATAACCAAGTATGCTATCTTTCTAGCCATGTACAGGTGTTACCTTTCTACTGGGAAAAGCTCAGTTCTCCTTATAGCAACCACAGGCATAGAAGCATTCACACACCTTTTTATTCTCCTAGAATAAGAATGGTGGTGGTTCTGGCAGAAAAATAACCCTTTTCCAACCCAGTAGAAGTTACTCCTGGGAGTTTCTCATAGGACAATGACTATCTGTACACTTCTCCACTGCTTGACTCATTTCCAGGGACCAAGAGGAGTGGAGGGGAGGGCGGGGAGAAATGCTCCTTTGGCCTTGCTGACACTAGGGTTACCTTCGTCAAAGGAGGGTATGCAGTATGGTCCCAGGAGGAGCTGAGCTGTGCCTTCCCTAGACTGTGTGGGCAGAGTGGGTGCTGGGTGGCTCCTCCCCTTGGCTCCCAGCCACCAGGAGCTGAGCAGAGGGGCAGTTGCTCCTTGACTCCTGCCCATGTTTTCCCTGGACTAGGCTCACCTAATTTTGGAAAGGCATAAGGACAAGGGGAGTGGGAACAGTTCTAGGCAGAAAGTTTCCAGGAGAGGGAGTAGTACAGACATTCATAGTAGTGGAAATTTTCCACCACTAGAACTCCTGCTTGTGGCCAATGATGATGTCATTTCTGTCCATCTTCATCTTTGATTTTTTTTTTTTTTTTTTTCCCCAGTGCATTTCTACAAACTTTTGTGTGCAACATAACTGCATAACCATTTTACTACCAAAATGGTATAGTGGCTTTCCACGAACAAGTCACTTGGCCAGAATCTTTCCTTGCTGAGGCTGCAGGCCTTCACAAGTAATAACCAGAAAAGGGGCTGGTGGCCTCTCCTTCAGAGTAAGCTGAGTTAATTGGACCCACCATTCCAAAAAGGTTGCTAAACCCTGCTCTATAGTATCTCAGATGAAATTGTATCTTTAATATTATAGGCAGAGTAATATTAAAATACTGATGTTTCTTTTTCAAAGGCAAACTACTGTTTCACACATCTTGGAGGCCCAGTATTCCCTAGTAGACAGCAAGTCTTCAGCATTGCTTCAAGAGACCCATCTCCTGCTATTTGTATTGCCCTGCTTAAAAGGAATAGGTTTAAGGAAGTCAGACTATACACCCAATAGTAGGCTGATGTTTATCCAGTCTACATCCCTATTTCAAGAAGATCAGTATTTGATGCCAGCTGTTGATCTGAGACTTTTACAAAGTTACAAGCATTGTCATAGAGCTTGAAGTCTTATCATCCAAAAGGTAAATTTCAGCATTCACTTTGATTTTTTTGTAATTGCTTAAAGTATACTGAAGAATAATCTTTGTATACTTTTCTGTTTAGTTGCTTCTGTGTTCTGCAAGTAATTTAAATTACTATTAGTAAGAAATATATATCCATTAATGTGGTTTCCTTGATGTGGAGCAGAAAGATTGGTTGGATTTTTGGTTGACTATTACTGAAATATCAACTCTTATGCAACACCACTCCAACTCTTTTTTTATCTTTCATCTATATCAAATCTGATTTTTTTTTTTTTTCAGGATCTAGTAGAAAATAGCACATTTCTTTCTGCATATAACTTGTGTTATCCATGTTTTAAAGTTGCCTGTTTTAATTTGAGTACTGCCAAGAAAGATCTCATTATGAGCTTACAGTGGGAACAAATCTGTGACTAAACAGTCCTTATAAGACTAAAGCTAAAATGAATTGTAAACCAAGGGAAATAATTAATCTTTTATGAGGTCACATTTATTATTTAGTTGCATCACTTTGGAACATAGCTAATTACTCTGATTGTAAGAAAGCACCTGTTTGGAAGTTGTTAGGACTGATGCATTTAATAATATTAAGTCAGTCCCTTATCTCTACCCATAAAATCTAATAGAAAAAGAATTTTTGATTGACAAACTCATAAGTGCCCCTTTCAAGCTGTTCAGCTCTTTATAGTAGACTTGGATGTTGATTGCCATATAGCCAAGGTCATTTTGAATGCATATTAGATTCATGCTGAATTTTTTTTCTTTTTCTTTTTTTTGGTCTTAGTCGCATTGCACATGTTGCACACTATTTTAGATCTCTCTATCTCATTTCCTTCTGTTTTGTTTTTGCTTAAACAGTCTGCATCCATGATTTTGTTATAATCTGAACTTTTCTGCTATTTTTCCTTTTGTCATGATTAGTAGAGGTTTGTAACTGAAAATGTTGCATCTTTGGCTTGGGATGGAAAGGCTTTCTCAAAGAAGATGGCTTTGTAGTTTTTCCTTAATGATTGTTAGACTCTGGGTTCACTTGATTTCCTCTTGAGGATTTTTCTCTAACTGGTGCTGTTGGCATAGACAGTATACTTTTTCCTTACCTCTCATGTTATTGAATGATTGGATTTGTGATCTGAATTGTCCCGGAAGGTGACGGATTGTTGTGGTAGGTTTTATAGATCAGAATTCATCTTTTGATTTGGCTGGGGCTCAGTCATTTAGTTGCTTTGAAAACTAAGACCTGAAACTGATGTTGAAAGCTGTGGGAGCCAGTGAATGGACTTAAACAAAAGCCTATTGTACTCATGGTAATACGAGTCATGACAAAGACGGGAAGCCACACTATATACTGTCTGGAACCTATGCATTGTCTTCTCATTCAGCTTCAGATGCACTGAACTGTACAAATCTAGCCTGGAGGAAACAAATGCAGGTCATCATCAGAGAGGAAAGGATTTAGTGCGGTCAGTTTAGAGCAGTGGTCACCAACCAGTGGCTCTCAATCCACGGGTAGATCTCGGAGCTTCCTGCGGAAGATCTCAGAGTCTCTTGGAGTTGATCCAAGGTTGGGGTGGGGAGCTGAGTTCCCGCTTGCATGCATGCGTGCGTGTGCCCCAGTCCAGCAAGTCAGTCCGTGGGGGAGGGAAAGGGTGGGGGCTAGATTGAGGACCCCATGGTGAGGGTCAGTGCTCTAGAGGCAGGAGCAGGGGTCAGTTGAGTGGGGCCGCAGCCGGGTGGGACTTACCTGCTGGGGAGGCATGCCCCCAAATAATTTTTTCTCCCTCTGCCTCGATCTGCCCTGACCCTTGCCTCCCCACTGACTTACCTGCTGGGTTGGGTGGGGAGGGGGTGGCAGTGGTGCACAGAACATCTTGGGTTCCTTTTAAATGCCAAAGGTGATCTTCTGCTTAAAGGTTGGGGAGCACTGGTTTAGAGGCCAAGACAGCATATTTGAAAACTGGCTCCTTAGCTTCTGTGACCAGGTAGAGTCAAATGAGTTCATGACACTTTGATGAATTGGGTCTGTGTGCTTTCTGTGGAACAAAGGTATCTTGGCCAAAGTGTTTCCCCTTTTTGACCAGCATCATTTTGATCTTGCATGGGTTCAGCTTCATGTGGTTGCTTTTCAACAGTTTAATTTCCTATCAGTATTCTCACATTCTAGTAGTGGCAGTGGTTGCTTCAGTTGAGAGGTACAGTTGAGTGTTATTAGCAGACCATTGGCAACTAAGCTTGTACTGTCTCAGTATCTCTATTAATGGTCCCATGTGAGCTAGCGTGAATCCCTTTGGGGTCTTTGGAGAGGAGGAAAAAGCAGTTATCCATCACTGCCTTGAGCACTGCTGGAGAGGAGTGATTTTGAGCTTCTGTGGATCTGCCCAGTCTACTCCTGCTATGAAATGTAGCCATAATAATAGTATTTTGTGCTTCTACTTAGTCTGTAGAGAAGTCTAGCACTATGAGAATGAAATCTAGTGTCAGTGGCCACAAAGAAATTGCTTGTTTTTTGGTACCATTAGTCATCCCCATGCTATGGCCTGGTCTGATTGTGAGATGTTTCAGCTGTGACTATGCCAAATGTTATTGGTTTGTATTCAGTTCATATTTTTCTCAGTTTGCCCTTGAATGAGATGATGGAGATAGTACAGTAATTGAAAAGAAGTTCATGGCAAAATTTTAACTTCTTCAGGATCCTGCAAATTATCATATTTTTCATTGAGTTGGGCAGTCTTTTCCTTCTCTGAAAAAAGGCTTTGAGTATCAGAAGTAGAGGACATGGTTATTTTTCACTGGCTTTTACTAGCCAGGAGGTACACCAATTTGTTTCACAGATTGCTTTGAATTCCATGTATTGTGGAACTGAAGCCAGATAGTCTTGGTAAGGCTGGTAAAGCAGTCTTTGCTTGCTTCATGTATCTTAATCACTGCCAGTAAGGTATGTTGACATTTTTTCCTATTCTAGCTGATCTTTGGGCCTAGTGTTTTCACTATGCTTTTGCAGCTGAATATTCTGGCTCTTGTGGAGAACAGAACCGTTAGTTATCGTAGTTACTTGAAGTAATATTAAATGCAGCGTTAAACACACAGTATTGTACCCACTAATTACATGATGTGTTCAATTGCACTTTTAGTTGTCTTGCTATTCAAACACTCAAGCATTGTTCGAATTGGAAGAGCGGCAATAGCTATTAAAGCTGATCAGACACAGTGCTTAAGTAGCTGTGATATTAATGACAGGTGTTGGAACACAGGAAGTCTACTCAGAGGAGCAGAGGTTGGGGATAACAGTATCATCAGCCTGCAGAGCTACAGAAGAGAGAGAGAAAATGGGCAGAGTAGTGATGGTAGGAGCTCTCCATGGTAGCATAAGAGGTTACTTTGTTCAGTATTCTTGAAGCAGGTTTTGAATGACTGTATTTTTAAAAACTAAAAACTGGCATATTGGAAATAGAGGCAATAACTCTGAGCTGAGCATTGGAATGAATACTTAAACCGCTTTAGCTCAATTGTACATTCTTTTGATGAAAATATATTAATGAAATCATGTTGATTATCCACTTACAAATAAATATAGTGATATTGTACAGGACAGTCGGTCATGCCTGGCTTTGGGGCCATGTGAGCTGTCTCTAAATCACAGAACCACAACAATGTATACTTCCTTAAGTTGCAAACACATTCTTATTCTCAAGAAAGATGAGAAGAAAATAAACACAAAATATACCACTCATACATACATACCCAAGCCCCATAAAATTTATAGTATGTAAGTTGCATGTGTTGTATTATTCATGATTTCAGGGAAGACATCATGGGATTGAACCCAAAACACGTGTGGAAAATGTTTTTTTCTGTGGAAAAGCCATGTGTTTATGTTGAAGAAGCAGCTATGGCTCGATTAGCTGTAGTCAGAGAATCATTTGATTTTAATATATAGTAGCTTATCTCTTCCTGCAAAGACTTAAGTAATTGTACAGGAATGGAAGATGAAATGGGAAATAAATTTATCTTTCTTGCCTTTTGTGCAACAGCTTAGAAAAGTATGTTCTACTCACAGCAGTTCTTTAGTTATTGCAACTCAAGAACATTTAATAATTATATACTGGAATGAAGTCCCTTGAACAAAGCAGAAATTAGCTTGTTTTTAGAAGATAACTCCATTTTTTTCCAACTTGCTTCTGTGTGTCTGCTTCCAAGAGGCTCTTCTAACTCTTCTAAAAGGCATATGAAATCTCAACAGCCAAGCTTCATATATGAATTATTTGGGGTGTGCCACATTCTGAGTAGGTCTTTGCTTTGTGATACTTTCTTCCATTCCAAAACAATATCACAGTACTTGACTCCCTCCAGTAATCACTTAAAATATCTCATCTTTCCAATCCACTTTTTACTGTAAAATATCTTTGTCTTCAGTGCATAGAATTACTTTTTTGAATTTTGTTATTACATGCTAAAAATTGTTTAAAAAAAATAGGATGAATTGATACACATTTATTTCTTCCTCAGTCTTTGTTAAACACAAAAGCATATATTAATGTGTCCTTGAAGATGAGAAATTTAATTGCTTGACTTCTGTTTTTAAAGCTTCTGTGAGTCTTCTGACTCTCTGCAATTTTGTAATGAAGGTAGAAAATTCAGTACTAGGCAGCAAGGAAAGGGTTGAATTATGGTATGGACACAGCATAAGCAAACTGACTGTTAAGCTTGCTGTAGAAATCAACTTTTTAATTTCTTAACTGAATTACTTTACACTTATTTTGCCTTTTGGGTGGGGCAACTAGATAGTATGATCATAAGGGAAATATAAATGTTGAAAAACAAAATTCCAATGTCACAAGAACACACATTAGTATATAAATTTCAGTGTTTCTGCACCTATATTTACAGATGTTCTGTAGGTCCTTTGTTTGTGTTGAGACAAAACAGAAAATGTAAGAGCATCTCCCATTCCACAAGTGATAGGGAAATACAATATGATGTTCTCTCCCACTAGGAAGCAAGGAGGAAAAGACCTAAAAATTCTTCTGCTTATGAGCCCCTGCTTGCTATTTTAAATTATTTGCTCTTTTTTCTTTGAAAGATTAAGCTCTCTCTCACTTTCTTCATTGAATATTCCTGCTCTTGTCTTTATAGCTTTTTCTTCAATTTTTTTGAAGGTGGACAAATCTGGATTGCCTACATCACTTGCACTTTGCTTTGGTCCAGTTATTAGTTAATGTGTATCTGGTCAAGTCATGCCATGGCATTTTAGTGACTGGATACAGGCACTTAAACTGTCATCCAGTCTGTTTGGGTGTGGTCCTCCATGATGTGAATCAGAATATGCACTTGCCACATATACAGTTCAGTTTGTCCAAATGCCTCAGTTGTGCCTCCTGGTAATTCACTGCCCTTGACTACAGTAGAAGACATTCAGGAGAAATGAGGTGATGTGGTATATCAAAACCAGGTTGCTAACTGATAAGTTTTTGTCAAGTAAGTGATTAGTTTGTGTTAACAATATCCATTCTTTTTGTCAACAAGATGTACTGAGAAGTTTATATTGTGGCAGAGGTGACCACAGAGATGATGGAAATTGAGGCGAGGTGGAAGGGGGCAAAGGAGATTGATGTGTAGTTGGAGGTCCTCTCACCTTTTCATCCTTAATGTATTTGTATAATAGCTTCATGATGAATGTGTGGCAGATGGATGTTACTCAGTACTTGTACTGAAGGTGAAGAGCTAGACGATAGAGTTCCTGACATGATGTGCTCCTGTTCCAGTTGGGAGAACCTTATACAGAGTTGGAGGCTAACTCTCATAGCCTAGTTCCATGTCTGACAGTCTCCTGAAATGAGTGAAGGAGTTGGTAGTGAACAGAGCCAGCTGCTTTGGCTGTCCCTGTGATTTGACACAAGAGAATCTAGACATCCTATTTGTGAACAAAGAAAGGACACTGCCCCTACAATTTTCAGTCCCTTTCTCCTAGGCTACCAGAAAATCTGCCAGTTCTATTTTTACAGACCCTTGTATTGTAGACTATTGCCAATACTATTTTTACAGACCCTTCATATTATAGACTTCTATTTGAAATCTCTGGGTTTATCTTGCAGATCATATATAAGTGTTTGTACATCTAACAGTGCTAATGTTGTGCAGCACCCAGACCACTCTTTAAAGGATCTCATGGCACCCTGTTTGAGAAGCACTGTTCTAGGTTCTTTAAAAACAGAAATGTTGAATTTTGTATTCTATAGTAAGCCCAAGGTAGAGAGTAGGGAATAGATTTTGAAGTTAGTTTGTGATGCTGAAGAGATGTGCTGTCACATTCTGTAGTACTTGTTTTGGCTTCAGTTTTCCTCCCTCAAGCGCATTCCTACTTCAGCTAGCAAGGGTTATAAAAGAAAACAAAGATGCATTCTATAAATATATTAGTAATAAGAGGAAGACCAATGAAAGTGTAGGCCTCTTACTGAGTGGGGTGGGGAATGTAATAATAGGTGATGTGGAGAAGGCTGAAGTGTTTAATTTTTTTTTTTTAACTTCAGTTTTCACAAAAGAAGTCTGCTATAAGATGACAAGCTCAGCTAGCAGTCTAGAAGACAGGATGTGTAAGGAAAATATCAAATAACTGGATTATTTAGTTTGGAGAATAGAAAATGGAGCGGGTATTTGATAAGACTTGAAATGCAAAAAGGGTTGCATGAAGAGGATGGCGATGGACTACTTTCTGTCCTCACTAGGAACAGGACAAGAAGTAAGTATCTTTAAACTGCAACAAAGGAGATTTTACATTTGGTTATTAGGAAGAACTTCCTAACTTTGAGGATGGTTAAGGGATGGAACAGATTACCTAGAGAGGTTGTGGAAACTTTGTTATTGGAAGGTTTTAAGTGCAGGTGAGATGAGCATTTGTCTGGGTTACTTTAGGCAGGAATGCTTCTGACTTCTGCATGGGTTGGACTAAATGATCTCCTGAGGTTCCTTCCCACCACATTTTTTGAGGCTTTTATGATTTGATGGCTTTGTGCCCAGGCACTGCAGTAGTCCATATAGGAGATGAAGGCTAGTATAGCCAAAACCAAATTAGTGTGTATTGAGATGAGATAAATGAGTGGCGGCCAACCTTTTGGTAGGTGTGCCACAAATTAGCCCTGCACTCTTTCTGAGTGTAACTCCGATTCCTTTCCCTTACCCAGTTTGCAGCTCAACTTTTCTGCTCCCTGTTTTGTGCTTCTTGGCCAAGTTGCTGCTCTACCTTCTGTTTTCTGCCCTGTGCTTCTGCTCCCTGCCCTATCTGCCACATTGCTTCCTGTCTCCTCCCTATTCTGCTGTGCCGCACACACAGGCTGCCTATGACACTTGTGGCACCTGTGTTGCAGGTTGGCCACCTCTGGGCAGAGTCTTTTTGCCAACCAGAAAAGATGGCAGTATCTGTGACTTTATACAGTGTTATCATCAGCAAGAGGCCAAGTACAAGAATCCGCTCATTGGCATAGTGCTTGGTCATCTGGACCTAGCCAAAACACTAAATTGCAGGAAGGCCAGGTGCATGGAAAACAATATTTCCTTTTACCTCCAGGTGTGGGCTTGCCTTAATGGGTTCTACTTAGTGAAAAAAGAACAAAGATGTTGCTCTCTTCCTCTACTGGTAATCTACAACCCTGACTTTCATAGACTGTATGCTTTGCTCTTCATTGCCTCACATTGGAGTACCTGCAGAACTGCTGTATCATGCATGCTTTTATTTCCCTGTGGAGCACATCCTGTGGCATTCGTGGATTCATAGATCATGGACACCTTTCTTAAAAAATTTCTTTTTCTGCTTCCAAGTCCACCAGTGTACAAGACGGAAGCAGGCCATTGGCTGTCATGGTCCCTCTGCTTTACCTGTGGCAGGTTAGGGTGTTGTGTCTTGTCTTGTGTCAGGGTTGATTTATATTTTTACTAAGAGGTTAGCTTATGGACTTGTATAGGATGGTTTGGATAGGGAAGATCCTGTGTCGGGGAGAGGGTTTTACTAGATCGGTGGTTCTCAACCTTTTTTGTACCAGGACCCATTTTTAAACATCAATGGCCAGTCCCGACCCAGTGCCCCTCACTCTTGATACACTGACCCCCACCCCCATGTCCCCAGTGTGCGGGGCAGGAGGTGGGTGTGTAGGGCCCCGCTAGGCCCTTGAAGGTTGGAACTCTGCCAGCCTGCAAGGGAAAAGCCACAGTTTTCTCCTTCAAGGGAGAATCCATTTTGAAAGTTTGTTGATCCATTTTTAAAGTTTGTTTGTGACCCTTTCATATATTTTAGCAACCCACTTCTGTGTCATAACTCATGGGTTGCGAAACACTGGAGTAGATGACCTGTGGAGGTCCCTTCCAACCCCATTTCTCTATGACTATGAGGATCTATCAAAGGAATGGCAGTTTTGTATAACTAACATTTAATTTCTTGATTGGAAACAGAGCTGTCCACTTACCTGTGGTAAATGTTAAACTCCAGAAAATATTCGGTTGCTGCCCTCTAGTGGACTTGCATGAGGTGTTCTGCTGTATAGCAGCATACCTTGTCAATTATAATATTTTTGGTAGGTTGTAAAAAATAAGTCTTTCTGTTAACTTCCGAATAAAGTCACCTACATAGGCATGTCCCTATATGATCTGTGTGTATATTACCAGTGAGTAGGAGAGCCCATTTAATAGTTGGGTTCAGTTCTCTGCTGTAAGAGGCAATGGTATCATATAATCCCTTTAACAAATGTATCAAATTGCATTTTAAATCTAGATGGGCCTTCTGTACTTACTACTCCCACTGAAAGGCTGTTCTAGAACTTCACAAATGTGATGCTTAGAGATCTTCTCTAATTTCCAGGCTAAATGTATTAATGGTCAATATATATATATTTGGTTTTGTGCCAACATTGCTCTCGCTTAAATAATTTCCCCTTGTTGTTTTACCCCATTACATTTATATTCATATTCCCTTTCAATCTTTATTTTGCTACACATACAAGCCAAACCCTTTTAGTTTCTTCTTTGATAGACTGTCAATTCCCTTGATCATCTTAGTTGCCCTTCCCAGCACTTTTTCCAGTAGAAGGTTTTTTGGTGGTGTTTTTTGTTTGCTTGGTTGCTTTTTTTTTTTTAGCCCGAGTGACAAGAATTCTACACAGCATTTCAGGTAAGATTTCACCAGGGCATTTGGTACAATGGTAGGTAGTACTTATCTCTCTTGCAGATGCCTCCCCAAGATGCATTAGGCAAGGTATTTGCCTTTGATGCAATTGCATCACATTGGTAGGTCTAAATTATTCTGGGATTAATTAATAGAGCAGGTTATTTTCTCCTCTGTTTGCAACTGAAGGGGCCTAGTTTACCGAAATTATTATTGTTACATTTTATACTGTTAAATTTCCTCCCTTTTCTAGAATTCTAGCCCTAAAGGTCATCCGGTCATTTATGTATGATCTTCTGTTCCTTCTCTGTATTTAATGACACCAAGTTTTGAAGAATATTGGCATATTTTATTACCAGGATCCCCCTACTTTTTGCATGAACAGCATTAATGAAAACATGAAATGAGATTGGCCTCAAAGACCTTGAGGAACTTCACTAGTAAACTTCTTTTTGCCCACTGTTCATCACTATTTATTGTGATGGTGACATCTCTCTCTCCAATTTTTATCTAATTTACAATTCTTAAACTGATTCCTATCTTTTCCAGTTTAATTGTTTCCCATGTGGCACCCTACCACATTTTTACTGAAGTAAGTAAACATCTACTTACAGAAGTTTAGTAAACATCTAATGCTAAGCATCTAGAGAACAAATTATTTTACAAAAGTAAACAGGTTGGTTTGTTATGATCTCAGTTTGGTAAGTGCATGTTGCATTTTTATCCTGGGTTCCATTTACCTTCAGCTGTGTACTACTTCCCTTCAAAATGTGCTCTTAAGTCTTGCCTGTTATGAAGATCAGACTAATTGGGACTATAGTTGCCTGGATTGCTTGTTCTGTTTCTTAAATAGATGCACTATATTTACTCTTTTATAGTTTATATGAAAGGTTTATTTGAAAAAAACCTTGCTATTATAGCTGCATTTTTCTCATGTTAAGTTTTCAGAATTCTGGCATGGAGATGATCTAGTCTCCCTAAATGGAATGTACTAAGCTATTTTAATTTTATTCCTAACTTAAATGTGTCAGATTTCCCTTCTGTACCTTTGTGCCCATTACCTTCCCTCTAGTTGGCACCACATTCTACATGAATGATTCACATACTACCATCTTAAATAGATGCTTGAAGTACCATACAGAAAGATCTCCTTTTTGTGCACAATTGCTTGGGATCTTAATGGATTTAATTAAAGTGTTTTCAGATTCATAGTAAACACCAAAAGTGACCTAGTATATTCATCCTTTTTAGATAACATCCTTTTTAGAGCCTCTTAAGTTTTCAGACTGTGGATCAAAAAGAAACAAGATTAAGCAGTAATTTAATTATGGCTTTCATGTTACTCAGATTAATATAAACAATAGTGGCTTTGATGTCTTGATGTTTTAGGTATGCCTCTGAACAACATCAATGACTTGACTTTCAGACATATCTAATGTAAGTAAATGTGAAGTTCCTCCTAATTCTTATCTGGATGCAGCTGAATTCTGGTCAGAGTTTATTTTGCTTTACTTCACAAAATGCAAGATAGTAACTGGTTCATCACTAGGCTTCTGTGTTTTTGCATGTTTTCTTTTAAAGCTGTGACTATTTAGCTACTTGCCCCATAGTTAAGGATCATGCACACATTCAGATGCAAATACTAACCAAACAAGTAGCACTGGAGTATTCAGGTAAGCAGGTCCAAGGTGGGTATGAATTTCTAAATACACACAGGCATATATGCACTCACGTATTCTTTTGTCAAGTCATGGGCTGTATCTCTGGAATAGCTGCATATAGGTCAAGTTAAAGGTGCCCTTGTAGGTGTAGGTATGGATAGACAGTGAACCAAAAGAAAATGGAGGAGTCTAGTAGGAGGGTGAGAAGACATGGCTAGCCTTTGGGGTTAGAGTTCTAGCTGGAGTGTGGAAAGAATTAGCATGGAAGAAGTGAGGGATTTTGTGTGTGCAGCAGGTTCTTTCCATTCCTATGTATCCATGTTCCAAAGCTTCAGCTGTTCAGTTCCCTCCAACATGCAGTCCAGCTTGTCAGGTCAGTCTTTTTCTTAAGCCCTACTGACATGCAGGCTATTTAGGTTCTCAAGTCCTTCAGCCTTGATTAGGGATCAACAGCTCTTATTCATATGCCTGTCCTGTAATTAAAACAATTTTTCCCAGTCCACCAATCTCTGTTCTGGTTTTGATTCACATTTTGGGGAGCTTCGCTCTTGACTTGCTATTCCTGTGCCATTCTGCTCTCTGGGCTATTTGTCCTTTCTCTCTCTTGAAAGGCATTTAACACTTGGACTTTTATCATGTTATGGGTAGCTACAAGAGATTAGCTTGTTCCAAATGATTGTGTCAATGTGTAAATTATTAATTACACCAGGGATTGCTAGATTTTCTTGGAACTTTAGGTTCTTGACATGATGCTATGACATGGTGAGCCAGCTTTGAAACTCATTTGAATGCATAATAATGCAAGAGAAGCAAAGCTATACTAACCCTTGACACAGCACCAGCTCTCTTGTGGTTGATGGAGGGCTTACTCTTTAACTTAGCTGGGGAGCCTGGGAGGATCTGATGAATCCACCAGAAGAGTTGGTGCTCCTTTCTTGCTCTCCCTCCACTTCATTCCTCTCCTGTCAGAATTGTATGTTTCCAGAGGGTCCAGTTTGTACCAAGCAACTTACAATGTTTGACCATTGGCCAATCAGGTGCATAGCAACTCTCTACAGCATCTCCAATAATATTCATAGATTTCATAGACATTAGGGCTGGAAGGGACCTCAGAAAATCTTTGGGTCCAGCCCCAGGGGCAGGAATTCAGCAGGGGTCATAGGATCCCAGCAAGATAAACATCCAAATGTCTCTTGAAGGCATTCAAAGTAGGTGCTTGAACCACCTTTTCTCTTTTCCTTTACCTCTTCCGGTAAATCCGCTTCAAGTTGCTTGCAAGTTACAGATAGCTCAGCTCATAATCTGTTTCACATGCAATACATTAATAGTACCTTGTGACTAAGTTTGCTGTGTCTTATTCCTTTACGTTAATTCAGCGCTATTTTAAATTTGGATAGTGTACTATGCACATCTTTAGGCAACTCAACATTAATAGCTGGACATTATCTGCAATATAAACAGCTTTCTGTAAAACAGACACCAGGTCTACTATACTGTAAAGTTTTGCTGGCAGACCTACATTGGCTAGGAGTGTAGAAAAAACATACGCTCATCTGATAGCTCTTTTGGGTAGGGGTGCATCGATAAAGATTTTTTTGGGGCTGATATCGATGGCCAATTGTTAACCAGCCATATTGGCAGATACCAGTCTGATTGCCGATATGCAGCCTGGCAGCTTAGAGAGCAGCATCTGGCTGGTAAGTCTTTGTGGGGGGTGGGGGGGGGGAAGTGGTGTCAGAGGACAGATTGGGGTCCCCATGGTGAGGGAGGGAGTGGGGCTGGGGAGGGACAGTCGCTTCCCAGCTGGGGCAGAGTGCGAGATGGAGTTGTGGCTTGTCGGGGGGGGGGGGCCTCAATCTGCCCCTGCCCCATGCTGCTGCTGCTTCTTCCTCCAACAGACTTACTGGCTGATCACTGCTGTCTAAGCTGCCAGGCTGCATTCCTGGCCTCATGCACGCTGTGACTGCGCACATGTATACGGCATTTATTGGCAACATTATTGGCCACATCACCAAAAGAAAGCTGATTGCTGATAATGTCAATTTCCCTTTTATTGATGCTGATATACCCCTAATACGGCGAGGTAGCGGGGGAGAACCTAATGCATATGCTATGCTAACAGAAGAGTCCTTTTGTTGGCTTCCCTTATTGTTTGGTTACATGGTTTAGCTATGTTGGCAAAAACTTCTCTTGGCATACTGCATTTCTACTGGGTTAGGGGAAAGGAGAGATTGCCGTCATAGCCATGCTAACATAGCCGCAGAGGTTATTCTCATGTGGACTAACAGCTGCATTATATGCTGTGCAGAGTTTGAGGTTGCTACCCCAGAAGTAATTCTGGGGACTACCAAAAAACTTGAGAATGTATATTTACATGCTGCAGGTCAGAACTGAGATGCTAAGTAACACACTATTGTTGAGGAAAAGTCAAAATCTTTCATTCTTTGTTCACCTACTTCAGTGTTCTTCCATATCACTCAACTTCCACATTTCTTTTCTTGCTTACTCTAGAATTCCTGTCCCACCATAAGTAAACTGTGTATAGTATGTGTGTCTGTATATTAGTTCATCCTTCATCTGCTTTCTGGTTTTAGCTCTCAGTCCCTGCTACTGCCTGTCCTGTGATGGTTTTTACTCCATTCCCTTCTTCCACTTTAATTTGACCATATCTTCTTTATGATTCACTAACCCTATTCTTGGAATAATCAGCTTTTTATATATGTAATCCTTTGACTCTGCAACCTTAGGGTTGCCATATTTCCAATTTCAAAAACGAGGACACATGTAGGGGGCATATGATTGTGGGGGTAGGGACAGTGATTTGCCCATGTGCCCCTGCATCTCACTCCCAAGCCACAGCCCCCCCACCCTGCTGCTGCCTCTCATTCCCAACCCACAATACTCCACCCCCCAGACATGCTGCTGCCCCCCATCCCTGCTGATACCCCTCACTTCCAACCTGCAGGCCCTGGTCCCTACCCCAGGCCTGCCAGTACCCCTTATTCCTGACCACAGTCCCCTGTCTCCCCCCAGCTTTGTCAGTGCTCTTCACTCACCCCCAGCCCTGCAGCTCCAAAGAGTGCTCACGCCCCTGCTGGAGGGGCAGGCATCCCCCACCAGAGCAAAATTGCAGACATCTGCTGATATTTTTTTTAAAAACTGCCTGGGTGGAGATGGGAGGACCCAAAAAGAGGACGTGTCTGGAAAAACCTGGATGTATGGTAACCCTATACAACATCAGACTTTCCCAAGCTTCATTTGTGTTTGCAGTTCTGGGTCAGTTCTTTCAACTTGGTCTTCACTTAGAATTGTTCTCTCTCTGATGTTCTTATCTTAAATATGTAGTTCATTGTCCTTCTGCAGCCTCTGCTATGCTTAAGAGACGATTAAAACAAATTAGGGGGTGTCTATACACATGCCCTGGGCTAGGGCAGGGGGGCACTTTAATTAGAGTGGCTCTCAGACCAGCGTTGTGTGTATTCAGTGTTCCACTCTTCAAAATGATGGCGGGGTGCTTTAACTAAAGCTTGTTTGATGAGCTTTAATTAAAGCGACCCTGCCACCATTTTGAAATGAGGGGACACTAAATACATGTGATGTGGAGACTGCTGGAAGGCAGTGGTGCCCCTCTGTGTGCCCCATATGTGCTGGCCAGCCAGGTTGAGGGGTGGGCCTTGCATGTGGCAGCCGCCACTGCTGTGCCCTGTGCTGCTTTCCTGTGGCCGGTTGCATGTCCGGTGCCATGGGCTGCTGATGCACCTTGTGCACCGCCCATCAGCAGCCTGCAGAGCTGCACATATGACCAGCTGCAGGAAAGCAGTGCGAGGTGCGGCAGCGGTGATGTGGGGTGGTGGTGGCCACTGTTTGGAGCTGCCCCCCCCCCCCCCCGGTGGTGTATTTGCAGCCCACAGAGGGGCACTGCTACCCTCTTCCCCTCCAGCCCTGCTTCTGGGAACGGGCATGGAGAGCGAGCGAAGATAGGGGGCAGGGAGGCACTGCAGTGTACCACATGGGGCCGATGGCACCTGATGCACCCCTCCCCTGGGTAAGAAGCAAAGTATGGGAAGGTGCCAGGGGAGATGCCACTGCTGTGCCCTGGGGCACACGCTCAGTCCCTGCCCATTTGCCCACCTGTATATACCCCCCATGGCCTTTCTAAGTACATGTGGGGGTATGCGCACCCCTGGTTGACAACCCCGTCTCGGAATATGGACAAAAGTACATTTTGCAGCCATTTCAGAAGGGGAGGGGCAACTTTTGCTCCAAACTGCACAGCAGCTGTTATAACAGTTGCATGTGCACAAACCAGGAATCATAACCAATGTAAGCAAAACAGCACTCACTTCAACTTTAACCCTGGGAGAAGCAGTGTTAAAGTAGTTTTGCTGGGTTTGGATCACTCCCAGCTTGTCCATGTAGCTGTTACTTATAATATCCAGTGCTTGATCCCAGGCAGCAGCTCCCCTTTTGAAAAGAGGAATCCCTTTTGAAATGGTTTTGGATATACATTTGTCCATACCCTCACCAGCTTTCCCAATCAGTTGTTATGGGTCTTGATTTCACATGGGTAATTGCTCTTTCCTTGGTGATTTATAAAATGTATTGGTCTCAGCCAAATAAATAAATACATAATAATAATAAAAAAAACCCCCTTTGCAGCCTGCTTTCCAGTCTTACATGTCTGGCTCCTGGAGATACTATCTTGGTAGCATCTTATTTTTTTTTCCTGGAAAGTAGGTTAAATTTCTCAAGAGGTAGTAATGGTTTGGATTAATTTGGTTTTGAGGTCTCAAGTTGGGCAAGGGCCATTAGTAATGGAGATCATGAGCTGGTTGTCTGGTTGATGATGAATGCCTTCTTGTTTCTCTAGCTTCCTGATTTATTTATTTATTTATTTATTTTTTTATAATGGTGCCATAGATCTCATAGGGTAAATAAAAGGATCCAAATTAACATATAGGAGCTAATGTATAATAGTGACCATACAGTAATTAAGCTCAGTATTTTTAAAGAAGTTGTATGCCAAACTAAACTAGCATATGATACTCAGTTTTAGAAAATAGGTTTTTCTTTTTCTTTCTTTTCTAAATATTATGATCTGTGCAATTTACAAATTCAATGTGATGTTATAAACTCTTTGTTAAGTATAAGCACAAGCTGCCAAATCCATTTCTTTAGTACCCTTTCACCAAGATGTTGAGCTGAAATTCCAAACAGTGATGGAACAGATCTAACAATAGGGAGTTGTTAAATGGAGATGGTCCTCTATTTAAAAACAAATGTCTTGGGCACTAAGCAAGTTCTTACCAAGACAAACTGGTTTGTCAGGGGAAAGATTGCCTTGGTAACAAAGTCACCTGGCAGGGGTCTGCAATCTCCTGACAGAACTGGAAGGCTGTGAAAGTGCTGGACCTGAGCCATTTCGTCTCTCCAGCCATTTTTACTAACTCAAGCTGAAGGGGAAATGCAAGATTTTCTCTCTCATCAGGCTCCTGCTAGCATGTCTGAACACAGATAAACTCCCAAGTGAATGGTAAGCTAGAACGAGGAGCTCAAAGTTCAGGATGTCAGATCGTTGGGTATTAATGTTCTCTTGTAGTTTTTCTTTTATAACCTTTTATGTAGAGTGCTGTGTTTCTTTCTGTGTAAAGACTGTTTGTGATAGCACAGGCATAAGGTGCCTTTTGATTTATAATTTAAGAATCACAAAAGGTATAAGCTATGTGGGAGTTCGTGCTAAGTTCAGTTGGACAGGCTGTTGGAATAATTAAAACTTTCAGTATGTACTGCTAGTCAGAGTTCCTGTTCATCAACCTACTGGATACAATAAAACAAGGACTAAATATAGGTACTAGATTTATGACACATTATATCCTGCCTCACATCAGACTCCCCAGGTACCTCACCACTGTTTACCAGCTACATTCATTTCCCACAACCCCAACCCCTCTCTCACCCACTGACTCTTCACTATTCATATTCACTAACTGACTTTCTTGCATGCATACCAGCCTTTGGCTTTACTATTCATTCCATCCAGGAAGAGCATAGACCATCTGCAGGCCCTTCCTCAGCCTGATGAAGGGTGTTTGTACCTGAAAGCTTGCAAAGAAGAATTTTTCCAACTGTTTGAGTTAGTCTAATAAAAGATACCAGATTTACCCAAAGAACCTTGTCTGCCTATGTCCTTACACCAATGTGGCTACAACCTATACCCCTGTATCCCCTTGTGCTTAGAGGGACAAGGCTGGGGCAGTGGCCAGACCCCATTCAGATTCTAGGGCTGAAGACAGACATTCAGAAAGCCAGAGCCTGACTTGATTTGATCTTTGCATGTTAGTCTAACCTACCTAGGTTGAACTGATTTGTAACAGCACAGACATTCCTTGTGGACTGAGGAAGTAACTGCAGGCATGTGCTGGCATTCAGGCCAGGAGCCGGGGGTGTTAGAGCATGCCCTTGGCTGTAGGGAAGCTGTGTTGAGGGGGTGTGGCCAGTCAAAGCTGAACTAGCCAGACAGGGGTTTAATTCCCCCCTTCCTGTCCCACTGGCAGGGACCTGAGCTGGGTCTGCTGGGTGCTCCCCTCTCACTGCTGTAGCAGCAGGCCACCATGGCCCTGGAGGCAGAGGGGGCAGGGAGGGGTATTATTCCTCTGTTTACCCCCACTGCCCCCTGAGAAGCCACAGCCATGTCTGCCCACCTGAACTAATGCTGCTGCTCGCTCCTTGCTTGGGGCAAGTGGTGGAAGAACCCCTGTCCCTCCCCCTGCCGAAGGGGCCCTGCCAACTGGCATCTGGCCTTGCCCCTGCCTGGCCGCTGCAGCAGCAAGGGGACAGGGCTCTCGATGGGGGCAGCAGCTCCTGTCATAGTGTCAAGGACTGCGAGCCCCTTCCCGGCAGAGGGCCCTGCTGCAGGGTGGGCAGAGCTGTGGCTCCTGCCCCTGTCATGGTGACTCCCCCTTTGCCACTCCAGTGGTTGGATGAGAGTGGGTTGAGACGCCAGGTGGGGGGCAGGGAGCCAGGGTCATTCCTCCCTCTGCCCCCAGAGCACTGCAGTGGGCATCTCTTTTCCATGGCTGCTGCCACTCACTCTGTGCCTGGGGCAAGTGGCGGAATAAGCCCCCTCCTGCCCCCACTCCATTCAGTGTCTGGCAGAGGGGGTTTATTCCGCCACTTGCCCTGAGCACAGAGCAAGCGGCGCTGACTGGGGCAGACAGACCCTGCTGCAGTGCTCCAGGAGCAGAGGGGGGAATAACCCTGCTCCCTCCCCCCTCCCAAGGTGCTCTGCAGGCTGCTGGAGCAGTGGGGGGGCAGTGTGTGACAGGAGTATCACTACTGGAGCCTTTCTAGTGATGACTCTGGCCTCCTGTTTTGGGCCAGCTGCCTGCTTACTCACCTGCTATGCCTTGATCTTAATTGATTGAGTGATGTAATTAGTGGGAAGCTGCCCACTTTATATGCCCTGGTGCCAGGGGGCGCTATCTGTGGCTCCTTTTCCTCCCCTGCACCACAGCCCAAGCCTTGCAGATGGTACCAACAGGATTTTGACCTGGGCCCTGCTGTGATTTGGCCCTCTCCTTTACCTCCCTGGGGCTCCTCGCTGCCTCCCTTTGCTCAGGGCTGGGGCCAGTGCACCCCAAATGCTATGCCCTCTCTGGCACCAGGACCCCTACATTACTGTGGAGTCCCTATGAGGCCTCCTCTAACCCCTAATAGCCTCACCTGGTCCTCCTGTTAAAACAGTAAACACAAAAAACACAAAGCCCCTGGGTTGTAACATAAAACTAAACCATCTGGTCAAAGCAACATTTGATCCCTACCGGGAAAATACTCCAACCCATGGCAGCAATCAGGATGCTCATGCAGTTGATCGTCTCCCCTCTCTCTGCACTGGCCGAGCTCCCCCCTCCTTGGCTACCAGAGGGGAACTGCCCTCCTTAGTTCCTGCCTGGGCTTAAGAAGGGCTAAGCCCTGCCCCTTCCTGTCAGCTGGTTTCACTGGTTGCCCTAGCAACCAGCACCTGCGCTGCCCTGGTGACTGGCAGCTGCGCCTCCCCCTTCTCACCACTAGAGGTCTCTCTTGAGCTGTTTCTGCTTTCAGGTGCAGGGCACCTAAGTGCTCTGCGACAGGATGCAATCATGATGGGGGCAGCAGCTTCTGTCATGGTTTCCCTGAGTGAGAGCCTGGGCCGAGCAGGGAAAGCTGTTGTGGACTGCGGCGACAGCAGCTTGGATGTCTCTTGTCCCCTCTGAGCTCCTGTGTTGCAATGCGTAATTTACCACAGCTCTGCCCCCTTCCCCACCCTGCTAGGAAGTGGCTCGCATTCCCCGACACTATGATGGGCTGCTTCTCCCATCAAGGGCCCTGCCTTCTTGCTGCTGTAGCAGCTGCATGGGGGTGTGGCCAGACGCTGAGGTGATGACTTATTCTGCCACTTACCTCAAGCTAGGAGTGAGTGTGGTGGTGGTGAGTGGGACAGGCAGACCTGGCTGCAGTCCCCTGGGGGCAGTGGGGGTAGAGGGGGGAATAACCCTCCTCCCTACCCCTCTGTCCCAGGGGCCATGGTGGCTTGCTGTTGAAGTACCAAGGGGAGGAACACCCAGCAGATCCAGCTCAGGTCCCTGCCAGTGGGGCGGGGGGGGGGAATTAAAACCCTCTCTGGCCAGACCCCTACCCCTGCCTGTCCCTGCTTGGCTTGGGGCACAGAGGGGTGGGGCCAGCCCTGCTCTGCTGGAGCTCACAGCCCAGAGAGGATGCTGGGGGACTCTGGTTTAACTTGAACCAGGAAGGGGTCTGGGACAGACATTGCATAAAGTGGTTTGAGCCAAATCTGTTAAGTTTGATACTACATTTGACCAGGTTTATCTCAAACCAGTTTCAGCCATTTTCAAACTGATTTACATGCACTGAACATCTGTTCTGTTACAGCTTTAAAACAGTTTCTGATCACTTAAGCTTGTTTATGTGTAATGTTTGTCCCTAGTCTAGAAGCTTATGATGTGGGACTTATGAGAAATTTTGCCTCAGAATGAACTGTAGAGGTGAGTTAGGAAAATCCAATTTCAGTTTCCTTTCATTGAAGAGAGCTAGGCTAAGGAATATTTAGATCTACCCTCAGGGGCCTGAAAATGGCCATTTCTTAACTTTACTGTATTTCTTCCATCCTCAAAAGACCTTTCAGGCATCCCTTGGGGAATACAGCGTACTCTAGGCTTGTGCAAAGCAGTTAGTATTCACTCCAGATTTGGATTTGGCCAATTCGGGGGAAAGTGAATTGATTCGGTGATTCGAATTACTGTCCTCAATCAATTCAGCAGCTGAATCCTCTGGATCACCCAGGCTCATCCCCTGCCCACCCCAGCTCCCAGCACTTTGGAAAAAAATCCCTGGACTCACCGGGTGCTGCCAGGTGGTGGTGGGGGGATGATCTCTGCTGCTCCCCACTGCCCCAAGCTGCATTGAGTGCTCTGCATGAGCCCGCCACCCACCGCAACTCTGGCTCTTTATGGAAGAACAAGGTGAAGCCCTGGGCTCACCAGTTTCTGCTGGCGGGGGGCAATCCCTGCTGCCCTGCGCCATGTGGGGACCCTGCACGAACCCCCCCCCCCAAGCTCCGAGGCTGCTGCAGGAGCTGGTGAGTTCTGGGGGTTTTTTTGTTTTTGGTTTTTTAGAGGGATGCATGTGGGGCAGTTGTGGGGGGTGGGGAGGAGGCTGGAAGAGTGAGGAGGGGGTTGGGGGGCT
>NW_017729031.1:85223146-85226296 GCF_001723915.1 Gavialis gangeticus
GGGGATGGGAGCTGGCAGGGGTCCCCCCACAGTCCCCTACCCGAGCCTCCCCCTCTGGCCCCCTACTTCTGAGTCTGGCTTCAGCTCCATGCTGCAGCCACTGGGGACTGTCTGAATCATCAAAGCTCTCTGAATCTTTTTCAAAGAATCTTTTCAAATCAATTCAGACCTTTTTATTGGTCTGCTGATTCGATTTGGATCTGGAGATTCAGCCTCCTCCAAATCACCACCAGAAGCTTCACATAGCACTAGTGTACTCTATTAAGTGCATTGCCTCAGACTGAAGAAAAACCCAAAACAAATGAAACATCAACTATATACTTATCTGGAGTGTGCACTTACCCAGTTCAGTATAAATAATGTTCATTAAGTTCATGTCGGTGCAATAGTATTAGCAGCCCTGAAGCTGACTAGCCCCTCTCAATTTCAGGTTTTCTAATATTCAGTTTTGAGGCTGCTGTTAGAAACTTTGGAGGATGTATCTATTTTTTCCCCTGCACAATCCATAACACCCAGTGTATCTAGAGTAGTGAACTTTTCAGTTTACTTGCAATGATTCTATGATAGATCAGTTAATTATTTGTTCTTTGTGAAGCAACTTATAGGCTTTAAAAGGTAACATTTTTTTATAATTCATGTGGATTGTATACAACAGTTAAGTATTTGGTTGTCATGCTTGTATCTTGAATCCCTGTTAGCATGCACATGGTGTTCCATTAAAATATGCATGTAAATGCAGGATAATTTTGGGCACATTGATGCTATGATTAATGTATCATGACATGTATCTGAATTTTCAGCAAGAATAGTTGTTCTCGTACTGAATCAGTATGATTTGAACATGCACGTTCTGAATGTCCTATTTTTTAAAGCATAATGTACTGTTCTTAATGACATAAATATAGTAGCATTAGGGTAATTCATTCAGCTGGTGTGTGTCTGTATATACGTATGTATATATGTGTATACATGTATGTATGTATATGTATTTGATGCAGAGAATAAAACAGAAATAATGCAGCTGTAAATGTTACTGACTAAATTAAACACTGAATACATTCCAGAAACTCTACTTCAAAAAGTGCAGCATGCTTACTTTTAATTTCATTGCAGCTTTTTTTCAGTAAATCTAAAGATATTTTCAGGAGTAAAATAAACCCAGCATTTTAGTAATGAGTAAGAGAAGCTTCATTATATTTTTAATTATTTCGATATACTGACTTTCTTCAGTTTCTTTACAATAAACTATAAAATGTTTCTTATGACAGAATTTTTGTTTGTTTGTTCCCACAAGACTTATTAGATTTCAGTACTTCGTGTTTGTTCTTATCTGTGTTGTAATCAATAACAAGGTTGCCTTGATAATGTTAAGTTCACAGTGCTGCTGCTGTTGCACTTTTGTGCGGTGGATTTCATTCTGATTTAGAGAGTAAGCTTGTCCCCATTTGATTTGGTCTAATAAAAGATATCGGATTTACTCAAAGAACCTTGTCTGCATATGTCCCCATCTGTAAATCTTGTACCTGAGCCAGGAAGCATTACAACTGAGATAATAGGAAAAGACAGATGCAGATACTTACTTACAGTTGGCATTAGTTGGTCAATATAAAGATTTTACACATGTATAAATATAAATGTGCGTTTATATACATAGGATTTTCCTATAAATATTTGTAGGAGTAAAAAGTAGAAAAGAGTTTATTTGAAATTTTTTTATTAAAAAAAAGTTTGTGACTACAAATAAAGATTTTTTTGCCAGCTTTGTGGAAAATAAATAAGGTCCGTTTTTCTTGTGATTTTTTTTTCCTCTCTTTTTTTTTTAATTGTAATTGTATTTGATGCTTTCCAAATGACTTGGAAAAAAATGCTATTGGATAAGACCAGGGGGTTGACAACCTATGACTTGCCAAGAGCTCCATTGGATCTGGCATGGGGGATCCATGATAAAGGGTCACCTGCTTTCCCATCCCCTCTTCACCCTCCTTTTGCTCTGGAGCCTGCTGCTCTGACACCTCTGTGCTTTCCTTGCTGCAAAGGATCAGAAGTTCTATCCCCTGCTGGCAAAAGGCTGCTGACCTCTAAATTAGCCTGCTTTGAACCTAAGAATAGCAAAAGCAGGAGCCTTTGAAATGATCGTTATGTCTGGTGTAAATTGGAACGATTATGAAAGATAAGGATATGTGAGAAGTTAAATGACCTTTTGGGTTTGGGCTTCATTGTTATTAAAGACATTGTGCTCTTGGAGATAGAAATGTCCAAAAATAACAGCAAATTGATGCATTTAAACATCAGTGAACAACCAGCTCAGATAATTTTACAGTTATGTGTTCTGAAGATAATGAAGTAGCTAATCTGACAGGGAAAGTAAATAGTCTCATTTAACAAGTTACCAGACTTGAAGGTTCGAAGGTAACAAAAGGTGAACCTTTATTTACCTGGAAATGGATTGAGTAATTAAGAATATAAATACAGCTAATTAGGAATATAAATACAGCTGTATAGGAGGTCAATTATTTTCTGAAGTTAGCTAGCATAGCCTCCTCAATAACTTTTTTAGAGTTAATATCTATAAGACACCTGATAAAGGAGGATATCATACGTACTTAAATACAAGATGAGGTTTTTCCAGCTTCATCTTAAAATCATATGCAAGGAAATTGCAGTAAATACTTTGTCTATCATTAAACTGCTGCCAAACGCAGCATGTGCTCAGTAATAGAAACCAACTATGAAATTGATTAAATGCAGCCAACACTGAGCATGACTAAAACACGAGGTCCGTGTTAGATAAACATGCTTATGGGAACTTTCCACAAGGATATGTTGTGGGTTTTCTTTACTTTTCAATTTCATGTCTTGGTCCAAATCAGCTAAATGGCCAAATTAGCTAAATCACAGAGCTCAGTGGTTTAGGTCTATGTGGCACTGCTACCAGCAAGTGTCTTGTGTCTCAGACTCTTCAGCCTGGGGTTTCAGATGCTTTAAAATCTGTAGCAGGCATCCTGTGTGCAAGCCCAGAGATCTTCGGATTTAGATGCCTCTGAGTCTCAGTAGCTCTTAACCTAAAGTTCAAAGGAACAAGCTTAGCAAAGCCTATCTGAATAAAACATATGGTAATGTCTATTAAGTGAAGTCCCCCTCACTACTGAC
>NW_017729031.1:85231296-85250279 GCF_001723915.1 Gavialis gangeticus
GGGGGGGCAGTGGGGATCGCCACCCCCTCCCCTTGCACAGCAGCACCTGGTGAGTTCGGGCTTTTTTTAAATCACTGGGAGCTCAGGTGGGCAGGGCAGCTATGGAGGGTGCTGGGGGAGTGGGTGGGAGTCGGGGGGGCTGGGGCAGCAGGCAGGGGATGGGAGCTGGCAGGGGTCCCCCCACAGTCCCCTACCCGAGCCTCCCCCTCTGGCCCCCTACTTCTGAGTCTGGCTTCAGCTCCATGCTGCAGCCACTGGGGACTGTCTGAATCATCAAAGCTCTCTGAATCTTTTTCAAAGAATCTTTTCAAATCAATTCAGACCTTTTTATTGGTCTGCTGATTCGATTTGGATCTGGAGATTCAGCCTCCTCCAAATCACCACCAGAAGCTTCACATAGCACTAGTGTACTCTATTAAGTGCATTGCCTCAGACTGAAGAAAAACCCAAAACAAATGAAACATCAACTATATACTTATCTGGAGTGTGCACTTACCCAGTTCAGTATAAATAATGTTCATTAAGTTCATGTCGGTGCAATAGTATTAGCAGCCCTGAAGCTGACTAGCCCCTCTCAATTTCAGGTTTTCTAATATTCAGTTTTGAGGCTGCTGTTAGAAACTTTGGAGGATGTATCTATTTTTTCCCCTGCACAATCCATAACACCCAGTGTATCTAGAGTAGTGAACTTTTCAGTTTACTTGCAATGATTCTATGATAGATCAGTTAATTATTTGTTCTTTGTGAAGCAACTTATAGGCTTTAAAAGGTAACATTTTTTTATAATTCATGTGGATTGTATACAACAGTTAAGTATTTGGTTGTCATGCTTGTATCTTGAATCCCTGTTAGCATGCACATGGTGTTCCATTAAAATATGCATGTAAATGCAGGATAATTTTGGGCACATTGATGCTATGATTAATGTATCATGACATGTATCTGAATTTTCAGCAAGAATAGTTGTTCTCGTACTGAATCAGTATGATTTGAACATGCACGTTCTGAATGTCCTATTTTTTAAAGCATAATGTACTGTTCTTAATGACATAAATATAGTAGCATTAGGGTAATTCATTCAGCTGGTGTGTGTCTGTATATACGTATGTATATATGTGTATACATGTATGTATGTATATGTATTTGATGCAGAGAATAAAACAGAAATAATGCAGCTGTAAATGTTACTGACTAAATTAAACACTGAATACATTCCAGAAACTCTACTTCAAAAAGTGCAGCATGCTTACTTTTAATTTCATTGCAGCTTTTTTTCAGTAAATCTAAAGATATTTTCAGGAGTAAAATAAACCCAGCATTTTAGTAATGAGTAAGAGAAGCTTCATTATATTTTTAATTATTTCGATATACTGACTTTCTTCAGTTTCTTTACAATAAACTATAAAATGTTTCTTATGACAGAATTTTTGTTTGTTTGTTCCCACAAGACTTATTAGATTTCAGTACTTCGTGTTTGTTCTTATCTGTGTTGTAATCAATAACAAGGTTGCCTTGATAATGTTAAGTTCACAGTGCTGCTGCTGTTGCACTTTTGTGCGGTGGATTTCATTCTGATTTAGAGAGTAAGCTTGTCCCCATTTGATTTGGTCTAATAAAAGATATCGGATTTACTCAAAGAACCTTGTCTGCATATGTCCCCATCTGTAAATCTTGTACCTGAGCCAGGAAGCATTACAACTGAGATAATAGGAAAAGACAGATGCAGATACTTACTTACAGTTGGCATTAGTTGGTCAATATAAAGATTTTACACATGTATAAATATAAATGTGCGTTTATATACATAGGATTTTCCTATAAATATTTGTAGGAGTAAAAAGTAGAAAAGAGTTTATTTGAAATTTTTTTATTAAAAAAAAGTTTGTGACTACAAATAAAGATTTTTTTGCCAGCTTTGTGGAAAATAAATAAGGTCCGTTTTTCTTGTGATTTTTTTTTCCTCTCTTTTTTTTTTAATTGTAATTGTATTTGATGCTTTCCAAATGACTTGGAAAAAAATGCTATTGGATAAGACCAGGGGGTTGACAACCTATGACTTGCCAAGAGCTCCATTGGATCTGGCATGGGGGATCCATGATAAAGGGTCACCTGCTTTCCCATCCCCTCTTCACCCTCCTTTTGCTCTGGAGCCTGCTGCTCTGACACCTCTGTGCTTTCCTTGCTGCAAAGGATCAGAAGTTCTATCCCCTGCTGGCAAAAGGCTGCTGACCTCTAAATTAGCCTGCTTTGAACCTAAGAATAGCAAAAGCAGGAGCCTTTGAAATGATCGTTATGTCTGGTGTAAATTGGAACGATTATGAAAGATAAGGATATGTGAGAAGTTAAATGACCTTTTGGGTTTGGGCTTCATTGTTATTAAAGACATTGTGCTCTTGGAGATAGAAATGTCCAAAAATAACAGCAAATTGATGCATTTAAACATCAGTGAACAACCAGCTCAGATAATTTTACAGTTATGTGTTCTGAAGATAATGAAGTAGCTAATCTGACAGGGAAAGTAAATAGTCTCATTTAACAAGTTACCAGACTTGAAGGTTCGAAGGTAACAAAAGGTGAACCTTTATTTACCTGGAAATGGATTGAGTAATTAAGAATATAAATACAGCTAATTAGGAATATAAATACAGCTGTATAGGAGGTCAATTATTTTCTGAAGTTAGCTAGCATAGCCTCCTCAATAACTTTTTTAGAGTTAATATCTATAAGACACCTGATAAAGGAGGATATCATACGTACTTAAATACAAGATGAGGTTTTTCCAGCTTCATCTTAAAATCATATGCAAGGAAATTGCAGTAAATACTTTGTCTATCATTAAACTGCTGCCAAACGCAGCATGTGCTCAGTAATAGAAACCAACTATGAAATTGATTAAATGCAGCCAACACTGAGCATGACTAAAACACGAGGTCCGTGTTAGATAAACATGCTTATGGGAACTTTCCACAAGGATATGTTGTGGGTTTTCTTTACTTTTCAATTTCATGTCTTGGTCCAAATCAGCTAAATGGCCAAATTAGCTAAATCACAGAGCTCAGTGGTTTAGGTCTATGTGGCACTGCTACCAGCAAGTGTCTTGTGTCTCAGACTCTTCAGCCTGGGGTTTCAGATGCTTTAAAATCTGTAGCAGGCATCCTGTGTGCAAGCCCAGAGATCTTCGGATTTAGATGCCTCTGAGTCTCAGTAGCTCTTAACCTAAAGTTCAAAGGAACAAGCTTAGCAAAGCCTATCTGAATAAAACATATGGTAATGTCTATTAAGTGAAGTCCCCCTCACTACTGACTCTTTTCAAGTCATGGTGAGCCATGACATTGCATACATTTTGACTTCCTCTTCATTCCCACAGATGAGCTATGCTTTTCTTTCATGTTTCCAATGATTCCTGTTTCTTCACCATTCTTAAATATCTGGTAAACATTACCAAAGGAGGCCTCAAAGAGTTCATCCAGAATCCCTCTGTCACCCTCTTTCAGTCGGGCATATATGATTAGGGCAGCTCTGCCCTCCATGAGATGAAGTCAGACCAGGTTGCCTTGTGCCTCACCTGGATAGAAATCGTTGAAGCATCCCAGGACTCTCGGCAAAAACACCCAGTTTCAGTAATGGGTGGGGGCTCTCTGGAGTACATGTGTAGTGTAGGGGATATCTGGACTAGACATGAATACTGAGCACTGTTGAGCTGGGGGGTCATCATGGCTCGAAATGCTGTTGACTCTCGTGGGGCCCAGCCCAATGAACTATGTGGTAAATCGTGAGTCTTTGGTTGTGGACTAATACCATGCATAGTTTGTACTTCATATAAGTAGGTGCCAAGGTACTGCTCAGAAGTGTGTTTATGGAGTACCTATGCTAAAGCTTACAGCATTTTCAAAAACAGGTAATATGCATCAATTTTGGATGAACTAAGTGCATGGATACTGTATGAAAATTGCTGTAGCCATGTTTAATTTCAAGGTTATCATTTTCAGATTTGCTCCTCCATGTACTTAGGGAGGGCAGGGTCTGGATGCCAGGGGAAAGAAGTGGAGGAAAGCAGAAGGCAAAGGGGCTACTTGACCCCCCAGATTTACTTTCTCTCCTCTTGCAGTGAGAGGAGGACAATTGCAAGGCAAACCTCCAATAATTAGATTCTATACCTGGAAAATTACAACAAATTTATAGATTTTTCCATATATAGAATCTAATTATTAGCGGTCGTCTAATAATCAGGACCAACTTCTGTTTGAGTAGGTATGGTATATTACAGTGTTTCTCAACCAGTGTGCTGTGGCACACCGATGTGCCATCAGACATTACTAGGCGTGCTGCGGGACCTTGGGGGGGCATAGCTCCGCCCCCTCCCCCCCCCCCAGCTCTGCATCTGGTTGCATACAGCAGGCAGGGAAATCAGGGTGCTGGTGCTTGGCACAGGCGCAGCTCCAGCCAGCACTGGGTAGGGGGAGGGAGTGGAGCCTGCTTTATCCCTTGGGCTCCGCTTCCTGGAGGGAGCCCAGCCCCCTGCTTCATGCAGAGTCCAGGATGGGGCTTCCCCTCTGCGAGTGCAGAGCTGCAGGCGTGCAGTGCAGGGCCTCTGCAATAGAGGCAGCCAGTGTTGCACTGAGGGGGAGGAGCACAGCCTGCCCAGCCGCTTCTATTCCCTGGGCTCTGTGCCACACCTGCAGCTCCCACTTACAAAGGAGAAGCCCCATGCCGGTTTCTGCGGGAAAGCAGGGCGTGGGGCTCCCTCCGCTCTCAGCAGAGTGTGGGGACCTGCACAGCAGGGAGTGAGGGAAGCAGCTGGCTCTGGTGAGGGGCTTCCCTGCTGCGAGTGCTGGAGCTGCAGGCTCGGAGCAGAGCTGTGGGGATAAGTCAGGCTCTGCTCCCTCCCTGTGCCACGCTGGCTGGAGCTGTGCCTGTGCTGGGCATGGGAGCCCTGACCTTGCCTGCTGCTGCTGCCAGGCAGCGGGGGCTGCATGCCATGGGGGGGAGTGTCTGGGGGTCCCTACCCCCCAACCTCCCTTACATCCCACATACCCACACCCTGCCCAGTTGGGCTCTGAGGTCTGCTACTACTCTGGACTCCTTTAAGAAGCGTTTAGATGTTTGTCTTGCTGGGATCCTTTGACCCTAGCTAACTTCCTGCCCTTGGGGCGTGGGGCTGGACTTTATGATCTCCCAAGGTCCTTTCCAGCCCAAAAGTCTATGAAATCTATGAAATATCTTCTAAATGCCTGAAAATAAGATAAAAGGACCTATCTTTGCTGTCAGCCTTTGTTAGCAGTTTTCTGGTTATTTTCTTCAGTCATGTTTAGGAACTCATGGTTCACTGAACTTAAAGAAATTTCAACAAAGATCTTCATTTTTTCATGATGATAAGAGGTACAGTTAGAGAATTCTGCCTAAAACTAGAAAGCAGGATTTCTACCTGAGAAGTAAAGTGTGGCTGCTGGAAGACTTTCAAATCATTTGGGAGTGGAAGCCTCCTTTTACTTGTCTGTCTAGAAATGTGCTAAATATCTGTTAGTAAAAACAAGAATTCACATTGTGGACTATGTTAATATTAAGTCTGTCAGTTTTTATAATTGCAACATGCTCAGTAGGGCAGATGGGTTTAATATTGTCATGGCTGGCTGAAAGCCAGCTTTCCCCCAAAGACACGCTGACAGCAGGAAATTCAATAATTTAGTGATTTAAAATTAATAGATTCTTTAAGGTCAAAGGGTCTAATGGTCTTTTATTTTGTCCTCTTGCTGAAGCCATAGAATTATCATGCAGTAATACTTGTTACTTACCCAAAAACTTCTGGCAGAACTGGAGCATATATTTCCAGAAGGTGTCCAGCCCTGATTCCAGAGTTGAGGAGTCTACTATGTTCCCTTGCATTCAGCCCATATGCCGGGCCCCCCTGTGCTGTGTGCAGTACCGAGTCCAGCCTACGAGCAGCACACACCCTGTTCTGGTCCCATTTTCCATGTGCAAAGTGAGCTGTGTGGTTGGCATGTGCTGCATGTAGCACATGGAGTTGGACTGGATGCATTCCCTACACATAGGGTATGGGGCTGGCAGGGAGTGTGCACAACATGTGGTGTCCCACCAGACAGGCCTTCCACACTGGTTCCAGCATAGCTTGATCTGTAACCAGTGCATGTTCTGGATCAAGCCCTTGTGCTGTGTACAGGGTTTGTGGTGCTGGGTCCAGCCTGTATGCAGCATGCAGCATGTGGGGTCAGGGCCAGCGCATGGGGTTGACTCCAGCAACCCCATGGTTATCCAGCTCCATGTGCTGGATTTGACTCTCAGACCATGTGTTTGACATCTTGGTGTAAAACATTTAAGAAAAGATGTTAGAGTTGCATTTTAACTGGTTGACTTGATGGTTGTTTGCTTTACCAATTCAAAGTTTCCTTTCTTCTTGGCAGTATAATCACCTTCCCCATAGAAGTGCATAGCAAACTGAAGGAAAAGAATCAGTTCCTTAGTAAACCTTGTTCTTAACTTCAGTAGTGGAAATATGCATCAGTGAAGGGGATTTGGCGATTCCTCCTTGGTTAGCAATATTGTGATTGAAGTGGCATTTAGAGCTTCAGTTGTGCAAGTAAAATGAGGAAAAATGAAGTGTAGCATGGGATTGTCAAGGATAGTAAAGACATACCTTCCCAGAAGTGGCTAGTATTTTTAGCTGCTGAATAGTGAATTAATTCAGTAATGAAATGTATCAGAGGACTTGGGTTAAATGAACACAACTTTCATTTAATAGAGGCTGCACTTTTAGATGCAACAGGAATGGTTCTGTTGAAAGGATGCTTTTAGTCTCGGTGGCTATGTCTACACAAGATGCTGACTGAGCTGTAGCTCGTGACTACTGTGCAGTAGCGTGGCATGGCAGGAAGCATAATGTGATGCTACTGCGCAGTAGTCACGAGCTACTGCACAGTCAGCATCACAAAACAGCTGTTCCTTGGTGCAACTGCTCAGTAACTTTGGTTACTATGCATTTAGTACTTGTATAAACTAAATGACTGCGCAATAATGACTGCGCATTCAGCATCTGGTGTAGTCATGGCCAGTAGTCCTAAGAAAATCAAGTGTTCTCTGGAAGAGATAAATGTAAGTCCAGGGGTTGGAAATATTAATTTATGGTATGAGATACTAAACTTAGCATAATTAGCTTACCAGATATACCAGATCGTAGTTTTTTTAGGATATATAAGACTTGACTTCAGGGTGAGAGAGAAGAAATATTTTATTGCAATAAGCAAAGTAGTTGTGTTTTAGAACATGAAGCATGGACTGAATGATGCAATTTATTGAATTCTGATTTCTTTTAATGAAAAATAATTTACAATTTTTAAATATGTGGGTGAGAATCTAGGGTTATTTGTGTCCCTGAGTTGTGTATGCCCATACCTTAATATACTTGGAATTTTTTAAAACTTTAATTTTACTTTCATATTTACCAAGTTAATACTTGGTTTGGATTAATTTAATCATTCCTACAATGCTTTTTACCTTGCATGTATCCTGAATCTCCAATCTATCTTTGTTTGGGAGAACATGTTATTTAAGATTGCCTGAGGGTGCTTCAAGAACTGGCCAATGTCATCACGTGACTCATGGCAAAGTTGTTTGAAGACTCGTGGCAGTCGGGAGAGGTCCCAGAAGACTGGAAGAAGATCAATGTGGTGTCTAACTTTAAGAAAGGGAGAAAGGAGGACCTGGGAAATTACAGGTCAATCTGTTTCACCTCAATCCATGGTAAGATCCTGGAAAAAAAAATCAAAGAAAACATTACAGACAGGCTAGCAGAAAGCAGTATTCTGAAGGATAGCCGACATGGCTTCGTTACTAGCAGGTCATGCCAGACAAACCTCATTTCCTTCTATGATCGGGTTACTCACCACCTGGATGGGGGAAATGAGGTTGATATCATATACCTGGACTTCACAAAGGCCTTTGACCTGGTTTCCCATGAAGTCCTCATGTAAAAATTGGGAAAATGTGACCTTGACTACAGTCTGGTGGCTGGGTAACTGGCTCTGTGGTAGGACCCAGAGAGTATTGATTGATGGAACTGAGTCGTCATGGCAGAGGGTGACCAGTGGCATCCCTCAGGATTCAGTACTTGGACCAGTGCTTTTCAACATGTTCATCCATGATTTGGATTCAGGTATTAAAATTCACTGATGACACCAAACTACGGGAGAGTATGGTCACGCTTAAAGACAGGTGGGCAGTATGGGCCGACCTGGACAAGCTTGTGAGGTGGGCAGAACTCAACCAGATTTCATTTAATATGGAAAAATGTAAAGTGCTCCAGCTGGGGAGAACACACAAGCTCAGTAGTGGAATGCTTGCTAGCACCACATCTGAATGAGACCTGGGTGTCACGATAGACAGCAAAATGAACATGAGCTACCAGTGTGATGCCGTATCTGCCAGAGCTAATCAAACAGTACAAGCATCTGCCAAGACATCTCAAGCAAGGCTAAGGATGTCATCCTCCTGCTTTGCTTGGCCTTAGTGAGACCACAGCTGGAGTACTGTGTCCAGTTCTGGGTGCTGCACTTCAGGAAGGATGTAGAGAAACTTGAGAGTCCAAAGGAGGGCCATGTGCATGACTAGAGGCCTAGAGACCAGGTCATACAAGGAGAGGCTGAAAGACTTGGGACCGTTGAGCCTGGAAAAGAGAAGACTCGTACAAGGGCGTACATCAGGGCTTGGGGGAGCATCTGTTCACCAAGGCCCCCCAGGGGAGGACAAGAAATAATGGGCACAAGCTGATTGACGATTATTTCAGGCTAAACATAAGGCAAAACTTCTTTACAAGCTGAGTGCCAAGGTTTGGGAACAGGCTCCCCCCCCCGAGATGGTACAGTCATTTCAAAAAGCATCTTGATGCCCACCTTGCTGGGGTCATCTGACCCCAGCAGTCTTTCCTGCCCAAGTGCAGTGGGGCTGGACCTGATAATCTTGTAAGTTCCCTTCCAGCCCCTAACCACTATGAAATACTTACCATAATTTCCCCTTGTTCTCAGTTGCTTAAAACACTTCCTGACTCCACTTATTTTGGCCTGAAATTTTCCATGTTTACTGTCTTTACAGTTTATAATTTGTAAAAGCTGACCACCTTTAGTGCGTAGTATGCTGGCCTGAGATTTGGAAGTCTTATGGTCTAATCTTGCCTCTTCTCACTGGCAGTAATGATTGTGCTATCTTATTGTGTTATCTTATTGTTGATCAGAGCTTTCTACCCCTTTGTTAGAAGAGAAACAGTTGTGTCCACATTTCCCCCCATTTTACAGAACAAAGGAGCAAAAGAGAATTTGTGAAATCAATTCTTCCCTAGTTGGGCATAGAAGACACATCTCTAATGTGACAGGTAAACATGCCAGCCACTTTTACCCACTGCCTCTGAAAATATACAACCTAAACTTATGTGCTTTGCTGTTCTGCATGAAATGGTTCCATTCACTGCAATATCTCAGTGTGTTTTTTTTCCTTTGTTGCTACCTAGTGTTACTGTCAGTTTATCCATTTGCTCAAGTGTTGTAAGTCTTGGGTACATTGTTAATGGTCTTGGATTCAAAACCCTGCTTAACTAATCCAATTGAAGAGGTTTTTTATGATTAATGAATAAACTTGACATTTTCTTATTTAAGGAATATTAATTCATTGTTTCCAATATATTATATTTAAAAATATGAAGATTACCTCATGTTCTGCAGAAGCTAGATAATGTCTAGTAAATGAGACAGGAAAATGGTAAGCGAAGAATGGTTTTGTGATTTAAGCCATTGACTTAACTGAATTTTGTCCATGTCTACGCTTTAGGCTTGCTTTGTGGTCCTAGGAAAGTTGCTAAATGCAGAACAGTATAGAGGCCGTAAGCTGCCAGCAGGTAAGATGGGTAGCCATTTTAAATCCTGAAAATAATACAAAGGGATTTGTCAAATCCCTTTGATTTCAATATTAAGAGAACCACTTGAGCCAGTTTAAGCATGCTTGTTAATTTGTGCAGGAATAGTCTACTCTTGGATTTTCACACTTCATTAATGCTTGTTACCTTATTAGTGAGACCTTGTTGTTCAGACTCTGCTCATTTTTCTGCACCTCGTTAAGGCTCCTTATGGTTGTCCCAGATATCTGCCTCTAATATTAGCCATGAAGGTAAGTTGATGGGACTGAGTAAGTTTCTGAGCTACTAATAGTACAGTACTGACAGCAGTTGAGATGGGTGAGAAGGATTACCATATTTACTCAAATATAAAATGATTCCATAATAATTAGGATATATATATATGGAAAACATGTAAATTTATAGTTTTCCAGATATAAAATCTAATTATTAGATGTTTGCATTGCATTTATCTACCTCCCACTGCTAGAGCAAGGAAAATAAATCCAGGGGGTCAGGTAGCCCCTTTGCTCTCTGCTTCTCTCCAGCTTTTCCCCCTGGCAGCTCCAGACCCTGCTCTCCCGGAGCACATGGAGGAACAAATCTGAAAACATAACCTTAATTAAACATATGTATCATAGGCAGCACCCATGCACTTAGTTAATCCAGAATTGATACATCTTACTTTTTTAGAAACAGCTACAAGTTTTAGCATAGGTACTCCATAAACACACATGTAAGCAGCACCTTTATATCTACTTGTACAGTACAGTATAGTGCAACCTAAGCATGCTATTAGTCCAAAGCCAAAAGGCTCATGATTTACCACATAGTTCATTGGGGTGGACCCCACGAGTGTCAGCATGGAGAGTCAACAAGCCATGGTGACCCCACAGCTCAGTGTTGTTCAGTGGAAGGGGGCAGGGCCTTTAATGGTGGCAGCAGCAGCCCCTATCATAATGTTAGGCAGCTCGAGTTCCTTTCCTGCAAGGCTGACAGAGCAGTGATGGGTTGAGCGTGGCAGCACTGGGGTCCGGAGCAGGCCAGAGCTCTCTGAGCCCTCTCAGCACTGCCATGCCCTGCAGCAGCTTCCCTCAACTGAGTGGTGGCTGCAGACCAAGCGGCAGGCAGACTCGGTCTGCGCTTGGGGCCAGCCCTCTCCTGCCAGGAGGGAGCTTATTCCACCAGATGCTGCCCCAAGCACAGACGAAGCGACAGCGGCAGGCAGACCCCAGACCCCCTCCCAGAGGCCCTGCAGGTGGTGTCTGGCCCTGTCCCCACTCCCACCTAGCTCCCCCACTCCCTAGAACCGGCAGTCTCAGGGGGTGGACACCCTACGTGTCACCCCCTATGTGTCACCCTGTGCAAGCCCCTTCCTGACAGAGAGCTACGATGTGGTCGAGAGAAGCTGCTGCGGAGTGTGGCTGCACTGGCAGGGGGTGGGAAAGTTCTGGCCCTCTCCAGACCCTGGTGCTGCCGTGTGCAGCCTGCCCCCGCTCTGCCAGTCCCGCAGTGCAGTGCCCCCACTGGGAAGGGGCTCGCACTCCCTGATATTACGATAGGGGCTGCTGCTCCCATCAAAGTCCCTGCCCCTCCCACTGCAGCTGCTGGGCAGGGGCATGGCCAGACACTGTCGGGCAGGGCCCCTTTGGGGGAGAGGGGCAGGGATGGGGTTATTCCCCCTCCCTCCAGCATCTGATGGAGGGGACAGAAGGGGACTTAGTCTGCTGCAGGGAACGAGCGTGGCAGTGATGGTGGGCAGATCTGGCTGTCGGGGTAAAGCGGGGAGACTAACCCTTCTCCCTGTCCTCCTCTGCTTCAGGGGCCATGATGCCCTGGCAGTGAGGGGTGAGTTTCTGGTAGACCAGGCTCATGTCCCTGCCAGTGGCACAGGGAGAGGGGAATTAAACTCCTCTCTGACCAGTTCAGCCTGGACTGGCCATAACACCCCCCAGCACACTTCCTTGCAGCTGAGGGCACTCTAGTGCTCTCTGGCTCCTGGTCTAAGCAACTGTAGGCATGTGCTCACTGTTCCTCAGTCCAGAGCAAATGTTTGTCCTGTTACAAACCAGTTCAACCTGGGCAGCTTAGACTAACCTGGAAAGGTTGAATCAGTTTAGCCTCTGGCTTTTTGAATGTCTGTCCCTAGCCCTGGTGTAGATGATCAAAAACTAAACGCCCCTTATTAAGTAATACTTCTTTCTCTCTAGCTTCCTTTTCTTCCTGTCCATCTGTGGGGGTTGGGTTGCTCCAACTCACCAGGAAAGGTGCAGTGACAGAGCCAGAACAGATTGAATTTTATTGTTAGTTGTTTAGGATTGTGAATCCAAAAAGAAGCCAGTAGGGAAATACAGATCACCTGAGCAAGGGACTAACATAAGAGGGATGGGGGTGAGGGGGGGAGTGCAACTAGGTTACAGAAAATACAATGTTAGCTAACTAAGCCCAGGGCTGGGAGAAGGGGAGGGAGGGGGTTCACGATGCTGAGAGAGAAAGAAGATAGATGCACAGAAACCCGTACAGTGGTCCACAGTGGTGGAGGAAGTACATCAATGAAAGTGTCTCAGTCCATATAGAGTCTCATTGCGGGGGTCCTCTTCAGGTGGAGCGGGGTTGTCTGTTGCTGAAGATTTCTCTTGAAGTGAAGTCAATCAGGTGCAGAGGGGGGGTTCAGGTGGTCCCCTCTGGGTCCGGTACGACGGCAGTTGGTCTGGTGGGGTTGGTGTACTGGCAGTGACCCGTGATGTGCTCCATGTAGATGTCACGGGACCAGCGGATTGTCTTGGACACCATGAGGCAGCGCATCAGCTTGGCGTAGCAGCGGGAGACGTGGCAGGCATGCAGGATGCTCTCGTTGCTGGGGTCCCAAACTCTGAGCATTCCCACGAAGAGCGTGTTGACTGTCACGTCGCAGCTGTGGCACCTCAGGATGTCAGCCAGTGGGGTGTACTTCTCCCAGTTGCAAGCCTGGGTGTTGGAGAAGGCTTGATGCCAGTTCTCAAAGGGGATGGTACTATAACTAATTTGAAGCCAAACTTTGTTTCGAGTCAAGTAATGGAAAAATTTTTTAACCACTGGTTAATATTCCTCCCCGTACTGCTCTCATTTTCCTCAGTTATTTTACTTGTGGCCATTATATCAAAAAGATTTTTTGGGCTCGTGCATTAGACACAGCAGCTGCTTGAGGCAACTGTGAGGCAGGTTGGCCCCCCTGTTTGATAAGATGTATTCCTCTTGACCAGACAGAAACCAAAGATTCTGAGGAAACTTGAAAGGCAGTTGTTAATGCACATGCTAATATTGTAGTTATTAAGCCTAATAAAGGGAAAGAAGCAAAAGGTGGAGCCTCAGGTTTTTATTTGAATCCTGTGTTTCTGCATATGTGCAAAAAACAGAGCAGACTAATTTGAGTAGAACATGCTCGGTAGTTGTTTCTGAAGCTACACAGAAAACATCTGTTGGGGCAAGCAGTTTTTTCAGATTTCATAAATTGCTGTCTGAGAGCTTAAGGCAGCAATTCTCAGCCAGGGTGCCACAGTACCCTGGGATCCTCTCAAGGGTGCAAGCTAAACAGTTCAATACATAAACTGGGATTCATCCTGTTAGACTGAGAAATCATTTGTGAGGATATCAGAGGGGTGGTGATGTATTTACACTAATGTATAAAATGTACATATTCAATTGAAGTCAAGCACTCAGTGATATATAACAGCCACAAAACAGAGTGGGGCAGGGGAGTGAAGAGGCCTACCCCCTGCCCCTTCCTGCCTGGTCTACCTACCACTTGGCTTCTAGTTACCTGTTTCCCAAGTACCTTCATTCTTTATGCCTGGCCCTGTGGTGTCTTTATCCCTTGTCCCCCTCCTGCCTTCTCCAGTACCTGCCTTCCCTGCTTAGTCCCCTGTGACTCCTGCCCTTCCCCATAGTGCCTACTTCCTGCTGCCTGTCCTGTTGCCACTTACCTTACCCTTGCAGCTTTGGTGCCCTGCTTTGGCCAGGACCAGGGCCAGGGGCAGGGAGCCCACAGCATGTGCTATCTCTGGCTCCAGCCTGGCCATGTAGCAGGAATAACAGCTTTAGCCCTGGCCAGAGCTGATGCCACTGCTGCATGACCAAAGCCAGCATGTGCTGCATATTCCTTGCCCCTGGAGCAGGGCCCCAGCCAGAACTGCAAGGGAAACGTAAGGTGCAGCATAGGGGCAGGAAGTGATTGTGGGGAACAGAGGATGTAGGTAGGGGTGTGGGCACTAGCTGCAACTATAGTTTCAACCCTGAGCTCAGGGTTGGAGTTGCATCTGCAGTCACCCTCTACACTCTTTTCCCTCCTTCTCCCACTTTGTCCTAAAATCTAAGATGAGAGTATTTTCCCCCCAGGTTGGATGTGGGGAATAAACATTGCCTTAGATTCAAGTAAATGTGGTGTGTCACTGTTTATTTGAAGTGGACAGAAAAATAGTCTTTTCAGAAATGCAGATGAACTATTGCAGTTGTCTTACACTTCTGAAAAGCTCTGGCTTATCTAATGATGTCGTCTTCACCCGATATCACTTATAATTTAACCATAGTTGTATATGATCAAATATGGTTATTAAATAGAGAAAAACCTTTCTGAGTTGTCACCAGGTTTTTTTTCTTTTAGGTGTTGAGCCAATTAGTACTTAAATAGGAGACCTTTAAATAAAATCTGTTAGCTGTAGGAAGTAAGGATGGTTTTCTGTGGAGTGAACATCCTTTCTTCAAAGTATTAAACCAGTACTTCATAAATGATCAAGTGTATTGCACAGCAGAAGGATCAGTCTTATTGTGAAACAGGGGCCCAGGCCATTTGTAGTCACTGAAAAGCCTCCTTTTGCAAGAGTAGGATTGCCATATTCCGTGACCAGGCTGAATTCCAACTTGTGCATTTTTATAAGAAGAATATAAAATAGGGAGAACGTACTCTCAAGGGGAAAAAAAGTGGGTCTGGTACCAAGAACCGTGTTAATACATTAAATGGTTATAGGATTAATATGTTAATATGTATTATACTGTTCATATGTTAAACGGTTATAGGATTTGATTCAACTAGCTACAGTTTGATGGTATAGGAAACAATTCCCTTATGTCTGTGCAAATATCTGAGGTATTTTGTTCCTTCTGAAAAAACGTCCCGTGTTAGTATCATCATTTGTAACGCATGCTGTTTTTTCAAGTTAATGAAGCAGGGAGGCTAATTAATTTCAAAACAATATATGATGCATCATTTAAGAAAACAAAATATATTTATATAATAGCTTTGATTTCAAAATCTTTTGAGAAGCAGTAAGAATATGAGACCTGTTTTGATAAGGTAGTGTTTAAGAAATTAGAAATGTAACATTTGTGTGCTCTTCATGCTTGCCTCAATATAGAACATGGAAGCAAAATATCTATATACAGTAGTTATATTTCATAATTCCCCGGATTTTTTAAAATTCCCTTTCTAAGTCATATTACTATTATATTGAAATTACCTGTGATTGGCAAATGTTCTGCTATTTCTTCAGTGCCCTCAAGTGGTTGCTTTGATTTACAGCTTGTATTTATATGTATTACAATATTTTATTCCATTTCTATCTACATTTTGCTTGTAAAACAAGTTCACAGATTTGGTTGGGGGGGGGGTTGTTATTTTTTTAAATGACATATTCTGAGGTGAGGTGATGGCCTTGATCCTAGTGTTTTAACCAAGTTTGTCTGAGTTCTATGTTAAGAGTGCTGACAATATTTTCTTTTGGTGTTTTTTTTTAATGTTGATGGACTCTTACCTTAAAATGTAAAAATCCATAAATGTTCTCTAAAGTCAAGAAATGGTCAGGTAAGGGTTGGACTCAACTTTTTCTTGCTATTTTCCATGTATAGGCCAGAAGCTCCATCAAAATTAAATGAGGAGCATGATTGCACAATGTGACTTACAGTTATAATTAGACCCCAAAATTCATATCAGAGTTATTGTCTGTGTGTTCACTTTATTCCAGCATGAGAGACCTTTTCTAGTTTGGTCTTGTTTTGAAAGCAGCATAAAATCCAGAAAAAGGCACTATTACTCTGTAAGAAGAGTCTGTATAGGGAGTTATACCACTATAGTTATAGTAGTAAAATTTATACCACTTTTGTTAGGCTGGCAAACTTCCCCATGAAGATAAATTGTTAATCTACCTTGTTGACCAATATGGTCAGTCCTTTTGTGATGATAATGTAAACCTTGTCATCATTCTCTCTTGGTAGTTCTAGTAAGGTAAGCATTCTGGGATCCCCAGCCAGTATCAAGAAGGTAAGGTCTCTGGCATAGAATGATTACTAGGGTAGGGAGGAGAGGGGACATGAGTTATCTTCTTCCATGTCAGGGCTTTCCAACTGGTGGCCTGTGGGCTGCATGTGACTTGCAAGTGGTTAACCTGCAACCCCCCAGGTTTCTGTCTGGCTGCCACTGCTCCTATTGCTCTGGTTGCAGTAAAACATGGGGTCTCAGGGCTCCTTCTTCTTCCCTTAGTTTCTGCTGCATGCACCTGCCCAAAGGGGTGGGGCAGCATGGTATGGCACTGGCATAGCCCACAGTGCCAGATGGGGCAGCTGCCTGGATTGGACCTTTGTGGGTCAGATCTGGTTAGTGGGCAGTAGGATGCTGACCCCTGGCCTTGGGATTAGGGATATGTCTTCTGCTAGTCTCTTGTAAATCTGTTCAGTTGTTGAAAGTTGCTGTTTCCTTATTGTTTATGTGAAGAATAGCTTTATGGTTGTACTCTATACCCTGATGATGCAGCCTGCTTCAGCACCTCTCAACAAAATCTTACTAACCCTGCTTTGACAAGCAAACAGTGTATTTTTCAATTGTGTGCTCGATGGAATTGGTTTATTATAGTTGCAAAGAGCTTTAAAGAGGCAGGCAAAAGAGGTTTAGAAACTTCTGGTTGTCCATGTTTTATTCTAAAACACTTTAATTGGTGTCCTTGTGCTATAATGATTGTCTGCAGTACAAAACACTTGAGAGGAATGTATACATGATTTAAAATTGCGAAGATTCTGGGGGGGTGGCATTAGTTCAAAAGGGACTTCTGACTGAGCTGATTAACTCTAGTATAAATGAGTTTAAAGCAATCATCCTCCATCATCATCTTCCCTTCTAATAGGATATTTAGCTTTTTGCTGATATTACTTTATGATGTGCATTCTGACTGCAAATTATCTATGGATGACTCTTGATTTTTGTGATGGGGAGGGAGAACATATATAAATTGTCATAATCTGGCACAAAGGTTTTGCAAAAAATTGGAATAAAACATTTCAACAGTTCCACATGTGAAGTGCCTGTTGCCAGATTTTGATCCAGTGAGGAGTAACTTTAACATATAAACCACAAATTTGTTACGCTTAAGACCAGATCCTTGTCTAATGTATGTTTTGTTGGTTCCATTGAGATCAAATTCCTACAATGATTTAAACCGATGAGAATATGGAACATGCTTTTAAATAGTCATCCTGTTTACTTCTTTCATTACTGAAGAGAATAATCTTTAATTAAAGGTCACTTGCATTGTGCAGTGATGAGGTGTTAAATGAGATTAAGATGAAGTACTATTAATGGAGAATGGAAATTGTCAAAAGCGAAATGTTTGTTTAGACACAAGGGCTCTAATAAAGTGTTTGCATCTAGGATTCAGTGTTTCCATTGAATCAAAGGCAAAGAATCAAATGTAATTCTGCCAAATCAAATGAGGCTTTCATTGCAGTAGGGGGGTCTAATGTGGGAAGGTGATGATGAGGAATAAGATGCTTTGCTCATCATGTGCCCATTAAAGTAAATGGGAAGCTTTGGACTTCACTGGGTGTTCGTTTGAGTCTTGTCTCCATGTCACTTCCTGAGACTAACCTCAAGCAAATTTTTAAAAAATATTCTTTCTCCTTTCTGTTATTCTGCATCATAGGAGGATACAAACATTGAAGTGTTAGAACAATAAAAATATTTTAGGGGAATAAAGACCACTGAGTTGATTAAGTATTTTTTAAAGTCTTTAGTGAGATTAAGAAATATCACATCAGGTTTAGCTTCCTAACAGCTAGAAGATTTTTCACCTCTCATGAAAAAGATGACCTAATGAATTCTAATCTTACCAAATTTTACTATTCAGGCTTATTTCACTTTCAGTAAGCTACTTTTGAGCAGCAGTGCCCTCTTATGGGCAAAAATAACATTAGAGATAAAAACGTTATTAGGAAAATATTTTTTAAAAGTACATTAGATGGTACAGTTAGAGAGAAACAGGAATCTGCACATGGTAGTCATATTGGTATGTAGGTACAACTGGTGGAGCATTCTTAGGCAGTGCTTCTAACATGCAGTCCACATTTGCCCAGGGTAGACTGTTACTAGTCTGTTAAAGCTAAAACAAATTGATCCCCTTCATGTGAACACCATTTATCCAGATTGCTCTGACTTTGCTGTTTGTTCAGGCTAGTACTTCTGCAGAAATACCTACCTTCTGAATGATTACTTATTGCACAGCTGTCCAGCCAAAACCATGACTTTGGAAAGAGCTTCTGTGATTCTTGTCTGAGCAGTCACTGTAAACAAAAGAGTCTGGCATTGAAATACTAGTCATTTTCTTTCATGGGTGACAGGACTATAGGTCTGAAGTTTCTAGGGGTTTTATATTAGATAAATACAAGGGAGGGTTGTTATCTTGATTCTCTGATGTGTCTGTCTGTTAAGTTCAGTCGGGGTTGAGAGTTTGGTTCTGTTGAGTATCTGGTTATAGTTCTATCTGTTTCTGCCTGGCCCAAGGCACAGGTTTGAACAGCCTTAGCAGTTGCTCTAATCTGCCAGCTGGCAGAAGTTACCACCACATCATTCAGCAACTGGGAATTTTCCAAATTCATTTGGTTTCAGCCAAGGGTGCACCAATAGAGACTTTGTGGGCTGATATCAATGGCCAAATGCTAATGAGTCGTATTGGCTGATATGCAGCTGGGCAGCTGGGAGAGCTGCATCTGGCTGGTAAGTCTGTTGGGGCGGGGGGGCAGGGAAGTGCCATGGGGGGGCAGATCAAGGTCCCTGCTGTAAGGTAGGGAG
>NW_017729031.1:85250314-85282199 GCF_001723915.1 Gavialis gangeticus
GGGGGGCAGATCAAGGTCCCTGCTGTAAGGTAGGGAGTGGGGCTGGGGCAGGGGCAGGCATTGCACAGCTGAGGCAGAGCATGGAATAGAGCTGTGAGCAGCTTGTCCAGAGGACGTTTTGGGGGTGGGGGGTGGGATGGCTCCTGCTACTGCATGCACCCCAGGAGGGCATGGGGAACAAGTGCCCCCAGATCTGTGTGCGGGGTGAGGGCCAGTTGCCTTTGCAGTCTGTGACCAGGGTGATGCAGAGCTGTTCCTGGGAGGGGGCTGGGCCAGGCTGCATGTGGGGCGGGCAGCAGTGGCACTGGGAGGGGAGCTATGGGACAGGCTGAAGCCACCCCAGAATTCACTGTAGCCGCCCCAACCCCTCTCTCAGTGCTGCTGTCACCCGCCCCAAGTGCAGCTCCATCCCCACCCCCCGGAAGACCCCAGTGCTGCCCTGGCCGTAGCCTGCAGTAGTGGCTGCCCTCGCCCCACACACAGATCTGGGGACACATGCTTCTCATGCCCCGTGCCCTGCCCCGGCTGGGCAGTGCCTCCCCTAGCCCCACTCCCTCATTCACCGCAGAGGCCTTGATCTGCCTCCCCCCCTTCCCTCACAACAGACTTACCAGCCAGACCCGGCTGCTCTCCACACTGCTGGGCTGTGCTCCTGGCCACCTGCATACTGTGCTGTGGCTGGGTACACAGACATGGCTTTTATTGACCACATCAGCCAAAAAAAGCCAGTTGCTGATACAGTCAATTTTCCTTATATCAGTGCTGATCCGATATGGGGCTGATTTATCAGTGCACCTCTAGTTTCAGCCACTTTTGCTCCTTGCCCTTTCCCTACATAGTTGCATAGGAGTAGGCTCTGGTTACCCCTCTTTCTCCTGTAGGGACTGTAATGAATGAAGGCTTGTAGCCAGTTTCCACACCTGCTGCTATAAATTGTATGTGGCCACATTCAATTAGTGATTACGGGTTAGTTTTTCAGAAAAGCAGGAGTTTGGACAAAAGTTCTCATTTGCTAAATATAGTATGTTTTTCTTGGAATAGTCTAAGCCTAGTGTTTTTGTTTTTTTGTAGGTTGCAGGACCAGTGTGTGCTTCTAAGAATTGATAAGGTAAGCAATCACTGACCAATGTAATTACCTGTATTTGTACAAAATGTACATATTCACAAGAGAAATGCTATAATGAGACATTGTAGGTTTCTAATTCATATACATTTAAGTTTTTAGGATCATGGGGACTCTGGTAGCATTTGAACCCACAAGTTTTGAATAGCTTCTCCTCATACTAGAAGTTCAGTGTGCTAGCCATTATGCCACAGAGCCAGTGGAAAAAAAAATCAAGTAGCTAGTTTCCACTGGTTTTATTTAGCTGAAGAAAGATTTGGATGTATACAAACAGAATTCCTCTTAGAAATAGATTTTTTTTCATTTTTGAAAGGTAAACATTTAAAAGTTCATACAAGTCATTCAGGAATCAGTATATTTATTGTTTGTGACACGTTTCAGTACAATAAAATACTGAATCAGAGCAGACTAGAACTTAAGGATCATACTTCTTTTAAATATATCTTTATCAGGTGAAATAATACATTTAAGGAACGCCGCCCCCGCAAAAAAACAACAAAACGCCTAACTAGATCATCTGATGTTGATCCCTTAAGTTTTTATTCATACAAACTAAAAGGGAATAATTTATGTGAGAAGCTTGGAAGAGTGTGCCCTAGCTGACACAGTATATTGAAGCAATTTTTACCAGTATGCCTGATGTTAATTAATTGGTTGACGATTTAGTTATCAACCTGTCAGATAACATGCAATTTGTGTGTTGTCTGTAAATCAGAGGCCCTATCCTGCAGCTCTCTTAACAAGAAAAATAAACATGCTAGTTAATTCAGTGGTTCTCAGCCTTTTGGACTCAAGGTTCCCCTCAGAACATTCTGTTTCTTACCTTTTGCTTATTTCTTGATTATGGAAAAATAATAGAGCAATTCTTCTGTGCCAAATGACTTGGACCACAACAGGCCAAATTTTTTTGACACTATTGATTCCTATTTGAACTCTCTGGGCTTATCTTGTAAATCATGTACACTTAGAAGTGCAAATAGTGCATACCACCCTGTAGCACCTCTAAAAGTTTTTTGCTGCACCCCCATTCAGAATCAGTATTAGGTACTCATATATTTGCTGTAGTAACATTAAAAACAAGCTTCCATTTTAACTTCTTGCTTGATGGTAATTAGGTAATTTAAATGTTCACCTTTTAGGCTGTAATTTCCTATGTTTGACCTGTACTTGAAGGTGAATCCTTACATTGATGCTATTTGAGTAAAACCTCACTACCCCTACTGATATGGAAACATAGAAAAATATTTTTTCAATAATAATACTAACCCCTGCCCCACATTCGGTTTTCTTAACTATTCTTTCATTAGCAAAACTTTAACTTTCAAACTTCTTAAACAGATATTATTCCAGTGTAATATATAGAATACTTTGCTTACTTAGCAAGGTTTAGGAATTATATCTGTTTTTCAAAGTCCTATATAAATGTGGGCATGACATAACTAAAGACCTAGAGTAATGATACTTAAGCTATGGCTCCCAGAGCTGTGGCAATTAATGCTGTCTCCTCTCCCCCCACCCATGCCAAATTTCTGCACCTATGGGGAGCCCCATGGGTTGGGGTTGGAGTTGATGTGCAGGGGCACTCTGCAGCAGGATACAGTATGCAGGATTGCACTGACCCCATGCACCAACCCCATGCTGGATCTGGCCTGTGAACCAAACCTGTATCTGGAATCCAACGTATGGACCAGCCCTGCACCACTCATCTAGCTCATTAAGCACCACAGACCTAGAGTACCCAGGCCAGGTGACTGAAATGTCATCTTTATCAGCACTATACTTTCAAAATGTAGTTTTGGTAGTATATCAGGTGAATGATATGGCAGTATCTTGTAGAATTTCTGTAACCATATAATTAAAGGCTGTGTTGTAATGAAAAGACATACTGGAGCATAATTAGTTATGTGCAGCTTTTAACTTTAATATTTCTTAATGTTTAATTTTGCAATTTGTTTAAATTTAATTTTTAAGCAGAATTCTAAAGTTTTGAATGGTTACTTGTCCTTTTTCTTGATTTTTATGTAATTTTACTTCACATTTTATTTTCTACTTCAGCTAGACTTGTTCTCTTTTTCCTTTTTTTTTCCTGAACAAATAATTAAAATACACTTGCGTGGGGAGTCTGCTTTAGCTTTGATGAGATGCATTTTAAACTTTTATCACTTGCCTGAGCACTGTGGTTGAAATAGAGCTGTTTGTGTAGTCTGTAACAGTAGATGGTGCTGTTGGATTGTATATCTGTATTTCTGAGGGATTAACAGAAGTACATGCTCTGGAGCCTATATTGTTTACAGGGATAAATGAATGATTTTATAGAACAGTTCACAGATTTTAAACTCCTTGCAAGAGAACATTTGTTTTACAGCATTTCTTAAAATTGTACTTGCCTGTTACAGTTTTTAACAGTAGTATTAACTTTAGAGCATCAATCTGGAATTAAGTGAACTGATGGACTTCCCATGAGTAGAGAGCAGTGGCTAGTCATCCCAGTCTGAAGTCAGGCAGAAGGCAGAGCAGTGTGGCATATTAGAGACTGAGTAGTTCAGAGTCATAACTTCGCAGGCAACGGTCTACTTTGTCAGATGTTGCAGATGAACTTGTAGTTATTAGTTAGGTGTTCTAGGTGTTCAAGCTGAGGGCTGCAGTTGACAAGCAGAGGGAGTCTGATGTCCTTAGCACAAGGTTGGTATTCTAGCAGGTGGGAGCAGGGTCTGAATCTGGCTCTGTCAATTTGAATAGTATGGTTTTGGGATTGTGTTGTAAGTGAAAGAAGCTGTGTGTAATAGGGAGGCCTCCTCATCAGGTCTTTGCCAACTGCCCTGCTCCTGGGATAACCACCCACTTCATTCTTCTGCCACGCCTGGATGGAAAAATATGAAAGTTGTTACTAAGGTGAGAGACTACCCATTACTCACCATGCTGACAAGAGCCTAATACCCACTCCGACTTCCCCTCTATGGGCCCCATGCCTTGCAGATGTTATTTTGGTTCTCTGGTCTATGACTGGAGCAAACTGGACACACAGTTGTAGCTCTTTTCTGTTGCCCCAGAGGGCCACTCACATGCCACCCCTCTCTCACCAGAGTCCTACTTATTCTGCTGGCTCTCACTCAACCTCTTTCATGCTGCCCTCTCTCAGGGGCCACACTCATCTCACCCGGCCTCACCCAGTTTCCGGCTTACCTCTCCTCGGGCAACCCCAGCGCAATCTGTTGGGCATCTCCCACTATCCTCACCTGAGCGTTGACTGAGTGATTGTATGACCGTAGACCTGTTTTGCTCCTAGCCCCTAGCCAGGCCACTGTGCCCCCACTGGGCCTCCTCACTCACCCACACTCCTGGGGCCACTCTGTTCATTACCCCGCTCAGTCAGAGTCTTGCTACTCATCACGCCTCTCACACCGGGTCTCACTCGCACCCCCAGGCTTTCCCCTGGGTGTGGCCCCAGGTCCCTGCTCCAGCCTGAGGTCTGCCTCAGGGACCTCTGCTTGTTAGTACCCCACCAGGGATGTGGGGCTGGGGTTATAAGGCACCCGAACCCGCCTTTCACTGGGGAGGTAACTGGCCTGGCATTTCCTAGGGGCTCCCATGCCACTAGGAGCCCCACCAGACCACTCTTCCCCAGTAGGGTGCAGTTTTATGTCTTACCCAGGACAAGGGGTCACCTCCATCCCACAGGCCCTGCCTTTACCTCCCGACTCTGGCAGGAGCAGCCTCTGAGCCTGATGTTACCTCCATCCTGCAGCAAACTGAAACACAGCTTATATCCCTGGGTCCAAAATGGTTGCCCTCATCAGGCACCTGGCTGCTGCCTGTTTTCTGCCCTCAAAGTGGCAGGCACCAAAGGTGCCCTGCCAAACCCTACTTCAGAGCCCTTGGATACAACCTCCAACTCCTCCCAGAAAATGATGACCATCTCAAAGTAGCCTTGCAGAGAAAGTCTGTCCTGCCTTACAGGCAGCCCCCCACCTCAAACAATGTTTTTCTAGCAATAGACTACCTAACACCTATTTTCAGCAAGCCACCAGGCCTTTCTACAAGCCCAGTGCCAGTTGTGTAGCCTCATCAACACAGACCACATAATTACTGGACCAAATAATAAGTTAATTCACTGTCTTCTCTAACAGCATCAAACATGTCATCACTTGTTTACAGTGGAGAAATCTGTATGTAAAAAAGTGGCTGGATACCTGTACTGATGTCAGTTCCAGAAATACACAAAAGCCTGTGACAAAACACTTCAACCCACCTAGGCATTCTGTCACTGACCTCAGAATAGCTGTCCTTAAGTAACAAAACTGTCAAAAAAGGCTTGAATGGGAAATTGCAGAACAATAAATCATCCATAGACTGGATTTTAAGTGTGGTTTCAGTAGAGACTGTGGATTCTTATCCCATTTCCTTGACTTGCTTTTATAACCTCTGTGTCCCTCAGTGGATTAACTGCCTTATTTTATCCTTTAAACCTAGTCAACAGACCTTTTCTTCTCTCAACAGTGACCCTTTCCCCTACTCTTGATATTTTTATTCCCCTCTGTTAGTACCCCTGCATTCTGCAAGTCTATTCATATCATCTGATGAAGTAGGCTATCACCTACAAAAATTGTATGCCTTTTTGAACCAGTTAGTCTCTAAGGTGCCACCTTGCCCTGCCTTCTGATGGACTGTAATAACATAAAAGCTGTTGCTGAAATACTTTTAAAAACATGCTTCTTGTCCTTTTCTTTATATTAGTGTGTGAAAGTTGTTTTTTGCAGGAGTTAAATGTTCAAATTTAAATCACTCAATCTTTGAATAAAATGCTTACTTTAACAAAAATGTTTCTGTTAATTTACTTCAATTTAGTTGGAAGAGAATGGACAAAAGCAAAATGATAATGGCTAAGCATGCAGGTGACACACAAGATTATTTGTGGTCTGTGGAAATTTTACCAATCACCCCATAGGCAAAAGTGCAGTGATATTCTTTTGCTGCATAAGTTCCCATATGAACATTACCTTTAATTGTCCTTTTTTGTTGTAGTATTCTGTTATAGAATAAAAATGTTTCACATAAGAATGCAGATGGAAACCACAGTGTCTCAAAAGTAGATCATAGCATGTTTCCTACAGTTATATCTACATTAAGTCTATATCTCAACTTTTTTCCCCCAAGTTTCAACATAATCTTGTCCTTCTACTAGCCCTTACCTTTGTTTGGCTTTCTCCCTTACTACAAAAATTCATAAAGGAATCAGTTTTTAATCCGTGGTCTCTTTATGGCTGTATCAACTTCCTTAACATGGTCCAAACAACGCTTTTGGTGATTACTGATCCATCAGTGTCTATAATATTTTTTTTCCATTCTTCTTCCCATTTATCAGCTTCTCTTCTGTTAACCTAGTTTCTTTTAGTTCATTCTCATCATGAGGTTTTGCCTTTTGCCCCTCTCTTTTACTACCTCATTTGTACACCCTGAATTTTCTCTTTTGCTCTGTCTCTAGAAAAAAAACAGACTTGAAGACTTTCATCTAATGCCATAATACTGCTGTCATCTTCCTTGCTGATGAGATTTGTTCTGCTGTATTCCTTTTTGTTTGCATCTATTGGTTTTGGCTTTCTTATTGGTAGTCCTTTATGATGCCCCAGCCACTTGCATTGAGCGGTGTCTAGAATAGAGTTTGTCAAGACTGAATTTGTCTTCTGTGCCTCTTTCCCCAAGTTGGAGGTTACTGTGTAAAGTGATGGTTAAATAAAAAAGGGATGATACCTGTGATACAATCTTTCAGTGTTTCCTAAATATCCATGGGTTAGAGCTGTTTTGAATAAAGGGGGTGTGGAATGAATTCTAAAATGCATTCAGGAAGAGAGTATGAGACTACTCTGCCAGAATCTCTAATTTAAACTAAAGGGACTTGAGCACGTTCGCTAATGACAGCATAGCAGTGGGGAAGAGGCTGTCTTTGTAAGGCTGTTTCCAAGCCATTTAAAATTGTATAGATAAAGGCAGTTTAAGCTCTATCTTGGGCAGACAATTATTTTGGCTGTGAGCTGCTTAATGAGTTTTGTTGAACTGTTGAAGGCTGTATGGTTAGCCCCACCCCTTGACAGTTGCCCTGCCCCTTCGTCACCATATTGGGACTGGACATCCCAACCCCTAGGCACTGACCTTTGCCACCAGAACTCCCTCCCCTTACCCCCAGAAATACTCCTTTTGGGAAAGAAGGTTGCCATCTTGGAACCAGAAAAAAATGAAATCATACACTAGAAGTCAAACACCTACTAAAGCATATTTAAATTATTTTACAAAAAATATTTGTCATGATTTGTGTTTGTGTACTATATGTAGAAGGGATTGCATAATAACTCAAAAATAAAGTGTGACGGGGCTGTCATGAGGCCAGTCCTGATGTCAGCCTGCCCACCTGTCTAGGGCAGTCTGCCCTGTCTTGTCTGCCACAACTTGGCATATAAAAGAGGATGTAATAAAGTGGCAGGCTGCCCATTAAATGCCCCAATGCGCAGGGTGTTATACACAGCTCCAGCCTTCCCTATACTGTATCCCATGCCTCGCAGATGGTATCCCAAGTTCGTGACATCTCTGGGCTGTGGGTAGGCCAAACTCTGCCCCTTGTTGGGCCTCTAACACTATGCCCTTCTCAGGACCCCAAACATGCTGCCCACTTCTGGGTCTCAATCATTCTGCCCCTCACTGGGCTTCACTCATCCTGCCCTACTCTGTCCAGCCCTTTGGGTCCCCCTTGGGTCCTACTCTACATGGCCCTTCAGGCTTCTTTGCTCACATACTCTAGCTGGCCCACATGGAGCCCTTCAGGCCATCCTCACACTTGTATGTGACTGCCAGCCTTCTGCCCCACACTGGGCTGAACTTGGCCTCTAGACCCTCTCTGGGCTACTCTTCTGCCTTCTTGATGGGACCACTACTCAGTCCCCCTTTACTAGGGCCTTGTGGTCTTACACCTCATAGGACTCAGTTGTCTGTAGATGTGCCTTGCCCTTTTCCTGTACCTACAGCCAGGTTACCCACCAGGTTGTGGGGGCTAAGGCTATAAGGCACCCCATACTTGCCTTTTACTAGGGAGGCAACTGGTGTGGCATTTCCTGGGGACCACCCTGCCACAGGCAACCCCACCACACGATTCAACCCTAGCAGGGTGTAGTTTTACATCATGCCCCAGGACCAGGAACCTCCTGCCATCCCCATAGTTCCTTCCCTGTACCTTCAAGTTATGAGAGCAGTGGTTCCAGCCAGAGGGGAAACATCTCCTGATGGCCATATGACTGCTGTTTGGGAGTGCAACCATTTGCAGACTGCTATGCTGCATATTCTAAGCCCTTAAAGTGGCAGGCACCAAAGGTGCTCTGCCACATAAAGTCTTACTCTTTTCTGTTGTGTGTGGGGTATTGTGGGGGAGTGTGTATATATGGTGTCATGTTGGGGGGGGTGTGTGTGTATGATGCGGAGTGGAGGTTTGTGAGTGTGTGTGGATGTGTGGGGGGGCATAGGGTATGTCGGGGTGTGTGTATATGTGGGGGATTGTGGGGGTTGGGTGTGGGTGTATGAGGTTTGTGGGGTGTGAGGGAGGGTGGGAGATGTGTGGGAATACCCCACACATTCCCCCATGCAGCCCTCGCTATTGGCAACAGCAGGCGGGGGTCTTGGGGAGCTTGGGTCTGGAGCAGGCACTGGTGCCTGGCATGGCATGGCTCCAGTCAGTGCTGCATGCAGGGAAGGAAGAGTGCAGCCTGATCTGCCACCTTTATCGTGGGGGTTCTGTGCCACATGCCTGCAGCTCCCGCACTTGCACCGGGGGAAGCTCCACACTGGACTCTACAGGGAAGCAGGGGATGGGGGTCCCTTCACTCCAGGCGGAGTCTGCAGACCTGTGCAGCAGGGGATGGGGAAGGCAGCCAGCTCCAGTGCGGGAGCTGTAGGTGCATGGATCCTGTGATAGAGACAGCAGCAGGAGCTAGCTGGTAACTGCAGGGACTGGGCTGGCTCCTTCTGCATTCTGTGATCTTGGTGGTGCAGCCAGGACCTGCATGGTGTGGCACGGAGCTGGCTGGCCCAGCTGGGCACCTCCTGACCAGCATGAGGTTACCAGCTGCAATGTTGGGACCGCAGAATGCAGCAGGAGCCAGCCCAGTCCCTGCAGTTCCCAGCTGGCTCCTGCTGCCACTGGCCCTGACCTCTGGGGCCCTGCGCTTCTGCCTGCTGCCACTTTTACCCTGCATCTGCTACCGCTGCCTTTCCCTTGCCACTACCCTTTCTTCCCTCCTCCCTTCCCCCCCCACTCACCACCCCCTGCCTGCCCTCTGCTGTAGCAGTGTGCGGTTCCTGGCTGCAGGGCCGGGACCACACAGTGCAGCAGGAGCCAGCTGGGAACAGTGTGGTGCTAGCTGGGCCAGGTGCTGTGCTGGTGGTCCTCCCTACCTGCCCCACCCCTGCCCATTCTTATCTGATTCTCTACTCTCGGGTGGGTGGGGGTGAGGGAACATCCCCCTGGGTGCCAGGCCAGAAGCCTCTGCTAGAAAGAAATTTCTGGCTGGGGGGCGGGGGGGAGGTTGGGGTTGGAGAGGGGCTGGGCGGGCCTTGCTGCTTCTGCTGCTGCTGAGTCCTGGTGCTGGCTTCTCCTGGGTCCTACTGCCACTGGCACAGTGTCATCTTTGACAGGCAGCCATGGGAAGATGATAATTAATTTGCTAATTTTTTTTAGGGGTCCCATGGGCTGGATAGAATGGCCTGGCAGGCTGTATTTGGCCCATGGGCCTTATTTTGCCTGCCCCTGCTCTATCTGGAAGCCAAGAGGGTGATTCTAAGTGATTTTTCTCTCCCTCCTTGCCCCCCCCCCCTTTTTAATCTCCCTCATATTCTAATGGGAAAATGGACAAAAATCACCAGAATGGTCATGGAAAAGCCAATGGAAAATGGCCTATATTCTTCCTTAACATTATTGTCCCTTGCAAGCTTTTTCCCCTGTCCAGAAATACGCCACAGTGGTTGATATAAAATCTAGTCAATGAACTAGGAAAGGCTATAAGAGTGATATAATGGATTGGGAGCTGCACTGAAATTCAGAAAATCTAGATTGTATTTCTAGCTCAGTTCCTGAACCGCTGGGTTCCTCAAATTATCTAGAAATAACATCTTCTTCCTCCTGCCCCCATTCTTGATTCCAAAATCAGTGAAGGTTGATAGATTTCCATTGAAGTATATTTTAAATATAAACTCCAGGTAAGGATTTAAGGGGGAAAAAATCAAGCCCAGTGTTATGAAACTGGATCTCTAGAAACCCTGTCTTTGTGTAAGACATTGTGGAATTACAAAAATGTACTTAAAAACACCTATAATTTAAATCCTGTTGGATATTTATTTGTTGGTTTTCTCTTGTCTAACTGTGTACAGTAATGTATGGAGGTACTCCCATCAGCATTTAGAAATTTGAAGTACACTGTTAAGACAAGAAGCTCAATTTGTTCTATGTACTAAGTAACTACTATATTGTAGTTACTTTTATCTTGGTACATGATTGATTGCTTTAGATGTCACTATGTATATCCTGCTGCAAAATCTTTTGATCTTGCAGTTACTGTTTATAAAATTTGCTTTTATTTTTCTATTTTGTCTTATAGCAAAATGAAGCAATGTAGATGCATTTAAGACGTGGTAGTAAAGATACTGACTTAGGCAGTAAATTATAGGAATTCTTCATTGAGTGGTCCAGAAATAAATTAAAATGTAACAAAAGAGCTGATGAACCGTTAGATGTAATCTGCAGCTCATAGCACATAAATTTAACACAATTAGGATACTGTTTGCCTTGTCAAGCTAGTAAATTTTAAAATTACTCTGACTTGCAATACAGAAGAAGTATAGTATTATGATAGGAAGGTTTATTGTTCATTAATCTGAATTATTTTAAGAGGAGAAACAGAGGGCCAAATTGTTAGGTAGGGAAGTCAATTTGCACCATCTCAGAATCTAACAAAATTTAAATTTGTTGGTTAGTGAAGCAAATAAAATGGGTCAGTCTTTGATCTCTGTTGCATTGTTTTAAATCCAGACTAACTCTACTGTAAATGACAACAAAATGTAGTCCAGTATTTCTAGCTTATAGTAACATAGAAACAAGTTTAGGTTTGTAGTATGTGTTCTTGCTCAAATAGTCTGGTAATCTATTATGTGAGTTTTAAAAATTCCATACAACTATTTTCTTGAATCATTTCTGCTGCACTTGTAAAGAATTTTTTAATCTTCAATCTTATTCTTTTAAGAAATGTCAGATACTGCGTTCCAAATTCTCAAGTTTATACCCCCCCCACAAGCATGGGAGTTTGATTAGTTTGAGTGCTTCTTCAAGTCTTGATCAAAGTCCAGAGTCTCTTCATTTCATTCTGTTTGCTTCTCTGATGCATATTCTATTTCAGACACTCCCCTGCTTTTTGCTATTCTCATTCCCCATCTTTTCAAAGATTGTAGTAGTGGTACCCTGCTCAGAGTTCCCCTTCAAGGCACCAACCTACTGAATACTTTATGTATATCCAAACGTTGAGCTTGATCTGTTGCATCTTGATCATACACTGGGCATGGTTTTGAGAACCTGGAAGTGGAGAGACCTTTGCTGTCTGGAAAACAGTTTGATTAGGGATACTTGGGAGGAAGCTGAGTGGCTGAAACCTACTGTGGTCTACTGGTGCATAGTAATAGGTTTTTGGTGTGGGTGGAGAATGTAAGTTTCAGATGGAAGTGACAGGTATTTGATCTGAATTTCCTCCAAGATTAAATTTGAGGACTTTTTTCAAAATAATTTTTCCTTATAAGTATAGTATCTGTAAATAAAAAATCAGAGAGATGACTAAGTTATGTCAGACATATTACTGGCCACCACTGCACCCTGAGAAGTCCCATTTTCCACCTCCCTCTGTACCTTGCTCTCAGGGCTCTGACTTCAGAGGCTCCAGCAGCAGGAAGTGATATGGAGGCAACTGGAGTTTGCTGCTACTGGGAGGAATGTGGACCAGATTTTTTGGCCACCAAAAAGTGGTGTGTCTTTGGCTGCTTGACATGAGTGTTGGTAGCCAAAAAATGGACTGCTGCTCACTGCTGCTTGACAGAACTATATTTCCCAAACTGCCCTTCACACTCTGCATGCTTCTGTGCTGCTGCCACTTCTCTTCTTCTGGAGCTTAAGATAAAAGTTTTCAGGAGGATGGGACAGCGGGGCGAGCCACCTTCTGCTCCATTCTGGGGCTGCCCCCCCATTAGACAGTGTTTGGGGCTTGTGCCCCACTCACCCACCCATCCTTACACTACTGAGTTCTTTTGTATCCACTTACATCAGGGGTGTCAAAGATATGGCTCGCAGGCCAGATCTGGTCCATGGAGTCCTAACATCTGACCCACAGTGCTGCCCATGGGTCTTGGACTAGAGCACATGTGGGGCAGGCTCCAAGACCACAAAGACTGATGAGTTTGACACCCCTGATTTAGATGATATTTTTCTGGAAGTTACTCTCTGCTATTATGTATTTGCACAATGGGGCCTTTGGGTGTATCTACAGTTTTATAAATAAGAATATTCTATTATTTACTAACTGAAAATCTTTGCTCTTTTAGTTCTACAGACTGTATATAGCAGTGGAAGAGAATTATTACACTGTTTCATTTTCTGAGTTACCTTTAGTAGTGGTGATGAGCAAGGTGATGTGATGGTTGTTGTTTTTTTTACAACCATCTCAACTTTTCTTTGAAATTGACCTGTTCCTATGGAGAACAGTAAGACTGTTGAATTGCGAAATTCAGAATTCATTGGGTTTGGGTTTTTTTTTTCCTCACTGTCCTGTATATAGAGAGAAGCCTGAGAGTTTTGGAATGCAGTTAAAGGTGGAAGTTACTACAGAATGGTAATATGGTGGAAGGTCTTGAACTCAGAGGCTGAGCCTGCAGTTTAGACTACTGTAAACAAAGGGAAGACAGAAACAGAAAATGTGGGGACATGGTGCTGGGAGGTGGTACGTGTCTTTCTCAGATAAATAGTGGTGTGTTCTTTGGGGATAGTTGGGGTTGGGTCCCTTTTCTAAGTTCTTGTATCTTCTCTTGCTTTCCTCTGGTGATCAGTTTAATAGAATGGGGTCTTCTGATTACTGGACAATACTCTTTTAAGAAATATCCAGTTTCTCTAAAGGGAAAGGGTGTTCTCATTCTTGTAAATGATTTTTCCTTTTCTACATTTCTGAATGACATAATTCCCCCTTCTTTTTTTTCTTCCTCCCTTAAGCTAAACAAACTCTGGCTATCCACTTCACTCTAGATAAGATGCATCTAGTATATAAGTCTGATAGATTTTTTTAAAAATTGGTTGCTGTACAGTGTGCCGGATAAGTAGTCATCTTTTTTAGTTATGATTAAGTAAAATATTTGTTCTTATTTTGGGTAACACGTCATGTAGCACTTAATGATGTGAACTGAAATTTTAAATGTAGAGCCATTCATTCATCAGCAAGGAGTAGTATCTTGAAAATAAGGGTGCTTATTGTGTGGGGGGGGAAAACGCGAAAGAGTATGGTACAATTATAAGCCCTGGCACAAGGCCAAACTGCATCTTCTTGAAATACAGCCTAAGTAGACTGTGCAAACATTGAAAATATGATTGTGTGAATTTTATTGGGCTCCTTGGTTTTGCCTTTGAGTCAGTCTGATTCAGCTTCACCCTTGAGCAGAACTGAAGTAAATCAAATACAATAGACACGTGGATCAGATTTCAACTTCCAGAGTCTGATGTAAGAATTTAAATGTAATTTTTAAATAAAAGGAATATTTCTAGTCTTCAGTTAAGAAGGGAAGAGTTTAAGAACATAAATTCACAGCAAGAATGCATTGTTTGCATCTGGAAACCTGCCTTTAGCGGAGTTGAGCCAGAAAGCAACTTGTCTGAGAGTTTTCTTACCACTAGGAAAGATAAGATCCCTGCTGTTCTAGAGAAGATATGGTTGAGTAGGGTATGATTGGGCTCAAAGTTGTCTTGGGCTCCTCTGACTGAATTAGAAAAGGATAAATTCAGGTCAATCTCCGTGTCATCATCATTGCATCAAATGAGAGTTTTCTCAGTATGTTGCACAGATCATAATGTCGTTTTGCTTATTACTCTTTTTTATCAGAAGTATCCATCATTGCTGATATTTAAAATGATCATTGGCCTGTCAAATTAATGTTTCATAATGATAATTAAGAGTTTTAATCTCTTAGAGCTATTGTTTTAAAACTTTCTCTGGCCTTAGGATATATGTCACCGCTTTAGTTGCCTTCACTTTGTTTTGAATGTTTTTCTTTCTAATTATATAAGTTCTAGTTCTCTAGACTATTGGTGTGTTCTCAAAATGGTACTGTCAGAGGTGTGGCTGCTTACTTGCTTAGCCCAAAGAAAGCTGTGGTTTAAGTAGGAATAGATCATTCTTGAATATCAAAGTTATGAACATTTTGAAGATGCCAGTGAAAGCATGTTCAGAAGACATCTTCACATATGGAGGTCTACCCTGACATCAAAATGCACTTAGTCATCTGTTCCTCTCTTTGCTCAGCTTTGATTACAAGTTAGATAGCAGCTGGCTAAAGCCTATTTTACCACAGTACTGTGAGAGAGAGTTGCATGTGTGAGATGGGTGGGAGCAATGGGGAAAGGAAATGAAAGGAATTCTCTTGCTAGAATAAACATTATAGGAGAATATAGGGGCATTGCTTCACAGTTTACTTACTGCTATGCAGTGGAATATGTGGGTTCCTATCTCATCCCTCTATTAAAAAGTACCTCTCTAGCAACTGATTTACAGGCATACCTTGGAGATATTGCGGGTTCGGTTCCAGACCACCACAATAAAGCGAATATCGCAATAAGGCGAGTCACACGAATTTTTTGGTTTCCCAGTGCATATAAAAGTTATGTTTACACTATACTGTAGTCTATTAAGTGTGCAATAGCATTATGTCTAAAAATCCAATGTACATACCTTAATTAAAAAATACTTTATTGCTAAAAAATGCTAACCATCATCTGAGCCTTCAGCGAGTCATAATCTTTTTGCTGGTGGAGGGTCTTGCCTCGATGTTGATGGCTGCTGACTGATCAGGGTAACATCAAAGATCACAGATCACCATAACAAATATAATAATAATGAAAAAGTTTGAAATATTGCGAGAATTACCAAAATGTGACACAGAGACACGAAGTGAGCAAATGCTGTTGGAAAAATGGCGCCGATGGAAAAATGGCACCGATAGACTTGCTCGACGCAGGGTTGCCACAAACCTTCAATTTGTAAAAAAACACAATATCTGCGAAGCGCAGTAAAGCGAAGCGGAATAAAACGAGGTATGCCTGTACTTAGAGGATAACAGTTTACTAGTGCTAGCAGTTAACCTTGTGTTCTGTGCCCTGGATCTAATGGGCCTGTATTCAAATTTAGCTTGGTTACCTGGGTTGAGGGTTCAGTATGATTTAGTATTCTGCAAGTCCTTTTTTAATTTTCTTTACTCTGTTTAATTTCCTGAAGTGTGTTAATGTTGCAAAAGCAGGCACTCTGTGCATGTATATATGTAAAAAGTGTTTATGTAAATACACACTTAACTTGGATATTTACGTATCTATGCATGATATTTTTGCACCTACCTGTGTAAAATATATGCATGTTTGTGTATATAAATATGTGCAATATATGAAACTGAAAGCTCACACTACACTAATGCTACATTAAGTTTTAACAGTTAAAGAAAGACCCAAGAAAAGCCAAAGTCAGGATTCTTGCAGGAATATTAGCACAGGGTGTGTCAAAAAAATACAGTTTTCATCAAGAATAGAGACATATTTATTGATGGCATTGATCCTTGTTTTCTTAGCTAGAAATATAACCTAAAATGTATAATACTGTATGCGCTCAAAATGTCCACTCTTGATATCCAGGCACTCTCAGCAGCAAACAGTGATAATACATTTGTGTACCTTCTTTGACATGCTTTGCGTGTTGCATGTACTCAGCATATATAGTATGTTGATGTTCTTGTTTTATGTCTGTTTTAAATATTTGACTTGTTAAAAAGCTATAAAATATAGAGGGGAACACAATTTGACTGAGCTAACATTGCTGTTGGGACCTTTTCTTTCCTTGCTTTTTAATTTTACTTTAATTGATCTTGGCTTTTCTCTTATAAACATGTTTTAAACAGGTGAAAGGGAGAGAACGTAACCAGTTGGTGTGGATTTAGTGTTCTCATTCCTGGAAAAGCATGTTCGGTCTTAGAAACATTTTACATCTATTCTCTTTGTCATTTTCAAAACAATATTTAAGGGTTAATTGTCACATGTGCCTCTTGCAGGTGGTGGGAATGAACTGCAGTGTTTAGTATACTGTGCAGTTTATCCTGCAGTTTGATGAATGGACCTTGAATAGACTAGGAGAGTTTGTGGTCCTGACATAACAAAGGGTTAATGGTTCTTGTTAAGCCTTACTGTATTAATACCGTGAGTTATTAAGGGAGACAGTGAGACATAGCACCCTGGTGACTGTTGCTGGCTGTGGATTGTAGCTTTTAGCCTGGATGGCATCTCTCCTAACTGCGACTTTGAATATGGGGACTTTGTTCAGCATTGTGAAGCGTCGCTATAAAAGGAGGCGTAAGAAACGTTCTGAGAGGAAAGGTATTATATTAATTTTCGTATTGTCACTACAGGGTTTGGTGAGATTTTGTTAAATAGAAAATAAATGGGTTACACTTTTAGAATTGTGCTGTACCTTAATTATTAAATGTATTAGAATTCCTTTTAAATCTGTTAAAATTCTGTTTTTAAAAAGATCCAACTTTTCCATTATGCTTTGTCTGCTAAGCAGCAAAAGCAATCAACTTCAAATGGAAACCACATAATTTTCCAACATATTTCATTTTCCTTCTTTGCTTTAAAAATTTGAAATGTTTATTTTTGGACAGAAGTGAAGCTGTTCTGAAGTTGCACGACTTGGTGTATTTTGTTTATTTACCCCCCCCCCCCTTTTTTTTTTTTATTGCCAGACTTTATCTGCCTTGGAAGATGTTCAGAAAGAATATATAAAATATTATTTTTTAAAGTTTAAAATGAAACTATCTTTAACAGCAAGTATAAATTAATCTAGCTATTTAGACTACTGTACATTTTTTCTCACAGATTTGGTGAAAAGATGCATACAAACCTAAACTGCATTTAGATTTCTGTTGATATTCCTGCAACCACTTTTCTGGTATTCAGATATTTAGAATAGGCAAAGTAGGAAATAATCAGTTTCTTAAATTATGCCAAGTACTCATGCCTATGGAAACAGTAAAAGCATTACTGAATCACAGTATTTTCTAGTATTATGTCTTGTAGTATTCTGTATCTTTGTATAGTTGGAAAATATTAAGTATCACTGGGCCACACTATTTTAAAGATATAACTTATAAAATATATGTGTGTGTGCGTGCGTTCACTCGCACGCGCGCACACACACGCACACGTATAAATAAATAAAAATAGTGTGCCCCAGTGATATTCAATGTTTTCTAATTATACAAAGATACAGAATACTACAAGCCATGATACAAGTAAACACTGTGATTCAGTAATGCTTTTACTGTTTCCATAGGCATGAGTACTTGGCATAGTTTAAGAAACAGAACATAATACAATATATTATATAATGTATATAATATAATATAATATAATAATAGATTAATACAATTAATATATATTAATATATTATGTATAATATTATACTGTGGTATTTCATAAAATGTGTAAAGCTTATGAAGCATAAGGTTGCAGTTTTGTTGTTACGTAATATTTTTCTGACTCTATTTCCATGCAGGTATAACTCTTCTAAATGTCACTCACCTTTATACCTGGTTGGTTGACATGGCTCGCATGTAGTATATTTAGCAGTACAGGGTCCCCTTGTTAAATGCTGTTTAGATTAAAATACAACAGTAAATGTGTTTCTATTCAGAAGCTTTTAACCATATTAACTGCATTTAGTTACCAAATCCCTCTGGCTATATCTTAAAAAAAATCTGTATCTTTCCACATGCTTTAATTATATACATCAAACTATTCTAATATCGTGCTGCTGTATTGTATCTTAGAAGACAGTAGAAAGACAGTAGAAACTTTGAAAAAGTACCCCTAAGGAAAAGTAATAGCTGTTCTAACCTGGAATCAGGCTTTTACAGCATTTAGTGTTTTTTTTAAAACGTATTACTTACGGAATTTGAGTATTTGAACCCATACCGGCATTATCAGCTATGTCTTTATGATACCTTTACTCTTCAGAAGGATTATAAATCGCTATAAAAGTAATTGTATTTTTCTTGATTTTTTTTTTTTTTTTTTTTATGTTCAGACATTATGGATCATTGTAGTTTAGAACTGGTTATGGGGGCAAAAATCTGGGAGAGGCTAAGTTATTCAGTTAACTTTATTGGATTTGAAGATTTTGACCTGGCAGTTTGAATGTAGATACCTTTCTATGGATTTTATTATCACATGGCACATTTCACTAAAAAGCAATTTGGCAATTATTTTCTTAATAATAATTCTACTGCAGGCAAACATTGTTTCCAGTTAGAAGTATTGCTTAAAGTGCATGATCTCTTCTGTCCATAAATTCAAATTAATCATTAAATGAGTCTATAATAAAGCATGACAAAATGAATATTTCATTAGACAGTCTGGTTGAGCAGTGATAAAAAAACTTTTCTAACTTTCCCTTTTTATAATTTTTTCTTCCAAATGCACTTGTTTTGTAATTAAAGTAACCCTGTCACATAATCTAAATACCTTATAAAATACATCTGTTTTATTGAACCCAAAAGTGTACCGAAAGAGAAAACTGAGGCTTTGTAAATTTCTGCACTAGTATAAAGATGTAAAGCCTAACCTTTAAGTTTGTTTAAAGTACAAATTGCAACACAACATAGACCACTTAAGGTTTTAATGAGCATATACTTCTAATCAAATCCAAACACATTTTATTTATAAAATTAAGACTTATAAATTCCTTTTATACTAATAAAAATATTTTATACTGCTTTTTCAGACAGCAATAGAGATCTTTTGTCCCAGTGAACTCAGTGAGCAAGGACGATTCCCAACATGTGTTTTAATTTTGAATGTAATACATTACATGCCAGTAATTGGTTTTGCTTTTACCCTGCTGTTGTGCATTTGCTTATGTCTGACATAAGTAAAGTGGAAATGTGAATTTCATAAATGTTATTTTTCTTCTCGTACATTATAATACAGTTTTCAGTCTTTGAAATGTCATATAATTCTACAGGAATGTTTTTGTATGTTTCAGGATTTTTTTTTATAACACAATAGTTCATTATTTTTAGTAACACATTAAATATCTGAGAAGTCAAAATATTTTCTTCAAAACGTCACCTGAATCAAGTTGTTTGTGATTAGAAAATTGATCAAGTTTCTCTTTTCAGAAAAGGAGCTTATTTGAGGAGGTAGAACCCTAAGTTTAGATTCCTGTCTCTGAAAATGGTAACTTGAACTTTTGAAGCATGAAGAAAATGTCTCGATGGGAGGTGTTGCAAACTGAATTGCTTTGAAAATCTGGTCCTGAGGACTCAATTCTGTTCTCATTGAAATCAACGTAAAAGATGATCCATTAAGTTCAATGGAAACACAGTAGCAAGAGCAAGCTCATGTTCATTGTGTGTGCAGTTTTTTTCTATCTAAAAGATTAAAATAATCTATCGTTTATTATACAGACTCTTAAAACATATTTGTTTGTGGGGGTGGGAATCAGATGCATGCCTCTGACAAGTTTTAGACTCTTGTAGACATTTGCAAGTGCAGTTAGAACCTTCTTGATACACACTGGTTGCCTGTGCCCATCTCGGTCCACACACAACTATTTCTGGTTTCTTCACTTCCCAGAAAGGTTTCATAGCAGTTAGTTGTAGTAAAATTCCATAAAATTTGCATTATTTGAATAGAATACATGGAACTGCACAGTCTAGTCCTAGTCTAGTCTACAGTACTGTTTTAGAACCCTAAAAAGTTAGTGCCCTGTTGTACAAGGTACTGTAAAATGAATAATAGTCTTTCCAGAAAGCTAACCAATCAAGTCTTATTTAGGACAAAACAAGGGGTTTATTGAGGAGGGAAGACTGAAAGAGATGAAGCAATGATGAAACCAGATTTAGGAGAAAAAAAGCAGAAGTTGGCACTTGTCTATTGAAGCTATTGCAAAAAAATGCCAAAATAAATGCAACAAAATACATTTTTGATACATTCTCTTTCTGGTTTGTAAGCTGTTAACTTACAGAGTTAATTAATTCTCCATAGGTCTTTCTGTCATTAGCAGGAATTAGCAAGGTTCTACTACAATTTATTAACTCCACATTCTGGTAAACATGCCTAATTTAAATTATTATAACAAATGCTTTTTGAGTCTTCTCTGTGATCATAGAAAAAAAGAGTAGAAGAGACTTTGAGTGGTCATCTAGACCAGGGCAGACAAACTGGTGGCTGGCAGACCACTTATGGCTTGTGTGTGGTTAACCTGTGGGCTATGAGCATCCATCCAGCTGCCAAAGCAAGTAGTCAGGATCTTGGGTGTGCCCCTCCCTTCTCCACATTCAACCTCATCTAGCCTTAGGGAGCATGGTGGTGTGGTGTGGCACAGCCAGTGGTACTGGGTGAGCTGGCAGCATGAAGTGCCAGTGCAACCCAGTGAATCAGGGGAGCCTGGGAGCTGAAAGGCAGGGTGCTGCACCTTGCAGGGTCAGTGGGTAGAGTGTCCATCCCGTGAGTGCAGGGGGGTGGTGGGTACCCACCAGCCCATATATGGTTGGGGGGGGGAGCACCCACTCATTCATGGTATAGCAGTGTGGGAGGGGGTGCCTGTGTGTGTGCATAGTGTCCATCCACTCACAGTATAGTGGGGTGGGGATCACCCCCCCAACCCTTGGTGCAGCAGGGATTGGGAGCAGCCACTTGAACATGTGCACACCATGCAGCTGGGGGGGAAGGGTCCCGGGGTGCGTGACCCCTGACTACTTAAGTTGGACAGCCCTGATCTAAACTATGCCTTTGCTCCACAGCAGGATCAATTATTCCTAAACTATTCCTGATTGACAGACTGGATCCAGATTTGTCACCCAGCATTTTCCTGACTTGAGCTGTATTTTCTATTAAATGACAAGTTCAAAACATGCTATAAATGAACATGCAGTCTACGTTATAAAAATGCTCAATGATTTACGTTTATCTCAGTTGTTAAAGCACTGCAAAATGTATAGTTATGGAATGGGGATATACAGTTATGTAGTTCAGCATATGAAACACCTTTTCCTGTTACTAAAATGCATTAGTGGAAATAATTTAGTTTTTAAAGGTGTGGCTTAAATCATCAAAAGCTAAGAGCTTTTCAGTTTCTTTTGATATTTTGTTAGTGATTTGTTCACATAAACTTAATATACATTGCCCCTGCATTCTGTGTGTTATGTCAGCTTCTTACTACTCCAAGAGCATGGAGATATGTTGCATGTCTGTTACAGGACAGTTGGTTTTCTCCTGTGGCAAACTGCACGTGTACGTGACCACTAACCTCGAACAAAACCAGCCAATGTTCTGTGAAAAATTCACTAACCTTTTTTCCTGGTATTTGTAGAGAATGTCTATGCAGTTGTTGAAACACAGCGTCCTGAAGGCCAAGGTGGTTCTTTAGGCATCCTACAATGTACATCACCCAGCTGCTCTTGTACGGGGGCTGGCTGGGGTGGTGGTGGCATTGGCATTCTGGGCAAAACTCTGTAGGTCATAGGTGGCTTCATCCACCTATTATTTGGCCACTACAACAACTTTCTAACCATACTGTGCTCACCAGCCATGCATTTGAGGTCAGCCTTGGAATCAGTTTTGGAACCTGAGTTGGTGTCCAGACGAAAGTGGATATCTCCAGCATCCATCAACCAAATTTAATTTAACTTTACATTTGTACCCTTGTGTGATAGAGTTCAGGTAGCACTAGCTGTGATCTTCAAAGGCCCAATGGATGCAGTCTCCTAGGATATTATAAAACCTAGGTAGGGTTACAAAAGCGATGTGATAAGGCCAACAATCCATATTTGAGACCCAGGTTTCTAAACATGGTAGATAAATGGAGAATTAGTCCCTGTTGTTATCCTTGTACTTTGAACCTGATACTTAGTGCTTTCATAGTTTACCCTTTTGAAGACTTTCTGACATGGGCACAGGGATAGTTGAATTCCAATCTAGTTTAACAGGTACATGTCAAAATAAAAAGTAGTTTCACATCCACAGATCATTGAATTTTGAGGAGTCCATTTTAAACATGGTGTAGACTAGGGCTGCGTGAAACAGGCAGTATTTGATTTAGATTTGGATTCGGCCAAATTCTGGGGACAGCAATGAATCAACGAATTGAAGATCGCTGTCCTGATTCGATTTGGCTGAATCTGACTATTCGATTCTGATTCGGAGAATCAGTGATTCAGCCATAGACACAGCTTTCTATGTTTTCTTTACGTACCTCAAGGTACCAGGCACAGCTTGTGAAAGCTGAGATGGTGAGGTGGATGGAGCGTCCCACAGGAGCGTGCAGGGGAGGTGGGTCCCCATGCGCTCGGTAGTGGATCGGAAGTACTTCTGGTCCACTTCCTGGTCTGTTGCTGAGCACATGAGGGACCGCCCCTTGTGCTCCCATAGGATGCTCCATCTGCCCCACCATCTCAGTGTTCACGAGTGCGCCTACTACCTTGAGGTATGTAGAAAAAACATAGAAAGCTGTGTCGATGGCTGAATTGTCGAATCTCTCTGAATTGAATCAGAAGCTTCTGATTTGATTAAGAGAGATTAATGGGTTGCATGATTCGATTTGGATTCGGAGAGTCAGCTGCCAAATTGGGCTGAATTTCCTCTGAATTGAATCGGTCACTGAAGTTTTGCACAGCGCTAGTGTAGACCAGTGGTGCTCAACCTTCAAGCATTCAGACTGGAAGAGTGGTGCATAGCCCATCTGCAGGCCAGATCCAAGTGAGGGGGGTTAGGGCAGGGGATGCAGCCACAGAACAACCCCACACAGTGGCCTGGCCCTGTGTGCTGGTTCTGGCTGTGGAATAACTTTGTGTGGCATCATATTTGATATATAGGCCAGAGATTGAATGCCACTGTCTGTCTGTAAAGTCCTGGAGGCTTTCAAAATTCCAGCGTCTTAAGGATTTTATCAGTACTTACAATTTAGAAATTGTTTCCTCTTAGCAAGCATTGAGAGATCAAGAACATAACATTGGTATGTTTATAGATGCAGTTTGCAAGTAAGTTTTCTAAATATACTGTGTATGTTGTAGTTCTGATGATTTTTATAATTGTGATGCTTGCCTAATACTGATCTGCAAACTAACTATTAGATACAGCTCAAGATTTCGAGGGACAGATTTTATGACAGATGCAGCATTTGGTTTCAGTTCAGTTCTGATTTTAATGGAGTAAACTGTGCAGATTGAAATCCAACACCCAAAGGAAATATGGTTTAGTCCAAGTGAAATCTTAGTATTCTTCTAACACTTAGATTCTTGCTTTAACAATTAACTTATTTTTCTCAAGGACTATGTATTCATCCTCATGTAACTGTTTAAAAAACCTTGTAAAATCTGAGGCCCAGTGTTTTACAAGACTAAGGTCAATGGGAAGTGTTTAGTAGTTGTGGAAAACTGGCCATTTATTTAGAAGTTGTTTAGATACTCATTTATATATATGTTTTATTTATAGCTGAAGAGATTAGCATTTATTTCTTATTTGCCTTTAGCTTTTAGTACAAACTGAAATATACTATATGCTCACATTTGTACCAGTTGTTGGATGGCTTTAACACATGTAGTATATAGATGCAAATTAAATGATTAAATGCATCTTATCACAGAAGGGGGTGGGAGTGGGAGCTGGTGGACTGGGTGCCAAACGCTTGTGAACTTCGGAGAAGTGGGGATTTGAGGCTGGTTCTAAAATGACTTTTCTGCTTCAGCCGTATTCAGTACATAACTGGTATCACAGTAATGTTAGAAAGCAAGAATTATGCAACCTATTTTTTGTCTCACAGCTATGTGAAGAGTTAAAATACTCAGGTTGATAAAATTATGATCCTTCACCTTGTTCATAAGCATCTGACATGTAATTGTAGTTTATTATAGTTTTTCCAGGTAGCTGGATTTTGAATGTGGTTTCTGCCTCTAATTGCACAAAATCAGAGTGTTGCCCTGTTATCAGTTTAGAAAATTAATTTTACTGTTTGCTTATCTACAGACAAATACATTTCATAATGTGATAACACATAATTTGGTTGGTCATGGCATTAGTGTACAATAAGTATTGTTATAGCCTCATTAGTATTTATATAGTCTAGTATGGGGTCAACAATATTTTCGGGCGTAGTGCCAAAAACACCCTCAACCTTGACTTGTAAGATGTTGGCGTGCGGGGGTGGATAGTGGGGGAGCCATGAGGGTCCTGATCCTTGTTGTGGCAGCATAGCCCTGGACCCTTCACTGCTGTCTGCCCTGAGGTGCATGTGCCAAGTGAGATGCCTTCATGTGCCATGCTCTGGTACATGTGCTGGGGGTTGCCTACCCCTGGTCTGGTATGACTACTCAGGGAAAGTATCCAAACTTCCTTAGCATGTTTCAAAAACAAATATAGGAACCTGGCTAGGTCAAATGAATGTTTTAACTATTTTCTAAAAGGTCTGTTGTTTGTTTGTTTGGTTTTTTGGCCTTGTTTGTATTGGGGGAAAAAGATAGGAAAAGCTTCCTGTACTGGAGTGTGCCTTTTATTGAGTAATTTAATCCCTTACGCTCTGGACCACCCTCTTGAATTCCTGTTGAAGTCAATTTTTGTAAAGCCTGTACAAACTCAGGCATTAACTCATAAATATTTTCCATCTTTGGATTTCAATTGTGTTACCTAACTTATTTTATTATGTATATTACAGTGATGTTCAGTAGGGATGTAAATATCATTTAAAGAAATATTTAACATACTCTAATTATAATGGTTAAATGGTTAACTGATGATACAGGAGCTGCTGCTGGAATTTGCTCCTGTGGCCCTTGGTGGGGGCAGGGAGTGGGGCGCAAGCCCAGCTAGACAACACAACCCATGTGTAGCCCTGTGGTGGGAGCAAGGGAGCACCTGTGAATGATCAGCTAATTGCTTAATAGATGATGAGTCGTCAGGCCCCCTGCTGTTTTCCTCTTTAACCTCATAGTCTATGAGTATTAGTTCCCCTTGCCTGCCCCCCACTCCTCCTGCTACCTTCTGCTTTCTGCTGGGACACTACGTGGCTTCTCTTTGCTCCCACTCCCCCCTCTGTTCCCTGCCAGACTGTGCCCCACCATGTGCTAAACAATAACTGGTAAGCTAACTGGTTATCACTGGCCTTATTGCTTAAATGATTAATCGTTTAACATTTCAAATCCCTAATGTTCAGAGACTTCACTCAGGACAAGAGCATCACTGTGGGAGGTGCTATCTCAGTTCCTAGGCTGTAGCAGCACACCTTTTTGTGTTAGTTAAGTCTTCAAGGACAAATATTAACTTTTGTCTTTGCACCTTGTGGCCGTGCCTGTTTTCATAAATCCTCGGAACCTGTGCATGGGTTGTGCAAAGCTTCAGTCACTGATTCGATTCAGTCCGATTCGATTTGGAGGAGATTCTGCCCAATTCAGCAGCTGAATCTCTGAATCCGAATTGAATCAGAAGACCCATTAATCTCCCTGAATTGAATCGGAAGCCTCCAAATCGAATCAGAGATTTAACAATTCGGCCATAGACACAGCTTTATATGTTTTTTTCTATGTACCTTGAAGTACCAGGCATGGCTTGTGAATGCTGAGATGGTGGGGCAGATGGAGCATCCCATGGGAGTGCCCTGCACGCTCAGCAGTGGGTCCTCTTCTGGGTCTGCCGTGGAGCATGTGGGGGGCCCCCCCACACCCCCTGGCTTGGCAGCTGGCACCTCCTGGGTCTGGGGGGGGCACCTGGGGTCCCCCTGCGGCTGATTGCCGAGCCCGGCGGTGCGGGGGAGTCTGCCACCAAGCGCGTGGGGGACCCCCCTGCACTCCCATCAGATTCTCCATCCACCCCGCCGTCTCAGTGTTCACGAGCCATGCCTGGTACCTCGAGGTACGTAGAAAAAACATATAAACCTGTGCCTCTGGCCAAGTCGCTGATTTGCCAAATCAGAATTGAATCTTCAGATTCAGATTCGGCTGAATCAAATCAGGACAGTGATCCAAATTAGCGAATTGAATTGCTGTCCCCCGAATGGGGCCGAATCTGAATCTGAATCGAATGCTGCCTGCTTCGCACACCCCAATGGGAGCCTCAACATTTTAAGGCATGTAGGTAGTTTACCCTAAACTGAGGCCCTTGCAGGCCAGATTTTTCCATGGTGTTTAGGTGCCTAAAGATGCAAAGCAAGTGCTCTTGAAAATCCAGTGCACACCATCTGCATTTAGTAGGCACCTGAATACCTTTGAAAAACTCTTAACCTTAAGTGCTTTGGTGTTTCATTGTGCCTATTCATTGCATCAGCGCAACAAACCTCCATGCTTTATTTGTGTTGTATTGTCCAGGAATTCCCCCTTGTGAACCAGTGTCCTACTACACTAATTGCTTTACAAAATGTGATCTCTGCCTCTACTAGCGTAACTAGGCTTGTGCAAGTGGGGTGCCAATTTAGAGGAGAGATCAAAATAGTGGCCCATGGGGAGCTTGTGCTTCAGCTGCAAAAGCACACAAGATGGCAACAGCCCATGTACCATAAGACTCACAGGACTTGATGCCCCTTCCATTCTCTGGGGATCTCTGCATCTGTTCAGGGTGCTAAAATTCCTATTTACATCTCTGACTGCCTCTGTACCTTGATTGAATAAAGAACCAGATCAAAGATTTTACTCAGATTATTGATACACTGATGCACAAGCCCCAAGACCTTGAAGGATCAGAACTGGTGCAACAAAACATGCCTAAGCTAAAAGGCTGGTGATAAAGCTCTGAAGCACTGAGGTAAGGGACTCTAAGAGTAAGAACACTTAAGTGTAAAAATGTTGAGTCCTAGCGCAGTGAGGTCCTAGTCCATGATTGGCACTATTGTAATATAGATAACATAAGAGGGTGCTCATGCACCAAGGAAAATATATTGAGGCAGAGGTATAATGTATTGAGGAATGGAGGTAGGAACATTGAGCCAATGCTAACTGCTAAGGCAAAATGAATGTGGAGACTAGAATACTAGCTAGGAGCAAGAGATTATGAAGGGCAAGTGGTGAGGGGAAGAATGAGGGTGTAGCTAGGAGCTCGTTTGCTGATGTGGTCAAATGGACTGGCTTAGAAAGTTGCAAAAGCAGTAAAAGTATATTCTGTAAAGGGTCATGAAGTCTGCAGGAAAATTATTTGCACTCTCTCCTGATACTGAAATGAAGGACCAGAAATTCTGGTCTGCCAGACTTCTGCCAGTCTCAGTCAGGAAGGTAGAGACCTGAGAAGGAAGACATCACCTTAAAGGATATTAAAGATGCAGATTATTTTCTCCTTGCTGACTCTGCATACAATAAATAATACCATCTAAGATGAGGGTCCCCTAAATCTAAGATGAAGGTCCCCTCTCCCCCTTTAAAATGGGGAAAAAAACCCTCATTTTGGATTTGAGTACAAGGTGAGGTGGGCTGCTGTGACTCCAACTCTGGCCCTGACATGATGTTGGAGCCACAGCTGCTGCCTGTCCCTCTATGCCACTACTCTTCCATCTGTCCCCTCCACTATATCCTGTAGCTGCTGCCTGCTTGCTCCCTGTCCTCTGCTGCCCCCCCGCCCCCGGCTGCTTATCCTCCAGCAGGGCTCTAGTGCAGGGTATGCTTTGGCCTCAGGCTGACCAGGTAGTGGCAGTGGCTGCAGCTCTGGGCCCTGGCTGGAGCTGCCACTGTCTCAACAGCTGCTGTGCAGTTGGGCTGGGGCCAGAGCAACCATCTGCTCCATACCCCAGGGATGGAGTGGGGCTGGAGGCCTGCTAGGCAGGGGTCAGGTTACTTGACCATTGTACCTTGCCCCCGCCCCCACATTGCCTGCCCCCCTGCCACTGGCTTTACTGCTCCAGCAGCGGGGAGGACAAATTTAAGATAACTCTCCAGTAATTAGATTTAGTCTGTGGAAAATGATAGTATTTATTAATTTTTCATGTATAGCAACTAATAATATAGGGGTCATCTTAAAATTGGGAGTCATCACAATTTGTGCAGTAGCATAGTGCTAAACTCAAGCCTAAAGTGTTTGGCTTTAGCTTGATTTTTAGGTTTCAAGCAAGCTTATATTGAAATCCCACTGGTTGGAAAATCTTTTGTTTTTATTCCAAATTTGTATTCTTGGTTTGTGTTCTCTACTCCCCAGTTTTTACAAAAAGTATTTCTCCTGTTAATAAGAGAAACTCTACCATACACTTAAAAGTTTGGGTTCACTTTAAGCAAAAACGTAAATCCTGAGGATTAGAAAAATATTCCTTCTGGTAATTGATTGTGTAATTCTTTGTCTTAAATTAAGTATTGTAGCTTGTGTCAGTCTTCATGGAATTTATAAGGACTTCTGGTATGCTAAGCTAAAATGTCTCAAAATGAGGAGTGTTTCTTAAAGATAACATTCATTGTTAAAAGTCTCCTGTATAAGAAGTGCATGAATTTGTTTTCAGGGCATAACAATAGGTTATAGCCCTTATTTTGAAAGTAATTTTAGGGATAAGTGACCATGCAAAAAGAAAATTGCTCATAATCAGAAAAAAACAAATGAACTTGTTTATTTTTTCCTCCCCCCCATAAGAAGACATATCAGAACTATACTTTAACATATTAAAGAGAACATTTATTTTCTGTTTACTTCAGCTCTGCCACCTTTTCAGGCCCTTTCTGGTGGTTACTAATAAGTGACAGAATAAAACTGAAAATACTTTTCCTTACACTGCAGTTATGCCAGACTTTGAAGTGACATCTTCCGTAAGAATGTTGTATTATGCTGTATAAACATTTTTGTATAGATATTTTTTGTTCTTCATTATAATGAAGAACAATAGCTAGTGACAGAAACCAAAATACATGTTTATCTTGAACAAAAACATCATTGTCATCCTTTTTCTGTTTGCCTGAATTTGTAATGGTTTTCTGTAGTCCTGGCCTTCCTTAAATATGGAAGTCAAGGTATAGGGGGAAGGGGAAGAAATGGACATAAGGAATCATGGGGCATTTTTACATGTGCTCCGGGGGTGGCTCTTTTAATTAGAGCAGCTCCAAGAGCAATTCTAATTAAAGTGCTGCAGTGTCTCATGTATCAGCATTCCTGTGCTTAAAAATGGCAGTGGGAGTGCTGAAACTAAAGCTAGTTCAACAATCTTTAGTTCAAGCACCCTTATTGCCATTTTTAATCACAGAGATCCTGATATACGAGACACTGGAGGCTGCTGGAGCTCAGTAATCACCTGTACTCATGTAATCGCAGTGCATCAGAGCAGCCTCCATGCTCATGTACAGGCACCCATGATGTATAGAGTGGAGTGGTTTTAAATCAAGGTGATTTCTGATTTTAATTTAAGTCACTTTAAAAGTAATTGGTTTAGTTCAGGCTGAGGCTTTGTAAAATTGTATCAAGCATACACTACAGATGGAGCCTGGTTACATATTTCAACTTTCTTTTTTTCCAAGTTCAGTATATTGGAAGATGGTATTGATTGGAACTTCACTGTAGGCTATTTGTTTCTCACTTGTGTATGCTCGCCCACTAAAAAATTAATAACAGTAATGCTCTTGACTTGTCCTTTCCAGAATAATCAGACATTGTAGATATGAAACCTCTTAGCAGATAATATTTATGATTATGTAAATCTAAAATTCTACCAACAGTTAGAGAGCTAATTAAAGGAACAAGTACAAAACATCTACTTTACTTTTTCCGTTGTTATTTTCCACTGCTATAAATTTTCTAGGCTAAGTTTTGTTCTCAGTTGTATTGACATAAGTGCATTGTAGTTGCATAGACTTCAATGTAATTATTGTGTATCAAACCATAGCCTTCTACAGGTGTGTGTCCCTGATGAGCAATGTGCCGCTTCCCCTAGCTTAGTTCCTGGCTGATCTTCGTAGCAATTTAGTCTTGGGAAGGGGAGAGAAGACCAGAGGCAGGGCTGGCATTGACTTACAGGCAGTCCTCAGACTTGAAACACAGTTGGTTCCTGAAAACCATGTCAAGTCGAAATGTTGTAACTCGGAACCAGTTTTCCCATAGGAACGTTATAGATTGTAAGGCTGTAAAGGACCTTGGAAGATCATCAGGTCCAGGCCCCTGCACCAAGCAGGAAAGTTAACTGGGGGTCAAGTGATCCCAGCAAGGTAACTATCTAGATGCCTCTTGGAGATTTCCAGGGTAGGTAATTGTACCACCTCTGAAGCATAGGTGTTTGGCTGGGGGTGCATGTGCTCCCCCGATGGGCTCAGTGCCCCCCTAACAGCTGATACTGATGCTGTTGGTAGGGCTGGTGCCCCCCTGACAGGGTTGGTGGCTTCTGTGGGTGCCCCCCCAGATTCAGGACGCACCAGTCACTCATGCTCTGGAGGGAGCTTATTACAGAGTCTGGACACCCTGAGTGTGAGGAAGTTTTTCCCAGTGTTGAGCCTGAATCAGTCTTCCAGGAGTTTGTGGTCATTACTCCTAGCTTTCCCTTCAGGTGCCCTGGTGAATACTTGCTCACTGAGCCCTTGATATACTTCCTTAGTGTAGCGGTAAGCTGCTACCAGGTCCCATCTGAGCCTTATTTCTTCAGGCTGAAGAGTTCCAGATCCCTCAGCCTTTATAAATGGGGGATTGGTTCCTTTACCACTCTTGACACAGCTGCCTCCAGCTGGTAAATCTGTTGTGGTGTGGGGGTAGCAGATCAATGCCCCTGTAGTGAGGGAGGGATTGGGGCTGGGGCTAGGACAAGGGCTGGGGCAATGGCTGCCCAGCTGGGGTGGGGGAAGGGGTGGGCGGCTCCTGCTGCTGTGGGCTGGTGGTCTAGGAGCTGTTCATCTGGTGGCTTGTCCAGTGGCTCTCGCTGCTCCTGTTACTGGTCTGGGAGGTCATGGGGGGTGGGGGTGGAGATCTGGGTGGAGTGGGTAGGCCTGGGACTGTGCTCCAGGTGGGAGGCAGAAGGCACTGGGAGTGGGGGATATCCCTGGGGCATAGCCCCACCCCTTCCCCATGCTCCCCCTCCTGGAGGCTATGCCCTCCTGCCACTTGCCCAGCCGGGACGGGGCAGAGCTGCTGCGTTGCGTATGGACAAGCAGCGTGCAGTGGCCAAAGCCACCCTGGCCTCCCCATGCCTCCCGGATGAGCCATGGCTTTGTCCTGCCCCGGCTGGGGAAGCAGCAGCAGCGGCAGCAGCAGGACGTGTGGGGGAGCGTAACCAGATTGGGGCAGTGCAGGCAGCAGAATGGGGGCTATGGGGGGAGAGGGGCTGCAGCCACTCTAAAATTCACCCTAGCCCCTGCTGCCCGTCTGGGCTGCAGCCCAGTGCAGCCTTGGCTTTGCCCACCCCATACTGATCTGGGGGCACACGTCCCTCCCCATGTGCTGCCACCACTTGCTCAGCTGGGGTGGGGTGGGGGCGGGGGGTGCGGGGAGGCGGGGGTGGCTCCAGCTGCGCAACACCACTT
>NW_017729031.1:85287199-85326876 GCF_001723915.1 Gavialis gangeticus
CACTCTAAAATTCACCCTAGCCCCTGCTGCCCGTCTGGGCTGCAGCCCAGTGCAGCCTTGGCTTTGCCCACCCCATACTGATCTGGGGGCACACGTCCCTCCCCATGTGCTGCCACCACTTGCTCAGCTGGGGTGGGGTGGGGCCGGGAGGTGCGGGGAGGCTGGGGTGGCTCCAGCTGCTGCACACCACTTGTCTGGTGGCTGCTCAGTGGCTAGACCTCACCCTGGCTGGGTGAGTGGCAAGAGGGCATATCCCCCATTCCCAGTGCCTTCTGCTGCAAGACACACAGCCCAGCACAGACCTGGCCCCGCTTGCCCCATGCAGCTCTGCAGGCACATGCTCCTCCCATGCCCTCCTGGACTGGTGGCGTGCAGCGGCTGGAGCCGCTCCACCCCCTTCCTGTGCCCCCCCCACCCGCTGGGCAGCTCCTGGCCCAGCCCCAATCCCTGCCTGGCTGTGGGGGTGTTGATCTGCCCCTCCATGCCCCACCACAACAGACTTACCAGCTAGAGGCAGCTGTGTCCAGCATTATAAAGTCGAAACCCCATCGGAACCTTGAAACAATGTCATAATTTACAAAGGTTGTAAGTGCCGTTTGTCATAACTCGAATAGTCCTAAGTTGTGGACTGCCTGTATTTTGTATCCTGTTTTGATTCCTATATTATGCCCATCGCTGTACTCTCTCCAACCCCCAGCTACCAATAATCTGTCCCAAGGAAGTTGGAACCTAAGACTTTCTCCTATTCTTTTAAATGAGGAATTTGTGGGAAGGCTCCCTTAAACCCCTTCCCAAAAGTCTTTTTTTGTGGAGGCAGCAATCTGGCTTTCTGTTTAACCTTAAAGAGAGAGAATATCAGGCAAAACTTCTTCAGTGTATCCAGTGGCTTTTCACAGTTTCTTAACGAAATTTAGTGTTATATGTTTTTAGTATTTTTTCTGCGAATGGTAATACAGCATTGCTTCTTTAATCTAATAAAAGTGTTTAAACTTCTGGTCTGAGACTTGGGTGCTCTGTAAAATTTATGGTGGGTATGTATCACTTCATCCTTGTGTTGTATTAAATGTGGTCCATTAAATCTAAAGTTAAATCAGTTCCTGTGAGGATATCAGAAAAAGGTCCTGTTGGCTTGCATGGAAATCTTCCTGAATCCACTGATATTTGTCCATTTAGCTAAAAAAGTAAAGCTGAGAAATGCGACTAATATATGTAATGATATTAACTGTTCCTGTATGACCAGGTGTAAAGTGAGAATAAATGGTTAAAAAATTCAGTAGGTAGGCATTATTACTTAATTTTGCCTGTACGGACATTAGAGTATATAAAGCTTAAGTAATGTGTAAATTCATTTAATCATTCATTGGTGGAGGTAGGATTAGAACATAGAACTCATTATTCTTGTATGTCACCGCTAGATACACTTGCTTTTTTTAAGTTTATTTCCTTCGTTTCGTCAAACAGAACTCACCAAGTAGTATTTTTACTTTACTTATACAGAATCTGTACATCACATGCTCATTAAACTGATAGTTTAAATATGATGGTTAAAAGATCTGCATATTCTCTGTGTCTGTGAGACGCATCTATAATTTTGGGTACATAGCCATGAAAGATGCATAATCTACTCATGATTTCACTTGGGAGTCTGCACAAGAAAATAACTAATCCGTATGATACCTCAGCTTCATAGGCAGATCTAGGATTTGGAAAAGCCGGGTGCAGATGGTGTAGCATATCATGGCGTATAACACACACATTTTTCTCCGGTTACAGAGAAACTATTTGCTTTACTAATATGCTAGGGGGCTTGCACTATATTATTTAGTTTAGGATCTAAGCAAAACCAAATATACCTGTTGAAATATGCATTAATTTGCTAGATTGTATATAAAGTTTAACCCCCCCTACAAATTTGGCAAACAATAGTCAAAACAGTCAAAAGAGATTGAATCATTAGTCCTGTTGTAATTATAGTTAAATGTACATTTCTTATTCAGATTTGTAAAACAAAAACTAGCCTTCTTGGGCATCTTAACAGTGCATCCAATATTACACTATTGGTTCTTTCTATACCTCAGTTAATATTACCACACCTGAGTTAAGGTTTTTAGCTAGAGCTAAAAACAGCTTACAGGGATTTGAAATAGAAGAGAGACATTACCAGGAATGACTAAGAGACAGCCAATTGCAGAAGAAAAGATAGTTTGACGAGTGGAACATCAAGAGCATTAAGAAAGATAGTGTCATTAACATCTGTGGAGTGGAAAGAAATTAGCAGGACTCAGGGAGACGACAATGAGCCATGAAGTCACTGGACTCTTTCAGCATTGCCTAAATAGAAATGCCACAGCCCCTCCCAGGTATTTGGATTTAGAATTTGGGTGGGGCAAGAATCAAAGGGGGCTGCATCACTCGTGCAGTTCAAAATTTGGACTAGATTAACATTTTTCAACCTGTGGGTCATAACAATATATGAAAGGATTGTGGACAAACTTCAAAAATGGATCAATAGACTTTAAAAATGGATTCTCCTTTAACGGAGAAAAACTTGGGAAACCATGGGTTTTCCTTTGCTGATTAGCAGAGTTCCAGCCTGCAAGGGGCTGTTTGGGGCCCCCCATGCCGACACCCCCTCCCCCACACACCCACCCCTAACCCCTCACACTGGGGTGATGGGGTTTGGGGGTGGGGGGAGCACCAGGTCCGGAGTGAGGGGCACTGGATTGGGACTGGCCATCAATGCTTACAGATCTGTCCTGGTACAAAAAAGATTGAGAACCACTGGACTAAGTGACCTTTGGAATTCTCTTCCAGCCAGGGTAGAGTGATTTAAATCAAGTCAATTTTAAATCATTGATTTAAATTGTGATTTAACTCAGTTAGCCAAAAGCCCAATTTAAATAATTGCTTTGTATCAGTTTTTCCATTGTGTGTATATATACATATATTTGGTTTTTTTAGAGAGAGGTGTATTTTCATGGGTTGATACAACAATTAGAACATGTTGATTTACAACTAAATACAATTTTTACAGTATATTTGGTGTATGTTTCCTATGCACGTATATAGGTTAACTTATTTGGATTGTTAGAAATCCTATATTTTAGTATGCTATAAGGTGGTAAAATATTTAAATATTTCTTATTCACTAGATTAACTTTTTGCTCATTTGTATCAAGCTACATTAAGATGGCAACCTGAATTTAATTAAACACACAAACCAAGCACTTTGAATGTATTAAACAAAATGTAATGTTTTGGATATAGAAACACTGGATACAGAAACTTTTTAAAAATCAAAACATGGTGCATATTTACAACTAATGAATTTATTAAATGCTAGTTTCAACTGTTACAGTATTAGAAGTATGACCTGTGGTTAGTGAGTTAAACCAATTATTTAAGGTCACCCCAGGGAAAATTTTCTAAAATGCTTAGGTGAAGGTCAATTGGATATAAATTCCTATTTGCCTAATTCTCTTTAAAATGAAACAGTCATTTTTTTTACCAATTGTGACAGGGTGCCTGAAGCACCCTGCCATGAGAACAAGAGAGAGAAGCAAAAGAGAAAAAACTTGCCTCGAGGAGCAGGACAAGCTGTGGGCAACCTGGATACAGAAAGTGCTGCACTTCTGTAGGTTAAGGGAGCTCAGTGATTAAAAACCAAACCAAAAAATAGGTACCAACAAAAGAAAAAAAGGTGGAGGGCAGTAGAGTTCTGGTCGTGTATCAGAGCATCCAGTTATGGTAGTGGTGAGAGAGAAGGAAGAATACTGTAGTGCAGGATGTCTGGAAGACCAGCCAGACCTGTGTCTTGGAATACTTGGTGCTCCCTCTGTAATATAAATTGACTTCATTTAGTAAACAGGTCCAAAAGAGTACTTGATTTTCCAGGTGCACATTTGAACTGTTCCAGGAAGCTTTTAACCAAATTAACAGGCTTTTATGTCTGTCCACTTCAGATTTAAACTGCATTTAAACCAGTGTTACATGTGTCCATACTCCTGTCTCCCACAAAGGCCTTATGAGGGCTACTGCAGGATGTGGGATTCAGGAAACCCTTTTATCAACTGCAAAGTTGGGGAAAGGTACAGTCAGTTGGAAACAATGTTGCACTGTTGATGGAGCAGATTGGGATGGGGCAAGAAAAGACTGAAGAGGAGTAGGATTTGGCTGTGTAAAGTTTATCACTTTAATTACTATAACACATTTTAATTTTATTTTAAAAATATTGTTATCCTGATTTATTTGAGTTTGTGTAGTGTATATATACAGGTAATTGAATAATAGCCCAAAATAAAGTCTTATTCCTGTATATTGTGTGTAGACGGGGGTGGGGATGAGGTGTGTATGTGGGATTTGTTGAGAGGATGAGGGGTTGTGAAAGGGTGTGGGGTTGTGTGGTTGAGTGTGGGAGTGTGCAGGGGTGGATGTGGGCCCCCGACTGCATCATGCTTCTCCCCCCACCCCTCTGCCATGGTGCACAGCCTTCGCTGCCTCTGGTGGCGGCAGCAGCAGCAGGCAGTGGGCCCTCAAGTCGCCCCTGGCTCATGGCAGGCAGAGCCCCCAGCGGCATGCAGTTCCAGCTGAATCGCAGGAGCTTTATGTGGGCATGAAGCCAACCTGGCTTGGCCTGCTGGTGCATGCCTTTGAGCCAGACCAGGCTAGCTCTGTGCCAGTATGTGGGGCCCCCAGCACTACAGGTGGGAGCCTCACACCATCAGGCCAGACTGGCTCCACACCTCCATGTGGGGCTTCTAGCACTCCAGTGGGGAGCTGCACATGGAGGTACAGAGCCCACCTGGCCTGTTGGTGCACAGACCAGCAGCCATGGGGAGTTGCATGCCATCAGGCCAGTAGGCTTCATGCCTCCATGTGCAGCTCCCTGCTGGAGTGCTGGAAGCCCCATGTGGAGACACGGAGCTAGCCCAGCCCAGCCCAATGGCGCACAGCTCCTGCCTGAAGTGCCAGGAGCCCCACGTGCTGGCATGGAGCCAGCCTGGTCTGGTTTAAAGGTGCACGTCAGCAGGTTGGGTTGGCTTTGTGCTGCCACATGCAGCTCCCAGGATTCAGCTTGACCCATGCACCACCAGGGAGTTCTGCCTGCAGCAGGCCAGGACTCGCTGCCTGCTGCTGCCAGTGATGGCAGGGGCTGTGTGCTGTGGCAGGGCGGGCCCATACCCACCCTGCCTCCTGCAAGCTTCCCTTCCCACTCACCAGCTGTCCAGTTGCATGCCATTGTGCTCAGTGCCTCCATATGGGGCTCCCAGATGGAATGCCAAGATCCTCACGGAGGTGGAAGCACAGCACCCGCCCTGTTCAGTGGCTCACAACCTCTGAAAGCCTGTCTCCCACCACCTTTCAGAGGGGCAGCTATGGGCCAGTGAAAATGTTTTTTTGGAGGGCCCTGCAGGCTGTGTAGAATGGCCTAGCTGGCCAAATCCAGCACGCAGGCCATATTTTACCTGCTCCTGATATAGAGGCTTTCACTTCCTTGCATCAATTTATCTCTTGAAGTTGTTATATGGCACCCATGTGAATGTTACAATGTTACTTCCATTGTGACAGCATTAGTCAGCCTCACCCCACATAATCCCTGCCTTAAATAATTTCGAAATTCTGTATAAGATGAGAAAAACACGTGGATGCAGAAAACAAGAGTACAAGAAGGCAGTGAGATGATACTAATCAGTATGATCTGCAGTGGTCATCACAACATAGCTGCTGCCCCGCTGTTGTAGGTGTTATATCAGAAGAGATGACAGATTTGATGGGGGACAGCATAATAACTTGGCAGACAGTGTATATAAGATAATCCTGATTATAAAATGACCCCCCAATAATTCGATTTTATATATGTGAAATTTATAAATTTGTTATAATTTTCCAGCTGTAGATTCTAAATTTTGGAGGTTTGCCTTGAATTTGCCCCCTTTCCACTGCTATAGCAGGGAAAATCTGGGGGGAATTGGCAGGGCCAGGGGAGCATGGGTTAGGACAAGCCCTTGATCATGGCAAATGGGTCCCAGTACGAAAAAGGTTGAGAACCACTGGGCTAGGTCATGGAGAACCTTAAAAGTGAAAGCAAGTAGTTTTGTATGTGGTATAAGAGAGAAAGAGGAGCTGATTTAGAAATGCAGAGATGGAGGTAGTGTGGCTGAAGTGATAAGCGAGAAAAATGATCTTTGCGGGAGTGTTTGGAATAGATATAAATGGAGCAAGCTAGGATATGCAAGGCCAGAGAGAGAGGTGGTTGTGGTTTTCAAGATTCCAGGTGATGAGAGCATGAATACATCATCCTATCTGAGCTGTCCCTAAAACTGAGGTGTGTTCATAAGATATATTTCACATAGCCTGTTTGTACATATGTAAGTTCTTGACCACCAGGTCCTAGAAATTAAAAAGCTTCCTTGCTTGCATTTCTCCCAGTCATTTATCAGAGTCCTCATTACACATATAAGATTCTGTAAATAAATCACTAGTCACTAGCATGCTGGGCTTTTACAGAAAATGGAATTCTATTCCAAGTCTAGTCACTGGCTACAGCTCGTGTTCTGCCTAGAAAGAAAATGTTGTATTCCGTTTCCATTCCCTTTTTCTATTTATGTGGTTACTCTCCACAAATTGAACTGTGTATGTGATTTATTATTCCATTTCCTGTGATGTTGGTTTTTTTTATTAAGTACAACAGATGTGCAACTGGAAGGTTAGCTGATACTATAAACTAAGCAGAAGCTTTACTGCATGCAGGTATTTTTCTACCGTCCTAATTTTGGGATATAAAGGACTAGCTCTTGAACTTATTGGATAAATAACTTGGCTGAATTAATCAGCCTACAGTTGATTTACCAGCAACAAATATTGCTACCAACAGTATAATTTTGGGGAAACTTAGAGGATTTGACTTATAAGGTCACACACATATGAAACCTTGGGCCACATCCAGACAAGTGTGGATATTTGGTTCTCTGGGAACAACTAGCAGTGGGACACCTTGTGCCACTGATAGTTGTCTCGGGAATGCCCATGCTACATGCCCTCTGGCATACAGAGGGTTACCCCAGGTGGGGTAGGGGAGGGTGGATCAGCAACTGTGCTGGCTCCAGCAGCGTTACCCATGGTTCTGGAAACTGGGGGAGCTGCAGCCACATCATTCCTGCAGCTTGGAGCCTGACCAGCAGCCAGAGCGTGGAGAGCCAGCTAGGCTCCGGTTTTGGCCAGCATGCAGTGCCTCCATGTGTGCCACCCTGCTTTTTTTTGTGTAGGGGTTTTTTAACCCTTGGATCTCCAGGGGTCAAACACTTCCCCTCCCCACCTTGCACCATGGGAAACGCCTGAATGTTTAGCATGTGGCACTGCAGAAAGGTTTGCAGCACCACATACAGCACAGCCGCATTCGTCTGGATATGGCCTTAATCACCAACCCATTTGAAAGGCACTATTAATATATAGGAAATGGTATTGATTTGAAGCTTTCTTTTCCTGAAATATTTTAAGTATTTTAGATAAATTAGAAACTTAGGCCAGCTTTTTAAAAAAAGCTGGATGTCTAACTGTAGGCTCCTCTGTCAGTATTTTAAACATTTAAATATTCTCTTCTTTGCTGAGCACGGAGCAGCAACCTGTGAAACCAGAGGCATTTAGGATCCATTTTACTAACTTTTTGTGGTTCTTGAACAGCTTGACTCTTCTCTGAATTGTTCTGCATAGAGCAGGTTGAAAACCTGTAGTTCATAGGCCAGATCTGGCCTTCCAAGTGATTTAATTTGGCCTGTGAAGCCAGGACATCGGTAGCAGTTCAGTAGCAGCCAGGTCAAAAGCATATTGGCAGCATTTTGGCTGCTGGGGAAGCACCAGGAGAAGCCAAGTCGCAAGCAGCAGCCTGCCTCCAGCCAAGCTGCTCTATTTCACCCTGACACTCCTAAGAGGTTGCAGACCTCTGGCCTAGAGATTTCTCTTTGTATTCTGCTGGGATTGGTTGGAGACATACTCAACCTGCCTGTATTTAACCAATTGTACGTGGTCCACAGCCAGTATATTTGGAGCCCTTTCTAAAGGGGAATGTTTCAAAAGGACAGCTGTTGTTAAGTTCTAATTGTTATGTGTGAATGAGCTGAGAGAGATTTCAATGCAACTAAAAAAAAACAACCCTCCAATTTTAAAATCTACTTCCAGGGTTAAAGTTGTAGCAATTTTGCTATATTTGAATTTTTCTCAGATTGCTCACACATAACAATTAGAACGTAATGGCTGCTACCCTTTTGAAATATTCTTCTTTAGAAATGGCTCTAAAATTATGTGTATCCACACCCACTGTTCTTGCATTTCACTTGCTTATTTTGGACAATAAAATTAGATTAGCCAGTTCAGTCTTCTTGTCCTCATGCAGTGATACTGTGTTCTTGTTTTATTTCCAAATCAATAGGGAAATGTTTCATCTCCCATTTTCCCTCACTTTCAGTTCTTTTCCTTTGATCCCAAAGCCACTAAAAATTAAAAAGAAAAAAAAGATAGGAAAAAACCTTGAATTGGAAGTGTTTTCTTGTAAATAGCTCTTCCTTTGTTTTAAAATAAAAAAAACCCGAAGTGCTTATTTAAAACCACTCAATATTGCTCTTTTAAAGAAGAACGTAGGGAACAAGTGACCAGCTCTTTTTTTTCTTGACCTGAGTAAGGAAATTGAGGTGTATTGTATTTTGAATCAAAAGGTTGTCAAAGACCTTCTCATATATCCCTTAGGCTCTGCATTTTCATCGTGTGGTCACTTAAAAGGCAGTGCTCTTTCCCAGCACTCTTACTTTTCCCTATTACTTTGCTTCCCAAAATGTTTAATTCTGTCTCAGGATTAGAGTATGGGTCCAGCTGATATAATAACTTGTAGCATATAATGTTGGAATGGTATTGTAGCCATGGTGGTCCAGGAACTATGGAAGAGGCAAGGATTTTTATGGGTGATCTCTTTTATTGGACCATCTGCATGGTTGGGATAGGGATAGACTTAGACAACCTTTCAGATGCAAAGGATTGTTCATCACATCCTCATAAATAAGCTTCACATTTGAAAGCGTATGTAAGTCAATCCCAAACATGCAGCTGGTCCAATAAAGGATATCGCCCACAGAAATCCTTGCCTTTTGCATAACTTGTAGCATGACATCTTCCCAGCTGAGTTGGAATGGACTGTTGTACTAAGAACAGGTTCATTCCTGTTAGAAAATGATTGAACCTGGCAGAACACTGAAGGTGTGCAGGACAGAGTATTTCCAAAAGGCATTTTCTTTTAGTTTTCTAAATAGGGTTGAGATTTAAAGCTTGATTGTCCTTAAACTGTGGTAAGAAGGAAACAAGGGGATTGTTTAATATTAGCACTTATATTAAGGAAAGCAAAGGTTTACAAAGGAGTACAAAAGCTCTGGTATTTTCCACAGAGATAAGATCATTCCTCTAACATAAACAGAAACCAGCTTGTGAAAATTCATCAATTTCTCATCGTACTACTTCACAGAATCTCCTGTGGAAGAATTGGTCCAATGAGTAAAGATTATATTTTTTTAACAAATTATCCTATATTTATGCCACTTGAAACAGGCAGTGCAAGATTAAAGAGGGACCCTTGCCATTGTCTTGCATATTATATTTAAATATATGGCGAGTAGGATTTTTAAAAATATATTCTTTGTAGATGGTGGGAGATCTGAATAACTTCATGTTACCTGATATGGAAAAACATTTTTTGTCACTGTATCTCTTTCTTCCCCACATCCAGAATCCTCTGGGAGTTACTTAAACTATCTTCTCCAACTCAGGTTAGAGAGTGAAATTGAAATAATGTGTTACATGAACTGAGAGGCACTTTGGGACCAGGGCACAAATTAGAGCTGTCACAAACATTTTACAGTGGCTGCAGAAAATATAAGCGAACAGGATGCACTAAACATCCTTGAGCATGAGGGAAAATTAGTTTTATTACAGAAGCAGGTTGCTGAATGGTGACATTCATAAAAGCATCTCATTTTCCCTTTTCCTCTCATTTAATTTTTATTTTTAAAGAGACATACCATTAATTAAGCAGAGACTTTTTATTCCTTTGTCAAGTGAGAGAAGAATTTCATAGTACATTAGTCCCAAATGATTGCCAAATATGCATCTCTCAGTTTTATGGGCATTTAAAAATGTGTTGCTCAGCCTCCATGATGACAAAGAAGCAGCAAAGGTTGCAGGTGGTAGCTTGTTTGCTCAGTTTAGCATGTAACAGTTTTCTTTAATGGTATTTTTAGTTGCTGAATATTATGGGATTTTATATACATGGTAAAACTGCAAACTTAGATGTCTATATATCACAGAAGTTGTTTGTATGTTGGGTTCTTTAAATTACAAACTGGTAAATATTTCTGAATACACATATACAAATATTTTATTTGATTTTGAATTTTAATTTTGCATCATTTTCAGAATTGCTCTTTAACTGTGATGGATTTAAACATAGATAGGCTTAAAATACGGAAATGCATGAAGCCTGAACTATAATCTTAATATACTTTGATTTGGCCCAACATAGGTTTTTTATGTGTTGGAAATGTTAGCAGTATTTTTTTCATTTGATGTTCAAATGATGTTCTTAGATTTATCAGGAGTGTAAAACATAAAGAAAAAGAAAATTCAAATCACTGGGAAATTTAATAATAGAGTAGCTGCATTGTATCTGTGAAAGCATTTAACCAGTTTGTGAGTGAATTGTCCTATTATATGTCCCTAGTTTGGGTGCTAGAATATTTTATTTTATTTTGTTCTTTCAGTACTACAGTACGCAGAGTACCCAACATGCTCGCTGGGCAAGCAGCAGAGCAGTAGTGGTGCAATCAGTAGGAAAAGCTTCATCCTAAATGCATTAGTTTCACTTTCATCCATTGTACGTAATGGCTGAAAAGGCTTAGCATAATGTTAAGTCCTGTGGTTTCATTAATAGTAGAAATAATAGTAGCAGTAAGTGGCTTAGACTAATAAGCAGTGGGAGTAAGGGAGAGATATCTTGTGTACAGCAGAGCATCATTCGGTTTTTCAGTCCGTGTACTACATAATCAACACAGGTTGATTGTCAGCAGGTAGGTATTGCTGACTCCACAGTGTCTCAGCTTGTCAGTTTGTATTGTGTACCCTGCCTGTTGGAGCAGCTCGTTATTCCACAGAGACGGCTGCTATTATCTGCCTAATGGAACTTTCCTGTCTCTCTGTTGCTAGATGTGTGTAAACCGTGATTAAGATAAAGGAATAGCAATAGAATCGGAGGGTGTAGATGTGCTCAACTAGCTGTGATGTTTTCCTTAACATAAAATTTATTTACTGGTTTGCTGTTTACAAGGTGGTGGTCAAATATTGTAGAGACTCTTTCTTGTAGTCTATAGGTAATGCATAAATGAAGAGAAATTAATTCTGTGCAAGAAAATGACCATCTTTCTATTCCCTGACTGCAGAATTGCCTTATTAATTGTCATCTGAAAATAATTTAAAGAGTAGAGGTGGTTAGAGAGAGGGAGGGGTGGTTAGCCATATTAGTTTGAGGGCATGGTAGAGATGCACTTTATAAACTAAATCAGAGATGCATAAGCTTTCATGAGCTTGCTTCAGATGCGGTGAAAGGACTAGCACAGAGCAGTCTACCCAAAAAAGAAAGCAACTTGAATACAAAAGATGGGGAGGGAATGGTGGGGGGTAAGGAAGGGGGGCAATGCTGGGAGAAGCAGACAATTAGTAAACCCACAGGGGCAGAGTGGTGCAGGACAACACAGCTTGTAGTACCAGGGGAGTTGGCAGCTTATAGAACCATTGGGCACAGTGTGAAGGGGGAGCCTGTGGGGAGCTGCACATGAGGCAGGATGCTGCTTTGCATAAGAGGAGTGGGTGGGGGTGCCCTTCCTGCCCACATGGTGTATCAGGGTGGGGGATCACATGCCCATTCACACATGTGGTGCAGTAGGGTGTGGGGTGACACTGACCTGTACATGTACAACCAAGGGAGGTGTGCAGCCCCTATCTTGTGGAAGTGCCACTGCTGTGCCTCACAGGGCCTGTGGTTCCTGACCACTTAGAAGTTGGGCAACCCTATTTTAAAGAATTTTCCATTATTGCTTTTTTCTTTGATTTCTAGTCTTGTATGGGAGAAAATCTCTCTGTGTCAGTCTTTAGATAGCATCAAAGATGGTATTAAATTCTTTTTCGAAGGAAAAACATGAATAGGTTTAGATGGTTTTGAACTGTTTTTGTTGAAGTCCATTCCTGTTTCCTTCAAGACAAATCAGGACAAACACAGCAGAAGGAAGAAAGGATAGAAAAAGAGCATGCAGCTTCCATCTTTGATCTTCACTTCTCCTTGCAGTCTAGCTGTTAGGAAATTACAATTATGACATATGGCCTTAACAGAGAGAGGTAGTTAGCTGTGTTAGTCTGAAGTCAGTCAAAAAACAACGTTGATGTGCCCATCTGCTATCTGTCGGACAGACAGGACAATTACTGCGTACAAGAGTGAATGAACACTAATCTGTCAAAAGCTGCAGAAAGACGCACAAACTTGTGGCAGAACACTTCAGCCTCCCTGGACACGCTATTGCTGAGCTCAGGCAGAAAAATTTTAAACAGTTGGAACGGGAATTGCAGAACAAGAAATCATCCACAATCTGCACTGCGTTAAGGATGATTTAAACATGGACTGCAGATTTTTATCCTGTTACTTGGATTATCTTTCGTAACCTGTTTTTTCCTATGGGTTCTTTGCTTGCATGCCTCTCACAGTGTTCCTCTTTCCACGGACCCTGTGTTCCTTCCTATTGTTTCTAACCACTTACTCCACTTTATACTTTGCTCTGTTCTGCCCTTTCACAGCTTCTGATGAAGGCCAGGTGCAGACATTACAGTTTGTCCAGTTTAGGTGTTTGGAAACTGGTCTATACCTGTAAGAGGACAGAAGTTCGGAGCACGTAGACTGGTTTAAAAATGGTGGGTCCCGTTCTAAGATAGACCTGAATCAAAGACATTTCAGACTCAGCCAATTTAGGTTAAACCAGTCTGTCAAACCTCAGTACCCGATCCCCTCCCAGTTCAATTTAGGTTGCTGTCAACTGGCAATCCAGGGGATTTTGCATCCCCCTTCTTTCCCCACCATCATTATCCTCCCTTGCAAGGAGATGGGCTAGTATTTGCCAGGTGCTTAGCTGCTATGGACTGTCAGAGATGCAGATGGGTTAGGGGGCAGGGGAAGCTTGCACCAGCTGAAGGGATATGAAAGCTCCTTAGAAGAAAGGACTGGACCCTCGGAGCCTGATCCTTCTGTAGAGCTGGGGTAATATTTTTTTAATGCATCTATCATGTTTGGTGTGGTAGTACCTAGGGGAGATTGGGGCCCTGTTATGCTAGGTATTGTATAAATACTGAATAAGACTCAATTTTTGTCCTATTTACAGTTTAAATAAATCAGACAAGTATAGGGGGAGACAGATAAAAAATATGTACTAACAGAATGAACAAAGAAGTGGTAGAGAACATCATGATGTTAGTTCTATGATATTTTTAGTTTAGCTGTTTAAATTCTTTCACAGGGTTTGTGTGTGCAGGTGTTAACTAGTTGGAAAGAGAAAAAAGGGAGTTGATAGAAGGAATTGCAGCAGACAGCCAGTTAGTACAGGAGAGATGTCAGTATATGTCAATCCCTGCTTGAAATAATTTTTGCAACTGTCATGCCAGCTCCACTCTGTGGATAGCTCCTCCATTACAGTTTCTTCACCAAAATCCAACTGTTGAGGCTGGAGTGGGGGATACTCCTAGACTTCTAATGCTGCCAAAATAGAGTTGTTGGCTGTTAGGCATACCCCACCCCCAAACCCCTTCTGTCAGCACAGACCCTTCCCCTTGTCCAGCTCTAGGGCTTCCATGAGTGCCCCAGAGGGGGTCACCGTGGCATGCGTGGCAGCCTGGCTGGAGGTGGCAAGGGGGCAGTGTGCCATAGTGATCCTTTCTAGGGCTCTCCTGGAAGCGTAGGGTGGTTACAGCAGAGGGTCTGCAGTGACAGCAGGGGGTTGGGAGGTGTGTGCCTGACATCCAGTCAGGGATGGCCCCTGCTTGGCTGCCCTTGGCAATCTCTAGCATACTGGGAGGTGTGCAGGAGCCCCCCCCCCCCCACACACCTTTTGGCTTCAGCCAGTGCTGGCACTTGCCTGCCCCACTCCCCTCCCCAAGGGCGGACATGTGTTCCATTTGCTTCCAATCCAATCTGTGCAGCTTAGAGATATCCTCATAGATTGGATCGATTCTGCCTCAGGCTTTTTGAATATCTGTATGTAACTGAAGTGATCTTGGGTTCACAAAGCTTTTGCTCTTTCTCTCTGTGTATTTTATTTAATTAATCTATAAAGGTGTCTCCTTTGGATAGAGACTTAACTTGTGCAGCGTTTTTAAGATGAAGTCAATGCTTCTATCTAGAAGAACTAACTCTTGAAAATGTGAAACTAGGACTCCTGCTGCACTCCCTCCCTAATGTCTGGTTTTCCTTTCCCCACCATCCTCTTATTCCTTCCCCTGTGTTGCTTCTTCCTCTTCTTCTTTTCTACTTTTCTTTTTCCCTTGCCAAGACAACTCTACCTTTCTTTTTGCAGCAGTTATGTAAGAAACCATGCTTAAGTACCAGCTCAATAAAAAGTTTGCTGTAGTTTCAGAGTGACGATTAAAGCCATAAAGAAGGCAGGGTAGATATGCACCTTTATAGACTGAAGTGTCTTTATACTACAGTATAATAAAGGAAAATTGTACAGAATGGCAGACAGCTTTAATATCTTTGTTTAGTGAAATAAATGTCATAACTCAAAAAGAAGTAGAGCCCCATGAATAACTGAAGTCATTATATGAAGGTGTTTATTAGACTGGGGCCAGTTTTGAAGTCTTAAAGAACTTAGATGGTTGTAACTAGTCATGTTTTCACAGAATCCAACTTTTCAAAGCAGCTCCAAAAATGTGTGTCACATATACTATGTCATGGATTTAGAAGCTGTAGAAATCATTGAAATCAATGAGAGGAAGAATGACAAATTGTAATCAGTCGTATCAAGAACATGATGTTTTAATTAAAAAAAAAAACCCAACAAAGCAAAGTATATTTGGTCTGAGTTGCTTATTTCCTAGAGGCAGGCTTTATATATAGCTTTGATTTAATCTAGTTCAAGTTCCCTTTCATTCTTCATTATTCATCAGGATCTCCTAGCTTCTTCACAACATGAGTAGATGAGGAAAGGACAGTATTGCATGCTATTTATTTTAAATATATAGTTTGAGATAAATATTGAGACCTAGCTTCCCTGGGCATAAGCAAATAAAAGTCACTGCACCAAGTACCCATGGAAACCTAAAGGTAATAAATAAGAAGTAGAACAAACAGGATTGGACCCACTAAGCCCAAACTACCATTTGGCAGTAACACATTCACTTCAATGTGGCATTAGTGTTGTATTTCTAAATTCCTAGCACTTGGCTGCTGCTGTGTGTAGGTGTAAACAACGCTCAGATAACCTAAAATGTGTCCATCAGTGAGCACTGTCTGCTGGGAAATCTCAAAGCCAAAAAACACCTTTCCTGAAGCAGACAGCCCTATTATTTTTCATAGTACATCACAAGCAGCGTTACTTACAGAAAGAGTTATGGCTGAAAATGTGTTTATAATATTTTATTTTCATATAAATATCCAAAAAATAAGAGGAAGGAAATAAACTAAAAACTATGAATAACCTTTTATTAAACTATGATTCTATCATAAATACAAACCATTTTCCAATTGAGGAATAAACAGTAGGTACAGATGAGCTCTTTAAAAAGTTAGAAAGATTCAATTTATGCACTGTCGTTAAGCCAGCGGAATAACTTCATATTTCTAAACCAAACATTTTCAGTTTTCCATGAGCTGTGTCTTAAAAAAAAGTTTTTTGTAATCTTTTCCTGCAGCTGTTGGATCTTTTATTTTAAATCAGGGAAGATTTATAGTATGCAGAGGGTTATGGATTTTATGTGGCTAACATGGTGGTTTTTAACTGGAATGTGGCAAGGCCCCCATCAAGCAGCAGCAGCAGCTAGGTAAAACTGCTCTGTCTACTCTTCCTGCTTTAGGGGTCTCTGAGTTTAAAGCAGATGACAGAACTGCCTCGGGCCACAGCTCTTCCTGGTCTGGCAGCATCCCCTTCTCCCCTGACTCTCCTTCCAGGAACAGAGGTGTGTGAAACAATTCCACCTGTCCTTTGTGCCTCTCTTCTATTTCCAAGAGACACTGTGCAGGGGCAGATTGACCAGGGCTAGAGCACAAGCTTGCTCTCCTGCCTGCCTTAGGCTAATCAGAGAACCCTAGTGCAGGAGGACCACATACACATGCCACAGCCCTTCCCAGTCTGGCTGTGCAGCGAGCATGTGGAGCAGTTTTACCTGAAGGCAGTAATACTGGGCTGAGAAACACTGAAGTAAAATAAGCACAGTGGTTCTCAACTGGGGATATTACCATATTCAAAAAAGTTGTGGAGGGATACCCTAACTCTGAAAAGGTTGAGAAACACTGAGTTAATGTATAGATAAAGTATAATTTTGGAATGTAAGCCTTAGGAGTGAAGAAAACAGGCCTGTACATTTACCTGAAATGTGCAATTGTTAGAATTTGATGGAAACAAGACTCATTAAGTAGACAGCCCAGTCAATGCTGCAGTTTTAGAAACTAACTAGCTTCCTTCACGTTAAAGGTTTCTTACAGTCATTGTGGATGTTAGAAGCCTTGAAAATGAGGAGATAGTGCCCTTAAGTTTCACAGCTACTGATGCAAGTGACATCTTTCACACGATTTGGTGCCCTGAAGCATTCTACAGCCATCACTTTATAGAAGTGCACAGCTGCAGAGTACTTTAAAAGGGTCCAGTCCACAACAATCTGAACCCTCATTATATGAGGGTTCAGGTGAAGGCACTTCAAAGTGGAGTGCCTTCATTAACTTGTGTTTTCAGAATGGGATGAGGGGAAGGAGTTCCTTCTGGAGTTTGTCCAGCCTCCACCGGAAGGTGGGGAGGGTAGATTGGAGTCCTCCAAGGTGACAGGGGCTCCAATCCACCTACCTTACCTTCCAGCGCTGGCTGGGCAAACTCAGACTGAGCTCTTTCTGCTCCTGTCTCCCCTCCCATTCTGAAGACTGTGCTGGAGCTGAGAGGAGGGAGGGGCAGGGCTAGGGGAGAGTGGCTGCAGACTCACGGCCGCTCTAAACTTCAGCTTGGTGCCCTAACTACCAGGGCGAATGTCTGTTGTGGAATCACTGTAACTCCTGGTGCTTGCTGTAAAGTGCTATGAGTTACAGTGGGGCGCTGCATGTCTAGCAGCATCCTCAGTATTTCCTGTCTTTTTCAAGGCGTCTGATAGCAGTCCTTTGGCAGCTGCTTCAGCTTCACTTTCTGGTGCAAAGAAAGGGAATATAATTAGGTACAAACTAGGCGGTTGGTGTTACAGTTAGTATGCAGTTAACCAGGCTATAACTACATTAAATAAATGGTAGGACTCAAAGTTGCTATGCACTTAAGTGCTTGATGCACTTAACTCATTTGCAAATAACAAGCTGTTTGTTACAATGGAAACAATAGACAATATGTTGAGACTGGAATTACATTATACAGTTATGCAAATGATACATTATCTGTTATGGATAGAAGTGAAGTTTGCTGTAATAATTGCACTTGTTATCAATACCAAGACCGAACCTGATTCTTTTTATGAAATGCCTGAAGTTCTCTTTTAATGAAGTTAGACGGAGCTCTGATCACATGTTCCTGTTGAACCTTGGGTCCAATTTTCAAAATGTCTGAGAGAGGTAGGAGCCAAAGTCTCTGAAAGTCAATAAGATGTAGGATCCTAAGGGCCAGATTTCCCAGGATATTTAAGTGAGTATATGCATCATTAGGTACCTAAATAAGTTTGAAAATCTGGCTCTAAGTACCTAAGTCACTTTTGAAAATAGGAATTCAGACTCTGAATGATTTGATGCTTTATGTATTTATTTATTTATTTTCATGCCTAGTCTTATTTGGTTTTCAAATAAGACAAATATTGCACATTTTCATTCTGAGAGAGACTTGAGGAATAAAATCATTGTACTGAGTTGAGTAGTACATGCATCATCACCTTGCTAGTTAAAATAGCTGAGATAATGGAGTATGAATTGAGACCTAGCAGGGAGACAGAAGTGCCTTTTTAATAGGCCTCATAGTAAACAGAAAAATGAAAAGATACTGCAAGTGATTTAAAATCACATCTGGGAAAAATGATGTTTGCACAAAGGGAGTTTTCTGTCTTTCTAAATGTCTCATGGGTTATTTCTTATTTTGCTAACATACCATTCATTTTGTGAATAGTAGGGGCTATTAACCAATAATATGGGTAAGCAAGTTGTGTTGAGAGTCACAGTTCATCCAGAGACAGGTATTTGGGAGCTAATAAGTGAAGGGGCATCAAAGAGGAGTATATTTAAGTGTACAAACTCTATTATAGCCTGTTGTGTGATCTGAGCATTGATTCCATAACCAATATATTTAATTCTTGGGCAAACTTTTTTCAAGATTCTGATGACAACAATTTAAAGTTCTGTATTTAAACTACTGTTTAACATTGGTGTTAAATGTTCTATGTTGATATATAGATTGTTTAAAAAGCTGGACTGCTGCTCTTTAATGTAACCATACTAAACGGATGGAAATGGAATTATTGTCGGGGGGGCGTTAAATTGTTTTAATCAAAAATTTTTACATGTTATTTAAAATAGTTCAGTGTCTGATTTATGTTAATGTTTGATAGCTTTCCTAATAAAATAAATATAGATGAGTTTCTGACTTCGTGCTTTTTTTCAGTCTCATGCTCTTGTACAGGCACAAATGACCAGTGAAACAGCTGAATGGTAATTCACTTGGTCTCAAGGTTCCTTTTATCTTTTCCATTCCTGTTCTCAGCCATAATGGGTAACATGTTCTGTGCCCCTATTCAGGTTATCTACAGGATTTCTTAGGCTAGTTTTTACATTATGCAAATACAAGGTTGAGGGTTTTTTCCCTCAATCAGTATGGGGAAAAAAAGCCCCTAGTCTTATACTTGCATACAAGGAAACCTCATTAAATACATTGTCTGTCATAAACTGCTGCCAAAAGCAGCGTGAGTTCAGTAATGGAAACCAACTAGGAAGCTGATTAAATGCAGCCAACAGTAAGCATGACTATAAAACACATGGCCCATATTGAATAGGTTAGTGTAGTCCATCCAGATATATAGTAGTGTGCGTTGCACTCAGTCCCTCTCAGCGCCAAGTCTTTTTCAAATCACGGTGAGCCACAACATTGCATAAATTTTTTAGTTCATCTTCATTCCCACTGCTGAGCTGTGCCTTTCTTTCCCAGTTCCAATTATTACTGTTCCTTTACCAGACATTTAAGGCCGGTGAACAACACCAAATGGGACCCCAAACAGTTCACCCCAAATAAAATCTATTTGTCGCCTCCTTCCTCAGCCTGTCCTTTGTGATTAGGGTGGCCCCACACTCCATGAGGTGGAGCTGGATCAAGTTGTCATGCACCTCATCTGCATATACATTTTTGGAGGGTTGCAGGACTAGTGACAAGAACACCTGGTTCTAGTCATGAGTGGGAGCTAATTATCACATGGATTCTTTGTGGGGAAGATCTGGAGTACATACACACATTGAGCAGTGCTGAGCTATTAAGTCACCATGGCTTGAAATGCTGTTGACTCTGCTGGGGTCCAGCCCAATGAACTGTCTGGTCAATCATGAACCTTTTGGCTTTCACCTAATATTGTGCATTGTTTTTCCTATATAGTAAGTAGGTGCTAAAGTGCTCTTTAAAAGTATTTATGGAGTTTCTGTGCTAAAACTTGCAGATTCAAGAAAGGTAAAATGCATCAGTTCAGGATTAACTAAGGCTATGGGTACTGTATGTAAATTACAGGTATGTATATTTCAAGGTTAGTGTTTTCAACCAAATCAAATTTTTGGATAGCTTAATATAATTATTTGGTTTATAAATACATGAGTGAAAGCTGCAATGGAGAGCTCTAGGCACCTTTAACTTATTTTTAAAAACATTGTAGCATAAGAGCAGAACTTTCCTAAAACCATCAGTTAAGGATATCAAATCAAACGTATACATAGGGGTACTGTTTTTTAGTGTGCCTTAAAGGTCTAGGTAAAAATATCAACCTCTGTTTGCCTGGAAGGTCAAAAAATTTAGGCTGTCAGCAAATGCAGTTTTGATATTTCGCAAGGATTAGGACTCCTCTGTCATAGGCGCTGCTCTCAATAATAGTCAGAATTCATCACCTCCAAGCAGTCATAATGCCACTTCATAGATTTCATAGACATTTGGGCTGGAAGGGACCTCAGAAGATCATCGAGTCCAGCCCCCTGACCCCGGGGGCAGAAAGTCAGAAGGGGTCTTAGGATCCCAGCAAGATAAACATCCAAATTTCTCTTGAAGGTGTTCAAAGTAGGTGCTTGAAACACCTCTGATGGCACCCTATTCCAGACCTTAGGGGCTCAGACAGTAAAGAAGTTCTTCCTTATGTACAGCCTGAAACAGTCTTGCAGGAGTTTATAACGGTTCGACCTTGTCATCCCTTGGGGTGCTCTGGTGAACAAACGTTCCCCCAGATCCTGGTGAACACCTCTTATTAACTTATAGGTGGCCATCAGCTCAGCCCTGAGCCTGTGCTTTTCCAGGCTGAAGAGCCCCATAGCTTTTGGATCCAGAGTCTTTCTCCTGTAAATATCACTTGCTAATTGCTAGCTGGTTAGATAGATCTGGAGAGATGAACAAAATATACTGAATTGGAGGACTGAAGTTAGGGGGAAGAAGGGTCAGCACGTCAGCTGTTTCTTTGTAACTTCAGCATGTCTGTTTCCTATTCTGCAGCAAGTTTAAGCTACCTGTAGTTACTTAGTCTTTGTCTGCTTCTGCTCCAAGGTTCTTATTCTTACATGGAATTTGCATGAGTGGTCACTGAAAGTGGAGGTGATGCACAAGAACTTCAACCTCTGGGTCCATCCAGATTAAGATCTAGTTACTGCTAGTGGAAGCAGAAGAGTCATCTATTTTGTTCAAGGGAAGAAAAACATCAATACTCATTGCATGATCATCAACTTTGTGTATACAGCACAGCACGTGAGGAATGAGGAATGTTCAGAAGCTTTCATCATTCAAATAAAGTAATATGTAAAAATCTCTTTATTGCAGGAAGTAAAATGAAAAGTTGCAAATTGCCACATTTCAATTTTTAAGAATTTATGCTTTTTAATGAAAAGGCTGATTTCAACTATAATTTAAAAAGTGCATCTGCTACAAAATGAAATTATAGTCATTTTTTTCACTATATGCTGTTCTGGAAGAGTTGTTCATTCGTACAAATGAAGCAGACACTATACTTTTTTTTTCTTAAGATACTTAGTGATTAGTCTTGAATACCCAAATAATTGGTACTGCATATTTGCTGTCACCCTCAATTAGCTTAGATTAGTTTAGCCATTTTGGTTAGTAGGCAATGGCTGAATATGATAAATGACACAAAGTGCACGTCAGCACTTATAACCCTTAAGTGGTGTTATTCCACTAAAAATTTTACTAAGAAAGCTTATTATGAGCAGATTTGAAAATAAGTACCCCACTGCAGGACTCATTCACTCTCAAATATGCTGCTTTCAGTAGCTACGTGCTATCCCTGGAATAAAATAATTTTGAGGAGGTTTCTTGCAGATTAAGGTTTCAAAGGGGAGGAAAGGAGTTGAGTCAGCACCGTTGGCTACATTTTCTCAGTCATTCTTTTTTCTCCTTGATACGTTATTTCTAACAGTGATTGGATCCATAATTGTTACTGTGGGTTAGCAGTTTGCTGACCCATGTAGTTTCTGGATTGTTTCTCTGAACAGTCACCCCAGAGAAGTACTGAAATAGAGAAATGGAAGGAATTACAGCAGTCATGGCCTAACTGAGTACTTCAGAATAGATCCTGCTGGCAAAGATTCAGTGAAACTGTTATGGTATGGATATTGCCACTGAAATTAACTGATGTCTATTCTTCACAATTAGGGCAAGAGAATTGGTATCTGTCAGTGCGTTTGTTCAGTGCACCTTTGTAGAATGGTACAACATAAGCCTTATGTCTTGCATATGTAATATACATGTGTTGTGGCACTTCAGTGAAACACCATTTACTCTGTTGGCAGGTTACTGATATGGTTTTAATTAGCCAGCTTTCATCAAACTTTAGATGAAGTGTAAAAATCCTTACCTGAAACATCCAAACAAATTATTTTTTTCTTTTACTTTCCTGTGGTGCTATCGAAAATGACAAGGATTGTGATTCATCCAAGATGAAGCTGATCTCTTTCCAGTTGTTAGCGGGTAATGCTTGTTTTGAGTTCAAGTTTAGGAAATTTCCCAAGGGCATTTATTTTGGTTCCTGGAACTTGTTCTTGTTTGCTAGTTTGAACTGCATAAAATGGCTGTGTTTTATTCTGTAGAGAAAGTCAAAACTGAGTTTGAAAGCCAACCTCTGAGAATGTGTGCTTGAATATACCTGTAGCATGGACTTTTTTTGATGCCCAGAAGAGTATCTGACAATGTATTCAGTGGACCTTTGTAGGACAGTACAAGAGAAGTTGGTGGGTTGTCCTTGAGATAATGAAAAGGGTATGTTCAGGAGTGCTTCATCTGGCCAGAATCTATACAGCTAACCTTATTTTTAAAGGAGTGGAAAGGTCCCAAAATGTCTTTGTACAAGCAAGAGAATTATTTGGACCTCTGAAAGCTTCCAGAATTTAAGAGTGCAGTGGATTCTATGTCATTCATTGTTTTTAAATAAAGTTAATGTGTCTACAAACATCCAGCCTATGGAGCTATTCCATCTGATCCACTAGCCTACCAGTGGGCCAGAGAATTTTGGGCTGTGGCTAGTGGTGAGCATGGCCTGCTGCAGAATCTGTTGCATAGGGGCCTGAGTGAATATAGCCATTGGTGGTAGGGAAGGTATAGCCAAGGGTGGTAGCAGGCCTGGCCTGCTGCTGCTTGCACCCCTCCACCACAGCAAATACATGCCTGGCCTGCTGCTGCTTGCATCACTGTCATGGTGGTGGCCACTGTAGTGGCCACAACTATGACCTCAGGTCCTGGGCTGAATCTGGAGTATTCCTCAGGCCCATGAAGAGCCCCTTGGTGTGGGTTTGACACCCCTGATATACCAGATCCATTTTTTGCTGCTACAACGTGGAGCTCTGTTTCCCCTGTAAAATGCGTTGAGTTTTCATTGGCAGGCAAGGTTTTTTGGGTAGATTAGACCAACTGAGTAGTTGGAAAAAAGTTCTTAGCAAGTAAAGTTTTCATCATCCTTTTTGCTTAAATCTCATATTTTCTCTTGGGGAGAATGCCTTGCGTCTTCTTATTTGCAGCAAAATTCCTCTCTGGATTGGTTGAAGACCAGACATTCCCTCTCTATCAGTATTAAACCATACGATCTTCCTGCTACCCATAAAGTATTTGAATACCCTAGATTACTATGACCCCATTTAAAATGAAATGAGTTCCAGCACTTACTTTTAATTCCTCATCTTTCCTATGGTGCCATCTGGTCTGGCTCTTCTCATGTGATACAGCACACTCTGGATACCATGTTCAGTTTCTATCCTCCCTTAAATATCATGTTTTATTTTCTTTGCGCTTCTGTATGTTTTCAATTTGAAATTATACCTACACTGTCCAATTTCTCTACTTTTCACAAATTCCTGTAATCATAGAATCATAGAAGTAGGGTCGGAAGGGACCTTGTAGATCTTCAAGTCTGACCCCCTGCCTGGGCAGGAGGAAAAAAACTGGGCTCAAATGATCCCAGCTAGGTAGGCATCAAGCCTCTTCTTAAAGACCCCCAGGGTAGGAGCCAGCACCACTTCCCTTGGAAGTTGGTTCCAGATCCTAGCCGCCCTAACTGTGAAGTAGTTTTTACGGATGTCTAATCTAAACCTACTCTCCAATAACTTGTGGCCGTTATTCCTTGTTATGCCAGGGGGTGCTAAGGGAAACAAGGTCTCTCCCAAACCCTTGTGGTCTCCCCTAGTGAGTTTATAGACAGGTTCCCCCTCAGCCTTCTCTTGTGAAGGCCGAACAGATTCAGGTCCCGCAGTCTCTCATTGTAGGGTCTGCCCTGTTGTCCCTGGATCATGCGGGTGGCCCTCCTCTGGACCCTCTCAATGTTGTCCACATCCCTCCTGAAGTGGGGCGCACAGAACTGGACACAGTACTCCAGCTGTGGCCTGACCAGTGTTGCATAGAGGGGGAGGATCACTTCCTTGGCCCTACTTGAGATGCACCTGTGGATGCACGACAAGGTCCGGTTAGCCCTGCCAACCGTGACCTCGCATTGTCGGCCTATGTTCATCTTGGAGTCAGTAATGACTCCAAGATCCCTTTCTGCCTCCATGCTCTCAAGAAGGGAGTTTCCCATCTTATAAGTGTGCTGCTGGTTACTACTGACCAAGTGCAGCATCCTGCATTTGTCAGTATTGAAACGCATCCTGTTTTTGTTAGCCCACCCCTGTAACCTATCCAGGTCTTGTTGTAGTCTTTCCCTCCCTACTAGCGTGCTCATCTCACCCCAAATGTTGGTATCATCAGCAAATTTAAACAGGTTGCTTTTTATCCCCGCTGGTAAAGAAATTGAACAGCACGGGCCTAAGGACTGAGCCTTGGGGGACACCGCTGCCCACTTCCCCCTAGTCAAATATGACCCATCCACCACCACCCTCTGAGTGCGACCCTTCAGCCAATCTGCAATCCATCCGACTGTGTAGGCATCAATGCCACAGTCGCCTAGTGATTCTTCCCTCTTCCACACATCACCTCTTCCTTCCATACCTCAGTCTCTTATCCCCTAGAACCACTTGAACTGTTTTCTCTCTTTCCTCATACTCATCTCATTCTTTTTTCCTCACGCCGAAACATCTCCTACTATCCTCCCATTCTGCAGATCTTCCAGTCTCTTTTCTGAGATTTGTCTCCCATCTCATGTCTTCATTGCACTACAATCTGTTTTTCTTTCTCCACATTCCCCAGCCAGTCAGTAAACTTATCCCAAACCAATGCACTTTCTTCATTGTTTCTAATACTTAATTCTGTTTCTATTATACTGATGTGTTCCTCCTATCCAAGTCATCCAGCCTCTTTTCTACCTTCTAAACTTACTTATTTTCATAAATAGGGATCCTAGAAATCTGTTTACCATGGAAAAATGTGGAATTTGCATTTTTACAGAAAATCTTTAGAATTGCTAGAAAAAAATGTATTGAAAATAAAATGCTAGCTTCCCAGTAGGAGCCAGTGGTTCTCATAGCTGCTGTGACAGGCCATTCAAAGAAGCTGCCAGCACACAGGGAAACAGCCAAGATGGTGCATTCTTCCCCCCCTCGGTTGCTGATTGGCCGAGAGGGATGTCCATCATTTGGCCCTGCCCCTCTGCAGCAATCAGTGGTGAAGGGTGCAGCCATGTGAAGGGCAGCCCTCTTAGCCAATCAGTGGTGAGGGGTGGAGCCACCACTGGGGCCCCTCAGCCAATCATTGTTGTAGGGGGTGGGGAGGCTCACCACAGAAAAAGGTAGATTTTTATGGTATTTTATTGGAGAACTTTGGGGTTTTTTATCATGGAACACTCCCTTCCCTGTTTATCACTGTGCCTATACTATCTCCTCTCCTTTTCCAGCCTCCTCCCTTCCATTTCTTTCTAATGTCCTCAGTTTCTTGTCCTTTTCATAATACATTTCTCACTTCTCTTTTGTAGACACCTAATTCTCATCTCCTTCTCTTCAATGACCCGTTTATATTTTTTTAAATGGTGTGAGTATTGAATGGAGTGCTTCACACTTTTTCAAGAATCACAATGAACAACATCTGTGATTCATTCATTTCCATTTCCCATCTCTGTCAGAAGATTCCCATACCCTATGATTTTGGTTAATAAATGTATTTTGCACAATTAACTTATGTCTACCAATGTTTCCAAGAAATATACTGTGCACAAAGATTTGCTCTTTACGGTCGTCTTGTTTAGTGACGTATATGTTGAAAGATAAACATCAAGTAGGAATTTCAACTGGAATTCTGCTATTGTACAGCATTATCTTTTTAAAATTGGATTACAGCAAGGTATTGCAACATAAATTCACAATGTAATTCTTTATCACAATACTTGCATCTTAGAGGTATTAGGGCTATTCAGTCTAAGTGGCAGTCTAAATTCACTTCATCTTTTGATAGGTATGAACAAATCATGAGAGCAAATTTCTGGTTGCTGTATACCTACCTTAATGGCTTTTGTAATTATTCCATTTTTGCTTTTCCTTTCGTGGGTGGAACTTAGCTAAGTTTTCTGAATTAATGTAGGAAGCTAATAATGATGAAGAAAAATGAAATGTTGAATAACACTGTGCCCACTATAACAAAAGCATGTTAAACATTCTTGTGACACTAAAGTAATCAGTGTCTGTTCTGCTTGTCTCACTTAAATATTTACTGTAGATTATTGTAAACCTAGTTTCCCCACAGCCTTGGATTCACCTGATAAGGAGTCTTTAGACTCTAAATGTCTCATTTTTAAAGGTGTGGACAACTCATTGCTCCCATTAAAGCCAATAAGTACTCATCTAATACCTCATCCTTTCAGGGTTGTTACTTGTAGGTAATTGACCATGTTCTCCCATATTTGTGGATTGAATTTATTTGATGTTACCTACAGCACTGACTTGATGTTATCTTACTCTGCCATTTCTCCTCTGGTTTGACAGGGAAAGAGTATCTCTTTATTAAACCAGTTTTATGCTGAAATATATGACCTTTTAACTCCTTCAACAGTCAGATAAGTGAAGTAAGAGCCAGGGATGTAACCTTCATCTTCCGATTCCTGGTTCTGTATCTTATAGTTTCCTAGCTGATAGGGTTGGAAGGGACCTGAGCAGATCATCAAGTCCGACCCCCAGCCACGGGCAGGAAAGAATGCTGGGATCAAATGACCCTGACAAGGTGATTGTCTGGCCTCCTTTTGAAGACCCCCAAGGTAGAAACGAGCACCACTTCCCTTGGAAGTTGGTTCCAGATCCTAGCCGCCCTGACTGTGAAGTAATGCCTCCTGATGTCTAGCCTGAACCTACTCTTGATCAACTTGTGGCCGTTATTCCTAGTTACTCCGAGTAGTGCTTGGGGGAACAGGGCCTCTCCCATTCCCCACTGATCCCCCCCTGGTAAGTTTATAGATGGCCCCTCTCAGTATTCTTTTGTGGAGGCTGAACAGGTTCAGGTCCTGTAGCCTCTCCTCGTAGGGCCTGCCCTGCTGCCCCCTGACCATGTGAGTGGCCCTCCTCTGGACCCTCTCAAATCTTCAAATTTATGAGCTCACATTATTAACATAAGCCTAAAATTCTCATTCTTTATCTTTCAGACAGAAGCAGTCTCCTCCAGCCAAGAAACCAGCAAAAGTATTTCACAATGGATATCGATGATGAAGAAAACATGAGTAAGATGTGTATATTTACATAATAATAAGCCATAAAATAATTTCTACAGAAGACATTTTTTTCACTGCACACAGGTAGCCATACAGAAATTATATGAATACAGATTGGAGAGAATTTCTTTGTGTGTATGATTCAGTTGATATACATGAGCATTAAAGAAGACTTTTCATGTTGGGAAAACTTCCAAATTTATATTATAAATGTAGAAATCCAATTATCCTCTACCTGTTATAATCCAATTCCCTCTAACTGATATTTTTATTCCAGAGCAGCTTGCTGCATCTCTGCCTGATTCCTTCTTTTGTGAACTTGTAATGAAGTCATAATGCCAAGTTTATTACATTCAGTATTTGAACATAGAAGTATTGGGTGATATGTTATATTGGTGCAACATGCATGCACATGTAGTAAAATATTGCTTCAAAGGAAAACTATTCTATATGTACAGCTGTACATGTTCTCTCAAATCTCTCTAGCTAGCCCTTGGCAGATTTTCCCACCCTGCCGAAGAACTGGAAGTGTAAGGGGGTATAGGACTATTCTGATCTCAGACTAGGTCTGGGTTAATGTAGTTAATGCAAGACCAAGCAAGCTTCCTTCCAACTTACAGGAAAAATAGAGATTTGTTCACCCCTAAAGCTGAGAGCCCTTTGTATGTTATGAGTGCAGCTCGAGCAGACTAGTCATTATGTGACGGAATGGAAATAAAGTTCATGGCTGGTATTGGGAACAGTATATTCAAAACTCAAAGGCCTGTCCTGAGTCTAGGTGCTGGGTCAGGCTTGCATTGTTAAGGCACGAAAGCGTCATGTAGCAACTTTCACATCCAGCTGATTTGGACCAGTTCCCTATTTACAGCTGGGTCAATGAGGGGTGGCTTTCAGTCCAATTCTGAAGCTAGGTTTACATCAGCATCAGAAGCAAGACATCTTGATTGCTCTGCTACTATGTATTTAATAGGGGTATTAAGGTGCAGAAACAAGTAACTGAAGGAAGAAAAATTTTTTGGGAGACTTAGACATGCAAAGGGTTTGGGGAAACAGACAAATGGAAAGGATCTGGGCAGAAGAGAAAAGGGAAAAAATTGGGGAAAGACTAAAGAGTTTAAGTTTGTGAAACAGAAGAGGGAGAAGGAAAAGAAACAGGAAATATAAGTAGGGACGTACTTAATGCATGATTTTGCAGGTTTCACAGAAACTGCGAAATTGGGCATTCTCCATGAAATCCACAAAAAAATCTTAAAAATAAATGGCAACCTCTGGTGTAAAGGGGATCAGCCAGGATGGTGGCCATCCTCCCTCCCTGCCAATCATTGGCTGAGAAGGCGGCCCTGCCCCTTTCCACCAATTAGTGGTAAGGGGACTGCCCTCAGCCAATCAGTAGTGGGGGGTGGAGCCACACAACAGACAGCCCTCCCAGCCAGTCAGCAGTGAAAAGTGGGGCCATCAGGCCGCGTCGGCCAATCAGTGGTGAGAGGGGTAGGCTCGCTGTGAAATTCTCTGTGCACTGCTAGTGGCCCACAAAAATCCCTTTTGCTAGCTGTGACTTGGGTAGATCCTGAAGTATAAAGGGGGAAAAGAAATAGGAGGAGAAGTGGGAGACAAGGCACACCAAATGGCAGTGCTCTGGATCCCAACTATTTAAGGTAACTAATTGTTTGCATTGTTTATTTAGCCTTGCAGTGGGTGATTGCTCTTTTCCTAGCTTAGTGATATTCTGATGCATGTGCTTAACAGTGATAAAGTTTAATTAAACTAAAGTTACCTATAACTTTAGTGAGTTTCTTCACATCTAAAATGTTTTGCTGGATTTTTGTGGAAGTGCTCAGCTCCTTGCAAGATTAAGCTCTAATTTTGGAGAGAGACACTGCAGATACAGTATTATCAAAGTAAATTATTTATAAGTAGTGGTCTGCCTAACTCGAGGAGGCCACCAGCTTATTTCACAGGGAAGTTGCCGGGCTGGCCACCATATTCATGGGCAGATTGCAGTGGCCCCTGCTTCTCCCCCCCCGCCACACACATACCACTGATTGGCTGAGTGGCCCCAGTGGCCCTGCCTCTCACTGCTGATTGGCTGAGGACTGTTCATCATACAGCCCCACCCCTTGCCACTGATTGGTTATGAGGGCTATCACGCAGCCCTGCTCCTCACTGCTAGTTGGTGGAGGGGTGGGGCCATGACAGGCAGCCCTCTCAGCCAGTTAGCAGCAAGGGACAGGGATGGCAGCCATCTTGGACTGCCATTCATGCGTGCAGCTCCCCTCCATCGCAATTTCAGTACTGAACCCTATTTATAAGGTTTTAAACTTTTAACTTCCCTTACTTTTTGTGAATGACAATTAATTGCTGTATATGGGTTGCTATTGTTGTATATTATGTCTTACTGTAAATTGTTGAATATTATTTAAACGTGAACATTTGCTTACTCTCTCTGAATTCCTAACATAATATAGCATAACCCTCCCTGATGAAGATAATGCTATATAAAAATTACAGGAGATATTTTCTTTAGGAAAGGTAAAATTCAATTTGTAGAAGTCACAGTGCATTTTTATTCAGAAATCAGTTGGACTGTTAACCATTCATTAGATTAATATGCATTCTGGTAGGTTGTGTGTCTTTAATTGTAATACTAAGTTCAGTTGGTGTATACTTGGCTTCCAGTTCTATATATGTAAAAAATGTACTTTAAATAGAGAAGCCGTCTGAATCAACTAGTAAATTAAATAATTAATGCATTTCACATCTCAAACTCATTCAGGCAGCACATGTTAGGAATGGCAGTGCTGCCTCTGCCTTTCCAGTGATGTAAGATCTGCAAAACCCATATAATTTAATTTTGTGAATTTTGATAGAAAACAGTTTCAGTAGAAGTGAATGTTTCTGTGTCCTGTCATTCACTGTTGCATTGGAAGAGGGAAGCTATGACATATGTCTCCTGGGTTTATCTTTTATTTAAAGAGTAGTTTGTTTTTCAAGATTACATTGAAAACAAGGTCAACAATTTTCTAAAGATATTCCCAGCAATGTCAGCTAAATGAAATAAGAGATGCAACTGTGTTTTAAAGAAAAAGGCAAGTTTTATCTGAGTAAATCTCAATAGAAATAATTGCTTGGTAGGGTTTGGGTAGTTTCATTTACATTGATGCCTTGTAAATTTTATTCATAATATTTCATTTCTATCAACATATATACTTTAAAAAAAATAAACAAGGCATTCTTTTAATTTGTTAGGTTTTACATATTATTGTATAAAAATATTGTATCGTAGGTGATATACACAGATGTTTTATTCTAGGGTGATAGGCCTCACTTTTGCAATGAACTCTATACAAGCCCAGGAGTCTGCCTGCAAGGAGCTCATTGCAAGTGTGGGACATTAATATGTGCATGCAAGCGGATTGTCATTCACAAATCTAGTCTGAGATATGATATAAGCAAGACTTTCTGAGGGTAGGTAAGTACAGTCACTTAACCTGCATGGTATTGTAACCATAGAAGAATATGATAATAACATCTACAACAGTCTTGATGCATTTGTTCTAATGTGTATGTTTGTATGCACACATGGGATTATAAATTTGAACAGTTATGTTAAATACAGAAAAATAACTTATTTTTCTGTCTCAGATTCTGCAAAAACTAGTCCCCCACCTTTTTTTACTCTTAAATTACATGAAGCTACAGTGTGCACGGTATCCAGAAGTTGGCTATTAATGTTTATGTTGTTTCTGGAACTGTGTTCTGTGGAAATTTTGGAGGGCACAGAAAAGGGATTTATGGTAAATCACAGCCTCCAGTTATATAATCTATATCTTAAATGTAGAGGCTATAATTTAGAGTATATTGATTCCATACACTTTTGGGGCAATAATTATATTGTGCCCAAAATATGGAAAAAGGTGAAAAGTATGCCTTTTGTGATTTCATGGTAGTGATAGTACCTTTTCTATATACTTTTTCTTTCATGCACTGAAGTATAAAGTGAGCATGAATGGGAAATAAGAGTGTGAAAGCTAGAGAGAATTACAATTTAATTTAAATTTTTACTGCTTTGCAAGAAGTTTCAGTCCAGTGCTTTGAGTATCCTTGGCAATCTCTTAAAATATCTTATATAAACAAGTCCATCAATGTCTTGCTATCAAATCAGATAACCCTGCAATAGCATCAGAATAATAAAAAATAGTCCTCCACAAAATCATCACTCTGTGGACAAAGGCGAACAGAGAGACTTTGAACAAAGGAATGCTAATTGATTCAGGCAGATAGATCCTCTTGCTGCTGCCTTTCTTTCTGTTCAAGTTACTTTCCCTAAATTCACAAACATGTAGGCAGTGGTCTCGTCACTGATCCATCTATCTGTTCTGAGAAAAATCCTTTGCTAAAACTTCCCCAAATCAGGAACTGATAACTTCAGTAGTTAAGATGACATCATTTCTGCTAGCTGTGCCCCATTAAAAGAATATAGAGTACACTCAGTGAAATTTAGCTCATGAAGTCAGGACACAGATAACATTCTCTGTCAGCATTTTGACTTTGGACCAACCATCTTAATTACATATCTAATCATCAGAAACCTCACAAAAATAAATAAGCACACTTGGAGCAAATGCCTACTTAATATACCAGAATAAATTTTTTTTGGATACTCTTGATAAAGTTTGTGTCCGCAAACTTAGGAAACTCTGAAAAAGTTTGCAGTAGCAAAATTTATTTCTTTTGATGCTGAAGGTGTTAATAGTTGATTGTCAGACCTGATTTTGCTAAATTAGATACTCTAAAAATAGCTGCAGTCTCCCTTGCAAACTAGAATAGTTTTTAGTTTCTAAAAAAAGAAGTAGATTTTCTGAGAAATGTCCTGGTCCCAGGATGGCCAGGGTCACAATTTAAAATGTGGATGCCAGCCCAGCATTTTAATCTATATTTAGACTGATTTGCAAAAATGCTGAATATATACTAGGTCTCCTTGACCTCAGCTGGGGCTATGAGTTGTTCAGAGGCGTGGAAAATCAGCCAACTGAATGCCAATTCAGAACTTAATTTTTTATGTTCCTTTCTCCAAAAAAATTTAATTTTGTGGGTAATCAGAGTGGAAGGGTATGTGATCTCAGCAGGTCAAAGTTCAGGAAAACGGAGGTTAGCTTGTTCAACAAAAACTGATTTTAAAAACAAATGCATAAAAAACCAGTGCAATATTTTAACAGCTCAGGTGGAAGCAGAAATCACTTATTCTGTATTTGCTAATAATATTTTAAGAACAATATTTTTGAATGCTTGTAATTGCCATTTTGTCTTAATGTTGCACTGAAACCCAATATCTTTAAATCATGTTTAAGTTCTGATTTCGGAATCAGATTCTGAGATTTTGAAAAAAAGCTGAACTTCTACCGTATTTTCTTGAATAGAATGTGCTTCATTTCCCACCAAAATCAGCTCCCCAAAATTGGGGTGTGTATATTAATCAGGGAAATTAAGTTTCTGACTGGGGTAGAAGCACCTTGCTTTGATTCCTGCTCCACAGTGCAGCAATTTTTACGTTACTATTCAAGTAGCTGATGGAGTCAGTTGACTCAGTGGGTCATTGTTCTTTACTCCAGAGTTGTCAATGATCTTCTCTTCATTTTAATGTTCTTGATGTTCTGCTAACCAAGGTAACCTTTCTTAGGGCAGTTTTGCTGTCTCCTAACCACATCTGTCTTTCTTCCTATTTCACAGCCCTGGAGACTGTGAATCAGCTGAACCCTAATGGCCCTGCCGTTGCTCTGTGCAGCCATAACTCTGGAAAAATCTTTTATATTTTTAATGTTCTTCCTTTCAAAAATAAAAAAGATATGTATTATATTCCAAAGTGTATTGCATGAGAGAAAATACAATATTTATAGAACTACCTGAAGTCTTCAGTTTACTAGCAAATTCATTTAGAACACTGGAAGCTGAGCCTTTTTTAGGAATCTGTCTTCACCATCTTTGAGTATAATGTTAATAATAATATATACATTCTTTTTCTAGATTAAATTAGAATTAGAGAAGGTTAGATGCACATTCTCTTTTACCACTTCCCTTGGAAACTGCTTATTTTGTTATTGCTGCTTCACGCTATTGTTTTTGAACCCATACGCAAGAGATCAAATGGAGGTGATGTGGTTTTACCTACCTAATCTTTTCACTTTGGTCCAAAACTGTGGAACTAGAGAGGCTATCTGTTTCAAAGCAAGACAGCTTCAAGAAAGAAATTTCTGTTAGCAGAGTTTAAATTATTGACTTTACTTAAATATTGTCTTTACTTAAACATTGCAATGGTACAGTAAATGCAGAGCATCATAAATGAAAACTCTGTGTTCACCTTTGTGGTCCTATATATATCAAAGGCAATTATAGTTGCAATTGAACTGCAGATTTTATTTAATAAAATGAATTTTGAAAGCTCATTTTTAATGAGAAAATTCTTAATTTAGGAGTATAAATGTTTCATCGTTTAATTTTACTTTTATTCACCAATACTGTGCAGATTTTTACTGTCTTTTTCCAACTTGTTAACAAAATATATGTTTCTACTTTGGCTCTTTCTTTTGATCTTCTTTCTTTTTGAGCACCAAAAGGAGTAACCTATCGAGCTTTTGCTGGAGGATGTTATAAATGAAAATTTACTAACCGTTCCATCAGCTTTGTAAACTGGGTGAAGTGGTGTGTGCATGCTAGTCATACTTTGGGGAAAAATAATAAAAGTTTGAAATCTATCGAAGTGCCAAAAAAATTATCTATTTTGCTTTTAATTTTGCATTACTTTTCATAGTAAGATAAAATAATTTATTATTTATATTTATTTGTATCAATGAGGATGTGTTTTAGTACCAGGTATTTGAATTTTTTGAAAGAGAAATTTTAACTACTAAAATTGCCCTTTATTGCACATAAGCTTATTTAAATTCATATTCTTCATTTATAATAGTTTCCTTACTATGAAATAATGAGCTGTTAGCAATGGCATAACAATAATTCATATAACTTAATTATAGCATGCTACACCAAAGCTTATAATTTTGGAAATGTTTTCCTATTGGGTTTCAATGGGAGTTGTTTCCCACTATTGGAATGTCAGTCTGGTTGGGAAAAGTGCTCTAATTATTTGCTGGAATCTCCTAGGATTAAAATGTTAATGTTGCTAATGTGCTACTCAGCAAGTGTTCCCTTTATGAGCAGATATCAGTAATTTAAGTGAGCAACACTGGAAAAATTTATCAATCATTTCCTCAATGAGGTGCAATGCAGTGCAGATGAATATCTGTATAAGAGGAGTGTATGTATTGACCTGGATTCAAACTTTTAAACAGATGAAAAGCATATACATAAATATTTATTCACATTTAAAGCAATGGACCTATAAAAGGAAATTGTTAATTTTTCATAAAGTACTCAAACATCATACAACTGACTTCTCAATTTAAAACAAATAAATGTCTTTAGCGTGTTTAAAATAAAAAGTGCTTAAATTAAATTATAAGCTGTGTCTTACTAGTACTGGTCCCAAATGATCATTTTGTGGGTTTTATTAATAGAAGCATTTTGCAGTATAAATATCCAACATATTGTTAGGATTTTAAAATATCTTTCTGGATTTAAAACATTTTTCATAAAAAATGTAAATTAATAATAGTATAAATTTTGCATTTTTTTCCATCACAATAGTAATAGAAATGTCAAGTGAATAATTTGTGCCTCAGAATTGAACCTGATAGTTCTTGGATTACTAAAATTGTAGATTTTTGTTTGTCCTGCAAAGACATAAACTTGTGAGCACACATCACTTAACCATTTACAAAGATAGATAAAGGAATCTATAAATTTTACATTTACAAGATCCTGCAACGAAGGCATTGTAAGTTACTCTTTCTGGGCACCACAGGTTCAAGCAGCATTGACGTTAAAGAAAACCGCAACATGGACAACGTTACACCTAAGGATGGCAGTATGCAAGGTGCCGGGGAGGGAACTCAGCTCTCCAATGGTGGTGGCAACAGCAGCAGGAAACGTCCACTGGAGGAGGGCAACAATGGCCACTCCAAGTTCCGCCCTAAGAAGAGGAAGAAAACACCAGGGCCTGTTTTGCCAAAGAATGCACTGATGCAACTAAATGAAATTAAGCCTGGTTTACAGTACAAGCTTCTTTCCCAAACAGGACCAGTTCATGCCCCTATTTTTGTGATGGCAGTTGAAGTTAATGGACAGATGTTTGAGGGATCTGGCCCTACAAAAAAGAAAGCAAAGCTTCATGCTGCTGAGAAGGCTCTAAGATCTTTTGTTCAGTTTCCAAATGCCTCTGAAGCACATCTAGCAATGGGAAGGACTCTCTCTGTAAACACAGACTTTACATCTGACCAAGCAGACTTCCCAGATACGCTTTTCAATGGATTTGAAACTCCAGTTCAGTCTGACAATTCCTTCTATTTAGGATCCAATGGAGATGGATCCTTTAGCTCCAGTGGTGACTACAGTCTGTCAGCATCCACTGTGGCTAGTAATCTTATCCAGTCACCCCTTCCCACACCATCACCATATCCATCCACAAGTGGAAAGAACCCTGTAATGATTTTGAATGAGCTCAGGCCAGGGTTAAAGTATGAGTTTCTTTCAGAAAGTGGAGAAAGTCATGCTAAGAACTTTGTGATGGCAGTGGCAGTGGATGGGCAAACGTTTGAAGGATCAGGAAGGAACAAAAAGCTTGCAAAGGCTCGGGCTGCTCAATCAGCTCTTGCATCTTTATTTAACATGCAGCTGGACCAGACACCCTCTCGCCAGCCCATTCCCAGTGAGGGGCTCCAGTTACATTTACCACAGGTGAGACATCTGTGCATTTTTAATATGTTTAGATAATTATCAAGAATATATAAGATACTATTTTTTAAAGATATGAAAGAATATTTGTGAAGGTAATATTGTTTGTTTCATCAAATGATTTCTTCACTAATGACTTCTGACAATTGTATGGACTAATTATACTCAGGGAGGAGATAACAGGTTGTTCGTTCTTCCAATTATAATTACATGTCATGGAATGTAATACAAATCCCAGTTTAGTGAGATTTATTATACAGTTGTTGTGTTCAGGAAAGTTCAGAAAATTGTTTTTTTCTCTTACTATGGGTGGAGCCTGGATTGTGAATTTAAGTCAGGATTTGCTGCTCCAGGTTATTTGATTACCTGATAAAAATCACTCTTAGCTGAAAACTGACATTTTCAACATGAAAGGTGCTGAATTGTGAATGTCAAGGACAGATTAACATGTGAGGGGAAACCAGGCTAATGCAGTAGTCTCTTATTTTGAATATTTGAATTAAAGACAAACTTTCAACAAAAACTTGGACATGTTGAGTCTAAAAGGATTATGCCATATTCTGCTACAGTACTTGAAATGAAATTTTAGATGTAATCTAAATATTTTAACCCAGTTACTAATGATATATCCTAAGTATTGAGCATACCAAAAGTAATCCAGGAACTTTAAGTAGCTGGAAACAGTAATATTGTTGAGTTTTTAATAAGGAAACACATCGGTCATACAGAAGTGACACTTTTCATGCTGTCAGGCCCCTGAAAGTGCTCTATAGCCATGATGTAACTAACACATGTGCATGGCTGCAGAACACTTTTAAAATAGCTGATCAAAACTAACCCTGGTCAAATGGGGTATAACGTTAAGGCATTCTAAAATAGAGCACCTTAGGGAATGTGTGTTCCTGCCAGGGTACTTTTCTCATGGAGGAGGCAGGACTGTCAGGGGGAGGGAGGGGAAAGGGGCGTGAGCTCCCAGCTGCTTTGAATGGCCAGGGTTGGGGATGGGTACCTGGGGGGACTCACTTTGCAGGTCCCCCCAGGTACCCTAGCTCAGGTATTGTGGGGGAGCTGGGCCAGGCTCACGAAATGAGGGGGCTCTGTTCCCTCCCCCTCTCCACCTCTGGGCATTCAAAGCAGCTGGGACCAGCCAGTACAGAGCTCCCAGCTGCTGAATGGCCAGAGCTGGTGTGTGGGGGGGTGGGGAATGGAGTTCCTTCACCTTGCCCAGCCTGGATCCCCCCAGTACCCCAGGTGGGGTAGCTAGAGAGGCCTGTGAGATGAAGGGACTGCGTTCCTGCCTCCATGCCCCTCAGCTCTGGCCATTCAGTGGCCAGCAGCTCCTCTCCCTCCTTTCTTCCTTCCCTCGCTGAAAGCCCCAGAGCTCAGGAGAGTGGGGGCTGGGGACAGGAGCAGTTCGGCAACTTCCTTGGAGGCTGCTGGAGTGCCCCCACCCCTTGGCCAGGGCTGGTCCAGGCAGGCTACACGCTCCACCCCCAACCCAACAGGCAGATGTCTGTTGGGGGGTGCGCTAACGGCTATAGGCAGTGGTAACAGAGTTTTCAGTTCTGGAAACTAAAAATTCTACTATTTTTTCTACAGAATCTCCTACCTGTCAGGGTAATTCCCTAAAACAGTTTTTGAAAATATCAAATTGCCTTCCTTTAGAAAAGGTAAATTAAGTCTTTAGAAACTGTATAGTAAGGTTGCAGGTAGGTCTGAAACAGAGACTTCCTGAATATGTCTGGGGTGGATCCAGGGGGGTTGCAGTAGTGTGGACGCACCCCTTTTCAGTCATTCACATCATGGGAGCAGCAGCTGGGGACTTTTTTTTTAAGTCCCCAGAACAAGTAAGAATTTCCCCTTCCCTTCCTGTCTGTGCTCAGCTGCGCCTTCCCTCCCCTCTCCTCCCTTTCCCACCCCCTGCTGCCTCTGCCGGTGTCCTTGACAGACCCAAGGCATTGTGCTTCAGAGCCACTCCTGCCCCACTCCACCTGGGCTCTCTATGAAGCCAAGTTCAGCCAGGCACAGGGGCAGCAATGGGTGGGTCCATCCTCTCTGCCTGGTCTCCTCAGTATTCCCAGCCAGCCTTGGAGCAGGTGCTGGGGAAAGGAACCCGTGCATTGCTGCAGTCTCTGGCTCAGCCTGGCTGGAAAAGAGCAAGAATAGCTCCGGAGTTCCCTCCACCTGCCCCCAGTCAGCTGGGGACTGTAATGGTAGAGAGCAGGGGAGGAGGAAAGGGGAGGGAATGTGCCACTGAGCATAGACGGAAAGGGACGGGGGAAGAAAGGTTCTTATGCGTTTGGGAGATGGAAGAAAGGCCCTTGTTACTGCTCCTGCCACCCAGTCTGCCCTATGGTATGTGGGAGTAGAGGCTGGGAGCCAGGATGCAGCCTCTCCTGCAGTGCAGGTTACTACTCCTACACCCCCCTTTCTTAAATCCTGGATCTGCCACTCGGTACATCTTGGCTTCCTTTTCTACTAAGAAGATAAAGGAAGAAGCTGGAATAGTCTGCCCATAGAATAAATTGAGAAACAAAGGAATAGACAAATCAAGGACCAAGGAAAGTTTTTTTACAATTTGATATTTTTTTAATTGTATACTTTTTAATATGTGTAACCAGTATGAATAAAAATCAGTGGTATCAGAAGATAACAAGGAGTAAATGCTAATAATGGTCCAAGAATATTTAGTTTTCCCCTTATTTCAGTTTTGGATGTAGGCTAATCTTGTTGAAACAGAATTGAATACAAATGTTTGAAGAGACCTTAACAAATATTTAGCTGTACCTTAGCACTAGCAGTAATCAACCTTTAAGGTATAGAAAATGTAATTGAAAGTTTCCAGGCTGAGAAGATGTAAAGATGATACTGTCCTTCCCCTCTCCCTCCCCAGTAGAACAACATATGTGAGGCATTTTACCCATGTTTCTGCTTTTGAAAAACGTGTGCATTTTCTATGTTAAAAAGTTTTAGATGCACTTTTGACAGATTACTCAAATACTACTATGAAATGGGCTGGGTGGCACCTTAGAGATTTTTGTTAAATAGTTATATAAAGTGTACTGTGCCTAATTCATCTGATCTTTTACATATACTATTATAAAGCCTGGGAACAGGGAAGGTGAATGTGAGATCACCGTAGGACCATACTAATGGGCATGGATGGATTCCTTTTCTCAGCTAGGGATCAGAGCAGCCATGCAGGGAAGCTATGGCTTCTGTTACTGAATGTCACAGGG
>NW_017729031.1:85331876-85334146 GCF_001723915.1 Gavialis gangeticus
CGGAGCCAAGGGCGCGAGCAGCGCAGACAAAGGCCACAGTTAGGGGCAAGAGGGGCAAGAGCGTGGGAAGCGCGTGGCCTAGGCCCCTGGGGGGGGCCAGCCGGTAAGAGTGAAGCCCGGGGAGGGCTAGCGGAAGATTGGAGACACAAGAACGTCAGGAACAGCTGCGAGGCTTGGGGCGTGCTAAAAGGGAGGTAGGAGGCACGCATAGCCCATAAGGCTGGGGTGCACCAAGTCACCCTAAGATCATAGGAGATAAAAGGCAGCCTCCCATATAAGACTACATGAGATCAAAGATGTGGCGGGCGAGAATAAGAGGGTGCTGATCTCCTAATTGCCACGGCAGGGGGACCTAGCGGGATCACGGCCGCTCGTAGGCCCCACTCCGTGACACTGAATTTGAAGAGCATAAACTTGTGGCTCCCGTAGTGTAGACTGTATCAGAAGCCAGACTGGTTTGCTGTAAACCCAGTACGTGTCTTCCAACATAAAGCTTATCATTCTTGGTGCTGGATGCAGATAAATGGGAGCAGGGTTCAGGTAACAAGTGGTGTCTGAGGCTCTCGAGATTTATATTCACGTTGGCCAGAATTTGGCAAGTATACTTCTCTTGAAAGAATGTACTGTTCTTTCTGGGAATTCAGTTAACACTGAACATTAAAATATGTATAGCATCTTTTTATCTAAATTAGAAATTCCAGTTTTTTTGTTGCACAGAAATAATTTTTCAACATGTTAATTTGGTTAATTAGTATTAACCTTTCTTAAAACAAAGGTTAATATTTGCCATTTAGATCATTCTTTTTTCCAACAAATGCTAACAGGCTATTGGAATCCCATGCCTCTGCTGAAATAAGCAATCCCTGTTCCCAAGTTCAAGGGAAACTATTATAGCTTAATGAAATGAAATGGGAAAAAAGAGAAAATTGTACATGATTACTTTATTCCTTCTAAATCTGTTATTCTCTTTACTCTTGTTCTATATTTGTAGTGTCAAAACATTTAGCAATGGGAAATCCTATGGGCATTAACAAATGGGACTCAGGTGGCCCCTAAAGCTTTGGAGTGAAGTCTAACTTTAGTTTTGTGAACATATCAAGGAGCTTTGTGTTTATTAACATTCAGTAACAATTATGTTTAAAAAAATCACTAACTTGTATGTGAAGCATTCCTGTTAGTAACATGCTTTCCCCTTCCCTTCTCTTAAGAGGCTAAATTACTGGTGTCTGGCTGAAGACAGTTATTGTTGAAAGTCCCATTTTACTTCATCCACTGGGCCTTTTTAGCGATCTGATATATGCATATACTAGATTACTTCTAAAATGCTGGGATTATCCAGATATTTCCTCAAAAAAATCCTCCATGTATCATTCTTTAATACTGGAATTTCCATCTCTCTATGGTGTGTGTTTGTATTTTCTGTACCACATATTTTGAGATACTGTACCTACAGTATACCGATCCCTATAAGAATACAGCCTCTTTACAATGCACTTTTTCATGGCAAGACTGCCTCTGTGTTCCACTACTCTGTCCACTTCATGCATTCTTATAAATTATCCCTGAGTTCTGTGCCATCATATATACTTGAGGTATTGCAGAACTGTTCTCTATGGACTTTGCAGAAACTCAGGCTCTCTTCTGTGTTTTGAACACTATATGCAAACATGACAAAGCTGGCTATGAATTGCGCTTCTGTTTCTGGAGTGGGTAGAAACATAGACTTAGATTAATACATGTTTAATATTATACATTTAAATAAGAAAAGGTCACCAAAGGCAAGAGGTTCATTCAGGCTTTTAACTTGACCATGTGGCCTATATTATATACATTTATAAATATAAACTAATAAATGTGGGGTTCTAGAAGAATCTGCTTTTACATGTACCCTTCAATTTATATAATATAGGCCATATGATCAAATTAAAAGCCTGAACCTCTTGCCTTTGGTGACCTTTTCCTATTTAAATGTATAATCTTAAACTTGTGTGTGTGTGTGTGTATTCTAATACAATAAAAGCCTTAATCTGTCTGTCTGTAACACTGCAGGCCAACTGTGCATGTGCCACCAAGCGGGTGCATGCCGATTGGCTGCAAGGGCCTGAAGCATTATGGACCAAAGGGATGAGGGAGCTGCCATGCTGTCCCCCCTACTCCCAACAACAGCTGGCAGGGAGGGGGAGGCAGTGGAAAGGGAGGGAGGCGGGGGGTTCTTTTGGCAGCACTCCCCTGCTACCACTTCCCTCCCCCCCGCTGCCGCTGCCACTGCC
>NW_017729031.1:85334320-85339539 GCF_001723915.1 Gavialis gangeticus
GAGGCAGTGGAAAGGGAGGGAGGCGGGGGGTTCTTTTGGCAGCCCCCCCCTGCTCCCCCTTCCCCCCCCCCCGCTGCCGCTGCCACTGCCTGCCCCAGACAACAGCTAGCAGAGAGGGGGAGGCTGTGGGGAGGAAAGGTGGGGGGGCATGTTGCCTGCTGGCAGGTGTCAGTGGTCCCCACCCCCCTGTTCCTGGCAGCTGGCGGCAGCGTGGGATGGAGAGGCTGGGGGGCCACATCAGGAACTGCAGGGGCTAGCAGGGGGGAGCCACGGAGCCAGACGCGAGGGGTGGGGTGGACACAAGGGGTTGGGGGGTGCATGGGGCTGGGTGCGAGGTGGGAGGATGCAGGAGCTGAGGGGTGATGGAGCTGGAGGCAGGGTGGCAACACCGCAGGGTGGCGGCACTCCCCCCTCCCTGTCATTCATGATAGGCAATTTGCTAGTGTGTGTGTGTGTGTGTGTGTGTGTGTGTGTAAATAAAAGCATAAAAGAGTTGACAAAAGGAGCACCTTCCTTCTTCCAACACGTCAGTACAAAGGGCTGGTTACACTCATTTGCTTCCAGTGTCACCCAAGCACAGAGTCACCCAGTGGGGAGCAAGGATGACATGGTCAAGTTTTTACCACTTGTCTAAACATAGGCTTGATTTTGTATGTCTGCCTTTACGCATGGTCAGAAACACAAGCTTCACAGAGCTCCCCATTTCATTGTAGCTCTGATTCAGTACTGTGGTGTAAAGCTTGGCTGAATATCCAACATGTTAATTAGTAGTTAAAAAGTACTACATATGGGGAAATGAATAGGCTACTTTACTACCGTATATAGGGCCTAATCCAATACCCATAGAAGTCAATCAGAATCTATTGCGTCCTTTATTTTTAGTGTGTTAGTATCCTACTGTTTCATGCAAAATGTTTTTTTCATAACAGTTTTCATACTCCATGAAATCTTTGGACTTTATGGGGCATGGAGTTGGCCTGTTTGTAGGAGAGATGTCTAGTGGGCTGTAGTTCTGTATTTAGGATTGGTGTTAAATCCTAAATACAGAATAACCATTTATTGCCACAAATAGAAATAAATAAGCATTATGAAATTAAATTGAGAAGGTTGACATTTCTTAATTTTTATGATCTGGTGGGTTATGGAGTAGTTTCCTATGGGATAAGATACAAATCCTACCTCTTGCAGTACCATATTTACTTAAATATGAGATGACCCCCGCAAAAAATTAGATTCTGTATGTGGAAAAATTATGAATTTGTTATAATTTTCCAGGTATAAAATCTAATTATTGGAGGTTTGCTTTGAAATTATCCTTCTCACACTGCTACAGCAGGGAAAATAGATCTGGGGGGTTAGGTAGTCTCTTCCCCTTTTCTGTCAGACCTTGCTCTGCCTGAGCACATGGAAGTGAAGGGCAAATTTGAAAACACTGACTTTGAAATAAATATGCCTAGAGTAATTTTCAAATAGGCAAATTACTATAGGTACCCATAGACTTAGTTCATCTAGGATTGATGCATTTTACCTTTTTTTAAACTCTTGCAAGTTTTAGCACAGTTACTCCATAAACATACTTTCAAGCAGTACTTTTACACTTACATATACACTTATATATAGTATCAGCTATCCATGATATTAGTTCAAAGCCAAAAGGCTCATAATTTATCATATAGTTAATTGGGCTGGGGATCACTAGAGTCAACATCATTTTAAGCCACAGTGACCTTGCAGCTCAGCACTGCTCAGTATGTGCATGTACTCCACATATGCCCTCCGCCCCCCCCTCCCCCCCAAGGATCCGTGTGCTAATTAGCTGCCCATTCATGACTGGAACTGGGTGTTGTTTTCACGAGCCCTAGGATCCTCCAAAAAATGTATAAGCTGGTGAGGTGCGGGGCAATCTGGTCCGGCTTCTCATCATGGAGGGTGGAGCCACTTGCATGGTATATGATAGGCTGAGAGAGGAGGTGACAAAGGAATTCTGTGTGAATTGTTTGGGGTCCCATTTGGTGACATTTGCCAGACATTTAAGGCTGGTGAAAAATCAGGAATCTTTGGAAATAGAAAAGAAAGGGACAACTCAAAGGGATTGAAGAGGAAGTTGAAATGTGTGCAGTATAGTGGCTCACCATGACTTGAAAGCACCGAGGGGGACTGAGTGCAATGCACACTACCATATATCTTATTCAGATGGGTTGCTCTAACCTATTCTTGTGAAGGTTCCCATCAGTATGTTTGCCCTATATGGGCCATGTGCTTTATAGTCATGCTCAGTGTTGACTCCATTTAATCAGCTTCCTAATTGGTTTCCATTGCTGAGCACATGCTGCTTTTGGCAGAAGTTTAATGATAGACAATATATTTAATTAGGTTTCCTTGTATTTGAATGGTAAGATAAAGAGGGCTTCCCCCCACCTTATCTTATATTGAAGTAAATACAGTATTTAAAACTATACTGTACAAAGTAGGCTTATTTTACTCAATTCTTGACCCCTCTTAGTCCTACCAGTAAGGGTGTGAGTTAGTACACTTCTCTGCATTAAAAATCTGACTTAAAATCATCAGTTTGCTTCATATGCATTACTGAACAGATGGCAATGATCATTGCTGAAAGGGCCATATTCAATATGTTGACCTAGAGAAAAAAATATCCCTTAGCTATCCACTCCATGCCTCTTCCGTTTTTATTCTATTTAAATTGACAGGCTTTTTAACATCACTAGTATTTTATGATTTCTCAATCTAAATAATTGTATGCATATTCATCAAGGAAGGATTTCAGCACACGACAGATGAAATAAACAGTTTTTGTTTGAACCAAGAACCAAGTCTGTCTGCAGCAATGATTAATTTGCAAATTTTTAAATTTGGCATTTTGTCCCTAAGAGTATTACAAACAAATTAAGAAGAAAATTTAAAAAGCATTATCTGAATTTAACAACTGCACAGTCCACTGCTCATGTAGATGCAGCCACTGTGTATTAAATATTAAGTATTTTCAAGTCCCTTTTATTTCCATGTAAAAAGAAAATGTAAACATTTCAACATCTTAAAGACAGTAGCTTTAAGTGCATGGCTTGTCATAAATGTGTATATTTGACAAGTGACTGAAGTTGAAGAGAACTGAATGGAAAAGAATTCAGCAGTTCTAAGAAGGGTGATTAATGTGTTGAGAGTACCTCAAAAGGAAAAATGTCAAATCTTTGTATTCAAACTGACATTATTAGATATTTGAGAATCATGAGCATAAACTTCATTGTCTGATGTCTGAACAAAATGAATGTATTCATGAACCAAGATGCAAGACTTGGACATTTTATGAAGTGACTCGTATAAAAAAGAATGTGCGTTATAATTTTCAGCTGTTCAGAGGGCTGATCAGGTAGACATATGAGGACCCATCTTCCTTCTAGTGTTATGTTCCAGCACAAAATGACATATTTTAATATACTAATTTGTGTTTTTTTTTCATATTTTTGTTGAAAGAACATAACTATCTAATAATAACAAATCTTCAGGTAATGACTTGCTACTAGAGCTCTATAATTTAGTATGTTTTTCTTTTGTCTATTATTCTGCAATATGCAGAAATAAAAATAGTTACTCCAGAGTTCTATCTATATTGAGAGTAATTTTAATGCAGATATCATGCTGGACAAGTCAGTAATTTATATATTTTTCACTTGTTCCTTGAAATTTAAAACATATTGGAAATACTTACAGATTCTTTGACAGGAGCAGATGCCTAATTAACAAATTTCATAGTTTCATAGTTTCATAGTTTCTAGGGTCGGAAGGGACCTGAGAAGATCATCTAGTCTGACCCCCTGCATGGCAGGAAAGAGGACTGGGGTTAAACGACCCCAGCAAGGTGTTCATCTAACCTCATCTAATTTCTTTCTTATTGTCAAAATATTTATTCAAGGTACCAGTAAATACATACCATATTGCTCAAGAATAATTTGGAGATCAGATGCAAGGGAATTAATTATGCTTTTATTTACATTATAAGAATGATGTTTCCGATCTTTCAGTGTAGCTAAAATAGTTTTTTGTTTTAATCAGATCTTTTATTTATTATGGCAAATTGAAAGAAAGCAAGAGAGAATTTTCTCTGTCTAAAGAAATCACAAACATCTAAGCATGTTTAATTGTAACCAAGGGCTCCTATCTTACTGAAGTCAATTAGTCAATTGCACCCCCTACACATCGTGACTGTCATAAATCCAATTTCAGTGTTTAGCCCTTGATTCTTAGTGTCTAGCACACTTAAGAAGTTTTGTTCCCAAGTTTGCCTTTTAAAGGTGTTTTGGTAGATTTTTCTTGAGCAGAAGGATAGTGAGGTCACAGAGGAAGTGGTCGTTCTATGAGAAATGTTCTCCTCATGGTGTGTATATCTCTGTCCTTTATATTTATTCTTTTCTGGTGCTAGTTGCTGTTTAGTTTAACCACTTCTTTAAATCCTTCTAACCATTCGGTATAAATAATACGTCATTGTAGTGAGTTCCACTAGTTACCCAAATGCAATCTAAAAGAGAGAGAGAGAGAGAGAGAGAGAGAGAGTGTGTGTGTGTGTGTGTGTGTGTGTCCCTTCTGCTTTTTGGATCCACATGAGCATTCCCAGGCGATTTTGAACAAGTAGAATGTGTAAGGTTACCATATGTCCATGTTTTCCCAGACATGCCCTCTTTTTTGGCCCCCTGTCTGGATGGGTTTTTAAAATGCGAGCAAATGTCTGAGTTTTTTCTCTGCCTCTGCTTTTCCAGGGTATTTCCAGCTTGGCTGCTTGGGGTGGGAGCAGTGGGGTAAGGTGATTGGCTGTTGGGGGTCATGTGCTCTATATGCAGGCCCCAGCAAGCTGCTTGCAGGTAAGAGAGCCAGAGATGGAGAGAGTGTGTGCATGTGTGTGCTCATGCATACAAGCTGTATGGGCAGCAGGGTTGGTGGGGCAGGGGCTGCAGCTGAGGGGCACCAGCAAGGCTTTGGGGGCAGGAGCTGTGGGTTGTGAGGAGTGAGGCGCAGAGGTAGAGCACAGGCTTATCACTCCCCCGCCCCATCTTATATCCCTTCCCTGTCATTCCCATCCTCCCCCATCTTATGTGGGGAAGAAAATTTAGAACTTAATTATGGGGTAAGGTGTGTAACTGCATGACCTAAGGACCAAGGCCCTTATCCTCTGTCTGTCTTCCAGAGTACCATTTAGGTACTTCTGATAG
>NW_017729031.1:85344539-85345889 GCF_001723915.1 Gavialis gangeticus
CCTTCAGAATGTGCTAATATTCTCTGCAGTCCTCACAGTCTCATTTCCTATCCTTCTTCATCTAGTTGCAGCCACAGGAACCTTCTCTCTATGGTTAGAAGGCATAATTTATTATAGTTACTGTAACTTGAGTAAGCTTAAACAGTTTGTAAATACATCTGGGGCTCTCTTGCAGCTTTAGTTACCAGGTTATTGTTCTGTTTATCATTTCCACCTCAGCTTTAAAGATCTAGAGAAAAGGTGCAAGTAAGGTGCTTTGTACCCCTTTGTCTTCATTCTTTCTTAGCTGGTTGCAGGTAGTTCCTGGTTGTGGCTGGTATCAAGCAGCTCAAGTTTTGTGAACTTTTCTTGCCCATCTTGCCCATCTATATCTAACATTGTAGCCCACAGTAAAAAACTTTGTGCATGTTCCTAGAGCAGAGCTCTTCTAGAAACCAGTCTCCTTCTAAGGTTGTTTCTGTTGGCTCTATTAAATGCATTGCTACAAGATATCTCTAAAACCAATAATTTAGGATTTGAAAAAAGGATTTTATATATATGTATAATTAATGAATATATCTAGAGTCAGATGGGACATAAGTCTCTGACCAGAGGGTAGAAAACAATTTCCCCTATGAGCTAGTTTTACTGTGTAAAGCAGGAATTCTTCAGCTCTGGAATCCATCCAGTTGTTGGGCAGTATCAGAGACAGGGTAATGGACAAAGTTACCCTTGGTCATTTTTATTTTGCCAGTTCCAGCGTTAAGCAGTTCTCCTCTCCTCAGCCATAAGAATATGAGGAAATGGAGTTTGTGCTGTTATGTTTTGTCTTTCCTTCCTTTCAGAGCTGCTCACCTCTAAGAAATACATTGATATTTATTATGGGTTGTGAGAGAGAGGCTCACTAGAGTTTAATAGTTAGGGCACGCACTTAGAATGCAGACAGAGTCAAATGCCAGCTCAAATGAATACATATTTACATAGCCTGGAACAGGAGAGTTTGAGAAACACTCACCACAGAATAGCCAATAGTCAGGGCTTGAGCAACTGAAGATGAAGGTTCAAATCCTTGGTTTGAATCAGGTACAGCAAAGACTTTCACTTGAGTCACCCACATTGTAAGTGATTGTCCTCTTTGCTACTCTGGGATAGGCCATGAGTGTGGTCAAAAAGTCTCAAATTTTTCCCAGTATAAAGGTGGTGTTACAGGCAGGGCCATCCCGGGGGGGGGGGCGGTGAATCGGGGTGGCTGCCCTGGGCTCCGTGCTTTGGGGTCCCCATGGAGCAGGGCAAAACAGTGGCTGGGCAGCGCGGAGCGGCGGCTCTGCGTCCAGCTGCTCCGCCCCCCCCCCCCCCCCCCCCCCCACCACC
>NW_017729031.1:85345899-85348346 GCF_001723915.1 Gavialis gangeticus
AGCAGCAGCAGCTTCTTCAGGTCCAGGGCCTGTCAGATCAGAGTGGAGAGGGGTTCCACATGGGCTGATTTGCCCCGGGCCCTGTACCCTGCTCAGGTCAGCTCTGGTACAGGTTACTTATAAACTATTTCAAAGGCACTTAAAACTGGAACATCCACTCATTAAACCATGCTAAGTACCCTCTACACATCTTAAAGTTATGCCACATCAGTTGAGGGTTATTTTTGAGCTGTTTTACCTAGCTCAAGCTTTGGATATTATTAATCTGCTCCATGGAGATCAAGCAACCAATTTGCAGTCATCCAGTGCCCCAGGATGCACAGCTCCCAGCCCTTCTACACCTGACAAACTTTCTATCGTCCCAAACTCTACTGGCCCTAAACTGACACTCCACACACCCCTGGTGAGTATTACCCTAGCCCACTTGGCACCATGCTGTCAACTCCAAGAAACCCAGCAGACCTAGTACAGGCCTGTGGGTTGGGAACCAGGCACATAGCCCTTCCCTCAGAGGGCTAAGCCTTTGCCCCACATCTGGGAAGTTCTCCCCTAGTCAGGAGAATTGGGGTGGGGGGTATGGCTTCACTCCCCAGCCTCCTGGAGCTTGGGGAGCAGGGGGAAAGGAGCAGACTAGCACAAAGTGTGGTGAGAGCACAGAACCCAGGGAGGCATGCTTTCCTGTAGTCCATGCTGTCACTGCAGTTAACCCTCAGTGGCTCCATTCTGGGAGTGGAGCCAATGGGCGGTGAGAGCATGGAGCACAGGGAAACATACTTCCCTTTTCTTGCTGCACTTAAGCCCTGGGGCTCTGCTCCAAGATGAGGGATAGAGTCGTGGTTCCTGTCCAGACTTCTGCTTACCAGGCCCTCTAATGGCAAGTCAGTTGTGCAGGTCAGAGATGGCATTAAACCTTAATCTGTAACTGCTTTGAAACTGTTTTAATTTTAACACCACCTAACATACCACAGATTTAGTCTGATTTAAAGGTAACCTGTAACAGCATCCTAAGAAAGGCCAGCTTTTGGACACTTAAATTTTTGCAGGAAAGAAGAACCGTTTTCACTTGGCTTAAATTGAGGATTGTGTGTTCATATCAAATAAGCTAAATAAAGTATTAATGGGGAAAAGTGATTCCTTCCAGTCTCGTATAGGCAACCAATAGAAGTCCTGGAGCATGGGATTACGGTTATCTCCAACAGAGAGATCAAGATTCCTTCAAGGGGATACCAGATCCTTGAATACACAGGTCTCGTGCTAAGGGAGGCATGATTCTATAGTACAATCTGACACAACAAAGACACTTTTGAATAAAAGGTAATCAAACCAGTAAAGCTCTGACCTTAGACCTTTCCAGAGCATTAAGAGTATTCACCAGGTACAGTAGCATACCTCAGGGGTTAGAGTATGTGAATGAACCTCAGTGATCAGGTGACATGAGTTTACTTTTATTAAGTCTTTAAAACATTCCAGAAAAGAATTTGCTGTATATTTCAGTCCCTAGGTTTGCAAATGAATTGGCAAAAAGCTACCCTGATTCCTATGGTTAACCACTGTATGGGCAGTGGTTAACAGCTTGTCTCTGGCTCCATTTTCTAACTCCATGTGGCCTATTTAGATTATTGTACGAGTGGTTTGCTAGCCTTTCCTTCCTGTGGAGAAAAGTGCACTACTGCCTAATGAGCAGTGATAAAGCCTTCAGCTATCTCATCATTTTGAGATAACTGAAAAGGGCTGGTTAATTTCCTTCCATCAATCAAGCAGACTGTCCTAATGAGGGATCTTAGTGTAATGCTGACAAATTTAACAGCCTGTAGGAGTCTTTCTTTGCTACCTGCTTCTAACTATGGCACTTTAAATTCTAGTTATATCTGCAATGTGAATGGGGGAGTTGTCAACTTTAATAGTTGAGTGTCCTTTCACTGTATTATCCAGAGACAAAGCTATCTTGTATTTTCATGCAAACTAATTACCAAACGTATTATCTAGATCCATTGAAATCAGGCTATTAATCCTTGCAGTTTTTCTTTCCAAAGCCTCATTTTTACCAAGGAAAACTAGTTTGGTATCTCACATTTCTTTGGAAGTTTAAATTTGTATTGGGTGAGACTAGAGCATTTAAAAACTCATTAAAGGTTTTTTTCCAGACTTTGAGAAACAGTGGGCATGTCTACACACACCTCTTTTAAGCAGGCTTAGCCAAAAATTGCCATTTTTAAGATGCATTAAAGGCGTGTGTCTACACGTGCACACCCTTAATGTGCCTTAAAAATGGTGATAAGGCTATGTGAGCCTAAATTTGATACCTGCATGAAGCAGGTATCAAATTTAGGTGCAAATAGCTGAGTTGCATTAGTGCACATGTAGACGCACTAATGCGCAGTAATGTGGTGTGAATCAATGGACACGCCGCGTTGATACACATTAGCACATCTGCACATGCACTAATG
>NW_017729031.1:85353346-85354959 GCF_001723915.1 Gavialis gangeticus
AGCTGAGTTGCATTAGTGCACATGTAGACGCACTAATGCGCAGTAATGTGGTGTGAATCAATGGACACGCCGCGTTGATACACATTAGCACATCTGCACATGCACTAATGTACCTTAGCTATTCGCACTTAAATTTAATATGACTTAATGCGCGTTAGCACATCCCCATATAGACATGCACCTAAATCATCTTAATGCGCCTTAAGCAAAGGCACTTTAAGTTTAGGTGCACATAAATACATGTGTAGACACACCCAGTATAGCAGAAAGGTCATTTCACTTGGCTTATGTCTAAAAAGATGAGATTATGCATTCAACCTGGCAGGCTTTGCTGATAGAAACTTCAGGGTACTGGAAAAAATGCAAAACAGAAGGAAGAGGAAGCAAAGAGCAGAGGAAGCAGAATTTTTTTTCTACTTGTTTGTTTGTTACACTAATGTATTTTTCCAGTCAACATTCTTACTATTTTACTCACCATAGTTTATGTTCCCCTCTGTTCACCTTCACCTTACTATTTCCATTTTTATTTAGTAATTACATATCTTCTAGCTATAATTAAATGTGTTTCATGGTCATTTTACTCATATAACTTCTGTTCTAAAAAGAAATGAAAAAGGTATTTGGAGATAGTAAAGCAAGTTAGGGATATATTTGTACAATCTTTCCCATCACAAAAATTATGAATTCAACTGGTGACTTGACAAGAGTTACTTCCTACATGTTATTTAAGAGAACGTTCAATATAGCATCTCCTCTTATATGCTCCTAACCCAGCTTTTCCAAGAAATACTCATTAATAATGTTGATTTTTCTAAACTGTGTCCCAATGTTACATTTGAGCAACTGATATTTAAGTAGCCTAATATTTAATACATTTGTTTGTCAGTTTGCTTGTTTCATGTGCTGTCTGCTTGTTTCACCAGTCTGCTAAGGCCACTTGGTACAACCCCTCCTGAATCTGAGATGACTTCAGATCTAAGACAACCCCCTGATAATTAGAGTCTATACATGGACAAGTATACATTTGTTATAATGGTCCATATAAGGAATCTAATTACTGGAGGGTCCTCTTAAATTCCTCTTCCCTACTGCTGCAGCAGTGGCAAGAGGGAAAGTGGTAGTGAGTGCAGAGCAGGGGGGAAAACAGGAACAGGTAACCTGCCCTTTGCCCGCATGCCATTTTCCACCCTTCCCCCACGATTTGTTTCCCAGTACCTGCTTCCCCCCTCCCCTCACACTCTGCTTGCTGCCCTCCATCACTGCTTACCCTGTGTGGTGGCTGTGGCCCAGCTCATGGAATACACGTGTATGGTGTGTGTGTGTGTGTGTGTGTGTCTACACACACAAACCATGGCTGATATATATTTGCAAAAAAAAGGGGGGGGGACTGTAGCCATGGCTAGGCCATAGTGGCAATGGCAGCTCTGGCCCTGGGTCAGGGCCAGAACCCAACCCACAGGAGCTCCCTGGCACTGCAGGGGAGGGGGGGAAAATACCTTGTCTTGGATTTGAGTAAATACAGTAATATTGGGAAAAGGGTAAATCCTTGAATCCCGTTCCCTGCAATCACCACTCTGTGTTGCATAAATTGCTGATTTTATCCCCTGGAGGCT
>NW_017729031.1:85354970-85355212 GCF_001723915.1 Gavialis gangeticus
TCCTGTGTCTGGCCACCCTACCTCAAAGGCTGGCCAGTCTGGTTGACAAAACTTGATCAAGTTATCTTTTGTCATTTTAACTTCAAAATCTACATCTTTTGTAAACTTTTTGAAATTGCGTAGCATGCATTCCAATGGGGTTGCGGAGTTTTCTACCCGGGAGCTACCCAAACCCATCGTGTCAAATACTCAGCTTCAATGTTCAGACCTATTTGCTGAACGCAAGAGTCCCCGAAGGACTA
>NW_017729031.1:85360212-85364300 GCF_001723915.1 Gavialis gangeticus
GAGCAACCTATAAGCCATACGTAGTGGGCTATCCTGTACCATGTGGGTGGAAACTTACAGAATGCAGGGGTTAATACTAAAACAAGGAACAAAGAAACATAGAGAAAAGTATCTATTTTCGCTACATCTGTACCATGATGTAGAAGTGTTCAGACACAGTGGAAAATCAAAGTCACTACATTCATCTGGATCCAGCATCCATTTGCATAATCCTATTACAATTATGTTTTAGTAACAGGTTTAGCAGCTATTTAGATTAAATTTTTCACTCAAAAATGTTACTGTATTGGGATTTTTTAGATAGAGTGCTAATTCTTCACTTTTCTAGTCTGAGTAATCCTTCCTTATACTATTTGGGGATTATGGTATACCATTGATTGTCTTCCTAAACATTTTGAAAAGGGTATGTTCTTTTTCTGAAAGATCCCTATCTCTCTCTCTCTCTCTCTCTCTCTCTGCCCCCATCACCTATGATGGGGTGGCCTTTTGAGCCAACTGTATCAGCTTTGTCTTTGTAGATTGCCATAGTTTATACATTTTTTTTGATGAAGCATAAACAAAGATAGCAAAAGTAGAGGCAGTATGCATCTCAGGTCAAATCTGGTATGTCATTAAGATTTTTAAGTACTGTTTTGCTGCTACTGCTACAGCCACAGCTTCTATAAACATATATAAATAAAGAAGAATACTTCGTGGGCAAACAGCTCTAATTCAGTAGCGCTCTAATAATACAGATGGGTTTAGGTTGGGATGGCCAAAATGGCAGATCTGGCCACCAGCTGGACTCCATTTCTCAGCAGCCTCTGCCCATGTTGCTGTAGCTGGTTTCCATGGAGACCCCAGGAGTGGTGGAGTCATGACAGTGCAGGGCCAGGGTTTCCATGGAGACAGGACCCGGCAGCACTGGCAAGATGCACAGCTGGGCAGGAAGCTGGGATCTTGCAGGGGTGACACCATGGTCCAGAGCCAAGGCAGAGCTGTTATCCACTGCCCGCATGTCCCGAATAGGCATCTACATGTGCAGGGAAACAGGAGCAGGTTTGCTGCTCATGGCAGCAGTCTGCTTCTACTGCTACCAGCCCTGCGCTGGCCCCTGCAGCAACCAGGGGGAGCTGTAGGCTCCCCTTGGGTGCTAGCCCAGGGGCTGGTAGGGAGCTCAGAGCCAGGAGACTGCTCCCAGCCCCTGCTTTGCTATCACAGAGTGGGGACTGGGAGTCTCCCAGCCCCTGCTCTGTGATTGTGGAGTGGGGGCTGGGAGACTCTTATCTTGCAATCACAGAACAGGGGCACAATCACAGAGCAGGGCCTGGGAGGTCCCTGCTGCCAGGGCTGGGGGACATTCTCTGCCTGGGCTCTGGTGGCAGGAGCCCACTCCAGCAGCAGGCAGCTCCTGGGGGCTGGGAGCAGTCTCCCACGCCCTGCTGCCTAGCTGACCTGGAGCACATTTGCTCCTGGGCAGCTGTCTACACATGCTGTACTGCACAGTAATTACTTCTGAGTAAATTTGCTACTTTTATTTACAGGTAGTGAATTTACCACGATTAGAGGAAATTACCGTGAAATAAGTGTTTGCACATGTAGACAGGTGACACTTTCTGTGCATGTTTACACATGCTTTTATGCACTCCTAATCTTAATGCTCATCAACCTAATGTGCGTTAAGGTGAGCTAGGCATGCGTCTACACATGCATGTGCTAAAGTGTGTTAATGTGGGTGTGCAAACAGACTTGAGACTAAATTAGTCCCAAGTCAGTGGACACATACCACGCTAATGTGCATTAATGCATCTACATATTCACAAATATGATTTAGCTATCTGCACATAAATTTGATACCTGCTTTATGGATAGCCTTAAATTGCCATTTTTAAGGCACATTAAAGGCACACGTGTAAACGCACGCCCTTAATGTACCTTAAATAGGGCTAATGCACATTAAATGTGCATGTGTAGACATATCTACTGTGCAGTAATTTGCTCTCATCTTAAGTGAAGTATCTCATGTTGATGCACCCCAAGATGACTTTTCTCCATATACACCAAGTAGAAGGTTACAATTAATTTTTTTAACACGGAACTTGCCATAAATATCCATGCCTTTGTCCCATCTGGTTTGGATAATGAGTGCTTTATACTCTGCATGGCCAAGTATAAAACCTCTCAACTAGTACCAAATGCAGCAAACTAATTTAGTGTGTTTTATATATAGTACTGTTACTTCTTAATCTGCTTTACCTTTTGGTTTATTCTCAGGTGAAATTCAAGACTGTAATTCTGATGTAAACGTGTAGCTTTGTGGCTGCCTAAAAATCAGTTTCTGTCCTTGTGGGATGGTATGACAGTTACGATCATCCAGTCTTCAAAGTTAAACAATTTTTTTTTGGCAATATAGCATTTTCAAAGTTCCTTGATACTAGACCTTGAAGTCTGACAGTCCTTAAGTGTGCTGATTCATTTGGCAAGCTGCAAACATTATCTATTATTCCAGGCTTTCCTAAAGATTAAAAAGAGACCTATTAGTATATTATTGATAGTCTGTGTAGACTCACATGTTTAAAATACTCATTTTAAATGTGTGCATTATCTAAAATTAAAATATAAAATATATTCACTGAGAGCTGAAGACACAAATTTGTATATATGTGTACTAATTTCTAGTGTAATAAAAGATGTATGTTAGTCCAAAAAACTAACTTTGATTGTATTTTGGTATTCTTTTCCTGAGGCTTCAGGACATAGAAATGACGTAGTTTGAGATACCACTATAAACACACTGACTCTTCTGTTCAGCTGTTTACTCAAGCCCAAATTACCAAAATTTCAACTAATGCTAGGATTTAGGTGTTCACTCAGAGTTTCCAAGAACCTGATTTTTCAGAGATGCATGGCACATAAAGCTCCAGTTGCAGTAATTAAGAACTAAGTGCTCACCATCCCTGAAAATCAGACCCTACTTATCCCAAGTAGGACATTCAGAGTGGACAATGCAAAACCTTACCCCTAATGATTATCAACAGATAATAAAGAAAAGTTAACCCCAGAGGATTTTTAATCTGTTGTGTAAAATTACAGAAGAATTTAAATCTTTGTAATATAAATGCTGTAGCTGTTGATTAGTTGTTTAATTTTCTCTAATATGTATTTCTGTGATCTTGCAGGTTTTAGCTGATGCTGTTGCACGCTTGGTTGTAGATAAATTCAGTGATTTGACTGATAATTTCACATCTCCCCATGCACGTAGAAAAGTTCTTGCTGGAGTTGTCATGACGACAGGTAAAAAGAAAATTACTACTACTACTAAGTGTTCAGGTACCATAGTGATGGACACATTATAAAGATCTAGGTAGTTAAAAGATATTTATCTTTACACTTCATTTTTCTTTCTTCAAGCAACAGCACTGAATTATCTTTAATGCATAATTGGAAGAGTATAATAAATATAAGAATAGGTGAAGTCACATCCTTGTAATTGGCAGTTACCAGAAAGTTAATGCCTGTAAATACCTCTCTATTTTCACAGAGCTCCTGTATCCAACAAAATCAACTGAATTTTCTAGATGAGCTATATTCTATAATATACATTACCTTTTTTTAAAATGAGATATGTGTCACACTGAAAAAAAAGTTAAGGGTAATAAACTCCCCAAATACACTGTATTACATTACATACTTAGGGCATAAATTATGTATGCATTCGAAATATTCTCATTTTTACATTTTGCTTAATTATTCTTACTGGATTTAGTTATTAGTGTAATTGAACCTGGTATAGTAATTACTGCAATACAATTATTTATTCACAAACATCAAATACGCAGATTTTAATGGCAAGTATGAATCGCCTGATTTGGCAATTGACAGTACTGCAGATGCAGTGCAAAGTACAGTCAGCATCTTAGCTTTTATTTCTTGCATGTCTTATCAATATAAGAACTGATAATTTTTCGTCTGTAAAGCTTTATATCTCTTACCACTGTTGAATTTATTGCCAGGCTTCTGATTTACTAATAGTGTCAAGCTGGATAAAAAAAAAAAAAAAAAAAGGGGAACCAAAATTTTTTAAAATTCCCCTTTATTTTTTTTTTTTT
>NW_017729031.1:85364363-85370969 GCF_001723915.1 Gavialis gangeticus
AAAAAAAAAAAAAAAAAAATGGTGAACCTAAATATTCTATAATGTCCCATTATGTCTTGATGTGTTATGCAGTATGTGAAACAAACACTGCAGTTTAGTGCCTTCTCATGTAGTAAAGTATTAAGCTTATGAAGTTTACTGAAGCTTCTGATATCCACTGATTTGATCGATTTTAAGTAGCTGTTAAATGTGTTAGTTTGGATCTTTTTACTTTCCCTACATGTCTTAGTCTGTGCTGTTTATAAATATAAATATAAAAACTAGTTGGACAAGAACCAGCAGAAGGTATATAAAATGAAGTGGGGGCTAACCATCCTTTGTTTCATGTGATGCGTTGTGAACACCATCTCATAAGGCAGGGTTTTTCAACCTTTATTAATTAAAGTACCCCCGGCGGCTGGTGGGGGAACACGCGTGGCCAGACGCGGAGGCTGGGGGAGCATGTGGCCGGCCGGACGCATTGGGAGGAGGGTGTGCACGGCCAGATGCAGGGTGGAGACTGCAGGCGGGCAGAGATGGAGCACCGCCGCCTCCCAGGAGTAGAGCCGGGGCAGGGTGGGGAAGCTCACTGGGCTGGGGTGAGGGCATTGGCACCCCTCTGTGGGGCAGGGAAGCTCACTGGGCTTGTGGGTGGCAGCAGCAACCGCTGCTTGCAAGCTTCTCCACCCCACAAAGGGGCGCTGCTGCCCTCACCCCACCCCAGCCCTGCTCCTGGGAGGTGGCATGGCTCTGTCCCTGCCTGTCCGCACATACCCAGGACTGTTCCAGGTACCCCTGGGGGTACGTGTAACCCAGGTTGACAACCCCCATCATAAGGTGCTCCTAAGAAGTATTTGATCAGGAAGAAATGTTTTCTAGGTAGCAGTTATATAGGGGACTGTATACTGCAATACAAACATTGGGAACAAATCCTGTCTTGTGCCAAGATGAATTTGATTCAGGAGGACCATCAGGAAGCTGATTATGGCTCCCTGTTTCTCAGGCTGGCCCCAGTGCCAAACCAATATGGAAGGAAGCTGGCTAGCATTGTTAAGGGGACTGTACAACAGCTTGTGAATTGCCAGGGTGGAGCACTGTTTTACCTTTCCCTGGCTCTAACTTGCTGCCTGCATGAAGCAGAGATGAAGGCAACTGATACAGAAGTGAGTTCCTCTGGCTGTGCACAGTTGGTAAATTCCTCTGTGTTGCGGACATGGCTGCTGGCTTGGTAGAAATAGCCAGTTTATGCTGACAAAGCAGTATAAAGGAACCAAATCCTAAATGAGAATGTGGCCCATGTTTTCTTATTTTTATTAGTAAATGAGTATGTTTTGTCTTATCTCTGTATTTTTCATGCGTTTGCCTTTTATTTCTTTCAAAGGATAGGCAGCACACAAGATAATTTACTACAGTGTAGCCTACAGAATTATTTCATACCAGAAATACTGTACTGAAGGTGCTATTTTGCTCTGAAGAATGATTAAATATTCAAAAACCTGGTGTTGTCGTAATGTTTTGAGGGTTTGTTTGTTTTTTAGTCTAATTTATATTTTCCCTGTAGATCCTCATGTTTTAGTTGCCTGCCATATTTTCTACTCTTTTTAATAGACCAGTGCCTTATAATAGTGTAGATTATTAAGGTGGATGTGATCTTTCTAAATGATACCATCTGCCTCTATAGTACTAAATTCTTTAAGTTGGAAGATAACTTTCTCTTTCTGTTCCAAAGGAAGTGATTAATGTGAAGGTAATCACTTTAAATAACAGAGAACTTTACTTTTTAAAACAGGTTTTAATCAAATTTTGCTATATATGAATGATTTGATACTAGATCCTTGTATAAAATGTGTCCAGGTGAACCTCAGGGCCTGCATGGAGCCTCACTGAAGTGATGTTTTCCCATTTCAAGTGGTCTACTCCCATTTGATTTAAATTTAAAACCAGATTTAAAACCAGGATGGTAACCCATTAAAAGTAAAAAATCAAAACCGTGACCATTTCAAACAAAAAAGAGAGTAATGTATCCAATTGAAACTATAGAAATTGAAAGAAATAATGGTGCAGTTCAGCAAAGTATAGTTCTGTTGACCTAAATTGAACTGCTTGCAGTCATAACGTTAAGTTTGTATTTGAATGCTTTGCTGGACTGGGGCCTAAAACAGACTGTATTAAATAGCTGGACTAAGTTTTTAAATTTTTAAGCTACACTGAATACCATATCATATTTCCATCTCTTCTCCTATGAGACTTCTGTCAAACCCTTACCTTAAAGATGTTTTTACATTTGGTGGCAGAGCCCTCCCTCCCAACCCCTGTGAGGACCTTCAAAAAATCATTCTCCCTTTGTTGGCCTTCATAGAGAATGGGTCTGATAATTGTGCTGCTTGCCGAATTCTAGAAACGGTCTCCTGGATGGCCTACATTGGCCCTGCTTTCATCATGTAGAGCAAGAAATATTCTGTTGTTGTCCATAGCTAACTGAGCCTGGAGTTTAAGACATTTGAAACTCTGTTGTGGTAGTTGTTTCTGGACTCAAAGGTATCATTGACAATACTAGTCATTCCTGCCCTACTTCAGGAGGATGAACTCCAGGGGGCACTCCTAAGACATAACAGTTGAAGGAGGATTCTGAACACTGGTCTACCATCCTCATCTCAAAAAGAATTCTCAAGAAGTTTGAGGTCTAGAGTCCACTTGGGGGAAGACTGAGGCTTTGGGAGGAGCAGGTTAGTTCAAACATTCCAGTTTTGTTTGAACCCAAAGGACATGGCAAATCTGAAAGAACTGACTCTATGAACCTATGTGAAAAAAATCCACTATTTTTTGTTCACTCACCCCATACAAAGCTATGCCAGCAGGTTTCAAATAATTATTCAAGCTGGGAATTTGATCAAGACATTAGGAATATCACTCCTATTCTTACAAAAAGTGCCTTGGGATATATCTTGTCCAAGAGAGAGCATCTCCAAGAACATTATGCCAGCTGACATTATGCTGGAGCATTGATCCAGTGGTGTCTGGGGAATGTATACCTCCTAATGAAACCTACTGACTTTTCCAGAAGCAGCAATAGTTTCATTACTGGTTTCCTATTTAACTTCTAATCTAGCCTGAATTTGATATCAGTAGCCAGGCTGATGTGCAAAGACGAATTCTTAAGTGGATGTTTTTGTTGCAAATAAATTGTTTGAAGAAAGTTTATTTTTTAAAAATAAATTGTTTAATCCTAGCGAATAAATTCAACTGATAAATGTCATTGCATTTAAATAAATTTTCTTCCTGAAATTTATTTCACAGGTACAGATGTGAAGGATGCCCAGGTAATAAGTGTTTCCACGGGAACAAAATGTATCAATGGGGAATATATGAGTGACCGTGGACTTGCATTAAATGATTGCCATGCAGAAATTATCTCTCGCAGGTGCCTGCTTAAATTTCTATATACACAACTTGAGTTCTTCTTAAGGTAAGTTTAGAAGGGCAGAGTTTAAGCTACAAACTTCATATAGAAGAGAAATTCCAAGACCTTTTGTATGTGATCATTATTTGAATTATAACACAAAACTTATTATTTGAATTATAGCACGAAGCTACCAGAGTCTTGGTAAAACAAAATGGCATGTAACATCAGTCATTAATTAACTGAAATATTATATTGGAAAAGACCCATCAGAAAGTTTAACAGAAAGTTAATACTCATTTTAAGAACATATACCTATAACAAAGCTGTGCTTATTATGATTCATTTATTAATTAAACAGCTGCTGTTTAGTTAAGCATACTAAGTTTTTGAGTTAAGCATGTCATCCTTTAGCACATAAACCCATTTGTTTTTCCATTTTTTAAAATTTAGTGCGAATGAATCAAAATACCAACAAATAAACTAGCAAAAGTATGGTTTTGTTTAATTTCCTTTACTGTTTTCATTATAACTTCACTAGACAGACGTGAGCTTATAAGTAAACTTCTTTACATCCTTTATTTTGTTTACAAGTTGATACATCTACTGCCATAGTAAGCATGACTGGGCTTAGCATACTATACTTGTTTCGCTTCAGGTTTTGACTGTATCTCTCTTTTCTGTTTGTTCCAGTAGTAAAGATGATCAGCAAAAATCCATTTTTATCAAGTCTGAACGAGGAGGGTTTAAACTGAAAGAAAATGTGCAGTTTCATCTCTATATCAGCACCTCTCCTTGTGGAGATGCTAGGATCTTCTCCCCACATGAAGCAGCACAAGAGGGTATGACTAGGATCATATTATATAGCTAAGGAGTTACCAACAATATGTTTGATTATAGGCAGATGGCAATGTTAGAAGCCAGGCTGTCAGTTTAATTGTCCTATTTGCTTAGTATCTGTTAGACAAATATTTTTTTGTATTTAAATTACCTTATTATTTTCTATATAGTACACTGTTCTCTGCAAGTCCATTTATAGCATCTGGCAAAGTAAGCTAAAGCCTACAAAAGCATGTGTTTCTCTGAATGAGTTAGTCCATAACGTGCTATGCTGCCATTTATTTTTGTCATACTAGAAATGCTAGACTAAGTACAGACAGATAGGAAGACCATATGGACTAGAGGCTAGAGCCTTGAAGGATAAGCCAGTGAGTTGGCATGTGTCTTTCCAGAAGTCACTGGGCTTCTTTGATTACTAGCTTTTACTGATTTTTGTTGACCTCTAAATTCCTGTATATATTTTAGTGATGTTTTAGTGATGATGGTCCATAAAATACGCAAGAGGCAAGGATTTTTTTAGGTGATATCTTTTACAGGACAAACTGAGTGAAATCTTAGACAAGCTTATGAACACAAGATACCCTGTATTTGGGGTCAGACCGGAGGAAGGGTGCCTACTGTGTGTCCAAAAGTTTATCTAAGATCTCTCCCAGCTATATATTTGGTCTAATCAAAGATATCACCCAAAAAATCCTTGCTCCTCTCACCATATGTTGACATCATTCTATGACTGAAGGGCCTAGAATGGAATTTAAGAACGAGATACTGCATCTCATGCACTTTTCTGGTAACAAATTAATGATCTTTTTCAAGATGGTTACCAGCTTAAAAATAGGTTGCCTTTTCTCTTTTGATGACCATCTGTTTCTAAAAAATATGTTAATGCTCTCTCTCAATTAACTATAAACTATTTTTGTCACCTAGATCAGGGAGACAGGCATCCAAACCGTAAAGCAAGAGGACAGCTACGGACAAAAATAGAATCCGGAGAAGGGACAATTCCTGTTCGATCTACAACAACTATCCAGACCTGGGATGGAGTACTACAGGGAGAGAGGCTGCTTACCATGTCATGCAGTGACAAGATAGCTAGGTGAGATGTTAAGTGTTTGGTTTCTTTGTTACTCTTGTCGGATTGCCGAACAGATGACTTCAGTTACAGCTTGCATCCTAAAACCTAGATAGCTGGAAGAAATACTTGATATCTACATTGACTTCAGAAATAAAGTTGGCAATGTCTTATCTCAATCACTTGTTGGTTCCTTAGGTGAATTTACTAACTGTGGATCAGTCCATTTAACCTGATCTTTCAGCATGATAATTAGGTCCTGTGATTCTATTGAAGAAGGTTCTAATAATATAAATTAGCTACTTTTGGCTTTCCTAGCATTTCTTTCTATTCCCTTAATATTCTTGAATAACATTTAACTTTTTTTTACTGCCCATGCTGTCAATTCCCATAAATAACACAAGAGGAGTATTAAACTTTCTTACTTGAGGTTATTGTGCATGTAAATTCCTTCATTTTTCATAAAAAAATTATTGTTTTTTCTCAAACAAAAGTTGGTTGAAAAATTATTAAATTTAAAGCTGCAAAATGGGTGAAATATAGACCTTAGGGCTGGAAGGCACTTCGGAAGATCGTCGAGTCCAGCCCCCTGCCCCAGGGGCAAGAAGTCAGCTAGCGACAAAGGATCCCAGCAAGACAGGCATCCAAATGTTTTTTTTAAAAGAGTCCCGACTAGGTGCTTGCACCACCTTTGGAGTCAGTCTATTCCAGGCCTTGGGGGCTTGGACAATAAAGAAGTTTTTCCTTATGTCCAGCCTAAAACGGTCTTGGAGTTTGTGACCATTTGACCTTGTCATCCCTTGGGGCACTCTGGTGAACAGGCATTCCCCCAGATCCTGATGTACACCCCTTACATACTTATAGGTAGCTACTGAGTCACCCCTGGGTCTGTGCTCTTCCAGGCTGAAGAGTCCCATGGCTCTCAGCCTCTTATAGTTTCATAGTTAGTAGGGTTGGAAGGGACCTGAGCAGATCATCAAGTCCAACCCCCTGCCATGGCAGGAAAGAGAACTAGGGTCAAACAGCCCCAGCAAGGTGTTCATCTAGCCTCCTCTGAAAGACCCCCAGGGTAGGAGTCAGCACCACTTCTCTTGGAAGTTGGTTCCAGATCCTAGCCGCCCTGTCAGTGAAGTAGCGTCTTCTGATGTGTAGCCTGAATCTACCCTCTGCCAGCTTGTGACCATTATTTCTAGTCACTCCTGGTAGTGCTTGGGGGAACAGGGACTCCCCAAATGCCTGCTGGTCCCCTCTGACTAGTTTGTAACAGGCCACTAGATCCCCTCTCAGCCTTCTCTTGTGGAGGCTGAACAGGTTCAGG
>NW_017729031.1:85375969-85376297 GCF_001723915.1 Gavialis gangeticus
GGTCCCGAAGCCTCTCCTCGTAGGGCCTGCCCTGCTGCCCCCTGATCATGCAGGTGGCTCTACTCTGGATCCTCTCCACGTTGTCCACATCCCTCCTGAAGTGTGGTGCCCAGAAATGGACACAGTACTCCAGCTGCGGCCTGACCAGCGTCGCATAGAGGGGGAGGATCACCTCCTTGGACCTGCTTGAGATGCATCTGTGGATGCATGACAAGGTGCGGTTGGCCTTCCTGACCGCTTCCCCACACTGTCGGCCTATGTTCATTTTGGCATCAATAATGACTCCAAGGTCCTTTTCTGCCTCTGCACTGATGAGAAGGGAGTTCAT
>NW_017729031.1:85376535-85382429 GCF_001723915.1 Gavialis gangeticus
CACCACCACTCTCTGGGTGCGGCCCTCCAGCCAGTTAGTGGCCTATTTGACTGTGCAAGTGTCAACGCCACAGTCTCCTAGTATTTTAATGAGAACGGGGTGAGAGACACTGTTGAGGGCCTTTCTAAAGTCCAGAAAGACTATGTCCACTGCTACCCGTGCATCTAAGGATTTTGTGATATGGTCATAGAAGGCTACCAGGTTGGTCTGACTTGCCTCTAATAAACCCATGCATAATCTCCCCTGCTGACCCCTTGTGGACATGCACCAGGATAATTCTCTCAAAAAGCTTACCCAGGTTTGAGGTAAGACTGACTGGCCTATAGTTTCCTGGGTTCTTATCACAAGGCCTGTTCTCCTGCCCTCTGATCATATGTGTGGCTCTCCTCTGGACTCTGAAGCTTTTCCACATACTGCATTGATTTCTCTCCTCTCCTGCAATAAATACAAATTTCCCTATAGTGTGTGATGATACCTTTAGCTGAGGTTCTACACATTAGACAATGCACAAGCACATGAAATGGTCCCTGTCTGGCTTACAGTCCAAGATATATTCACTATACTATATAAGCGTTAAAGCAGAGTTAAAAAACACAGAAAAAGTTACTTATTTAGGGTGCTTGTATATGTGACAAGTGTTTGGTTCTTCCTGAATTGAAATAGTGGGTTTTTGTGTCGTTTAAAAACCCACTATTTCAGTTTAAGGACTTTTGTGATATCATGTGACATCACAGTGCATCACGGCCCCCCATCAGCTCATGGCCCCCTGCCCCTTCCTCTCCTCCCCTTCCATTCCCCACAGACTCTGCCAGGAAAAAAAAAAGCGGTGAGGGGCCTGATCATTCCTCCCCCCTCTCCCCCACAACCATGCCTCCCCCTCCTGTGGCCAGGGAACAAGCCGCCAACAGGCCGAGTAGTCCCTGATCTGTGGGGGCCCCCAGTCCTTCCCTTCGTGGCAGCAGCACCCCCCCAGGCAGCACCCGCCTGCTAGCATCTGACCCGGGTGGTCCCAGGGGGCACCACTACTGTGGAGGGAAGCACCAGAACCCACACAGCTCAGGGGCTGTGCAACCCAGCAGCCACTCACGTAGGCAGGTTCGACTGAATCAAAAAAAAAAAAGAAAAAGAGAAGCCTAATTTTTTTTTTTTTTTTCTTCCTGGAGCCTACCTGCTTGCCTGAGCTGTGCAGTGCCCAGTGATTCCCTCCATGGTGGTGGCACCCCCTGGGCAGCACCCACCCGCTAGCAGCCCATCCAGGTGGTCCCAGGGGGTGCTGCTGCCATGGAGGGAAGCACCGTGCCCTGCACAGCTCAGGCAGGCAGGCTTCGGGGGCGGGGGGGGGAATCAGTCTCCTCACCGCTTTTTTCTTTTTGTTTTTCCTCAGTGGAGCCTGCCCATACAAGCTGCCACCAGGTCGCACAGCCTCTGAGCTATGTGGGGCCTGGTGCTTCCCTCCGCAGTGGCGGTGCCCCCTGGGACCACCAGGACTGGGTGCTAGCGGGTGGGTGCTGTCTTGGGAGCGCCACCACCATGGAAGGAAGGTCTGAGGTCCCCTGCAATTCAGGGGCCCCTTGGCCTGCCTGCCAGCAGCTCACCCCCTGGCTGTGGGAGAGGCAGGTAGGCTCCAGCGCCCCTGCCCCATCCCTGCCACCTTCCCACCTCCTGGGACCACCCAGGAATGGGCTGGCTTGCCCCTGGGGCAGTGCAGCAAGGTGGCAGGAGGGTGGCTGGGTGTACTGACAGGAGGAGAAGATGGCAAGGGTGATGCATGGGGTGTTGGAAGCCTGCCAAGCCCAAGCTTCCCCGAGCATGTCTGGACTTCTAGCACCCACCCCATGCACTCTTGCGCTTCATTACGTAGCAAACTAAAATATCTCAGATGGGTTTTACGTGGCTACGTAACAAAGTCATTTAAAGCAAAATACGCTGCTGAACATGTACGTTGTCATGAAATTAGAGTGGAATATGCTGCTGAACGAGTAAACAGCAATGCCATTAAAGTGGTACAAAAGGGCAATTACGCTGCTTTAAAGACCAATTTTGTCGCATACAGAAGCACGCTTAGTTTTCCAGTCTCCAGAGTTTTCTGGAAGTAATCAGTGAGGAAATCGCACCTTTATTTGTTAAAGTCCTATGAAATATATGTTCATGATCTCTTCAAAACTTGGGGCAATGAAAGATTGTTATATGTTGACAAGTAATTTCCTAAAAATGACAAGTGATTTCTTATATATTCTTTCTCAATAACTTTCAATTGAAGTTGCCACCTTACAGGTCAAGAGCTTATCTGTCAACTCTCTAAAGTCCATCCAAGATGTAAATGTCATCCTGTGCTCATTTGACTACTTATAACAGCATCAGTTTAGGAAAAAATAAAGGTTATTCAGCTAGCACTCAATTCACTATTTTGTTGATTGTGTGTGATGCACAGCAGAATCCAGGTCACGCTTATATAAATAAATATTTCCTTTCTTAGGGGCCAGAGAGATTGGAAATGTGTTTATGTTGGTAAAGGAAATGGAGATGACCCACAGACTCATGGAGCAAAGGCTGTATGAGTAGCAAGGAGGCCCATTATTTTACATTCAGTATTTCCATGGCATTTAACTGTACTCTGCCAATTTCACTTTATCTATTATTGTGCAATTTCTAGTATTTGTTACCATAACATTACTAAAAAAATGTCATGTGTCATTGGATTTTTATTGAGATTTTCAAAAGATGTCTCCTAATTAAAGTTAATTTGTGTCTATGACACTATATTATAGACAAAATGTAATTTATCAAGTCAGTCTGCTAACTATTGAAGCAACATTGTTTATTGTTTTATTTTAGTAAGGATAACATTTTCTTGAATAGTAAATTCTTTAATCTAGAGAAGTTGGGTTAATTCTGCTCATATGAATTTACACAGGCAATTTGATTCTTGGCACATGATCAGCTTATATTCAAAATTACTTTGTCACAACTCTAGTTTGCTGCCCATTAGCAGCTAGCTGTCCTGCTCCACCATGGCTTGTAGAAATGCTAAACCTCTAAGAACTTGCAGCTATCCTTCTGGGCCAATATTCTCTCCTCTACACTTCTCTTCCTTTCTGCTTCAGCAACAAAGGTGACTAGTGGTGAAACCTCAGTGCAGGTCATTGATTGTCTTCTCTAATGATGGGCTGTAGGCCATCAACTTACCAGTTATAGCCAACAAACAGGGAAATGCCCATGATATAGTGAGACATGGGCTTTCTCTGCTACAGCTTTGGTATCATGTGTACATCTTTTATATGCATGTGTTGATGGAACCTAAGAACCTAGATGGAAGCTGCATGTTGGCAAAGGACACATCAGTCTGGATAGACCTGGCATAAATACTCTTCCCCTTGGAATCTGGGCTGTGCCACTGTGAGATACAGAATACTGGGGTAGATGGGTTGGTGCTCTGATCTAGTATGGCATCTCTTATGTTCTGCCAGTCTTTGTCTTACTACATAAGTGTATTAAGATATGAGCAGCAGTATAGTTTATGGTGCCAGCTACTAGACAACAAGAAGGCAAGGAATTGTGAAACCCTACCCCTAACTCTTTGACCTCAGCCAGAAAAATCATCCTTTCAGTTTACTTCATTTTTTCATCTCACCCCTCTAAAAGAGAAAAGGAGACGAAGCAAGAAACCTGAGAATTTTGCTTCAGGTTGGAAGGAGAGGGTGAAAGATGAGTTCCACCCTGAATACCCGACAATATTAACACTGTTTTGTGATGGCCTCAGAAAGGGAAAGGATATGGGAAATAAAAACTTATGTCTTTACAACTAATTTAATTTAATCTGGGTTAATAAACATCTAAACATTTTTTTCATATTAAAGTGGTTACTCCAGGCACCATTAAGATTGAGTGCCATAACTATGCATTTTCAGACATTAACCTGCTTTATTGAAAAGTAGTCTTAACTTTGGAATTGCTTGCATTTTCTTTCATTACTGATCTGTACATTTCATCTCCAGTCTTACATTCATGTAGATGTATTGGCTGCCAATAAAGTCTTGAAGTTCTCCCAAAACATTACAGACACAAAGAAGAAAGCTTCACAATGGGAGCATTATTGGTCGTATTTTGTCAATGTGGAAAATGAGTCATTAGGATTTCATTAGTTACTTCAGACTTATTTCCAAAGAGAGCTGTCTATGTTACCCTTCCAGTGTAGCAGAATTCTTTTCTAATACATTTCTGTGTGAAAGAACACCAAAAGACTCTGGAGAAGAGTTGTGTTTTGTTTCTGTAAAGTCACAGTAGAGGTCAGTCATTTTCCTCCATTATCCCCAGTTTTCACTGTTTGAAAGAACTTAATCTCTCTCTCACACACACTCACTCACTCACACTCTTTAACACATTGACTTGTGGTATTTGCTATCTTAATGTTACTGATAGTCGGCTTCTACAGCAAGGGGTGCATCAATATTCTTATCTTGATAACAAGCAAGTACATGCATCCTTTTCTTGAATGCTTTTAGGGACAGAGTACTCTTATATCTGTCTCATCATAGGGACTGAGTAAATTGAATTACTACTGTTCTCTATTCCTTCCTCAGGATTTTACTGATATGGATTATCATCTTGAGTATGTATGTAGAGGCTTTCTTTTCCTTGCCACATTCCTACTGAAAATCAGGGCATCTGCCTATTCAGAAAGCATACTGAAATTGTTGCTTGCTTCAGACTGGGAGCGTGCTCCTGACTGTGCATTTAGTACTGTGTAGCCATTTGATAGTTCCTTTAGCAGTATCGGTGCAGTACACGCCGATACTGTGCAGTCCCAGCAGCCCACAGTTACTTTTAGATGCTATGTCGGCGTGATGATGAGTTATGCAATGTAGCTTGTTGCTACAGTGACAAGGTGTCAGTCGGCATCATGGTTTGTGCCCACTGATGCTATGTCACCATAGCAACAGGCTATGTCACCATAGCTAATCACTATGGCAGGGTAGCATCTTGTATCGCACATGCCCACAGTGTTGTTATATGCTTTCTTTTTCTCCTTTGCAGTCTTTCCTCTTGCATGTATGACCCCCTCAGGGTCTTTTAACAAAAGTAGGGTCTTCAGAGCAACCGCAACAAAAAAAGGATTCAAAGTACAGCGCGCCTCAGAAATAAAGCAGAAGAAACCAAGGATGCCATCTGGGCCCCTTCAGTGGAAGGAAAGTTGTTGATTAAAATCCATGCAGATGATCCTAAAAAGTGGGTCTTGCCCCATGCTACAACTGAAGACAGCCCCCCACCACCTTGAAACAAAACAAAACAAAACAAAACAAAACCCCTCCAACAATCCTTGACAGTCTTATCGGGGTGGGGGGGTAAGATGGGGAGTCCTTTGAAGGGGATTTCTTTTTGACCCTAAATCTGGCATTTGATTTAACCTGAAACGTGGAAAGAAAAACCCATTAGGCCGGCAATTGAAAGCTTCCTCGGGATCACTAGGAGCACCAGTGTACATTGCTCAATGCCCCCTATCTAGCCATGGTCAATATCTGATGTCCCAGAGAAAGACTGAGAAAAGCCTCACCTACTTCAGGGAACAGGGGGCATACATGTCTTACAAGAGGCATATAGGAGAGCCCTGGCCTCTTGTAAAACAGGTATCCAGGTTTTCCTGCTAATGATTATAAAATTTAAATCTAAGCATGTAAATAGACTTTGCCCAAGAGAAAGTGTTTTGTTCTGGTTCCTACAGACATGGAGGATGCATCCAGACGAGCACGGACGTGCAATATGTGGGGTCACAGACCTGTCTGCAAAGCCGCACACCACACATGCAGGTGTTAGCAGTGTGGGGGAGGGGGTTGACCTTGGGATCTCTCCCCACAGCTAAAAAACCCCACAGCTTAAAAAAAAAAAAAAAAAAAAAA
>NW_017729031.1:85382535-85390441 GCF_001723915.1 Gavialis gangeticus
AAAAAAAAAAAAAAAAAAAAAGTGGGGCCATGCACACTGCCCAAAACTGGCACCTAGCTGGCCAGAACCACACTCTGGCTGCCAGGTAAGGCTGCTAGGGCCAGCCCAGCCCCCTACCCCACTGGGGGCAATGTGCCACATGCCAGAGGGTGTGTGGCACAGGCGTTCCCCAGGGACAAGTAGCAGTGGCACACATTGTGCCGCTGCTGTTTGTCCCTGGGGAAGCACACATTTCCACTCATGGGGATGCACCTATGGAGTCCATTGTCCCGTTTGACCTGTGAAACAGTGTTCCTTCTGTGAGGTAATCGCAACTCATTTAAGTTAATTGCCAGTCATTTCCAGAAACGAGCCTGTCAGGCTGTACTCTCCCTGGTCACCTTCTTGCAAAGGAACAGCAGGGCAGCATGTGTAAACAGCTGTGCTGCTCCTCTTTTGCTGTGGATTTTGACTCAGGTCAATCAGGACCACAACAAATGAGATTTGTCTTTTTACAGCCTAACAGGCCAAACCTACAGAAATTACCCTTAAGCTGCAGAAGTGACCATTAATTTGTCTATGTGCAGATTTGGGGTTCAATTATAATTGCACATTTTACAGTGTTTGCTTCCAATTCCTTATCTTTTTCCTCAAATAATGTGGCCTCTGTCTTGCAGTATTCCCTACACTTTTGTATGCTTTGGAGAAGTAACACTAAGTAATGAAGAAATGACATTCAGAGTTATTTGGCAGATACCTGATTATTATATTGACAATATTTTACTTGTGGTAAGATTGTGTCAAACTCTCATGTAGCCTATTTTATTATAAATATTGTTTAGGCTTAAAACTAGTTAAATAGGTATGATTTTCTTATGATACCTTTAATCTGATTTTCCATTGTTTGGCTGGAAGTTGTAATGTCAATGTCATATAAAACATTCCTTAAGTTTAATAATATAGAAAATAAGTTATAATAATTCCCTTACAATATTTTGCACTAATGCAAAATTCTCCTCTCCCAACAACTTGGAACACTACTTTTAATGATGGATAAGTAAGCTAATATATGGTATTTTCATTTGCATCCTCATTATCGGATGTGTGTGTAAGTAAATTGTTTTCTTGAGCTCTTTTTTTTTTTTATTTGTAATTTTACAGGTTTCCTATACAGTATTAATATATTATTTTTTCCAAGCTTTTCAGCAAGTGGTTCAGTTATACCTTAGATTCTGGCCTGTGTTGAGGGTAGTATGAATCCCAGATGAAAAGTCTGGAAGCACTGTGTGTCACCAAGGCTTGAGGCCTTCCAAAGCTTCCTTAGGTGTGTGTCTATTCTGTATAGCTGCAATTTAATGCTGGCCTGTTTTCAAAGGCCCTATACTCAGACAATCACTAGGATTGCAGGTGTAGCTAAGTCCTATGAAAGGGGCACCAGGAGAAACCTTGTGCCTTCCCCTGTTTATGCTCCCATGCTCAAGGTTGCCCATAACCATAGCAGCTATAGTCAAATATGCTTTCTTAATTTTCCAGCGCTGTTCTGCATGTATATTGTTGAAAAGAGACCAATTCAGATACCCCACAATGGAGTTTTAGACTTGCATACATTTTTCATATGTTTCATTAATGTAGGAATGTTGTTGTAGCCAGGATAATCCAGGAAACAGCAATCAGCAAGGTTTTTTGGTATTATCTTTTATTAGACTAGCTGTATAAATGGGAGAGAAGTTACAAGCTGTGGGGCTTGTCTAACATCTCTGTCAATAGCTTTGCAGAGTGCCTTGATGAAGGACCCTGTGTACCTGAAAACTAATTAACATTTCTTGCAACTGTACAGTAAAAGATATTACCAAGTAAACCTTGCTTCTTCAGTATGCTTGGCTGTCATCTATACCCCAAGCCAAACTTCTGTCATTTTGAACATAGAAGGAGAAACTTTGCTTTTGCACATACTGTTTCTGTACCACCTGATCTGTTCTGCTCTTGGACAAAATGGTGTAAGCGGGGTTACTACAAACAGTGTGAGGTTGCTTAAAAGGCAAAGAATGTATGATCAGGATCTTGTTAGAGAATCCTTCAGCATATCTGGTCACCTTTCTACCTTGTGCAACATGGTTGCAAATAGCTTTTTGTGGCAGGAAAGGAGGAGGATCAGAATTTTCCCTTCTCATGAGGCAGAGAATCCTGGAAATGAGTCCTCTCCCTCCTGTATCTTACATTCTGGGAAAAGGGGACTTCCTTACTGACTGTCTGGAGACATTCAGCCATCATTACAAACAAGAGAAACACTACCACATGTCACAGCAAAGAAGCAGAGTTATGGACTCTGTCCCTGAGATTTGGGTTCAGGTTCCAGATAACAAATATGCAGCACCTGCTGATTTAGGGCTTCTTGCTCAGGATTCCATTCGGACACTACAGGCACAGTATAAAGGTAGGGTGTAAGATGCTGGCAGGCTACAAAGTCTCACCACAACATGGTCAGGCTCTGGTCAGTAGTGAGGACTTAAAGTCTAGTCCATTGAGAATTGACTGCTTTTGTTTCTGGTAGAGATTACTTGTTCCATTAAAAAGAAAGTTTTTTTTGTTTTCCTTCCCCTTAGGTGGAACGTGTTGGGTATTCAAGGAGCCTTACTTAGCCTCTTTGTGGAGCCAATTTACTTCTCTAGCATCATCTTGGGGAGTTTATATCATGGGGACCATCTATCCAGAGCAGTATACCAGCGGATAGCAGAGATAGAAGATCTACCAACTCTGTATACACTCAACAGACCTTTACTTAGTGGCAAGTATCTAATGGGGAAGGCTGTGCCGGTAACTGAATCTATTCCAGCAGTAACATAAGATTGCAGTTCTCAAACATTGCAAATTATGTACTGTGAGCAAGTTGCTTTGTGGCTACAACAAGGAAGTTATGATCCAAACTTAAAAAACTATATCGACTAGAATTACCATTTCAAGGCCCTTTTGCATGTCGAGAGACACTAATAAGAGTCTCTGGAGTCTTCTGAGAGAGCCATTTTACTATTGTCTTCAGAATTCAGACACCCCAATGGTACATCAGTAAAGATGAAAGCCTGGGTTTGGTGAAAATTTTCTTCCCTTCCCATCCTCAGAATAGTGTGTCACTGTTAATTCTCTTGCCATTGCAGATATTTGTTGAGCAGTCTACGTCATTGGCAGTGTGCCAAGATGCACAAACATTGGTTCACAATTTCTAGATCAATAATCAACTTAAAATGGATGGAGAGAACTTCCCAGCTACCATTGGTTGTATTTTCTTCCTGTCATCAAGCTCTGTTGGATGCAGCATTGGCTTTAATTAGCATGGCACCCAACTTGTATGCATGGCCCAATTACTATAATAATATTACTTCAACCTTGTAGGTTGGGGCACAGATGCTGCATTTGGAGCCCGGTGGCACATCCCTTAGGATTTCTTTTAAATAGATTGTGAAACTGATCTGATGAACAGAACCATGACAGTCTTCAGCTAGTGTAATTACCTAATGTTGCAGTTATTTTTTGCAGCTGCTGTCTAATACTTTAAATACTGTTTTTAGAATTTTGTTAAATAGTAGGGCTAAGAGGAATGGCAGCATTTGAATTCAGAGGTCCTGCTAAACTAATCCTTCCGTAAAAGGAAATGTTTAGGTATTTTTACCCATTTCAGAAATAAGTTTTCTATCAGTTACAATAATGCCATGAAAGCTTTAAAACGAAAATTTCTTTCCCTCTCAAAACGTGTTTCCCTAGCGCTGTGTGCACTGCTTTGTTTTGAACAGCTTGGCTTCTAGCATGTGTTTGTTTATATTTTAGAAAAAGTAGCATTTTAAAAGCATGTTTAGTGAATGACATGAATTTGCAATTAGACAATAAGGGATGGGAATAAAACATCAGATTAACCAGTATCTCTCTTACTAGAAATGAAAGTGTTACTAAATACCACCCAGATCAGGAAACAGTCAAGGGATAAGAGTTGCCTACCTATTAGTATATGATAGTAACTAGTAATTGCAGCACTCAGAGCTCTAAATAGTACATATTTTTATGCCCATAATAACTGACTTACAGAGATTTTTCTTTGTTTGTTGTTGCAGCCTGATTGTGTGCATTTCCTCTATTTTGTATTTAAATTATACATTCTTCAAAGCAGATTCCTTGTTGCTTTATGGTCTCTAAGGGGCTTAGTTCACTTTCAGTTCTATATAGTCTAGCTGTAGAATGTTATCTTTACCTGTCTATCATGAAATAGTCCTGTCTGTTTCAGTACTGCTGCCAGAACTGTATCATCACTGATTGATTTTTCTGAAATGTTCTGAACTTTCAGACCGAATGTGAAATCTCAAAAAGAAGGCAATGGGATGAAGCAGACATGATTTTTTTCTCCATTTACTTAGAACAGCTTCACTGTTTAAAATCTGTACTGCCAGTATCACAGCTGGATTCAGCTAATGCAACTATATAGTCATTGATTCACTAGCAGGTCCACACCTCTCCTAATGCACTACTCTGTGGAGATGCAAGTGAAGCTCCACAGACCAGGGCAAGCTTAATGAATCCTAATCCTGCCTCCCCCTGAACAGCTCTGCAGTTTTGGTTGTATTCTGATTTAGCTGGGGGTGGGGGGAATGTAGTGTGATTTAGAGGTAGGAACATCTGCGAAGTGATAGTATTGCTTTCTTATTGCTCATTCTCTCATCTATATTCTTAGCAAAACCGTATTTTTTAAATCAAATGTAATGCCAATAGAAATAGTTGGATAAAGGTGTACCATTAGAAATTCCAAATTCATCTAAGAAAGGGGAACATCCTGGCTTAGGCAATATGATGACTATTATATACATACAAATCATTAAGTATGCCCCATTCTAAATACTAAATGAATACAAGCAGAGGAGAATTTCATGCTGCCTCCAGTGAAGACTATCAGCATAAATGGGACACCAATTAAGCAAGCAGATTGAAAAAGCAGTCAGCAAATAGGAAATTTAGCATGGTTCTTGAAACTAGTTGCTACGATGGTAGGTGGCCACTCCCTGGCAACCTGCATGCATTAACAAAAATGCAAAGGCTTTTTCACTGTGGAACAGAAACTTTTTTGAGCAACAGTCCTCCTAGGGTCTAATGCTGCTGGATGTGTCACATGCACAGGAAACTGCTTTACCGGGGGGTGGGGGGTGGGGGGAGGAGATAGGACTGTTCAGCAAAGCTATACCTGCACAGTTGGTGTCCTTGCTTCCTGCTAAGAGTACAAAAAGTAAAGCAGCTCCAACAGTCCATCAGCTCTTAAGGCAGCAAAACAAAATCCCCGAAGAAGTGTTAACTTTTTCTGTACACTGTGGGATATTTATTTTCCCTTAGCTTTGTATATAATTTAAAATAAGATAGTGTAGACTTTTCTGGTTTTATGTCTAGTTACTGTATATCATTTCTCAGCTTTCAGTTAATCTAGTGTCTCTTACAGGGTACTAGCATTTTGGCAGAAGTCATTGGGATTTAAGACCTGACCTCTATGCAGTATTTCAAGGTTTATTAACAACAGTCTACTCTCTGTTGGAGGACACATGCCAGAATGGTCTTCCATTCATTGCTCTTTCTCCAAGCACATTCAGAGAGTAAAGGAAGCTGTTCTAACTAATGAGAATTATATATGCTTCATACATTGAGTAGAGACCACAGCCATTAGTTGATTTCCTCTGTTTATTCCCTGGTTAAAGTATGATTCCATCCACAGTTCTTGAGGCCCAGTTTATCCTCTATATATAAGCATCAACTTCTGAAAGGGGAAGAAGGGAACACCACTCAAAAGATAAATCAAGGCACAGAATTCCATCTTCGGCACCAGGCAAACTGATTCAAAATAGTTACCAGATACAGATCTGGGGGCCTTCTCAGGTATAAAGCCATTAGGTGAATGAGCCAAAGCTCAGGAGGGACAAAATGGTGATGATGATGGTTGTAAGCAGGTTGCCAAGCCTGCTGACTTCTGAAGAGTTCCTCAGCCAGCATTCCCAAATGATACAGTCTTTTAAACAAACAAAATAAGCAAAACAAAATCCTGCTGTCCTGTCCCAGACTCGGGGAAGATACCCCCTTTTGTTCCAGCCTGGACCCTCTGTGCAGCAAGCAGTTGAACTTAAAGCCTGCCTGCTGCTTTCCTCCTTGCAAATTGTCCTCTCACAGTTTGCTGCCTACCTCTTTTCTCTAGGGTTTTAAGCTCCCAGTGGGATACTTCATCATTATCCAAATGCCCCACAGTTGAGGTGCCTCAACAGGGCTGACTGTTCCCTCTTAAAGGGACAGACTGGCCTGTTACAATGATAATAACAGTAACGTATCCACATGGAGGTTCTATGATTGGACCTCCAACTGTGTATGGACATGTTGGGAGTTAGCCAGTTTAGATTCTCCTAGCTGTGTTCCACACTGAGTAATATGAAAAGCTGAAAAAACAGAAAGCAGTAGTCATTATGTTCATGCTAAATAAGTCAGCAAAATCATGGTACATAGACCAAGTAGAGCAATCACAAGCAAGATCCCTTCTTCCAGGGCTGGCTACTGCAACTTAGTCCAAACTGTTTAAGTCTGACAAGTTGGCCAGTAAGTAGCAAGCTCTGAACAAGACAGGTTATTCCCCTTAAGTAGCAGATGCATATCTTTTCCCTGGCCCTGTATCTACATCACTGTTTAGACAGAAGTTTCCTGCTGGTACTAAAATGGAAACATCAATCCCAAGAAACTACATATCTACCTCATCTAGAGTTCTTACAAAATGATCTATATTTGGCTTAACAGCTCTCACCAAGATTTGTCACATTTCATTGTAGTTCTATAAACAGAAGTTTATTGAAGTCATCAGTGGTTTCATTCAGTGATACTGAAGTTCCTTAGCATAACTTGCCTATCTGTACAATCAGATTTATCTGTCTTGCCTGGGATCTGCCAGCAGTGCTAGAAACAGAAGCTGTCTGTTCAAGCTATGGATATCCAATTCTGTGCTTCCTTTCCACAAGAGCAACTTACACATCTCTTGGGTTTGCAACAAAAGTGTCCCATATTTTTTGACTTAAAAACTAGAGCCATGCTGCATCTTCCCAGAAACCAAGATCATACTTTATCCTCCAGAATAATTTGGTGGAAAATGTAATCTCTTCTTTCCATGTGCCACAAGAAGTCCTTTATTTGATTTTCCTGAAGCCTCACCATTTGTAAGAGCATGTGTATGCATGCTGTATTGGAGACATACTTTTTTTTCACTTTAAATACCTAGACACAGAAACTTTAAATCTCTGACACCAGTGAAGATAACCTGGTCCTAGAAGGGATCAAAGTCCATTCAACATATTCCATGGTAGGATCCTAGACAAAAAGGATGTCAGGCCCCACAAAGGAATTTTGTACAGTTGTCAGGTGGATACCCAATAACATATTTACTAAAACCCTATAGGTTTGACTTGTTTTCCTCTGCAGAAACCATTCAACTGAGGCTTCAGCTTTTAAGCTAAACTGTTAGTTTTATTGTTACCCAATCCTCACTTTCCTCTGATTCTCCCATAGGCCCCTGTTTCATCTGGTATGACTCCCAGAATCAGGCAGGGTCTGGTTTTAATTGTTTGTACAGTGCATAACAGCAATGAAGTCCTGAATCTTGATTGGATTTATTAGGCTTTGCCATCATCATCATTGTAAAAAAAAGAAAATCCTCTGAGTGGTGATCTCAAAATAGTTTAGTTATGCTAACTTTCAGGGAAGAAGAAAATCTTTTACTTTCTATCCCACTCTTCCTCCTTCCCCCTTTTACTTCTCCAATAATTTTTGTTTATTATGCTAGATCCCATATGTCTCTCTAGGGAAAAAGATAAGGTCTAGCATGGAAAAACTTGCTGCTCACAGATGTGGATTTGGCTGCTGACAGATGTGGGAG
>NW_017729031.1:85390556-85398969 GCF_001723915.1 Gavialis gangeticus
GACAGATGTGGGAGGGTGGGGAGGGAGGGAAATGGCACTTCCCTGGAAGATGAATCGTGTCAATTTGCCCCAGCTCTCCAGCGTCTGTATAGATCACGTGCTTCAGTGGGGCTTCTTTGGCACTTTTTTATGTAATAGCTGATTCAATCAACTATTAGATTGTCCCAAAAATCCCAAAAAAGCCCTGCTGAAGTGCATAAGCTACACAGCCACTGGGCAAGTTGGGTTAAACTGATGCGATTCCTCTTCTGGGCATGTGTTGCACTCAGTGCAGGGGTGCACCAAGCTCAAAGTAAAGCGCTCTTTTGTTTTGTTCTTATTCCCACATCTGTAAGCACCTTCAGTTACCAGCTGTAAATGGCATGAAGTCTACATGACCTATAGCCAATCTTCAGGATTTTCTAGGGACTGTGTATCCTTAACCTTAACAAGGTGGTAATACTAACGAATGTTTGAAACTCTGAGCCTTAATTCTTTTTTACTAGATAAATGCATTGAGTGCTTAATTCCCTTTCACCTCATAAAAAAGTTTGATCTCCCACCAGTATGTGCTGGAGGAGAGTCATGCAGCCTAAATGTCACAGACTGGGAAGGGAATCATTCACTGAAGAGAAATCAAAGTAGCCACTTTTTCATTCTTTGAGGAATGTGACCTTCCCCACTAATAAGTAAAATTCAGTGCCATAGATCAGTAGTGGCTGTTGCTGAACCCTATCTGACCATGGCATTTGTTCACTGAAACAAAATAAAAGCCAAGAAAGTGATATAGTTCTTCTGAAGTTCAAAAAATATATCATTGGTTCAATTTAGGGTATACAGAAGCTTTAGAGACACAGCTGGTGATATTTTTAAATTCTCTAACCTAACTATTTTTGATGGAGGAGTGCTGAAGGCAAAGCAAGCATGCTGCATCAACCTTAGTTCTGGTTCAAAGTAGCTTCACAGAAACAGCCCATACTTGCATGCTTTTGGAGACATGCAGCTGAAATAATACAGAACAATACAGAATATTTTTTTTTGTTAAGTTACTCAAGTCTTGCAGGTCTCACCTACAGTACATAGGTGAGTAGATCCACAGGTCCAAACTTGCCAGATTCTGTAAGCTACCAAGTTAGAGGTCTGTAATAACTGGAAAAACGGACTTTTTGATTGTGAGAAGAGGGAACACTTTATTTTGTTTTCTATGAGTCTTAGCTCCTGCATTATTCAGGATTTTTAGTAATTTCTTTGCTCATACTTTGAATTCTCTTTTGCTTTGTGTCCAAGTTGTGGCACTTGGTGATCATATTCAGATACTGATTGGTGAGAGGCATAATAAAAATAATAATTGTAGTAGTTTGGTACTTCCATCTTTATCCATTTTGTGCAGTTCTGTTCATGACAGTTCTCTGACAAGTTCCTTCTCTGAATTCCTCCTAGTCTTGAGACTATGAATGTCCATCACATTCAGTCTCAATATGTATACATAGAACTGCACGTTGAAGCCATGTTTATGTCCTTTTCATTCCCCCCGCCGCCAGGCATAAAAAGGGGCATAGTTACTATTGCCTCTGATTTCTTTCCATAAATATTGCAGGAAAGATCATGGGTTTTTGGAACACGAATATGATGGTTGATTTCACTGCAACTTTCAGTTATTTTTAGGACAGTTAGGTGTTTAGTAATGTCTAAGGTAATTTCTATATGGTTGTGGGTTTTGTTTGGTTTGGGGGGTGGGGCTTGTTTTTGTTTTTTTGTTTTACATCTTTATACTCCCTTACTCCTTGAATTGATGTGTTTCATTCAATTTTTTCTGCATTGGTTAAATCTATAATTTAAAAACCAGATCTGACTAGGGGGTCTAGAGTGTTGCTTTAATGCTTTCTTTGGTGCTTGTGCATCTAGCTGAGTCTCCATCCGCTTTAAGGGCTTTAGAGAACCTTGTTTTTTATTCCCACATCCTATCTCCTTCTGCTCAATGGTAGGAGACATCCGAATCAATCTCGTTTCCATTTGCAGTAAGATCTGCAGTGCATAATGGAGTCCTCATCCAGAAAGGACACCTATCCCTCTTAGGCCTGGTCAGCCTGTGGGTTCTTTCCTATTCTTCAAATTCCCCCATTTTTTGACAATTATTAAGTCATGGATCACCTGATAAGTTATTTCACAGGACAGACTTCCTAGCCTTTTTTGGACATTGCATTTTCAATAGCCTGTTCTTCAGGTCCTAGAGGCAGTTTTCCTTTAGGGCATGGACACACATAACACTTAGAATGGTTTAATGTGGATTAAAACTGAAGCAGACAGTCATATGAGCCTGTTAAGCTGGTTTAAATCTGCCTGGAACAGTTCAAAAGGGCACCTGGAAGACTAAGTAGTGTTCTGAACCAGCTCTCTGTGAACCAGTTTAGTGTTATGTATGGACACCAAGTGTTCTGTGACATAGGTCTGGTTGGTCCTCCAGGCATCCACACTGCGTTGCTCCCCTCCCCCTTCCACACACACTGCTGAAACTGGCCACTTTGGTATATAGGCAGAACTTTACTGCCCTTTTTTCCTTTTGTTGCTTTTTATCAATGAACTCCCTTGTACTGCTTGTTCAATAAAGGTATCTTTCTGAAAATCAGCTGCCCTCACTGTGTACTTGACTACAGCCCCTCATCATGTCCATCCTCCATCCCCCCCAGCCTCTGGGAACCAAAAAGCATGGAGCCAAGCACCACCCCGCATACCCCCAAGTTAGATGAGCATGCTGCAGACTTTGGTCATTTACAAGTTATATAAGTTTATTGAATTGATATTTACGCAAGAAGGGAAAGCACATAAGTGAATACACCCCCAGTCACAGGGCATCTATCCCCTGGTACCACCAAAGCATGGGCACAAGCACCCTGCCCCAGCTCACCCACTGTGAGGCATACTTGGCTGGGTGCTCATTCACACCCCCTGATGTTAGAGCCACAGCACTTCATATAGTTGTGACCCACTCCCCAATTACTGACATTTTAGAACTGTTCAACTGTTGTGTGTATCTGTACCCGAAGAGTTCAGATAAGTCTTTCTCCTATTAGGACTCCATTACCCAGTTGACTTCTCTGAGATCTTGGATGTCTTAGTAGTTTTCCTCACTGGGGCTTTCCTCTGCATCTGAGTATTATAACAAGGATGAACTTCACAAAGCTTCAGAAGGCTCATTAATCTTAATCACAGACTCTAAGTCTAGTCTTCAAACTCTCGAGCCAGTCTCTGGAGACCTGCTGAATCTTTGGATGCAGAAGTGCTGGTGATTTACTAAGAAATCCCCTGGCTGTCCCATTCAACAAAGGCACCATTGGGCTAGTGAAATATCTATGGTTGATTCTTACCTCCAGAAGTAATGATCAGTTCTCCCAGATACCACCAAAGTGATTTATATCAGAATCCTTTTGTCATCTCAGTAGCTTGTGAAAGATGTGGACATAGGAACCTAGGACTGGGAAGAGCCTCCTGGGCAATCAGGTCCAGTTCCTGCATTCACAGACAGTCATTAACCAGAGGAATCCCCCAAATCACCACTTCAGACCAGCACCTACAACTGCAAGGAACAATCCTCAAAAACATTAAGAAACCCCTACAACATGCCATATTCAAAAGCAGGGGAGACAAAGTCCTGTGCTCTGCAGCTACAATGACGGGGAAGTAGTTTGTTAATATGCTTAGAATATCCTGGGAAAAGAACCGTGCCCCGTGCTACAGAGGAAAGTAAAACATCCATCATCCCTGCCAGTCTGACTTAGGGGGAAAATCCCTTTATGGCTTCAAATTTGGTAATTGCTAGACCCCAAACACAGAAACAAGACCCTCTAACCAGGAGCAACTGGCTTTCTAAGTACCAGCAGAAGTATTAAAAATAAAACCCAGCCTTAACTTATAGACAGCATCCAAGTGTCTCAGAGGAATGTGGGGGCAGGAAAAACATCAGAATCTAGTAGCTTTCCTATGGGGTAGAAAATTCCTTCCAGTCCCCAGCTGACCAGCAGAAACCTTGAGGTGTATGGCATTCCTTAGGCACTTCCGACACCATTAAAGCTACCTTAATACTCCAACCTGGGGACTGTAAATAACCGATTCCACACCACACACACACTGATGGTTGAGCCAGAACTTCTTCCTGTATTATAGTTCTCTCTTACGGAGATTCAGGTGCTTTGCCCTGACTTCTTTGCTTGGAAGACCATTCCCAACTTTACTTCTCTTCTTTAGTCTGCTTCGAAGGACAGAGGCTGAGAATATCTAGACTTCATACATAGAAAATCATATTTCAGGTAATCTGCAAATGCACACAGAACTTTCAAATTGGGCTAACTAGCACACATTGTAAATGTGGAATGAATTGATACCTTGCCGAATGCTGTTCCTGCAGATGTTATAAAGGAAGCCAGAATTATGATTCTGAATGCTAATAAGTCAGGATGCCATGCACTCAAATATTTCCAAGATGCCTCTGACAGTAAAATCAGTGGCAACTTCTATGACCGTACGGTCTTCATAGTTAAACTGTTCTGGTCTTTCTCTTGATGGCTCAGAGCTAGTTAATCTTAAACCAGATGAGTTGATCTAAGTATTGAAGGCTATAAAGGCCACTTAGGGATTCTTAGTCCTTTCAATCTGCTGTTCTAGAGTTCACCTGTTCACCTTTCATTTTGGGACTCGGGAGTGTGTCCCACCGTGGTGCAGCAGGACCCTGGTATTTAAAGGCACAAATAAATTATTCTGAAAACATCTAAAAATGATGAGTGAATTGCTCTGACATTCACTAGAATTAATTTTAAAACTACAGGAGAAATTGCATGCTCTTACAAAATGCCCCAGAGTGAAATGACAGGTGATGATGCATTTCTGCCAACTACAGTCAGAAGGAGCTGATGAGTAGTTAGGGTTGGGCCTCCTTGTATGCCCTTGATTGGGGCACAAGGGAACAGACATCTTGGGATTATATTCAGGCAATCATCTCAAACAACCACACTTAGTATGGATAGTAATAATTCATTTTCTGATATGCTTCCATTGCTGGGATTCTTGTTGACATTATTAGTAATTCTGCCTGCTTGCTTAAAGAAGCTAATTTATATGCAGGATATGCCATCTTCTAGTTTTTATCGTACAGTGTGTACATATAATCAGAGCTCGTGTTCTATAGCATATTAGTGTATTCTTTAACCTGTCAGAACTAATGAATATTCTGTGGCAACCACATATTTAAGGAAAGAAATAAAACACTCTGTTGTACTTCTATGCAAAAGTTAAAATCAGACCAGCCTCTCTCTCTCTTTCTCTCTCTCTCTCTCAAATATCTGTTGATCTCTTCCTTATGTTTCTCAGAAGAAATCAGGCAATTTAAAGAAACATGAAGTGTCAAAGTTTTGTATGGATAACTTGCAAAACTTAGACTGTAGCTAGTATTGAAATTTTTTTTTATTTGAATTGATCTCGCTACGTAAGCCCAACTAGAGCTTTATCTATATATTTTCAAAAGCGTCGCAAGATTTTAAACATCTGGTAGTCGTATAGAATTTATGAGAGGAGCTTTAAAAGTTATAATTGGGCAAGGGTGATTAACCAGTGGTTTAAATCATCGTTTAAAATCAGTAAGCAAGAAAACTTGATTTAAGTAAGGTTGATTTTAATTGCCTGGTATCATTTGTATTTCTTGCTAACCTGGAGAATGTGCATACATAGAGTCATAGAGAAGTAGGGCTGGAAGGGATTCTAGTCCAACCCCCTGCCTGAGGCAGGATTATCCTTATGCAAATCAGTCCACACAACCATAATCTCAACTCTGCTTGGGACTACCATCAACTCTGACACAACATAGACCTAACACCCTAACCTGCCACAGGTAAAGCAGGGGAACCATGACAGCCAGTGTCCCGCTTCTACAAACCATTGTCAATATATGCTCCAGAGATCCCAGGTAGAGGGCCACTCCCTCCACTATAGAAAAAGGCAAAAACCCCATAGTCCAAAGCAATCTGACCATGGGGTAAAATTCCTTCCTGACCCCAGATATGGTGATTGGTCTGACCCTGAGTGGAGGTGCAAAGACCCTCTAGTCAGGAAACTTCAGCTTTGCTCCCAGCAGGAGCATTGGCACACCCCAGTTGAAATCCCAGACCTGGCTGTAGCCAACACTCAGTGCTTCTGGGAAGGCTTGAAAACACCCTGACACACATAGCAGGCAAAAAAGGAGGGGAGCAATTAGCAAAGCCCAGAAGCATGAGAAATACCCATGGCAGAACATAGGCATAACTACGTCTAAACCAGGGCAGGCAGTTATTTTGGGCAGAGGGCCACTTACTGAGTTTTGGGAAGCCATCAAGGGACGCATGACAGGCAGCCGGGGCAGATAAATATTAATTTTCTAAATTTTTAGAGGGGCCCCGCAGGCTGAATAGAATGGCCTAGTGGGCTGCATCTGGCCTACGGGTCGCATGTTGCCAACCCCGGTCTAAATCAGCCCTGACCAGTTGCTGTCCAACCTCTTCTTGAACACCTCCTGTGATGGATAGTCCACACCTTCCCTAGGCAGTCTATTCCACTGCCTCATTATTCTAACTGTGAAGATGTTTTTCTGGAAATGCAATCCAAACTTACTTTGCTGTAACTTTAAGCCACTGGTCCACACCCTCTCTGCAGCACGAGGGAAAAGGTGCTTTCTCTCTCCTTTATGGCAGCCCTTCAGGTATCTGAAGATTGCTATCATACCCCCTCTTAAGCACCTTTTCCACAAGCTGAACATGCCACCATCTTCATGAAGGGCTCTAGAGGTGATCCTGAAAACTACAGACCATTGATAATCACTTCCATCCCTGGCAAGTTGGTAGAATCTATAATAAAGAATAAAATCAGCAGTCACATGGACAGATATGTTATAATGGGGGGAAATCATCATCGTTCGTGTAAAGATAAATTCTGCCTCACCAGTCTGCTGGACTTTTTTGAGGGCATTAACAAGCACATGGACAAGGGGGACCCAGTTGACATTATATTTGGTTTTTCAAAAAGCTTTTAAGAAGATCCCTCAGCAAAGGCTTAAAAAAAACCAACTGTTGCCGCATAATTTTGAGGAGAGGTTCTTTCATGTATTGAGAGTTGGCTTTAAGAGTAGCGCTAAATGGTCACTTCTCAGGATGGAGGGATATCAAAAGTGGGATCCCACAGGGATCTATGCTAAACCCACTTTTGTTCAGAATTTTCATCAATGATTATTCCAGATACTCAAATCCTGAGCTGACAGGGAGGGGCTGCAGAAAGATCTCACCAAGCTGAGTGAGTGGGCAAAAATGGCAAAAGAACTTCATTATCAACAAGTGCAAGGTAATGCACATTGGGAAAATAACCTCAGCTATATGCACACAGTGCTGGATACTGAACTAGCAGTTGCAGTTTAGAAAAGAGACATTGAAGTCATTGGAGAAAGTTCTTTGAAAACATCAACTCAGTGTGCAGCGGCAGCCAAAAAAAGCCAATAAAATGTTGAGCATCATTAAGAAGGGAATTGAAAACAAAATGGAGAACATCATCATTATGTTTGTGTGAAATGGGCCCTTTCAATTCGAATTCAGATTCAGTCTGAATTGGGGGCAATGATTCGATTAATTGATTTGGATCACTGTCCCTAAGTTGATTCGGCCAAATCCAAATCTGAAGATTCGATGCTACTTCAGAGAATCAGTGATTCAGACGTAGACACAGCTTTAAATGTTTTTTCTACTTACCTTGAGGTACCAGCATGGCTCATGATCGCTGCAGTGCTGTGGCGGATGGAGTGTCCCACAGAGGTGCGGGGGGCCCCCTACATGCTTGACGGCAAACCCCGAAGTGGACTGGCTGTACTTCCAGTCCACTTCCGGGTCCACCAAGGAATGTGCAGGGGGGCCCCCCTGGCTTGGCAGTCGGCCATGGGGGGACCCCAGGTGTCCCCCAGACCCAGGAGGCACAAGTTGCCGAGCTGGGCGGGGTGGGGGGCCTGCCCGCTCTCCAGTGGACCCGGAAGTGGACCAGAAGTGCTTTTGGTCCACTTTCGGGTCTGCTGCCAAGCACGCTGGGGAGCCCCCCATGTTTCTCTGGAACACTCCATGCACCCCAGCGTCACAGCATTCATGAGCTGCGTGGTACCTCGAGCATATGACAAAGCTGTGCCTATGTCCAAATTGCCGAATCTCTCCAAATTGATTCGGAGGGTTCCTGTTCGATTCAAGGGTCCTTTGATTCCATTCAGATTCAGAGATTTGGCCACTGAATTGGGCCGAATCTCTGCCGAATCGAATCAGGGACTGAAGCTTCGCACAGCCCTAATTATCATGCCATTATAAAAATCCATGGTGTACCCACATCTTAAATACTGCGTGCAGTTCTGGTCTCTGCATCTTAAAAAGATATGGTAGAATTAGAT
>NW_017729031.1:85403969-85406845 GCF_001723915.1 Gavialis gangeticus
TATCATGCCATTATAAAAATCCATGGTGTACCCACATCTTAAATACTGCGTGCAGTTCTGGTCTCTGCATCTTAAAAAGATATGGTAGAATTAGATAAGGTACAGAGAAGGGCAACCAAGACGATCAGAGGTATGGAGTAGTTACTATACTAAAAGAAATTAAAAAGGCTAAGATTCTTTTAGTTTGAAAAGGAAAAGGTTGGGGGGGAATATGATAGGTGTCTATACAATCTTGAAGGGTGTGAACAAAGTGCACAGGGAACTGTTATTCACCAAGTCCCAGGGTACCAAAATTACAGGGCACCAGTGACATTAACAGGAGACAGATTTAAAACTAACAAAAGAGCACTTTTTTACACCATGTGTAGCTAAGTTATAGAATATGATGACACAGGAGATGGTAGAAGCAGATGGCATAGCCAGGTTAAAAAAGGGGACTCAAGAAATTAATGGATGATAGACCTATAAATAGTTGTTGAACAGAATGGTTGGAGATGTTTCCTCTGGCATCTCTATGAACAATATGGTAGGTGCCAGAGAGGGTAATGAATACGGGATAGATCACTCTAGATGTATCTGGTTCAGTGCTCTCCCACTAAAGAGACAGGATACTGGGCTAGATGAACCATTGGTCTGGCCCAATCTGACACATTTTATACTCTTCTGTTCTTATGTTTCTTATGTTCATTGTACACCTGAATAAATACAAATATGGAGAAAAAGTAAGTGCGTATCAACTGCCTTAAGTGTTTAATGCTCTAATTTTTAGCACGTCAGTTTTCAAAACTTCTGGTAGACTTTTTATATATTTACGCATCATTTTGTGAAATACATTGCTTTACCTGCTATTGAAATGCAGCCACCAGTGCACTGTAAAACCAAAGTCATTCATACCAGCTATACACACAACAATGTTTTTATGAGGAGGACTGAAAAAGTGCATTGTAGGTATTATTTAAACTTAAATAGGAGTTTTTAATATAAATTATATTTAAACTAAATAATTATATTTGGAACTAAACCAAGATGCCAGGATTAACATCACTTAAAAAATTGCTGTGGGATTACTGTTCACTCTGTGGTCTGGACCTCAATTTTAGTTCTCGTATCAAATACTGCTTAATAGCACTGTATTCCTGACACCATGCAAGGGAACTGATTGGACCCAAAAGTACCGTATTGCTGATTAGATTTTTCACACTTTGGGCCTTCTTCTTTTCAGCTATAGAGTTGGCTTTTGGCAGTAGTAGCCTTTTCTGTAGGTGCAGAAAGAATTTTTTTCTTTCTTTTAATTGACTCAACAATTTAGTTACTAATCTATTAGTTTAATTTATGAGCTAAACTAAGATCAATCAATTGTGCGCTGCACACCATAATACTCAATATTGCTATTTCATATGAAACTTCCTTGTTACCAAAAGTCTGTGATCTCTTCCTGTACAACTTCAGCATAGTAGAGAAATGCATGTTTCTTTTCAAATTACTGGTAATAAATACTTATACAACTGAAAGTGATAACAGGAGATGATGTTTTAGCCACACATTCCCCATCAGAGGTAAAGGAGTGTGCATTGTTAAATCTCTGTGAATCAGTTGAAAATCAACAGAATTATTTTTATTTTGGAACTGTTGCTTATAAGAATGCTTAACAATACTATGCGTGTAACTATTGGAGCACTCATTCTTCCACAGATAGAGCATATCAAGATTTAATGAAAATCTTCATTATTCAATCTTGCTCTCCTTTCAGGTATTAGCAATGCAGAAGCCCGCCAACCAGGAAAAGCACCTAACTTCAGTGTAAACTGGACAGTAGGAGACACAGGTCTGGAAGTTATTAATGCTACAACTGGCAAGGATGAGATGGGCCGTGCATCTCGCCTTTGTAAGCAAGCTTTGTACAGTCGCTGGATACGTATTCATGCAAAGGTATATATCCAAAATTAGGGAATTTTAGTCCTATGTTCCCATTTTATTTGGTCACATAACCTACCTTTTAATAAAAGGACCTGTATTGTGCTGTGCCACTTCATTTGTTGGGACTATTGTAAATTTTAAAAATTCCCACCTTAGATAAATCTTTTTTCTGCTGTAATACCTGGTAGGTTAACAATCCACTATCTAAAATGGACAGGGAAGTGGTGTTTGTCTGCTCTTCTTTAACTTGGTGATTTCTAGTCTTAAGGTATGAGAGAGAGTCATCAGATTCAGTTATAGCTTACTGTAAAGTAAAAAATACACCTTTGAGCATTTATGGTAATATTAGTTTATTGAATAAGCTACTTGCTCTCAGTAGATCTCCTGAAATCTTACACCAAAGATAGTAAGATTTACAAAGTAAGAGGGCTAAGATTTGTGAAATCATTTGCTAAGAGCAACTAACAACATAAAGCCAGGTCTGGGATTCTTACTGGCAGTCTAAAGAGACTTTCCTGTATCAGCAGATGTGGAGTAAAATCCTGGCTCCTTTGAAGTTATTGCTGTAGATTTCAGTGGGGCCAGAATTTCCCCAGAATTCTTCCCCCTTCTTTTCCCCCTCTCCCCTAGGAAGTGCAAGTTAAAGTAAAAGACCTGCTTTTTAAAGGGTTAGATTTCTTTGTCAGACATGGTCAATACTATAGGACAGTGGTTGTCACACAGGGGTACGCATACCCCTTGGGGTACTTCATAGTTTCATAGTTTCATAGATTTAGGGTCGGAAGGGACCTAGTAGATCTTCTAGCCCGACCCCCCACCAGGGCGGGAGAACAACAAAACCCCAAAACAAAAACGGGACTCAAATGAGTCCAGCCAGGTAGGCATCCAGCCTCTTCTTAAAGACCCCCAGGGTAGGGGCCAGCACCACTTCCCTTGGAAGTTGGTTCCAGCTCCTAGCC
>NW_017729031.1:85407354-85409103 GCF_001723915.1 Gavialis gangeticus
TTCTTGAAGATGGGGACCACATTTGCTACCTTCCAATCATCTGGCACCTGGCCCAAGCACCACGATCGCTCATAGAGCCGTGCCAGGGGCCCTGCAATAACCCCAGCTAGCTCCCTCAACACCCTGGGGTGGAGAGCATCCAGACCCGCTGACTTGAACGCGTCCAGCCCCTCCAGAAGCTCTCTAACTTAAAAAGGGCCTAGGGGGTATACAGACCTAATGTTGCTGATTAAATGGTGCATGAGTGCATGTGCACAGCTGCAGCACAGCACGCAGGTGAGCAGTCGGGTCCAGTTGATAAGTGTGTTGTGAGCGAAGAGGCCTGTGGGGAGGGAAAGATCGAGGGCCCAGTGGTGGAGAAGAGAGTGGGGCTAGGGCAAGGGCGGCCTAGCTGGGGCGGGCTGCTGGACTGAGTCATGTGCCCCCAGATCTGCTCAGGGCAGGGCAGACTGTCGCTGCGGGCTGGGCCAGGCTGCGCTCCTGGGGGGGCTGCAGCCACTCCAGAGTTCACCATTGCCCCCCTCACCTCCCCTCCCAGCACTGCCACTGCCTGCCCCTAGCACAGCCTGGTCCAGCCCCACACTGGGAACAGCCCTGCAGCCCGCCCCACCCCATGTGCAGATCCAGGGGCACATGCCCTCCATGCGCTCCCAGGGGTGCACGTAGAGGCGGGAGCCACCCACCTTCCCTGTACCAGCCAGAAAAGCTTCTCGCGGTCTCTATTGAGGCCCTTACGGTGGGGGAGGGAGCGAGGCAGAGGCAGGTGCTGCCCAGTCAAGGGAGACCACAGGATGGAACCGCGAGCAGCTTGTCCAGGGGTAGGGAGTGGCAGCTCCTGTTGCTGCGCGCACACTGGGAGGGTATGGGGCATGTAAGTCCCTGGATCTGCACAGGGCAGGGAGGGCTGCTGCTGCGGGCTGGAGTTGGGGCAGTGCTGGGCTCTTCTTGGAGGGGGCTGGACCAAGCTGTGCTCAGGGTGGGCGGCAGTGGTGCTGGGAGAGAGCTACAGGGGGGGCTGCAGCCACTCCAGAATTAGCTGTAACCCCACCAACCCCATCTCCCAGCACTGCCACCCGCCCCAAGCGTACCACGGCCCAGCCCCATACCGGGAACAGCTTGGTGCCAGCTGCAGCAGCAGCCCGCCCTCCCCTATGCAGATTTGGGGGCACATGGCCTCTGTGTCCTCTTGGGGGTGCATGTAGCTGCTCCTGTGCCCTGCCTTGGCTGCACATCCCCTGCTTCAGCTCCACTTCCTCCCCCACTGCTGGGCCAGCCCACCCTCACCCTGCACGAGGATCCAGGGGCACATGCCCCCATGCCCTCCTGGGGCGTGTGCACCAACAGGAGCCACCATCCCCTCCCCGCACCCCCCAGCTGCTTTCAGCTCCTCTCCCCCAGGTGTGGAGCCCTAGCCCCACTCCCTCATCACAGGGGCCTCAATTTGCTCCTCCCCCTTGCCGCTTAAAAACAAAAACAAAAAAAGGGGTATATGAGCTGGAACTTTGAGAGAGAAGGGGTACACTTGTTAAAAAGGTTGAAAACCCCGGCTGTAGGAGAAGTGAAAGATACTAGGCCTGTGCGAGTCGGCAGCAATCCAATCTGCCTTCGGATCCGGCTGCTTCAGATGGCCACAGTCCAATCTGGAGCTCTGGACTGGATTTCCGCCTTGATCCGGCCAAAGCTTTGGAGCCGCCACAGAGATCCGGCCATAAGATATAATGGGGAATCAATGAAATATCTATAACTTTG
>NW_017729031.1:85409662-85421053 GCF_001723915.1 Gavialis gangeticus
CAGTTTTGTTTGTCCGCAGCTTGAGGGGAAGTTCCCCCCAAACCCCCACACTGATTTTCTTGAAACTAGGCAGGCGTAGTGGCCTCAGTAAGAGCTACCACCCCTGCAGTTTTGTCCCCCCTGTGTTGTAACACATAGATGTGACAGGAGTTTTGTTTTCACGAATTTGGAGTGCACTTCCCCCCAAACCTATACACCAATCTTCTTGAAACTTGGCAGGCTTCATCCTCTCTGCAGAGTCTACCACCCCTGAAAATTTCATCCAAATCGAATGGAAAACAACAAAGTTATAGATACTGTATTTTTTCTCCATTATACCCTATGGCCGGATCTCTGAGGCAGCTCCGAAGCTCTTTGGGAAGCTGAACGAGGCCAGCACTTTGACCCGGATGTGCCGCTTCTGACCCTGAAGTGTCCAAAGCTTCTCCAGATCCGAAGCTCTGTCCGAAGCTTTGCACAGCCCTAAAAGATACCACCAGTACAACAGCATCCCTAGGGTTCTCGCAGTTTTCTGTTCAGCTTAGTAGCCCTATTGATACAAACATAAAGAGCCATAAGTCGGTCGTTCACCAGAGTCAGAATTCTTTCAACCTTTCTTTGGAGTCTGTATATCAATGATGCTCAACCTTTTTGGCTAGAAGGCCAGATGTGCAGTGACCAGGCCATCCATGGCTGGATCCAGTTGGTGGTCCCAATCTGGCCCGGGGTCGCTGCAGCAGAGCCCAATCTGACTACGCAGATGTGGGCAGAGGGTGTCCTAACTTCAGCCTGGCTCTGTCAAGGGGAAGGGGCATGGCCCAACTCCAGTTCAGTCCCATGGGGGAAGGAGGCTTAACCCTGCCCCACAGGAGGACAGAAGAGGACTTGAGCTGGCCCCAAAGGAGATGTGGCCCAGCCCCATTGATCCTGGAGAGAAGCATGGCCCACCCTCACATAGCCATGGGGATGGAGAGAAGCGGTGTGACACCCTCCCCTGCTGCACAAGGCTCAGGGTTTGGGAATTTGGCAACAGGAGGGTGGCCCTATTTATTGCCACTGCTCCTATACTGCCGAATTTCCTGATCCATGGGAAGCTCTGCGGGCCAGATACCTATGGCTCCACAGGCTGCATTTGACTCATGGGCCAGAGGCTGAGCATGCCTGCTGTATATTTTCCTCTCATTATGGCACAGTTTGGGACTCCTGCAGTGCAGCTAGCTAGATGCTTAGAAAGTAGAAGCATGTTCATGCCATTCAGTTTCACACTGCACCCTTCTTTGTCCCCTGTCATTCAGAAATTCTTCTCACAAGGATTTTGTGGTGAAAAGTTGTTTCTTTCTTTGAATCTGTGGGCACTAGAATAGGCAAGGTGGTGGAGAAAACAAGATTATTTCAGAAAAGTAGCAATTAATTGGCTTTCCTTTTGATCATGTAAATATGACAGGAAAGTTGCAAGTGTCTTATTTTTTTCTTCGATATAACATTTTGTACTGAATCTAATGAATATTTTGGTTGCAAAACAATTCAGAAAGTGAACCATTTTTTCCTGATATTTTTTAAAATTAAACATGTCATTTTTTAATCTTGAATGTTTTGAAACCAATTTTGCCTAAATTTTAACAACCTTTTTACAATAGAAGAAAAAAACCGGAATGGAATTAAATGTTTTGTTGTAAATTAAATGGAATATTTCAGTTGACTGGAAACAGTTTTTTCCCCTAGTTTTCCATTTTGCTGATAAAAGCAATTAAAACAACCTCAGGTCAACCCAACAACAGTCGTTTGCAATTGATCACTGGTTTCACCGAGGAAAGAAGAAATCAGTTCTTCATAAAGCTCTAATCGCATGGCCGTTGTCCAGAAAGAGCAGGAGACATAGGGCTTGGTCCTAGAATGGAAGGCTGGAAGTCTGGAATTACTAAAGCCTAGTCTTGAGCATGACTCCAGCTATCTCTGCAGACCTTGGCGTGCTATGTAATTTCCCTGTTTGTTAGCATGTAGAATGGTAATGCAAAGTGTACCTCATAAAGGAGCTGTGAAAATGAATGGTTTGTTCCTTTTCCGTCACCCCAGGCCTACAGGGAAATATCACTATCAGAGTTTCGCTTTATTAATAATATGCTGTAAAGCTGCAGTCACTTCAGCCAGTGCTGCCATAATGCACCCTTTCTTCAGTGAAGGGAAGGAACACAGAGTTGCACAAAGCAGCAGCTCCTCCATCCCAGCCATTCTCACCCCTGACACCATGGGGCATTATTACACATGCCTGCATCACGGCACCGGGTGCTTTGAAAACTTCCTGGAGCTGCGACGCATGCAGTGGTATAAGTGATGAAATGCGCATCCGCACTGAGAAAATGTCAGTGGTGCACTTTTGAACTAATGCACCTCGGAGGCACTTTAGCTCAAAAGCGCACCACTGCCATTTTCTGTGCGCCAACGCACAATTTTCTACTTATACAACGGCACGTGGCGCAGTGCAGTTTGCCTCAGCTTGCAAGTGGAGCAGACTCAATTGAGTCTGTTCCAAAGCGGTGGATCTTGGGCGCGTTGCTGGAAAAAAGTATGTGTATAAATGCCCGTAGAGCTTAACTCCATAATACATTGTGTGCATCTTTTTCCTGTATGGGCCTTGAAGTCCTTGTCCTGCATTACTAATGCGGGACTAAAGCTGCTAGGGGAACCTTCCTAACCCCAGAGGTAGATAGCTAGGAATTGCTTCACAAGGAGCAGAAGTCATGGGCTTCCATTTGAAACTTTGAAGTGATTTAAGACCCTGGAAACAAGAAGATCCTCAGTGTTCCCATCAGTGGAACAGTTTTGTTAGGAGATAACTTTGAACTTAACTGTTGGTGGCTACAGATTAACAGTAACTTTATATCCAGAACTAATAGCATATCCTGTTGCCTTTATTTCATTTTGCTTCACTTAAGGCTCTCTTGTCTCCATTCTGGTTCTGTAATTTTGTATAATAGTTTTCTTTTTTCTTTCATGTGTACAGCTTTCCTGCAGCCTGCGCTCAAAGATCCTCAAACCTAACCTGTACCATGAAACCAAGCAGGTAGCCACGGAGTATCAAACTGCCAAAGAGTGTTTGTTTAAAGCATTCCTGAAGGCAGGGCTTGGAGCCTGGGTGGAGAAACCAATAGAGCAGGATCAATTTTCTCTCACTGTCTAATCCATGGACTACACATCGCTTTCAGAAAGGGGGTTGCTCTGGAAATCCTGGTGTCCAGCATCTTTTTCTGGCATTTCTACAGCTGTCAGTGTATCTTTTAAGCATTTTTTTCTTTTCTTTTCTTTTTTAACCGACTAGCAACTAGTTTTATGTTTTGCCTGAATATTGGAAGTTGGTGATAGGTTGATACAATACTTCTTTATTTTGTAATTAATAAGTCTTGTTGGTGGACTTCTAGAAAATCCTTTTACTGTAAACAAAAAAAAATTACAGTAAGTTTGTCTTTCCAGGCAAATAGATCACAAAGCCAGAATGGAGTTTGGACAGCTAGTTTTCCCCTACTTCCTTGCTCTTTAAAACCAGCTGCTGAAAATGTCATGTCTTTGATGTATGTATTTATTAGTCTGTGACCCAGTTTTTAACATGCAGCTTTTTATTCTGTTTTTAAAAGTATCTTTACCTCCCATTTACACACATTGTGAAGTCTTCATTTTTTTACCATTGTAAACTGGAAAAAAAATAAGTATTTGTAAGTTAAAAAATTTAGTCTGTAGTGTATAAAAACCTGTTTAGAAGTAGGTCATTTGTATATCCCAGGAACTCTTCAGAATGCAATCACAATAGTAACAGTAATGTGGCAACTTCAAAACAAAGTTGTTCATTTTGAGGAAAACAATTCTAAAATTGCCAAAAACCACCCACTTCTACAATATTAATTGCTGCTGTTCTCAAAGGAATGAAAGGTCCTACAAAGGATAAAAAAACTATTAAACTGCTTTCTTGTGAAATGTATCTGTTTTAATCTGGCTGTTGTTTTCCCTTAAATTGCTTGTAATTACCTATATGCTGGTCTGTAAAATGCAGAGATCTAGGCAAGTTAAAACTCATTTTATTTGCTTTAATAAATATTTAGGATAATATTTGATTTATATAATGTGTCCTAAATTAACATTTTAAATGTCAACATGAAAAATAGTAGGCAAAGTAGTCTGGGGTTTATTAAGCCAACTGGTTTCTTGTAGACATTTTGAAATAATTGGAGCAAATGACATTTCACGGTGTCCCAAACAGTAAGTCTCTAGGCCTACCTAGGGATGTACAAATACATGATGTCACTTGTGTGTTCTCAAAATATCATGTAAACATTCTGAAAGAATCTCGGAGTATTTCAAGCTCTTTTTAAAAGCAATTTGTAGTAGTGGTAGCTACCTCAGCCCAGAGGATTAGCTGCAGATTGATGATTATTTTGGTCAGTGAGACAAATCACCCAGCTAGTTATAAATGATCAGTAAGTTCCCAGTGCTGCAATAATTATTGCACAATTACAAACCCTTGCCAAAGAAATTAAATAGAAGTTTCAAGATGAAAAAATTCTCAGTCCTAAAATTGCTTGTGCATTGATTTACGCCTTCTAATTAGGGTCTTGGAGGCAATAAATGAAGTTGTAGTATGATTTTTTCAACACTCTGAGGGGATAGAGAATCAGAATACCATTTTGGGAAAGCAAGTCATGTACATGCCACTTGAACAACAAGGTTATTTATATTGTATTGATCTGTGAAAATGTATTCGCCTTGTCCTACAAACACTTATGCGTTGGCTTCAAGTTAAGTCTATAAGTACTTCCACTGAAGTGCTGCATAAAGCATTTATATGCTCAAAGGTAAGTGTGCATAATGTTGTAGGCTTGAGGAGCTAAACTGGGGAGAACTATAAATTAGACCAATTTATGAGTGTTTTAGCTGGTCTGATCCATGTGGATTAGTATTAAATGTTTTTAAGGGGCTTGGTTTATTAAAAATGTCATTTTGAAATCTTAATCTATTTTTACTTATCTTTTTAAACTTCACATTCAAAAGTTGAGCTCTTCAGAATTAATGTTGAAGGTCAGAGAGGTAGTAGATGGAACTAATTTCTTGATGAACTCATGAATGTGAGTAATATGTTGAAGTATTACTACAGGCATAGTTTTCAAGACATTGAAAATGAATTATTAATTAAAAACTGTATGCAAAGTGGGTTCCATGTAGAATTCTTTTCTGATAAAAAAACAGCATCATGTTCTTATGAGGAATGAGGTTTCACTTTTGATAAATCCAGGGTTAAAAAAAAATCAAAAATCATGTAGAACCCATATCTGTTTTTTGGAAGCCAGTGATTTTTTTTTTCGCTTGTTCATTGCTCCTTTGTTAGTTTTTGTGCAGTACTACGTGAAAATCAGAAGCTGCAATTGTCAGACACCTCAATTCTGCCATACCCCTTGTTTTCACTCTGCTCCACTTAGCCTTTGCAAAGCAGTGTTGTGATTGCTGATGCTCTTGTATTCCTCACAAATCACCACCATCAAGCATGGATGGCCTTTGATGCATTTAATTCTAAATGACTGTAAACAATAAGGCAACATAGCTGCCAACAGTTGCTGAACTTGGTAGTTGACCTCTGTATCAAGCTGCCAGCTTGACATTTGTTTTGGAAGGTTGAACGGTGTTTTTGAATACTTTCATTATACTACATAGTATGAACTGATGGAAGGTAATCTTATCAAAGATTTGTAAAGCCATTCTGGGGATTCTTTTGGTTCTTTTAGGTGCTTGAGTGAACGTGAGTGTTTGTCTCAGGATCTTCACAGAATTCCAATAAAGAATGATGACTCTAAAGTCGATAAATACTTGAAATAAGGTTTTCTTTTCCAATCGATAGTCTAGCTATCATAAAGGATTGTAGACTAGTAAAATAAAAACATTTTAAGTATAGGATTTTTTAAAATATTTTGTAGGGATGTGCAAGAGAACTTGGGCCTAAGAGTGACACTTGAAGGCTGGACTCAGGATCTCATAATAACTGTAGAGCTCTCCCTGTCACTTGCTAACAGCATGTACAATTTATGGGTCTTCAAATGGTAACCTTTTTTCATGTTAATGTCTAACTGGCCAGATCTTATACCCCTTCAGACCACTTGCCTTTAGTGTACTTAATTATAAGAATTGTGACAGTGCAGTAGTATCCATCTTAGATATGTACAATGACCTACATGTACAATTGAGATTTTTTTATATCCTTCTTGTGCTAGACGGTTCAAGATATGCTACCATAGGATAGAAATTAATTAAAAAATTCAAGAGTAGCAGCAGATAGAATTTTTAAGTGTTACCATTCCCAATTCCTCCTTAAATCCTAAAACAATTACAGCTGAAAGTTCAGGGGTGTTAAAGCTGTGTTATTAGTATTTTGTTATACAGATAAAAAAAAATTGTGTGTATATTATTTTCTCACTAAGAAAAGAATCTTCTAATTAGATGCCTTGTATAATACAAATTATAACACACTCTCATCTCCATGAAAATTTTGGCCTGTTAAAAGAGTAGAGCTATTAGTTTTCTGTTCATCCCAGATGACAGAGTTGAGGACTCAATGTAAGTGGCTATGAGGAAAAGTACTGGTGACCTCTGAAAGAAGTTTTCTTTCCCATCTCTTTCAAAGACAACCAGCCATTTTCTTTACTAGACAAGGAGACTAGTATCTTGGACATTTTCAGTTGAGGTTGCCACGTAACTGAAGTGGACCTTTCATTATCTTTTCTTTTAAATATACTGAAGGTTCTCCGTGCTTTGAAAATTATACTTTTGACTTTCACTAATGCAATCTTTTACACTCAGCAAGGGGTTGCTTTTGAGTCTTCACTTTTTTATCATGATGTCAATTGTGAAACTCATCCTGACATTTTTTTGAGGGGAGGGAGCTGTGATTCAGGTATATGATGGGAATAAAAATGTTTAAAGTTATTTAAAACATAAGAGTGAGACCACAGAAATAAAATGTACACAAAATGTATAAAATATATTATCCTGTCTCAGAACTGTTGTGTGGTTTTGTTTCTGTGCATGATATCAGCTCAGTTTAAAATACCTGGTGCATTTTACACTTAAGGCACATGTCTATTTAAAAAAGGACTGGGCCTTTATATGGCTATCAGGAACATTCAGGGTTATCATGATTTTTAATATACATTTAGCTAGAAATATTATATTTTATGCTACAAAACTCAATCCAGTTTGAGACCCCAGTACAATATAACATGGGGGATGTATTATGCCACTGCTACCACTGCAGAATTCTTGCACCTTCCTCGGGTTCATCCAATACTGATCAGTATCAGAGGCATGACACTAAACTCAGCAAACGTTGGGTCTGTTTCAGTCTGGCAATGCCTCTATTCTATGACTGTTGTGCCTGAGCAATCATAGTGCAGAGATTACAACCCTGGGACTTGATTTTCAAGATCATCTAATGCAAATTAGAAAGTAAATCTTCACCTGTATAATCTGTTCCATTACGCAGTTCCACTCATCATTCATCATTAAACCATAATCTCTCCAGGCAGATTTCCACCTTCTGATAAACCAGCAGGACAAGAGTCAGTGTAGCTCTCACAATCATGCCTGACGCATTTACATTCAGATCCCCCTTGCAGCTTGTTTTGCCCCGTACTGATTAGAGGAAGGGGGCTCTGTTTCAGATGTCATATTTTTGCTGGATCAGTGTCACTGTAGTAGACAAAGCAGAAGAGAACAGCTCCTTTTCTCCATAAAGCACAAATGGTCCAAAGGCTGTGTGACATTTTACTCCTAGATATGCTCTACCTCCAAAAATGTATCAAGTAAGTATTAACAATTGTTAAAAATTAAGGACCCAAATTTCAAAGGTATTTCAATAAGAATTTAATACCTAACCCATTTTGAATAGGCCCTTCTGTATATCTTTAAATACCTACATCAAGGCTTTTCCACTTAAGAGCAGCTGGGGGGCCTCACACCACACATCTTGGGCTCCAGGCCATACACGACATGGATTGCATGCCTCGAAGCTCACATGGGCTTCCCATGCCCCCTGCCATGTAAGCAGCACAAGCCCCCAGCCGCCACCACCAGGTAGGCAATCCTCCCCCCTCCCCACACACCATGCAAGCCATTTTTTTTGTGTGCATCTGTCCAAGCTAGAAGATGTCCAAAGAGAAAGTTTCCCCAGAGTGTGTGTCTTACACAGGCAAGCATACCCCAGTCACTTGCCCCAAAATCTAAGACACTGGAAATTTGTCAGGGCAAAACCCTGCACCATTATGATATCAGTCTCCCACCCCAACTGGTCACAGATAGACCTTGGAGAGAGATGGCATTTGACCCATCAAAGTACTGTAGTCCTTCTGGAAAAAAGGCTAGCCATCCACCAACCAACAGAACAAGAAATCCTAAGTAAAGGTGTGGACAGACATAATTAAAGTGTTTCAAGGGCCTCTGAAATGTTTCAAAGCCTGAGCTGTCCACACACAGACATTTACAATTTTCTAAAAAATGGCTTAAGCACTCCCAAAATAGTACCTCTTCAAATGAAGTGCTACTTTGGAGCATTTTACTTTTGTTCCATCTGCACAGGGACAGTGGTGTGCAGGGAGTGAAGCAGGTGGACAGCCTGCCTTCTATCTAGCTGAGTCTACTGTGACCCCTGCAGCCCCACTAGTACCTGAGCCCCAAAGCTTGGCTTAGCCCCCCAACACACCCTCCCTGCTGGACCCTTACTGGGTAGGGTAGGCTGCAGCATTTGAAACTTTGCAGCCAAGGTGGTATGTGTGTTCCCTGGCTGACATTTTCTTTATGAAATACTTCCAAGTGTGTTTCACTAGGAAACATCTCAGTTATTGCATCTTTCCTCACCCTTACCTGTGTGCTGGACAGAGCTGACTCTTATCATCCAAAAAAAAAAAGGGCATCTCCGAGTACAGTAATAAGGTTTGAAATATGGGGTGGGGGGGTGTTCATGGGGGCTGAGCATGGTCTGATCCCTGGTCTGCCTAGCGCCTTTCTAAGCAGCTCAGGCAGTGGCGGTGGTGCTTTCTGGCTGCTGCCTCCCCCCCCCCCCCGGAGTCAGAGTATAATTTGAACCCTGAGTACAGCAAAAACAAACTATCAGTAGTCCTGACTGCAGTAGTTAGCTGGGTTAGTGTGAAATACAACAGAAGGCAGGGCAGGGTGGCACTTTAAAGAGTAACTGGTTCAGATGCCATTCCTATTGTCAGAAGAAGTAAGTTGTTGCCTGCTCATGCCTCTCTGAACTGGTTAGTCTAAGGTACCCTGCACTGACTAACCCAACCAGCAGCAGACACTGCTCTCACCAGTGGCTCTAGGTAGGTAGGGGCCACCTCAGAGAGGCATACCCATGAAGCTCCTGACTGGTGGAAGGCAGGCAAGCTAGAGCTTGCTCCTACCTCTGAGCATGGCTGCTCTTCCCAGTAACATGGGCAGCAGGGTGCCAGATGTGAGGCATCCTACACAACATTGGGAAATAAGCCCTCCCAAACTCTTTGAGCTTTTCATGGTTACAAACAAACAAATAAACCAACAAGAGAAACCCATCCAACCTCCTCTACCTCTCTCCTTCCCCCCCACACCAGCATCAACCAGGAATAGCTCAGCTGTAGCAAATATGTCTTACACAAGCTAGAGCAAAGGCCAACGCTGCCCAAGCTATGGGATGGGACAAATCAGCCCACAGCATGCAGAGCCCCTGCTGCACTGGGCTCGGGACAGATGTTGCACATAAACCAGTTTAAGCGATCAGAAACCAGTTTAAAACCTGTAACAGAACAGCAGTTCAGTGCACATAAACCATTTTCAAAATGGCCAAAACTAGTTTAAGGTTAACCTGGTTGAATGTAGTATCACACTTAACTGATTTAGGTCAAACCAGTTTATAGAACATCTGTCCCAGGCCCCTTCCTTGTTTAAGTTAACTCACAGTCCCCCAGCATCCCAGTATGCTTTGCAGCCATGGGCTGGACTGGGTTGTGCTGGCTGCTCCAGCGGAGCAGGGTTGGCCGCACCTCTCCTCCCTAGCTGAGCGCTATCACTGCTCCGGTTGGCTGAGACAGAGTGGGGGTGGAAAACCCTGTTCCAGAGTTCTGGTAGCTTGAGTGGGGGGTGGTTAAAACCCTCCATTGTCCCCTCTCCCATTAGTATGGGACACCAGCCAGGGTCTGCTTGGCAGGCGAGTGGCAGCCCTTGCCAGGTGTCACCAGCCCCCCACCCCAGGTCACTTCTCAATTGGCAGGAGCGAGGGGGGGGGGCTGCTGCTGCAGCTTCTTGGCTTCTTGCACTGTCTTTAACAGCTGTTCCTTTTGTTGTATCTCTTTACTTAAAGCTCACATGTCAATAAGACATACAGAAAACTGGAACTCTTGGTTCCAAAATGATACCTTTTATTAGACCAACACAGTAACCCTTCCAGAGCAATTTGTTTCTTTGTCTTCTTATTCACCCAGGTTTTATGCCCAGAGACAATGTGAGAGGACTACTGGTCACCAAACTGTACAAACGCATCTGGTCCACAACATATATCTGGAGCTGTTTTTCTTATCACCCACTTTTCTAGTTCTGATAGCTCTTTTCTCACCAAGCCTGCCTTATCAAGTCAATCCAAAAAGGAGAAAAGCTCCTAAGTTCCAATTTAATCTGTGCTCCCTCCCTTCCAAAGCCAGCTCGGCAAGTTTAAGTGACTGAGCCTCCAAAACCCTGGAACATATTTTGCAGTCCTCAACAGCTCTAAGTTCAAGCAGCCTCCAATTTCAAAGTCCACTGTTCAACAGAATTTCCAAGTGCTATGCACAGTAAAGTCTTTCAGTCCAAGCAAATTCAGTAGTGCCCAGGGAAGGGGGAAGCTCAAGCGCTCCTGCAGCAAGCAGGGATGGGGAGACTGGGGACACCTGGCAAGGGCTGCTGCCCCCCTCCCCCTCCAGGCACACCTTGGCTGAAGACCATGCAGACCAGGGTGGGGGTTTAAACCCCTACCCAATCATACCCAGCCTGCTGGGCCTGCATGCCCCCACATCAGCTCAGCTTCCCTCCAGCCTTCTGGCCACTGCAGAAGGAAAGAGGGCTTACTCTAGCGTCCCCTGGCTTCTGGCCTGGGCCACTGCAGGCATGTGCCTGCATTTCTGGAATCAAAAGTGAATGTCTGTTCACTTGCTTCTCAGTTCAGTCTATACCAGTTAAACTAACCTGCAAAGATGGAATCGATTCAGCCTCAGGCTTTTTGAACGTCTGTACTTAGTCCTGGTGTTCCAGGACTGCAGCAGACCCTCGTCAGCTCAGTTCCAGCTAAACAAAGTTCCTGGTGAATTTATTTTGCTTTGTGAATTTGCAGTTGAGCCTGACTGACAAGGACACAACCATCTCCCTGGCAAC
>NW_017729031.1:85426053-85430694 GCF_001723915.1 Gavialis gangeticus
TTCAGTCTATACCAGTTAAACTAACCTGCAAAGATGGAATCGATTCAGCCTCAGGCTTTTTGAACGTCTGTACTTAGTCCTGGTGTTCCAGGACTGCAGCAGACCCTCGTCAGCTCAGTTCCAGCTAAACAAAGTTCCTGGTGAATTTATTTTGCTTTGTGAATTTGCAGTTGAGCCTGACTGACAAGGACACAACCATCTCCCTGGCAACAGAGCCGTCTGCTCTCTCTGAACTCAGCCAGACAGTGTGTGCAGACACTATTAACCACTGCTTTGAGACTCTAGCATTCAGAGGCAGGGCCTTTATCACCGGATGGAAAAACCCCGTCAGTTGTGGCAGAACATTTTGCACAGAACAGCCATGCCATCACTGACCTTAAAGTCCATGTCTTCACAGGTAATCTACACAGTACTGCAGAAAGTTAGACCTAAGGAAATTCCACAGCTGTGTCGGACATCAAAACCACAAAATTAACATGGACAATGGTTTCTCTGGCTCATTATAACCTGCTCCTTTTTCTGACTTCTCTGTTGCATGGGTGAGAATGGCCCTCTTCCCTTTTGAATGGTCTTGTACATCACTCAGTTTTTCTGCAGCAACAGTTCTTTATTTGTTCTGCAACTATTTGAGATTACCTCTTTGCTCCTCAGGTTTACTACCTACTTCCCTCCTTAAGTGAGCACTTTTATTTACATAATGGGGGTTAAACCAGTGTGCTCAAAGCACAGCCTGTGGGGCTCCCCAGAGGGTTGGAAATGTGAGAGCAAGGGACCAGAGGCAGTGTTAATTGATGGATTCCTGGGAACCCCCTGGAAATTAATGCTGCCACCACTCCCCTGTCGCTACATTTTTGGACCCATGGAAAGCCTCACAGGTTGAGTGACATGGCCCGATGTGCTAGATTGGGCAAGCATGTGGGTCTGATCCACAGCCAGACCCAGTCTGCAGGGTCAGACCCAGTACACAGCCCCAGGTCCAGCATGTGGGACTGGAATTGGCACATGGCTCCAGACCCAGCACACAAAATTTGTTCATGGTCTGGATCCAGCCAATGGACATGGCTCCATGCACAGACTGGCTGCTCCCTACTCATCCAGCCTGTGCACCAAAAAAGTTGAGCACCACTGGGCTAAACAAAAGTAAGTTGTTCCACTTGGTATTTAATTTTGGCCCTATCTCCTGTCCTAGGCCTGAAGAAAGAGATTTGTGTGCCCATAAGCACGTATAATATATCTCCCAATGATAAGTTGGGTTCAGTAAAAGCACCAAACAAATATTGTTTCTTTTTCTTCTTTTTCTTCCTCTCTTGTGTCTGAGTTGTGGCTTCATGGCACTAGGTTGGTCCCTTCATCGCAGCTCTGCAGTTCTCTGAATACACAGGCACGTCCATGAAGCCCAGTCTTAGCTACACAAGGGAATTGATGCAAGGTCTTAACAAAAAAACATGGAACCTTCTTTTAGGTCCAGGAGCCCTATATGCCCTGCTTTTGCTGACTCAGCTCTAATATCTGTCCAAGCACCCTTTACATTATCTCTTGAAGTATTATAGGGTTGGTATATAAGGCACAGCACAGAGTTCCCCTGTGATGTTTAAAATCCAAATATGAGCAGACAGGTTATTACTCCCCTAGCTCTCTCTCTGAGAGTCATTTTCTACTCATTACTTTGTAAGCAAAGGCCTAATCATTTAGGTTGTCTGGAATGTGTTTACATTCTTAGACTCCCTTCCTTTCCCCCACCCTCCACAATTCTGCCCATGTCCCAGAGGTCTTTCTTTCTCTCAAGCCTTGAGCAAGGGTGACCACAGAGTCCTTCTGACCTACTCGATAAGCAGCCCTAAAGTTTTCTGCGATGGAATGATGAGGCACCCTGTCCCGCTCTTCTTCCCCCAGAAGCTGTACATATACCATCTACCCTACTGACGGCCCACAGAGGGGAAGTCCATCTCTGTCTCGGTACAGTGTGACATACCAGTACCACCAGGCTACTTATCCCTTGCACGTGCTACAGTTTGCTTTTGTTCATTCCATAGAATTGTCCTTCTCTCTGGGCCTTAGCAGTGAAGTGTCCTTCCCCATCACCATGGGCAATAGCTTGTACCCAACCATTGTATAAAAAAACCTTGGTCCTCTCCCACGTTTCCCTCTTTCAGTAACATCTCACAGACTCTAGCTCACCTTGCATGAGCTGAGGCCATCTCTCTCCTACTCCATATCTTTTGACGAAGGAGGCTCCAGAACTTGCTGTCCACTGGTCAGAGACTGCAGACAGCTCAGGTGGAAGTGGTGTGGATGGGAGAGGCACCAGCTGCAGGCCTGTAAATGAACACTGCTTGGGAAGCTACTCCTGTCCAAAGCATGGTGAAAAATGGTGCTGGTATTGAAACAGCTGGACACTGCTGTGTTATATACCCACTGCTGTGGTTTCAGCATGAGACAGAGCAGGAGGGCTGAGGGGCCAGCTTGCTGTTAGGAGACTTATTTTCATATCCTGCCCCTCACGTGGCTGGCTTTCAAGAGAAAACATGATGCCAGGTTTGCAAACATGCTTTGTGCATTGACTTTAAAAAGAGACCCATGCGGGTGCATGCTATGCAGCAAGTGGTAGTGTGGGTTCCACTGCAAATGCATCCCTTGCACTGTCATAGAGCGACATATTTTCTCTCTATCTTGGTTCATTATTTTGTTTGTCAGCCATAAATCAGTTTCTTCCCTTAATTTCTAAATGGGCTGAGATCAAGCTTCTCCCCTTGCAAGCACCACTTGTCTCAGTCCTACAAGAGAAGCAACATGATTCTTTTCAGCCATAGGGAAGACAGCTTGCCATAATGGGAGCATTTTGCCTCCAAAATGAACCCATGGAAGAACACTTCCCATTGCTGAGAGGCCTGGGACTAGTGGGAAGGCCCTGAACTCTACTGCATGATTATGAATACAACAACAACCAGTCTTGTTTTGTTTCCACAATGCACTTGTTTCTTTTCCACAACACATCCAAATGCACTGGAGGAGTCCAGCAAAGCAAAGTAAGGGAGTACAGATCTACAGGTTCAATGCAGTCCCAAGGACAGGCAAGAAACTTTCTTCATACCTAAATAACTGCTTCTGCAGATCCCTGCTTCCAGAAAGTCACATATAGCAGTAATGATACAAGTCTGAGGAGCACTTAATGAGCTAAAGATTGTAGGCCTGATTGTGGGAAGGAAGCATCTCACCCAGCTCCAGAGTCAAGCAAGGTTTCAAGCAGCATTCCAGGTGCCTGTTTTACAAACGTTACCAAGAAAGCCATTTCTCAAGTGTGCCATACAAATGGTCTTAGCCCCATAGAATGGGTCTTCTGACTCATTCCGGATGCTATAGCTAAAAGCTCAACAGTTCTGTCCTGGCTGACAAATCCTGGGAGTTGTTCTGAGTCTGTGTCCTTTTGCCATTTTTACAGTCACAGAATCTGCTGGGTCTCAGACTTACATACTCACTTCTTGGGGAATGAGCTACCCAGGGCTCCAGAATGGGCAGGGTCTTTACTATACTCTCTCCAAAAGGTAAGGGTCCATCTTGGTCACACAGCTTTCAGAGACTTCCTCCACACTCAGACTTGCGCACACAGAGATTTGAAGGTGACAAGGCACCATGTTAACCAGATGGCCTGACCTCATGCACAACACAGGCAAGCCAGTCTCATCCAATGACTCCTATACTCAGCCCAATAACTTGATTGGATGAATGTTCATTTGAACCAAGGCTGCTACTCCATCTGGGCCCAGCTGGGCTAAAGCCACTGTAACTGGCACGCATTTCATGAAATAAAATGTCTACTTCAGACCTGGGAGATAGTCTGTTTCAAATGGAGATAACCTATTTGCATCTGGATTTACAAGCCAGATCTGTAATGAGAAGACACACATTCCACCCTCGTCAACCATGTGTTCACCATAAAAGGTGAGGATTTTCACCAGAACCAATTGACTCCTCTCTTGATGACAAGAGCGGTGAAGATTAGCTCCAACCAGATGAAGACGACTGCATTTGGAGAGTGGATAGGAATATTTAAGTAAAGTCTGAGGAGAATGACCTTCAAGCCAGCATTTATTTTCCCTCTTGCCCAGAAGCTAATCAGCTTAGCCTATGGTTGAGTGAAGGAGGGAGATAGGGGATCTCTGTGTTGATAATGCACCTTTAAACAAAAAAAATAGACTCTTCGTAAAAGGGCACAAGCAACCAAGCAGCCCTGGTGCAGGGAAATCAAAGGCCAGGCATGTGCCAAGCTTTAAACCATGCAAAAGAAAACTCCAGCAAATTTATAGCAGTTTAACTATTTCTGAGGGGAACTGTTGATTAAAAGTTGGATAGTGTCACCTGCCACGTATTATGCTCACTAGCACCCTATTAATTCTTATCTGCTCCATCCATGTGGAGATCAATGCTTGGCATATTGGGGGATATGACATTGTGTCATATCAGCAACAAGCACCTGTGCTACATGAATGAGAGAGAAAATAATCTCTCTAGGATTACCTGTCTGTACTTACATTGGAAAGTAACAAAAAAATGTCATGAATAAAGGCTTATTCCATGTGACAAAGGGGGTAATTTAAGCTAGTGCTGATTGATGTTGAGTAGACAAGTCTATGGAGGAGAAAC
>NW_017729031.1:85430740-85431758 GCF_001723915.1 Gavialis gangeticus
TTCCCCCCCATTCCTACTGTCTGTTCCCTTTATTTTCCCGTTATAAAAAGTCAAAAATTCTGAACTGGCTCACAGGAATTGTGTGTGGAGTAGAGCAAACTGGATTAGCTGAGACACATCATTTAACTAAACCTCTCTGCTGCTGGAAATTCATTTAAACTGACAGTGTATTTATATTTAATCAAGAAAGAAAATAGTTTTATGGATTAAGGACAAATGTTACAGCATTTTTGACCTACATTAGCGGGTAAGAGCAAGCCTGCTAGAACAGGGTGGCTGTGTACAGTGTGCAGCAATCTTTACATAGAAGGAAAAAGAAAATAGCTCTTCAGCCTTTGCTTCCACTCCTTTACACCAGCCAGCAGTGTAAGAATATGGCCACGGGCCCAGGGCAGCTGCCGCACATAGGGGCAGTGGTGATTCCCAGTTGCCCCATCACCCTACTGTTGTTATGCCACCAGCAACAGCATCTCTGCTCCTGAAGGTAACTCGGTTAAACAGGGATCTGGGAGTTTGTTTATCTGGGTGTGATAATTTGGGGGCTGTGGTTTGCTTTGGCCTTGATGCATAATTCCAGTAACATGCAAAAGCCCCAGGCATGGATCAGCCTAGCCACCACTGGGCTAGATCAGGGGTGGGTAAAATACAGCCCATGGGCCAGATTTGATTCACCACCATGCAGGAGGTGTGGCTCTGGTTGTTAAACAACCGCTCCCACCCCAGCCTGGCCTGATCCACCCAGCCCCAAGCCAGGGGGCACAAGACACAAGAAGCCTCTGCCTGGCACAGCTCATGCATGGCCACCCCATGGCTGTCCCCAGACTTCCTGCCTGCAAATCTGGGAATTCAAGTAAGGGCCCCACTGGGACGGGGCCAGGGACTCCTGTTGGGGGAAAGGAGTTAGGATCACAGGGAGCCATGTGCTATGGGGTCAGGCTGGGCTGGTACCACATGCTACAGAAGCTGAGTGCTTTGGGGCTGGGTCAGGCTGCCCCACATGCTGCCACCACGTGCAACC
>NW_017729031.1:85436758-85437697 GCF_001723915.1 Gavialis gangeticus
GTCAGGCTGGGCTGGTACCACATGCTACAGAAGCTGAGTGCTTTGGGGCTGGGTCAGGCTGCCCCACATGCTGCCACCACATGCAACCAGGGACTTGGGTGGGAGTGCAGGAGCTGTGCGCTGTGGAGCCAGGTGGGGCTGGCCCTGGCCCTGCACCCTGCCACTGGGACAGCTGGGAACTTTGGCTGGAGCACTATGGAGCCAGGCTGGGCTGTCCCTGCATGCTGTCACCATGTGCACGCTGGGACTCGGGCGGGAGCACAGGAGCTGCATGTTATGGGGCTGGGTGAGGCTGGCCCTGCACCCTGCCACCACATGTCGCGGGGGACTTGGGCAGAAGTGCTATTGGGCTGGGTGGGGCTGGCCCTGCATGCCGCCACCACCTGCAGATCTGGCCCCTCGCTGCTACCACATGCAACTCCAGGGACTCGCACACTCCAGGGACAGTGAGGACCCCCCCACAAGCGTATCCACACCCTCCCACTCCCCCACCCCACACTATATCCCTGAACACACCCACACTGTCCCACAGCCCCACACACACTCCCACCCCCCACAATCCCCACATACCTACACCTTCCCACACACCCCACCTTTCATCATAACCCCATGTACCTCCACACCCACACACAGCCCCCACACACCCACCCCAAGCACATACCCCAAATCCACATGCCTTTCCCCACACACACCACTCACCATACCCACACCCCACTACACACACCCATTCCCCAACCACCCCCACACATACATCCCTTTATGCCCCTCCCCCCAATATACAAGTATAAGATGGTATTTTAAGCTATTATGCAAATGCCTCTGAATACTCAATACAAAAACAAACAAATCTGGACAAAAATATTTTTTAAAATAAAATTAAAATAAGTTATAATAGATGTTAGATTCTTTTTTTAAGTATATTTTTTTTAATTTTTTTTT
>NW_017729031.1:85437713-85463122 GCF_001723915.1 Gavialis gangeticus
TTTTTTTTTTTAATTTTTTTTTTTTATTTTTTTTTTTTTTTTTTTTTACAGTTTCAAGATAGTAACCCCGCCCCCCTCCCAAAAGGAGTACTTCCAAGGGAAGGGGAAGGACTTCTGGTGACAATGGTCAGGGGTTAAAGGTGGCATTTCCGGTCTCAAGATAGCAACCAGGAGGCAGGGCACCCATCAAGGGGCATGGCTACCCTTGTGGCCATTGACAGCTCACCAAAACTCATTTAGCAGCCTTCCAACCAACATAACTGCCTGACCCTGGGCTAGATACTGTACAGACACAGTTCTGCCCCCAGAGAGCTCACAAACAGCATGTTGGGCAGGATACAATCAGTGGTGGGTGTCAGAAACAAATGGAATGGGGGGGCGGGTGAGCAGAAGAGAAGGGGATGGAGGAGCAGGTAACAATGCAGTGAACAGGGTTTGAAAGAACAGGCACAGCATACCATTTGCCCAACTGCAAGTGCCATGTGGAACCAAGTTAGAAGCATGAGGCCCAAGGCAGGACTGGTGCTACTTAGCACATCTTACAGCTAAGGGAACAGAGAACCATCAGAAGACATTGATTTGTGTGATGGGCAAACCATAGAATTGTGCCTTCATTACTTGTCTCTATTCTGCCTTCCCAGTTCATTATTGTCCTGCCCAGGTACAATGCCTTCATCATTCTTATTGTTAAGGGACTAGAAGTCCTACTGTCTTTATAATCTATTGTATTTATTGCAATAGCCTTATTACAATAGAACAAGCAGCCAGAGTCATGGACCAGGAATTTTGACTTGTATCATTCACTACCATTAGGGTTGACTGGAATTACAGATGGAAAGCATAAGCCTGCCCTAGATTTTCTTTCTTTGTCCCTGCAAACAGTTTACAATACTACACGAGCTGGATTCCCTTACTTTCCCATTCTGGATTTTTGAAGCACTGAGATGATCACCCCATCTCTTGGGAGACAGTTCAATACTTGGAGGGACCTCAAGGGCAGACAGTGTTCTTGTGTACTTTTTCACTTAAAAACACAAGTTAACTTTTTTTCCTTTTAGGCCTTGCTTACATACAATTCCTTGCCCACCTTGTGGCCATATAAATTCATCCCTCCCTTTTGGTTATTCATGAATAAGCCAGTTCCTGTAATGCCAGTTGGAATGGAGACAAACCTAGATGGCAGACTGGAGCGTTCATGAAATTGCACCTCACCTGGACCACAATGATTTGATTAATCTCTAACTGTTCAGCAACAGGCAGCCACATCCAGCAACGATAATAAAGATCTGGTAGATGTTTCTTTATAAACCATAGTGACATGGGGAGGGGGGGAGGGATGGAATAGTGGGGAGAGAGGAGAAATGCCTCCCAAGATTAAAACTGTTTTTACAAAATCTTCCTCTAACTTAGAGATTGCACACACAAAATATGCAGCTCGTATCTCATGTGAAAAGGGAAGATCAACAGTTTTTAATGCTCTGTTGCACTGGCAAATATTATTTGAAGTCTCTCTACATAGATGCCATAGGAGCTTTTAAATTTTTTGTACAGATGTCCCTGTGCAGTCTCTCAAAATCAAGCAAGACTTTGTAAATTGGATTTAGCTTGTACAAATCTGATTTAGTAAATCTCCAGAATTAGTGCAATTCCAACATATTTTTCTAGCTGTCAGTGCTAAACAGCATTGCCTCCTCTCCTTTGTTGCTTGCTTGCTGAAGTGACAGATACAATTATTGCTAGTATGAAGACTAAAAAGAACATTTCCTAAAATGATGAAAGAAGTAGTACCCCTCAATATGGAATTCCATTGATCAGTTGCCAGGTTTTCAAATCCAGATGGCATAGCCTGAAACATCCTCAGGGAATTCCAGATTAGAGATTTGAAATCCCAGTCACAAAGCAACTCCCACTCCCCAAAGCTGCTCATTTACTTAGAGGCCGGGACAAGGAAGGCCATGCACCAAGCCCTGCAGTTTGGATACTTCAGTTACCTGTTCAAAAAAGCCTTGCCTGCCTTCTTCCCATTGGTTTTCATAATCTATAGTAGGCATCCACCATGACATCACCCTTACTGTTTTCCCCTTTCACCCTAGCCCAAAGGTTTTCAAAAGTTTTACCTCCTGCTTCGTACCATACTACAGAACAAGCGTATGTACCTTTAACATATAAAACAATGCCATTCCTTTCTTTTCCCCACCTGTCCTTCCTGAACAAGTTATACCCAGCTATGCCAATATTCCAATTATCAGAACAATATTGAATTGTCTCAGACCTCTCTGTTCATTTCCTTTGGTCCTGGGTTTTCAATGGCAGAATGACACCTGAAGTGCACTTTTCCATATTTATAAGGTGGGCTTGTCTAATGAACAAACACACATTTTCTGGTTTACCCAGTCCTTTCAGTTGTTTTCCCCTAATCACTGCTCAACAATGTGTCCACAGCATTTTCAAGGATTAAATCAGTCTCTTTCAACAACTGTGTGCATGATAAGTTTGTGTATGATAAATTTGAGAATGTGTGTATGATGCAATAACATGCACAGTGATCTTTAATGAAAGATGCACACATTTCCAGAAATAGACATGTTTTGGCTGCTAATTTTCATTGTCTATATTTTCCCTGTCTTGTGGGGAAAAAATTACACCTCTCATATATAACATTTTCCCCTGTACACAGTATACCTCAGATCTTCTATTATGTATATTTGCTTTATCTGCTGCATTGAAAAGAATCAAATACCTCTAGTGCTTCCTCACTTGCTACAAGAAGAGCTAAGGCTGTTTACAGCAGTTTGTCTCTTTTGCCTTTGCCACTCTCAATGCAATACAATTTGAATGTTGGCTTCTACTTGTTCCCATTTTCTGCTGCATTTCTTTGAAATACCACCTTGCCCGGAGGCTTCAGTTGGTCCATTTCCCCAGGCTTGTGTGCAGTACCTTCACTTCCTATTTTGATGCCTGCTATGTAAGATATGCAATACATTCACCTGACTAAATGCTACCACTTTTAATTGACATTAGACGCTTTACTAACTTGTAACCTAAACTGTTTACATGCATAGAAAGCCTCGCTTCCATGGCTCCTTACCTCCTTCATCTCTGTTTTACCTCATTCTCTTCATCTTTCCTCCCATAAAACACACACTAGAAACTTTGTTTCCCTCTCCAAAATTACTAATCCCATTACATCTAAGAGCTACACATGAGCAGATCTAGGACTTTGAAAAAGAGGGGTACAGATGGTGTGGTGCATCATTACATACAATACAATACATATTTTTCCATGTAAAAAGAACCTAGAAGCTTTACTGATATGTTAGGCGCCTACAGCTATATTATTCAGTTTAAGATTGAAGCAAAAACAAATATCACTTTATTGGAATGTGCTTTAATTTGCTATATCATACTTGTTGTATTAAAAAAAAAACAAACAACCCAAAACAAACCAGGCGAAAATAAGCAAAAAATGCTATTTTTTTAGTTGTATGGTCTTTACAATTAAACATGCATCTCTTTCAGGTTCATAAAACCAAATGAAGCCTTCCTGTGAGTCTTGACATCCAATACTTCACCAAAAATTATTTCCACACCTTAGTTAGTAGTGTTCACCTCAGTTAATGTTTTTAGCTACAGTTAAAAACAGACTTCAGGGCTGTGAATAGAAGCTACATTATCAGGAAGAACTAACAGACAACAGGATTGCAGAAGAAAGAATAGCTTGATTAGGGGACTGTTAATAGTCCTGTTAACACCTGTGGAATGAAAAATTTAGAAGGAATCAGGTAGATTATAAAGAGCCGTGAAATCAAGTGATTCCTTCACTGCTGCCTGAATAGAAATGCTGCTGCCACTGCCAGGCAGTTTATCTTAAACTTTGGGTGGAGCAGGAATCAGGGGAGGGTACAACTGCACAACTACACCCCCCATCCCTGGACCTATGTTAATCCCAGGTTATGTTGAAGCATGAGGCCCATTCTTCAGTAAGCTCTTGTGGTCTGTTCTGGCTCTGGGTAGACCCCCCGGGCTGGTCCTAGCTTCATGGCTAGTATAACTTTGTCCTACCATTCGTCTGGTTTCTAGTGTGCCTGTGTCCACCAGAGCTATGTTGCTAAAGTATACTGTTCTGCCTGCTTCTGTACACTGTGCAGCAGGGAAGGGTGCTATGGGAAAGCTAAATTTCTGAGCTATTGCCAGTAGCACAGAGAATGAAATGCGTTAACCTCTGTCTTCACCTGCTCATGCAATCCTGTAGCTTTTGTCTCTTGCATTGCAATTTTCCATGAATACGTCTCTGCCTAAATTTGTTCTGGAAGTATTAAGCACATATGCTCAGTAGTTTCTGGAGTTAGGAGAACTAAAAAACAAAAATACGTGTTTTAGGCTTTCACAGATTCCAAGCATGCTGCTTTAGAAACATGGAGCACAAAAGCAGTGGGCATTTGAAACTGACCCTTGGCAGGCAGAATCTAGTCCTTGCAGAAGACTGGCCCGTCTGTTTGAACAGGACTTAACCAAGTTATGAATATCTGAAATTAATGAATGGAGCATTTACAGAACTAAATGTCAGTAGCTCACATGAATGCTAATATAGCTGCTCTGGGTGTCTGGGTAATCAGCTGCTACCCACTAGCTACTTCAAAGATGCAGAAGGCTGCTGGCAAAGCTATCAAAATTTATCAGCGCCTCAAGCTGATGGCACCAGGTACCTTATGTTTAATTTTCTATTTTAAAAAAATCTAAAGCTTTTTTTATATTTTTATTGGGCATTTTTAAAAATCAGGCTCTGAGTCAGGTAAATGAGTGCACTTTCCCATAGACCCAGGTTATTATGATGGGTTATGAAAACAATAATCTTCTTGGGGCTGTAATTTTATGCAGTAATATGGAGACAGTGGGCTGGATGGACAGCATGTTTTGTGTGATGAGAACTCAACAAGTGTCTAAAAAGTTATACAGTGTATATACAGATTATGCTCGGTGTCCTGGGCCTTGTCCAGCTCTGAACAAGTATTCACAAGGACAGCAAAAACATCCCTCTAGTATAATTCCAGGACTATCCCTCTGCCAAACTTCAACTCTCATGCATCAAACTCTCAAATCATTAGAGCTGTTCAAACAATGATAGGACTATTTTTTTTCAACAGTAGCAAAAAAATCCATTTTTCACTGACCTCATTCTCAGCATTGGTTGCAGGGGTTTTGCTCAGACTTCAAAAAAATTCAACCTTAGGCAGGGAATAGACACAAGGAATGTCAGCCTAGCTTTGGCAAAGTTAAAATCAGCTGAAACTAGAAGGTCATAATAAGACTTTACATATACTATAGGCACCAATGACAAAATCTGTGTGTATGCATATAGGGTAAGTGTAGGTCAAAGCCATTTTGACATTTGTTTGCCTATTGTATATAGTTTGTAATCAGTTTTTAGTTTCTATTACATTGGAACTAATCAGGGGAGATTTTGAAGGCTTGCAGCATCAGGCCCAAAATAATAAAATGAATGCCCAAGCAAAACATGGAACAGACTTAAATGATATAAAATTGCTAGCTGTGTATAAACCTTACACATCCTGATGAGCTGATCAGTATTCTATGATCATGGGCTGACAGCTGACCCTGAAGAGGGTCCCTTGGGAGATTTCCAGCATGGCTGATTCAGGCTGAAGTAAGAATAGTTTCTTGATGCCAAGATTCATCTTCTCGGGTAGACCCCTGGGCTGGTCCTAGCTCCATTGGCATCAATGGAGCACTGATTTACACTAGCTGAGGACAGCCCCACACATGTGAGAGATGGAGGCAGATGTAGAAGGTAAGCAAGCCAAATGGTTTCTGAATCTCCAACAAATTTGGCTTGGTTCTTTTTTTTTTCTGAACCGGTTTGTCCCCACTACTACACATGAAACCAACAAGAATTTTGGAGTTCTTTACATTCCTGAAAAAGGAGAATTCCTGTGTTTTATAGCAGCACCACATGTCTTTGGCTCAAACTTCCGTCAAGCTTCCAGACACTCAATGTTGTTGCCCATTACACGCATCCAGGGATGAACAGGAAGCTACTATGTAATATATAATACAGGAGTGTGTTATTGAAGAGCTTTGGCAAACACCCGGGACATTGAACCACATTGGATCTTTCAAAAAGCCCTTAATGGAAACAAGAGATTTAATTTGTCACAGGCAGTTTCTTGCAGTATCCAGCGTTCATTAGCTAGCTAATGTGGCAGTGAGAAGTAATGGACTGACCCACCTGAAAACAGATGGCATTTTGATACTCTAGCAGAAATGTGTAATGACAGGGTTGTCTGTAAAAGTATGCTTTCCAGCTAGTGTATTTTTCAAGAACTAGCAGACAGGTGACTGAGTTTACTCATTTGTTTCAATGAACTTCTGAAAGACATGGACTTTTATTATCTTTTAATGCAACTCTTTCTTCTACCACCTACTTGATGGCCTTGGCAGATTCAACTGCTTTGCATTAGTGAGACACTGGTGTGAGCAATTGCTTAGCAATGCCCTTCTGAATAAAAACAGTGGCTTGTGACTCACTGATACTTTAACATTGCTTGCAGCATCCCAGGGCCAGCCCATTAGCTGTTCTGCAAATCTGGAATCAAACCTCTGCTCCTGATACGGCAAGAGTGTATAAACACAACATTACATACAATACCTCCAAATGAATCAGCAGTTTCTCATAAAAACCTCTTGTGCTGGAAAAATTTCTGACTGGCTCCAGCATTAACACTTCAGCTGTAACCGCGGCCCCTTGGACACAGCCCTACCCACCCCTCACCCCCCGGCCTGCTCCTCTTTTGTCTTACTCATGAAATAATTGGAAAAAATACATTGTTTCACATAGGGTTGTTATTTAACCACAATCGCTTCCCATACAAGGGGAGGACTTTGTTTCTGGTGCTTGGGATTTCCTTAGTGCCACGTGTTTGATATAAGGTCCATTTACTATATTTCATTTGCTCAGGTTTTCTGCAGCCACTTCACATATACCAGTGAACAGCCATGAGGTAAAACCCTTTTGTTATACATCTAGGCTAGATTGGAGCTAGTGGCTCATATGGAAAGGACTCACTCTTCACCACCTCCAAGTCTCCTGAGCAGTCTGGGTTCTTTCCCGATACCTCCCACGAAAGTGGCCATTGGCAACTCCTTTTTTAAAAACACATTTATTCCAAATAACATTAATATTCACCTCTGCACCACTAAGTATATACATCAAGAAACTGAATTTGATGCTCATGAAGATACTAAGGCCTACATGGTCTAGGGTCAGCTCCTGCCAAGTCTAAGTGATCCCAGCTCCTCTGGAGAGGAGCAGCAGCAAAAGCTGTATGGCTAAGGGGGAGTGTGTAAGCACGGGCTGCTAGGTGGAGGAAGGCACCTCTGTATTATCGTGTTCATATGCCAAGGCCTGAGGAGCTCTGCAGTGCAGCTGGTGACAGGAATCCTTTCAGAGATCTGGAGACTCAGTTCAGATTAGCATCTCAAAGTGCCCTCAGGCTCCTCATTTTGCCAGGGTAGTTTTTCTCTTGGGCTGCTCCACCACAGTCAATTCTGTCATACAGGAAAAGCTGCTTGTATTTTTGTGTCCTTTCTCTCCCCCTCCCCCCAAAAAAGCCTGTTCAGCATGGGTGAGTTCCAGTTTCCCAGCCCTGGCAGCATAATGCTTTCCTGCAACTAATGTAAAGAAGCTACTGGAAACCAATTTTGTTCTCTGTGCTTCTCTCCACATCCCATTACTTAGCACAGGGGGTACTTGGAAAGGTGTTAGGAGGTACGTGCGGGCAGGCAGGGATGGAGCACCGCCACCCACCACCCCACGCTGCCATCTCCCAAGAGCAGGGCTGGGGGGGCAAGGGCAGCGGCTCCCCTCTGCAGGCCACACAGGCTCCAAACATTGGAGAACTTGGACTAAAAAGCTAACCAGTTAGGTCTCCGATGTCTCAGGAGTGTGCTCTGACTACCACACTGCAGGGTATTCTGGCAGACCCCTTGTTATTAGAGTCACTTTACTTTCTAAAACTAATGAAATAGCCACTGGAACAAGGACACGGCCAGAGGGGTAACAAGTGGGCCAATATATCTGTTCTTAAGGATTTCTGCCTCCCCAGTGTCCTTCAGCAATGATCTCTCTGGGCCCTACCTTACTGGAATGCTTGCATGAGGGCCTGTCTATCAAAGACTGTGAGCTTTTTGGGGTGGGGACTACATCTGTGTAAATGGCCAGTGTGCTCTGCTCACTGTCTGTCCATAGCTGGCTGTTGCTATGTCTGAACACTGAATGCTTCTCATTTCTTTTGGAAACAAAGTGTATCCTGAAATGGTCGCTGTGGGCTAAGTGGTTACCATTAGGTTAGGTTACCATTTTTAACTACTTTAAAAGGTGTGGGGAGCTGCCACTTGAAAGTTCACACCAGCTGTTGCAGCCCAGCTATGAGGCCTGCATGGTCCTCTAGCAATGCAAGTTAGCTAAATTGCCGTACTTTTAACCCTGAATGAAACTGGGCTGAAGCTGCAATGGTTATGTTAACAACTGATACAATTATTACAACAGTCCAATCTGTACTCAGAGTCTTACCTCCAGGAGTCTTATCTTACATCCATTGGCCATGCTTTGTCAGGGAAGCACCCGAGTGCCTAATACCAGGAGTGCTGTGAAACCCAGATGGAGATAAATACACCCCTGCAATACTAAGTAAAGTGAATTCCCTAAGAAAGGCAGAGCTTAAGACCCTTCACACTTCTCAGTATTTCCTATGGACTAGTTCTAGGCAATGCAGCGTGCAACAGTTTGTGGATCCCATTCTAAAGCACCTACCTCTCCCCTTGCCATTGTACTAGTAGGGGCCCCGTGTTGTGGTAAATGCCTAACTCTGGGCTGTGGATACCAAGAACCAGTAACAAGCCAGAACATTAGATGCCATAGTGCTCAGACTAAGCCTTTTTGTGGGACTCACCTTGTGTTCATAACCTCTCCCTTTAGTTTTCCATCCACACCAAATAACTAATAGAGATTTTCATTCTGTGTATGCCTGGTTTCAGGCATTTAGCTGGCAGTGCTTTCTGGGACAAGTGGCACTAGACAGCTGTCATTCAGGGTGTCAGAAAGGATTAAAATGTAATTTATTTAGCAAGTGGAGCAGACAAGAGGAGAGAGAGGCAAAGAAATGAGCCATTTCAGACAAGTTCAGGCTGCAGGTATTAGGTAAAGGGGGTGGGGAGGAGAGGGGAGTGGATTTCCTCCTTGTAAGAAAGGACTCTGGCTGCCTGAATGAGACTTGCGCCTGGTCCATGGTATGCGATTCTGAATCAGGCTAGCTTATATGAAACCTAATGGCTGGATGATTATGGAGCTACAAGACAGCGCTGAGATGGCAAGGAAAGGTCAGGGTTAGGAATCATCAGTGCTTTATTTTTCCTTTCTTTTATTCAAAGTAATAATACCCATAGGCATCTGCATAAATATCTCCCCAAACACGCCCCAGAAATATCTACCCAGACAGCACCTCATAAAAGCACATGCAGAAACATATCCAGAAGTATACATCCTCCACACCCACACACTTGCACATATGCATATACACAAAAACACATACATTAAAACATATCCACACAGATGCACACCAAATACATGCTCTTATAGTTACACCCACATATTCTGAAACCACCCAGAAAGTTGGACTAGATTCAGTGGGAGTCAATCTTTTTAGTAGACAAGCCATAAATTAAGCCCTGTGCCCTCCTCGAGTGCCACTGTGACCCCTTTCCCCTGCCCAAGATGCTGCTCTGCTTTCTCCTGCCTGCCCTGTGCTCCCTGTCTGATCTTTTGCCCTGCTCTATCTGCCACTGTGCTGCCTGCTCCATCCTTGATCTGTGTGCCACCCATACAGGCTGTCTGTGCCCCTTGTGCTGCAAGTTGGCCAACCCTGAACTAGATAACTCTCTAGGTCCAACACTATGATTCTATCAACACACTGATATCAACAAGTACACCTTAAGACTCACTCATACACACAAGCAGGGAATATATACTGGATTGGAGGACGACAATACTTGCAAATACTGGAGAACTTGGACTAGGAACTAACTCCAGCTGGTGAGCCCAAACCATCATGCCTCATCCCTTTCTGTGATGCAGACCAAATTCACAGGTGGTCTTCTGGCCCTTGGTGAAAGGAAACAGCACTGTGAAAGCCAGGAGAGGTAGATGAGTCTACCCCTTTGCCCCACCAGGTTATTGTAAATAAGGTGCAGGATGGATACAGCCCTCCTAAAGTACACTAAACAATCAGGCCCTGCAGTGCCCTGACATGGTATGATCAGAAGGGACCCAACATGAGGGTCTGAGTAGAAGAGGAATGATTTAGTCAGGGCATTAGGGGGTTTTTTTTAATTAACAACTTCAAAGGTTAGAAAAATGTGCTCATCAGCACACAAAGTGAGAGCAGTATTGCACGCTACATTTAGTATGTTTTAAATGCACTACAAATGCGAGTGACTGTTCATTCAAGTAGGAAAATACATGCTAAGTGTGCTCAGATCATAGCAGGCCTTTTCATGTGAGGAGTATCTCCAGGTACTACTAAGTAACATGTTCAGCTATGAATGGAGTGCCCCAGAGAGATCATACAAATGATTTGTGGTCCTCTATAATCCCAGGATGCACTGCTCCTATCCCAGCCACTCCCACTTGATGGCCCAGTCCATCCACCTGCCAAAGCTCTACTGCCTGGTGGGGTGGTACCAGTCCCAATGTGTCACCCCAACCTGCACCTAGGGGTGTGACTGGCCTGTATGGCACCACCCTGAGCACCCACTGACACCTCTGCAATTGATGGGGAGGAAAGAACCATTGCCACCACCATCCAGGGCACAAAAGCCAGCTGACAACAAGGGTAGTAAAGCTACTGCAACTTCAATCCTGTTTCAGCATGCACTGAGTTCAAGACAAGTATCCAGGGACCTCCAGCATACCTTTAGGTGCAAAGATGCACTCCACCACCAGCTCAGCTGGCAAGGAAGAACTCCTTCTTGGGGTTCAGCTGGTCAGGGTATGGCTTCATGAGTCAAGGGAGCAGCAAATATACTGGGTCCCTGATGATCAGTGGGGAAAAATCAATGGACAGTCAGTCCACCCAAATACATAGTGCGAGCACTGGGGGCAAACCTGTCCCCTGCTCCATCATCTCCAGGAAACTGGAGTTCCTGAATATACATGTCATGTACCTGACCTGACCACCCAACACTGATGTTAGTGAAGCCCCAGAGTGGTCCACAACTGCTTGGAGTGCAACTAAAAATAATCCTTTATGGTTTATGTAATCTGAGGCACAGTGAGGAGGACAGAATGGTATGTGGGTCCCCTCAAAGACCTCCATGCACTTTGGGAAGCTCATTTGTTTGAACTGAGTGATTACCTCCTGTGGGTCCCTGAGGTGGATGACCCAAGGCCCCACTGCCATCATTGCCATGCCCACCCCAAGCTGAATTGGTTGGCAATGGCATGGAGGCTTCTGGTGTTTGCCAGCTTCCAAATCACCAGGGCCACCCACATGTTTTTCAGTGGACACGGGGTTGCAAAGCCCAATGTCATTATGCTATAGCAGAGGGGCCAGCTTGGTGCAAAGGTCCATGAATGTGCCACAGGACTTCTTGTAGTTCCAGCACCACTGCTCATCTTCCCAGGTTCTGAGCACAAGCTGCTCCCACCAGTCTGAATTCACTAGTAGTGCCCAGCAGTGGCAAGGTAGCATCCAATACCAAGACTGCAGTGCCATCATGTCATACCTCCTGCAAATGAGCCAGCAGGGTACCCAAAGCACAATAACAGTCCACAAAGTAGCACCACACATGGGCCAGGAGCTTGCAGTGCCAAAGCATGGAGTGCCTGTGGCTTACAGTGGTCAGCACAAGGATTTGCTTGGTTCCACCACTTGGCATCTCCAGAAAGCTGCGGCAGATCTGATCCCAGCTGGGGCAGTCAGTCAAGGAGGGATTGGAGATGCCAGGCCTGGCTATGGAGGGATTGGAATTTACATGCTCAGTAAGACAGTCGGCCAGTCAGTGCTTCCCCCTGCACTGAGCCATTTTCGGCCACTGTAAGAAATATACAAAAAGGGCACTCCAGCAAAGCATGCTGGGATGCCTGCTTACCAGCCCTCTAGTAATGGAACGTGAGCTCTACACAGTAGAGATTGTACTAGTAAACATTATCATGAGACTGCTCAGAACCCAGTTGAACTTTAATACCGCATACTGTTTCACGGATCTAATGCACACTGAGTGTCCCAAGCCACAAGGCCTTCAGCCTCCGGAGTGCCCATCTGGAAAGCCAAGTGAGTTAAGAACTCAGTCTGCCAAGCCCATTAAAAGTTTCTCCACAAGCTTAACTATTAGCAGCAAGCAACCAAACCTGGCGGAGGGAGGGGGAGGGGTAAGAGGGCAAATTATATTTCTGTTTCCTGAGCTCCAAGTGGCCTGGTACCAAGGAACAGGCTGAGCATGCAGCCAAACAGTCTTGCAAGCTCCGCAGTCACCCTGTCCCATTATTGAGAAGATGCATGGACCAATCTCTTCAGGAAATAGGAAGGAAGATTACTACCAAAGGCTGTGATTCAAGGTTTCCAGCCTTTCTGCTTGCTGCAAATCATATGCAGGAATGAGAAATGACAAGGGCAGAATGAAAAGCAAGAATAGATGTGAGCTTCTTAGAAGTCTGACACACAAAGGAGCTGGACAGATGGAATTGAGGGTGCCTATTTCTTGGACCATACCACCCACAGAGGTTCCTTGGAGTGAACTCCCACTGGGACTTCACGTCCCTTTGTGTTTCAGGTTAAAAATGTGGATGCAGTAGAGTACTACACCAATGTCACAAGTACCAGAACTGGACAATGAGGCAAAAGGATTACATTTCCACTCAGCCTGGACTCAGAAGCTGCTGTCCCCTCTGCCTCTTCTTGCTGGGATCCAAGGCATAGAGCAACAAAGGCACCAGAATCCCAAAGCCAGATAATGTGAAGTGAAGCAGGGGGTGCAGGACAAAAGCCATGTTGAGGGGGTCACGGATTGGGCAAGAAAGCAAGTCAGGAAGGAGAAAGTAAGGAGAACTCTGAAATGTCAGGAGAAGGGCCTGTTGTCTGAGAGCTCCAAGAGAAGTGGCAAAAAGTATGCTGGTCTCTTGACAAGTTGGTATATAATTTGTAGTAAATGGAGCTGAAGGAAACAGTCTCTGCATAGATTGTTGCAGTTAGGTTGCAGTAGATAGTGTGGTGTCACTAGTCCTGAGCAAACCAATCTTTTCCCCTTGCCTAGATACAGGGTAGCATGTTTTAACTCCAGTCAGGGTCAGTCTCCTGGTGAAGCTACTCCCAAACAGGACACAGGAAACTGAATGTCTCCCCATGCAGAGTTTTCAGTATGTTCCTCATTGTGAAGAGGACAGCAAGTAATGAAGTGAGCACACCATAGAAGAACAGACAATACAGAGATCCAGGCCCAAGCTAGCCCATCTCACCAAGTCTGTGCAAATCTTCCACAGGCTTTGGGATCCCACAGGGTCCTTTACAATCCTATGATTCTGTGATAGTTTCTGCTGAGGCCAGGGCCATCCACTTCATTTCAGGGCATCCTCTGTCACTGTCCTAGGCAGGTGCTCGATAACGTGATAGCTCTATAGTGGCTTTTGCTCCCCTTTCCCCGCCCCCCTGCTCTCCCTTCTGACTCATTGATCTCAGGAGTAGATCCAGAGGGAGGAGGGGAGGGCAGTGACATGGTTGCACCCCTCTTTCAGACCATGCTGCGGGAGCAGCAGCCGGGGACATTTTTGTTCCCTAAGCAGGTAAGAATTCTGCTCCGCAGCAACTTCCCTGCCTTCCCATCTCCCTGCTCCCCCACCTCCACTGCCATAGTCTCTGGATGACCTGGGAGTGGTGGGGAGCAGCAGTGGTGACACTGGCAGCAGAGAGCATGGAGGGGAGGGTGCCAGGAGTATTGGGGGTGGAATTCTTACCTGCTTCAGGGACTTAAAAAAATCCCTGGCTGCTGCTCCTATGGTGGGGTCTACATGTCCCAGTGGGGTCAGGGGAACCTGAGAGTGGGGGTACAACCACTTCTGCAGCTCCAGTCACTGTTCTTGCATCCCTCGTTACAAAATCTTGGATCCTCCCATAACTGATGTCATGGCTTCTGCAGTGGCTCCTAGCCCCCATTCTCCAGAACCTCCCTTGCAGGGACAAAAGCCAGAGCTTTTATGTACCATTTCTGGCTCTTATGTGCTGCCCCAAAGGCAAGCCTCAGCCATGTGAAACCCAGGCCACACCCAGCAGGAAGAGGTCTGCTGCAGCATGCACCCCAAAGCTAACACAACTAATGGAGGAAAGGCACCATGGTCCAGTCAAGTTGATAGCAAAACTCCCACTAACTTCAGTGGGCTGTGGTTGTAAACTGGCCAGCTTAGTGTGTTTGCCCTTCTATCATTTCTAGCCTGAGAAGATCTGGACTTACAAGATGTGAAAGGAGCTGCCTATTCAGATGGGCATTGGAAATGCATTTTCCTGTAGGTCCAGAAGTAGCAGTATTTTCTCCAAACTTTAGTTGCAGCAAGGAATAAACTGTTGGAAGGAGCAGGGTTGGTTCAAAAGTTCCTTTAAACATCCCTTATTTTTCAGGTCAAAGCAGCACTGCAAACCCTTCATTCTCTGGAGTCACAGGATGGGGAAGAATGATTTCTCATGTATTTTTAGCAACACTTAAGGTGACCTTTCATGCAGTGCTGGTGCAGTGCTTTGAATCTTTGTATTTTCCCATCTCATTTCACAATATCTCCCCCCAGGGTTGAGTTGTTCTACCCGCAGCGTTTGAGCAAGGGAGATGCTTAGTGCAACATAAATCATAGCTACACTTCATTTCTTAGGCAACATAACTTTGCTTTAAAAAAAACCCAAACAAATGTGTGTACATGCATGGCAATGCCTGTATGTTTGTGTGCATGTGTGTGTATGTTCAACTTTCTTTTTAAAGCAGCTTAAAACTTCCAGTTCCCTCCTGAAGGATGCAGTCTTAACACTTCTCACATGAGCACTGTTCTATGTAGCGGAATAATACAGAAATGGCCAAATTATACCAGAGAAGGAGGCTAGTTAATAAGCCAAAGCAAATGAATGCTGCTTTTTTTAGTGCTTGACTGGTGACTGAGAAATTCATTTTCTTTGCCACCTTTTCTCTGGAGCTAATTTTGTGCCATTCCTTAGGGGCTCCATTCCAAGTGCTGCATGGGTGTGGGCTGAATTCTTACTCTCCTTTTAAATTGCAGCAAAGGGAGTTTAGGTTAGATATTAGGAAAAACTCACCAGGAGGGCAGTAAAAGCAATGGAACAGGCTACCCAGAGAGGTTGTGGAATCCCTATCTTAGAGGTTTTTAAGACCCAGGTGGACAAAGCCATGGCTGGGATGATCTAGCTGGAGATGGTCCTGCTTTGAGCAGGGGGCTGGACTAGATGACTTCTTGAGATCCCTTCCATCCCTAATTTTCTATGATTCTGAATCCTAAAACCAAGTAGGATGTATTCAGTGTCATGTCTTTTAACCTGGAGGAAATACTTGACCTAGATTTGAGATATCCCAGATTGTATGTGCGGGTAAAGGGATTCAAATCCAGCTGGGCCAAAGCAATTATAAATGCTGTAGCCATTTCCCTTGAAGTAAAAGGAGGTGCATCAGCATGTTACATTCCTGATCTATGCAAAACTTCAGTTTGTTTCCTGATTACCTTTACAAATTAAACAGTTTTCAAACACATCAGGAATCAGCCTGAATCTAAACAAGTAAGGCAGTATATTAGGTGGAAAGTGATGTAAGGGCAGCTCTTTTCCCTACCATCAGAGGAGTACATCAGTGGTAGTCAACCTGTCCTGGCTGTGGGACAGAATGACCCAGGCCAAGTCAGAAGTGGGTGCTAGGACCTGGCCTCCGCCAGTGCTTGTCCACACAGTGGCACAGGGCAGGCACCTGAAACCAAAGTCCCCTCCCACCAAATGCTGCCAAAGTCCCACATCTGTGGGCCGGTTCCATTGGCTGGATTTGGCCCATGAGGTTGCCAACCTCTGGAGTATACAGTTTCACTCTATGACAATACTTGGCATTTGGTGTATCATTTTAAATGGGCACATCAGTTTGGTCAAAGAATACCTTGTTATCCTTGACAGTTCACAAGAGCCAATGCTTTTTCCTTGCTTTTAAAGAACAGTACCAAATCACTTGTGAAAGGCACTAATACACAAACACTGGGAAGTAAATAAAGGCTATCACAGAAAATAAATCACCACAAAAGTCAGACCAAATTTAGCACTCGAGGAAGATCAGCATGGGGATCAAGTGAGTGGGTCCCAAACTGAGGCTTTAATCCTGCAGACTTGTCCATGAGCTTCTCTAAGCACACAACGGTCCCAAATGGGGCCTGAAGCTAAGACCATATGTACATATGTGGAGTAGGCCATAGCCAGTTCATTTGACAGAGCACATCTCATTCATGTACATAGTACCACAGTGGTGCTCCCAGTCCTGCCCCAGTGATCAGTGTTGTGATATTAGTGCTATGGTACTGGAGGGAGGCTGAGCTAGTCTGAAAGTCCAACTCATGCCTGGCCACGTGCTTGTCCTCAGTGTTGTCTCTGCACTTTTTGGAGCAGAGATGGGCCACAGAAGCAGAAGGGCTGTTCTCCATTCAGCCTGAGTGTTGGAACATGGCATATGACTGGTCTCATTTTGAGATAGCACTTCTTTCATACCTAAAAAGTAGCAACATGGTAGCTCTCTTGTTCCTGTATGAGCCATCTCCATTTGGGCTCTGTGGTACTACTATTAAGAAGGACTTATGAGTCACAGTGCTCAATGCATTCTTTGAGGAACTGCCAGTAGTGGAGCATGATCTCAAACCACTATTCCCTTGCGAGGATAGACATAAGAGGTTTCCTGTCACATTTCCCCTGGACATCCCTGTAAGGTAAGCTATGACTCAGGATGTCAGAGGATTGCAGGGGGGCGGAAAACCCAAAAAACCACACAGCTGGAAGGGACAATAAGAGGCCATTAAGAGACCACTGATGTCAATGAGACCACTGAGAAGGAGGGTGCACTGGGTTCTGCCCCTAATCTTGTCTCTATATTTTATCTGTGTAACAGGGTAGTCTCCTCATCAGGTCTCTGCCAGCCACCCTGCTCCTGGGATAACCGCCTGCTTTGCTCATCTGGCATGCCTTGATGGAAAAATATGAGAGTTGTTACTAAGGCGGGAGGCTACCCACTACTCACCCTGCTGACAAGGGCCTAATACCCACTCCAACCTCCCTTCCATGGGTCCTATACCTCACAGGTGTTACTCTGGTGTTACTTCTCCAGCCTATGACCGGAGCAAACTGGGCACACAGTTGTGGCTCTTTTCTACAGCTCCGGAGGGCCACTCACATGCCACCCCTCTCACCGGGGTCCCACTCACTCCACTGGCTCTCACCCAGCCTCCTTCATACCACTCTCTCTCTCAGGGCCACACTCATCCCCCCAGCTTCACCCTGCTTCAGGCTTAGCTCTCCTCACCTTGGTCAGCCCCAGTGCAGTCTGCTGGGCAACTCCCACTACCCTCACCTGAATGTTGACTGAGCGATTGTACAACTGTAGGCCTGTTTCACTTGTGACCCCTTGCTGGGCCACCTCATTCACCCCCAGTCATGGGGCTGCTCTGTTCGTTGCCCCTCTCAGGGTCTCACTACTCGGCATCCCCAGGCTTTCTGTTGCTGCCTGGGCACAGCCTCACCTCCTTCCTCTGACCTGAGCTCTGCCTCAGGGATCCTTAACGAGCCCTCAGCTCCACCTGCTCATTAGTACACCACCAGGGATGTGGGGCTGGGGTTAAGGCACCCCGACCCACCAGGGAGGTAACTGAGCTGGCACTTCCTGGGGACTCTCACACCACTAGGAGCCCCACCAGACCACCCTTCCCCAACAGGGTGCAGTTTACATCTTACTCAGGACAAGGGGTCACTTCCCCCCCATAACTCCTGTCCTTACCTCCAGACTCAACCTGATGTTACCTTCTTCCTCCTGCAGGAGACTGCAGCACAGCTTATATCCCTGGGTCCAAAATGGCTGCCCTCATCAGGCACCTGGCTGCTGCCTGTTAGAGTGACAGGCACCAAAGGTGCACTGCCACAATCTGATTGTGTTTTCATGGAAAATACAGAAATCCCATTAGACAAAGGAGCCATAACAGAGACCACCTTCCTTTCCAGGGCCCCATCTCATGGAGCTGCAGAGCCAGGTTCCCTCTGGCCCCACAGATCTTCCCTTCTTGAGGAGCAGTCGAAAATGCCCTTGCCCCTGCTTATCCCACAGCCTGCTGGTTGGGGCACTGTCCTGGAAAGTAGGAGAGGTGGTTTCAAACTCTTTCTTGCTAAGGACAGCAGAGAACTTTTTGCCTCTCACTTTCTGGGCAAGTGTTGCTAGCACCCCCTTCACTGGTCTTGGTTTTTCATAGACTTTCATAGATTTCACAGACATTAGGGCTGGAAGGGACCTCGGAAGATCATCGAGTCCAGCCCCCCGCCCAAAGGGCAGGAAGTCAGCTGGGGTCATAGGATCCCTGCAAGATAAGCATCCAGTTTGCTCTTGCTCTTTCTAGGATTTAAATGGGATTATGAACTTTCCTGTGCAAAATAGGATCTTACCATAGGTGTCCAGAACAGATCCCCTGTGAACTTGCTCAGCAGGATAATTTAATTGTGCAGGGGGAAGTAGGATCTAAAATCTAAGTGATCTTACATGGCTAGTCTTATCTGCCTAAACGCTGCTTACCTGCCTAATGGAAGAACAGGCTTTGGGCTTAGGATCTAATGAATTTCAACAATTATTTCTAGCTGTGGTATGTCAATGGAAAATAATTCCATGGGGGCATGTGCAGATTGAGCTTCTCCCTCAATTCTCTCTTGTAAATTCCTGTATAATGAGGTTCTGAAATTCTCTGCTTGGCATCAGCCCATGTCTTTGCACAGCAGTGTTTGAAATAATCAAGGATTATACAAAGCCTCTGTGAGTAGCATGGACATTTCAAGTTGCAATGCAAGGTCTTTAAAACATCCTGTCATATGTGGAAAATTTCAGTCTGACCACAAGGACTGAAATTTGCAACTATATTTCTCTTTTTTTCTCCCGAAATACAATTTTAAGCAATCCAAAAAGGAAGATAAGGACACTGAGGGCCATGTTAGATAAAGGGTATGGCCAATAGTAAGAGGAAGACACTAAAAATCAGATCTATATGGGTGGATTCTCTCAGCCCAGTCTTTTATGGACCCATGGCCACATCATTAAAATGCCATCTTGTTAGAAGCCTAAGGATTGGGGATCAGAACTGAACAAACATTATGCATGAACTTCCCATGCATTCCCAAAAGTTCTCTTTTCACCAGACCAGTGGTGAGGCTGGTGAAACAACAGGAAAGAGTTTAAGGAGATAATCAGAAAAAGGGATCAGCATGAAAGATGAAGCGATGAGAATGATATGGCAAAAATCAAAAGGCACTAGATGCTGAAGTGCAAAGCTGAGCACAATGGAGCACAATTCATTGCACATATGAATGCAATGTGTGACTGACCCCTATGGTCATTCAACCATGGGGCAAGGTAAGGAAGGGAGTGAAATAATAGATAAGGAATACACGGGGCAAATATTTATATTTGAATAATTTTCATGGAATGTTGCAAATTAATTTAAATTAAGGCCTTGATTTCTTTTGCACAGGAGGTGGAATTTCTCCATACCTCTGCAGAAAAAGCACTGATATTGTAACTGTTTATGTGACATGTGTTAAGTAACATGCACAGCTGGACAATGGCAACTTGAAGTGAGTGTCACCTGAACTGACTGCCCCTTGGGGCAGTGGATGGCACAGATAGATTGGCTCTGTAAGAGTGGACCTTCTGCCTTGCTGTAGATGAATAATTGGCTTTGATAGGTGAGCAAAATGCCACTGAATCTCCAGAGTCTTCATCCCCACAGCAAAAGGGCAGGTGTTTATTTTGTTCTGGGGACTGATAAATTAAGCTGAACAGAGCTACATGATGTGAAGTGCTTCCATGCTCATGAAAAACAAGTCTGAGGTTGGCATGGTATACATTATCAAAGTATTTTGAGAGTAAAGAGGATGAAGTTGTCAAACTGTCATCCAATCATATCTGTTTCCATCATGAAGTCCCTGACAGCTGGTAGGACAAGAACAGTTTTGAATCCATTCCCCTCAGTACCAAAGCCGCAGCCGTAGCAGATGCACAAATCGTAACAACAAACAAAACCCAAAAAGAAAGAGCAAACATGCATTCTGTTCTATATAGCTTAGTACACATACGTTCTTATGTCACACTCCACTTGTCCCCTGCTGTTCACAGCATGACATTGCTATCTTCAAATATGTGACCACTCTGTGAAAGGCTAAATGCCTCCTTTGAACTACTTATATCACCCTTGCTTCCCACTGATCTATGCCCTGAGGTTTTTCTGGCCCTTGTTTGATTGATGGTACCCAACTTTACAGCAGGTAAAGAGGGTCATCAGATCTGGGCTCGTCCAGTTGGAGGAGTTCAGAGATGATCAGCCCCTGGCCTGCAAGCCAAATCCAAGTCCACAGGGCTCTGCACAGGTCCATGGTGGGGGGGAGTTCTGTGGGCTGTGGCCCTGCATGCTAGCTCCAGCACGCAGGGTGGTAGAGGGCCCAATCCCCATGCATGGGGCTGGGTAGAGGTGGTGGAGGGTCCCAATCCCTTGATTCTGAATACAGGACCAGGCAGATGTGGCATGGGGTCCTGGAGCCTGATCTTGGCACATGGGGCCAAGCGTGGGAAGTGTAGTCCAGATCTGGACATGTGGGCCTGACCTTTGGGTACAGGATCTGATCTGGCCCACAGCCCAGCCCCACGCCACTCAGTTGGCCTATGGAGCTAAAAAGGTTGAAGACCACTGGAGCACTTAGTACTGTTTCTTTCAGGCTTCTGTTTGCTCAGAACCCAGTCAGAGCAAAACTTTCAGAAGAGTGGAGAATGCCCAGTGCACACTGTGCTCCAAACTGGACATTGGGTCATAGTGGAAACTGCTGGAGCCGACTCTAGTCCTGCTGCCTGGATAATAGATTCTGCTGAAGCTGCTTAATGCCAATGGCCTCAGAGCACCCAACCATTTCTGATGTAATCTTTACAATTTTACTGAACAATTTTGTTTTATTTTTTAAATCAAAAACCACAAATACCTAAATGGAAACTTTCTGCAGAAAAGGACCATTATTCATACACTGTAAAACTTTTTATTTTCCTCTTCAAACACTAAAAAGAATAAATAAATCTCAAGACTTGTTTGGTGTCAAAAATCATGGGCAATTAAAAATGAAAAGTCATTATCTTTCCTAATGGACTTACTATGAGGCTAGGGCAGTCCGGCAGTGTGCAAAGTCCTCAGTCTCCCTGGTAATAACCTCACCATGAAGCCCAGTGCCCACTCGCTTAGAGAAATCCCACCCCTAGTTTATTGCTGATAGTCCTCTTCCCATGAGGGAAGGCAATGGCCCTCCAGTGTAGGAGTCTAATTGACTCTGATCCAATCATGCTTTTGGATCTTCTTTATGACAATGGAGGACTCTACGTTTGCTGCTACACAATAAACTTAGGTCCTTGGCCATTGTGCCCTCACACACACTGCCTTCCAAACCAGAAACAGCAGAACTGTGTCTCTTCATGCAGGCTGATTAACTGGCACTGTCCCTTAGCAGTCATGACACCTACACTGCTTTCAGTTTGGGTTAAGCCTGCCTGGAGCACTAAGTGTGCTTGAGGATGCTGCCTCTGTGAAAAGCATATTTATCATCTAGATGTAGGGTAAATCTAGTATCTCCACCATCTGCCTTTGGAGTCTCTTTTACACCTGCCTAAAGCAATGGTGCTTAAGGTTTTAGCCTCACAGGCCAAATGAATGATGTGGGGGACTGGACCTGGTTTACAGGCTGGGGGTTGAGTACCACCGGCCTCAAGTGCATCACACCTCCCTGAGCTGTCTGCCTTGGACTACCTCTGTAAGGTGAACTATGGGGTTTAATATGGAAGTTGTAGAATCGCCTCCAAGTCATTGGAGAAACTGATTGAAGGTGGTATCAAGCCCTGGTTCTTATAACAGAGGTGTCAAAGATACCGCCCAGGGACTGGATCTAGCCCATGGAGCTGTATCATCCGACACATAGGGCTGCCTGCTTTAGTGCAGTGCATGCTGGAACCGGCACCACATGCTGCATGCAGCACACGGAGCCTGTCTGGTACAGGTTGCACATGGTGTGGGGGCAGTCTGGGGCATATGCTTCATGCAGTGCCTGCACTGGACCAGCCCTGCAAGCTCGATCCAGCACTGGGTCCAGTCTGCAGGTCTGATCTGACCAGCAGACCAGCCCTGCGCCCCTCACCTGGCCCATGGGGCCAAATTAAATTGATACCATGGCCCTACAGAGATTGCAGATCACAGAGAATGAGTCAGCTCATTTCCTCATCTCTCTGTGAAAATGATGATTATGAACACTGCGAATCTGCTTGCTGAAATGAATAGCTTTTATTGTTCATTTATTTGATATAATGCAGACAGGCGGGAAGTTTCATTCCTGCTATATTTTCTTTTGTAATTTCTCATTCTGCTCCTTCCTCTAGTCAATGGGTTTCTCACAATAATGCTGCAGGAATGAATACAAAAAGCCTGCTTTGTCACACACTGCTCCTAGAATGAATCGATTTTGTGGTCCCCCATACAGGGTTTGAAACCCCTCCAGTGCATTCCTGGTTGTAGTAAGGCAATTGTACACTCCCATCACTAAATTCCCTTGGATGGCTAGCAAAATGACATGTCAAGATCAGCATTAAGAAGCTTGAGATGGGCAGTATTCAAATTCACTAATGGAAGAATGATAATTCTCTGTAGCGAGAAGCAAACATGAACCATTAGCATTATGCTCCTCTGGTTTCAGCAGAAGCCCTGTCTGTCATAGAAAAGGGTACAATAACATAAGACCACAACAAACTAACCACTGAATCCTAGTCTGACATAAACAAGTGCAGACTTTAGCTAAGCAGCGTCTGTGCTGTCCTGTTATTCCCCTTTTCCTGCTAGGCCACATGGTATTTAGTATGTATCTGAAAGAGTAAATGGGCACATCTACATGTGCACTTTAATGTGTAGTATCTTATTTTACTGCGCATGAAATCATCATGTAAAAAATTGTGCTATTCCGCTAGTGCACAGTAAGAGAGTCTAACGAGCATTAAGAGTCACTTAAAAACTGTCCACATTCATTACTGCACATTAAAGTAGCCGAATGCACGTTTGTTTAGCACCTCACATTGGAGGTACAAAATTTACTACACATTAGGAGAAGCACCTTAATGTACATGTAGATGCACCCAAGTTTCTTCAAAACCTGAAGAAAAGGACAGGTTTTCCCCAGGTTGTTTTCATTCAAGTGCTGTAGCATCTTCTATATTTCAGTAACAGAGAGGAAGTGAGTTCAGCTAAACATCTCAAAGAGCACTACTTCCCTAACACTGCCATATCAATAGAAAATCATCTGGTGTCTGCATTAGTGTCAGAAATGCACCCCAGATATCCTGACCTCAAGCTACGACTGCTACACACTCAACCTTGGTGCTGCGATTCACTTCTGGAGTGCTCAACTAAGACAGCAACCAACATACTCTTCTCTCTCGCTTCATTTCTCAGCACAAAACCAAAGCAATAGGAGGGCTATGGGATGCTTTTCTTTACAACCCCCATATTTTCTTTGCAGTAGGTGTTCAGGGATAATGGATTAAATGCCACAGTTTCACGCTGCTGTGACCCTCTGGGTATTGAGCAGTCAGGGATTTTTAGTCTTACCAATTCCATTTTGGAGGCAGCAATAATTAAAATTTGTAATGGAATTTTTACACCTGGGTTCTTTTTTGATTGAAAAGGTTATTTGTGACAAGGCGCCTCTGCTCTCTTCTCCTCCATTTCCCATCATTAATGCTCTTCTGGTTAATGCAGGTCCAGTTCACACAAATTGGATGCAAAGCTGTGACTGGCATCCTCACTAAATGCCTTTGTCTTTCAATTCTCATTGGAAAGTCAGTAGGCACTGACTGTCCACATCTGTACCATGCAAGAGAACCCATAAAAGACAAAGAGCAAGCACTGCATAGCAACCAGTAAGAATAAGTTAAGAAAACATGAGTTACAATGCTTTGTGGGAGTTGTAGTCTTACTGCTTGCCCCATGTTAATAAGCACAGGGTCCACTGACTATAGGACTCTCGGGCTGCAGTGGGGAAATCTGTCAGGTGAAGGTAATTTTCCCTTGGGTTGTGAAAGAATATTTAGGTCCCTCTTTCTGTAGAATGGGTTGGTATGGACTACCACATGCCCTAAGATCACACAACCCACAGGCAAATCAGTAAGGAGACAAACCAACAAAAGGATTTATTCTATAGGAGAAAAGACTTATACAAGAAAAAAACTGGTGATCTAGCTTGAAAACAGAACAAAACAAAGTAAAGTTTCTTATCGTCTCTCATCTGGTTGCAGCCTAGCTCTTGTGAGAGTCCTGCCACTATTTCCTTAGATCGGCCTTCCTGCTGATCCTGCCAACCCTGCCACTGGGGACTTGAACTCCCCCAAAGCCTGGGATAATCCAAACACCATGACTACCTCATGGATAGTCCCCCAAATACCTCCAAGCCAGCACTCCCATGAGGATTGTTCCAATTCTGATGAGTCTAAAAATCTTTCAGAAATTTCTTTCTTCTTGGGGCAGGGCCCTTGGCACGGCTTTACGAGTGCTCGTGGTGCTTGGGCCAGGTACCAGATGACTGGAAGATAGCTAACGTGGTCCCCATCTTCAAAAAAAGGGAAGAGAGAGGACCCGGGCAACTATAGGCCTGTCACTCTTACCTCTATCCTTGGGAAACTCTTTGAGAAGATCCTCAAGGAGCACATCTGTGATGGGCTGGCCTCAGGGATGATGCTCAAGGGCAACCAGCATGGTTTCATTAGGTTGGTCTGACATGACCTGCCCCTAATTGCCTTTTATGATCAGGTCACAAAGGAAATGGGTGCAGGTGTCGCCATGGACGTAGTCTTTCTAGACTTCAGCAAGGCCTTTGACACCATCTCCCACCCCATCCTCATTTAAAAAACTAGGCAACTGTGGCATTGATGCCTACACAGTCAGATGGATTGCAGATTGGCTCAAGGGTCGTACTCAGAGGGTGGTGGTGGACAGGTCATAGTCGACCTGGGGGGAAGTGGGCAGCGGAGTCCCCCGGGGCTCGGTCCTGGGGCCTGCACTGTTC
>NW_017729031.1:85468122-85475338 GCF_001723915.1 Gavialis gangeticus
CACAAGAGAAGGCTGAGGGGGGACCTGGTGACTGTCTATAAACTCACTAGGGGGGACCAGAAGGGTTTGGGGGAGACACTGTTTCCCCTAGCGCCCCCTGGCATGACAAGGAACAATGGACACAAATTATTGGAGAGTAGGTTTAGATTAGACATCCGCAAGAACTACTTCACAGTTAGGGCGGCTAGGATCTGGAACCAACTTCCTAGGGAAGTGGTGCTGGCTCCTACCCTGGGAATCTTTAAGAAGAGGCTTGATGCCTACCTGGCTGGACTCATTTGAGCCCAGTCTTTTCTCCTGCCCAGGCAGGGGGTTGGACTTGAAGATCTGCAAGGTCCCTTCCAACCCTGCTTCTATGATTCTGTGATCTGGAATTCCTCTATCTAACAGCCCATTCCTCTGAGATGCCTTCAATATTGTAAAGTTGATTTCCCCATTCGAATGTTTCCAAGGCAAACGATCCCTTAGATGCCCATCCCAACAGTAGCCCCTTCTGCCTGTGTTTGGGAGTGGCAATTGTTTTTGCCTTACTAGCAGAAGGGCATATACTTAGGAAGAATATGCTTAGCCTTCTTCAGGTCCTTGGACTAAACCACGTCCAAAATCATTTAAATCCATACAGATAGCATAATGCAAGCCATACAGTGATAAAAGCAATGTGAAATGAATCCAGCATAATACTGGCTTTCCAATGAGACCACACGTGTCATATTAGTAAAACAAACGCAAGAAAATGTGTGACATCCCACAAATATTTCAAAATATTGTGGGGTTCCTGACACTTCCCCCTTTGAAAAACAGTTTCGTATTTCATGTCTGTGACTGGTTTTATTTTTAAATGCCTTTCAGCTTGCGCAGCCCAGTGTTTTGTGCTCCTGCGCCAGTCATTTCCCACTCACCCATTCTGGTGTGGGGAAAGTTCAGCAATATCATGTGGAATTTGCTTTGAAAAGCTCTAATCCTGTTTACTGCAAGTCAAGTTTGTCCTAAAGAAAGCAGATTTTTCTCTTTCTGCTGTACTTTGGTAGGCTGATGCTTATCACTTTGTTTTCTGGAGAAAAAATGTGAAGTAATTTGTACCCCATGAAGCAGACTGCCTGGGGCATCTCAGGGCTGGAAAAGGTGACATTTCTGATACTTTTCCCCTTATCACACTTGGTCATGTCCCAGAGTTAGAGACATCAGAAGTTTATCTGTTTGAGTGACAGGTGACCTTCTTGTTTTTGTTGTATGACATCAGCCTCAGATAGCACCCAAGCCAGGTTTACAATTGTTCCCCCGTGCCCTCCATGCACACATTAACAGGAATCTGACTCGTACAGAACAAGTAAGCATAAGACTCTGAGACAAGCATGAGAAGTGAATCAGGTATAAGAAAGAGATCATGCCATTTGATGCTGCCAGCCCAGTGACAGGATGAAACACAGATGTGGTTATGAAGGTCAGAGACTAATCACATGAGCTGGCACACAGAGTTGGCAGCGTCTCTGATTTTGGAGCATTTCCCCTACTCTGTCCCGTTTCCCCTACCAATTTTGTGGAGCACTATGTATGACTGGTGAGGGGCACGAGTCTGGCGGGGCTCTCTCTCCTCCCCAACCACCCAGACAAGGGAGGAAATCGCTAAACAGCAGGCTTAGAGATCAAGCTGTTGAGCTCAAAAGACAATAGGGTTAGTATTCTGAACCTTGTGGGACCTGATGTTTTTCAGCTATGGGAAGGCAAAAAATGGTGGTGGGTGGGAATCTTTTTACTTTGTGAATATTGTATTTCTTCTAAGTGAAAGAGTGACCCCCAGATTTCTTCAGCTTTTCAAAATGGAATCCAGGCTAGGAAGAACTGCCCTTAAAAAAAATTGTGAGTGGGTGCATTTACACAAGATGCTAATGTGCAGTAGACTGATTGCACATTGCAGCATCACAGCAAAAACCATGCTGTTATGCTAATGCACAGTAGTATTAGTCTACTGTGCATTAACTGTCATGAAAAAAGCATGTGATTGTACTAATATGCAGTAGGGTATTCTACTGCACATTTATTTAGTACTCCCTTTTGCAAGTACTAAATTTAATGAACAGTGGGCACCGCACATTAATGAACGTATAGACATACTCAGTGAAGGGAGATTAGATCCTTGTTCATATGGATATTGTGTCTCAATCATGGATTTGTTATTGTGGCACCTCACTGATGCTCACTTTGCTATTTGCTCAGCTTTCTGTATGGGCTTGTTTTTTCTCCCCTCAGCATTTATTGAAACACATGCTCAAAAGAACAGTATAAAGTCTTTATAATATTTAAAAATCAGGTTCTTGTTGGAGGTTCCCATTAGTATGTTTTCCCAATATGGGCCATGTGTTTCATAGTCATGCTCAGTGTTGGCTATATTTAATTAACCTCATAGTTAGTTTCCAGTGGTGAAAACACTCTGCTTTGGGGAGCAGTTTAATGACAGACAATGTATTTAGTGAGATTCCTTTGTATGGAATTATACGATGAGGGGCTTTCTTCCCCATGCCAACCACAGGAAAAAAATTTGTCTTGCATTTGAGTAAATACAATAATGATGATATGATATGATTATCCATTTGTTAAATATATTGGAGAGGGGGGAAATATTTTCAATATTACCTTTATGTGGTTGGCAGTGTTAGTAGGAGAAGTTTATCTCTGGGTCTTAGATATCACCGTATCTGCTTTGAGGAGAACACTTGTGATACTCACCTGACTGACCCAAGTTCTGTCTTTCTACAACAAGGATGTTGCAGTACAGAAATAGACTATACATTTGAAAGAGCTATCCAAATACCTGGCAGTAAACTGTTACAATACATAAAAGAACCCCCCCCGCTACCACACGCCTACGGTGGTCACCTACTACCCCCCCACTAAGACTGATCAGAAGAAACATAAAACAGGTACAGTGTATACTCAGCAAAGATCAGACCTTGAGAGAAATACTCCTAGTGTGTCTGCTCTTGGCTTTTTGACAACCCCCTAACCTTGCGTGACTCATCAGAAGCAAACTCTCCACTGCCCAAAGACATCAAGCGAGACAGCCTTGCTTCTGCAAGAAATTATTAACTTGTCAACACATCTCTACTGCTACTATAATTAACGCTTTCCATAACAAAAGCATCAGAATCCATGGTTTCTACACATCTTTCCCAAAATGTGATACTGTATACCTAATCCTATGTACGAAATGCCCCCATGGCAACTATGTGTGAAAGTAAACAGCAAGTACACACCAAAATGAACGCTCAGAAACACAGAACCACTCTGACTCCCTCTCACTATCCTCATGCTCAAAGGAAATCTACCCAATGTGTTTAAAAGGCAAACTTGGGAATAAAAATTCATAAGCTGGCTGGACACCAAAGGTATTTTTACACATGCAAGTACCACAGCACCAGGCGCTTTTCAAAGCGCTTGGCACTGCACTGCTTGCAGCTGTGCATCAATGCTGAGCAAATGGTGGTGGCGTGCTTTTGAACTAAAAAACACATAGAAGGTGCTTTAGTTCAAAAGTGCACCGCCGCCATTTTCTGCGCGCTGATGCACATTTGACCACTTATACAATTGCACATCGTGCAACACAGTGTGCGTCAGCTCACGTGCGGTGCAGACTCAATGAATTGAGTCTGCGCTGAAGCAGCGGATCTCTGGCACATTGCGGGACAAAAAGGTATGTGTATAAATGCCTTAAGAACCAAGAACTTCACATTGATTCAGCCAGTGATCCAACTGAAGTACTTTTATCTAGACTTCATTTTCTTAGCTAACTAATGAGAATGTCATGGGAGACAGTATCAAAACATCTTGCTAAAAATCAAGGTATATCACATCCATTGCTCTCTCCCCATCCACAGAACCCTGTCAATTCCAGCAGTTACAGAGAGAAATTCAAAGTGCTTTGCAGCCATCACAGTAACAATTCATAGTTTCTTATCTACTGAGACTGATTTAAATCAAAGTGCATGTGAGTTTGTTCTGGTAAGTTTTATGCCAAGAGAAAATGACTTTTTTGCCTAAATCAACACTTGGTAAATGGATGCTTTTATTTTCACAGAGATGAAAGCCTGCAGAGTACAGAGAACAACAGACTGTCTGTGATAATGAAAGGACAACAAAGGACTGAAGGCACTAAACGGCATGACACGCTAACTGTGGTGCTAATGAAAGGTGTCTTATTTACAGTGACACATAAGGCAGGCAAAAGCAAGACAACACAAGAATAGATGAAATACAGAGCTAGACAGCTCTCTCCCTTTCTACATTTGGGAGATGTAGAACTACGTAGAGGCAAGCTCCTAGTCCTATTAATACTTTCTTTGGTCCTAACCAGGAGATAGCGCAGTTCTAAAGGTGCAGCACTGACTTGCACTTTATTTTTATTAGGGCGTGTGTAGACGAAACGGGGGCCCTAAATTAAAGCAGTGGGTTTTTAAAAACACCACTTCAATTTAGGGCCCTTTAAAACCCTATGTCATGCATACACTCCGCTGACTTCCGTTCCCACTGCCGGAGAGGCAGGTAAGACAAGTTGCCAGCGGGCAGAGCAGTCTCTGGGCTGCGGGGGCTGATGCTTCCCTTTGTGACAACAGCAGGGCCCCCTCCCCCCAGGCAGCACCTGCCTACAGGCACCCAGCTCAGGCAGTCCCGGGGGGTACCACAGCCGTGGAGGGAAGCACCAGGCCCCCATGCAGCTCAGGCAGGCAGGCAGGCTCCAGTGGGGGGAAAAAACGAAAAGATCAGGCTGTTCCTGGGTGGAGCCTGCCTTCCTGGGCTGCTGCTAGGCTGCCTGCAGAACACCTGAGCTGCACAGAGCCGGGTGCTTCGCTCCACGACTGTAGGGGCAGCAAAGTAAAACTCCGCTTTGGAGTTTTAGTTTGCTGTGCCCCAAGTCATTTAAGGTACATTACACTGCCAAATTTGCTACAGCAGCTATAATGAATGCACAATATGCCGCCGACGCATGCAAGCACCAACACCATTAAAGCGGTGCAAAAGCATTTAGCCCACTTTAAAAAGTGTCATGCACACATGCCCCTCATTTCATCTACACACAGCCTAGACACCAGCTGGCTGCCACCACAGCAAACATTGCTAGTTCCCAAGCCAGGGTCTGATTCCTGCCCTTAGTATACTACTAAGCTGTTTTTAAACAGGTCTTGTTCCCATCCACTCTGTATAACACACATGCCAATTCTTCCTTTTTCTATAACTACTTGTGATAACACTCCCCCCCTTTAAAGTACCTTTAAAATTATTTAGATTGCAAATCAAAATGTTTGAAATTTAGGAAGTGTTATATTTACACCTCCCTGCTTGCTGTCTGACACCACCAGGGAAAGAATCCTGTGTGATCTGCACAAGAAAGAGAGACTCACAAAGACACACTTATGGACACAGAGGGACAGACATCCATCTTCAGCTTCCTCTCTGTGTAAAAATGAAGTTTATTTCCTACCTATAGGGACTTTTTACGTTCTTTAATCTTCCATGAGCCTGATGAAGGGTGCATGAGCCCAAAAGTTTGCAGAAAAAGAATATTTTTGCAATTTCTTAGTTGGCCTAATAAAAGGTATCATCTCTGAACCAAGAGTTCTAGAGTTTTGCACTTCTTTTTGTCTCAGACTATCATGGCCACCAAATGCATCCATGACCCAAATTAGGACTCCAGAGGAAAACTTAGAAGCATTAGGAACATGTCATGAAGTTGCTCTGGTGGAGCTTCCTACTCTGTCCTCAAGACACTCAAAAGAGCCCAATTTTGGTGAGGGAAGAGGCTGCCCCTAGAATGACTTCATGGCCATGTTTGTAGATGTGACACAAGAGCAGGAATGAGTTGGTAGGGCAGTGCACAAGAACAGCTTCAAGAGCACCAGGGAAGTGATATACAGATACCCTATGTTTGGGAACTCTGAACCAGGACCCTGATGAGCTTTTGTTAAGCCTGCTCCTTTAGCAAGATACTATTATGAGAGAAATTCTCGGTTTACCTTCTCTTTATTTGCATACTTCGCAATTATTCTACATGGGTTGTACACAAATTCATTTTGTTTGCCTGGGACCAGGCCACCAAGCTCTTTGGGCCACCTGGGAGGGCTTTCTTTACCACTCCCCCAAACTTTGTGTCATCTGCAGTCTTGCAATGATGATTTATCTTCTCTCCAAGCCACTGAAAAAATGTTAAATAGCAAGAGCTGATCCCTTTGGGACCCCATGAACATCAGCTGCTTGTTCAGAATTCCATATTGATGCTATTTTGAAACCTATCATTTAAGCAGCTGTTATCCTATTTAATATGTACCATATTGAATTTACGTTGTTTTCATTTATAAATCAAAGGCAATTACCAAGCCAAGTCCTTTACAGAAGACAAAAGGCCATTTCCACAAAAGGACTAAAATTGCAACTAAATTCCTCTCAAGTCCAAAATTATAGCCACTACACCTTGTCTTAGCTGCCATTTAAACCCAGTGCCAATAGAATTTAGATGGCTCATCGGTTTCTTATATTAAAGACGCCCAAGCATCCAAAATGTTTCTGGGCACACTCACAAGCACCTCAATCTTTGGGCATTCTTCCACTTGCCTCCTCTCAGGGGCCCAAATATGCAGTCACTCTCATATGTGGGGGAGGTGCAAGGCATCCTGGGATGCTGGCAGACTATGAGTTAACTTGAATCTGAAGGGGATCTGGGACAGAAGTTAGACAGTCCAATTTAACCTAAAATCAGTTAAGTCTGATACTACATCCATCCAGGTTTATCTTAAACTGGTTTCAGCCATTTTGAAAATGGTTTATATGTGCTGAACTTCTGTTATGTTATAGATTTGAACTAGTTTCGGATCACTTATACCAGTTTATGTTTTAATTTCTGTCCCTAGCTAACATCTTTTCTTTCAGAACATTCCAGGTGCTGGGGCTGATGACATGCTGCCTCAGCATTATTAGACTGCCCACCTGGGATGTACGAGATGCGGGTTCAACCCCCTCTACTTCTTGAAGGCATTTTGTTAAGCCCCTGTTCCTTTGCTGAGAGCCAGGCACTGTGTGGCTGTCAGGGCAGCAGGGCTCAAAGCCCAGCATGCAGCAGCAGTCACCACCCCCCCATGCACAGATCAGGTGGCACGTGCCCCCCAGACCTCTGCTTGTCCCACCATCTGGGGCCCCACTCACCCCAACCATACCTTGCAACCAATTCAAT
>NW_017729031.1:85476061-85479684 GCF_001723915.1 Gavialis gangeticus
TCCCACATACTTTTTTCTTGCTCCACCTATGTTGTCACTTGACCTAAAAGTACCACCCCCCACACCCCTGGACCACATATAAAAGTGCCCGGAGGTACTATATTTAACATGCATTACCTAATTTTTTTTTTTGCTGAGGTACAACTGAAGGCAAAGTATTTCTCTTGCCTTTCCTTTATTTACTTCTTTGCAGTGAATTCCTTAACCCTCAGGTACTGTAGGATAATACTCTTCATGCTTCTTGCTGAAGATATTCCACTTTGAATGCAATTATATATACGCTGCTTCTAGGAGATAAAAAACCACCATGAGTCTATAAGCTATTTGTTAGGGCAATCACCCGAGATGTGGACTTAAGTCCCCACTTTAATGAATACTTTATAGAAATTGCTGAATCTGCAGTTCATGGGTGAGCATGTTTTCAGGTCAATGATGGAATAAATTTGGGTCTCCCACATACTAAGCAAGTGCTTCAATTACTAAGCTAGTGGATAAAAAAGGGGGTAATACAACTGTCACTGCTGTTGGCCATGTTTTGTGAGGTCTAATAGCTGCTCTAAGAATGTCTGCGGGATTGGACCCCACAGGCAAGGCATCTTGGCATTGCCTAGCTTAGGGATGGCCAACCTGGGGTATGCATGTCACAAGTGCTACAGGCAGCCTCCATGAGGCATATGGCAAGTCAGGGATGGGACCGATAGCACAGTTGCATATACAGCAGAAAACAGAGCAACAGTTTGGGCAAGGAGTAGAAAGCAGAACAAGATTGGGTGGGGGGAGGGGAGCAGAGGGAAGGTAGAGACCTAATTTGTGCCATGCCTGCCAAAAAAGGTTGGCCCCCACTGACCTAGTTATGATTCCTGGTGGGGCTTAGCATGATTTTAATTCATAGATACTCTGAACATTATCCATTCTGGGCATGCCCAGAAACAGACATTTAGGGACCTAGGAAAATCTTGCTGATTGGTGTCATGATAGACAACGAACATGAGTCACCAATGCTGTAGCTGGCAGAGCTAATCAAATACTGGCATGCATCTACCAAGGCATCTCGAGCAAGGTGACAGGTTGTGGGTGTTGCACTTCAGGAAGGATGCAGAGAAGCTCGAGAGAGTCCAAAGGAGGGCCGCACACATGACTAGAGGCCTAGAGACCAGGTCATAAGAGGAGAGGCTGAAAGACTTGGGACTGTTCAGGCTGGAGAAAAGAAGACTCAGAAGGGATTGAAGGTGGCAGCTTGTAAGTGTCTCAAAGGAGTACGTCAGGGCCTGGGGAAGCATCTGTTCACCAAAGCCCCCAGGGGAGGACAAGAAATAATGGGCACAAGATGATTGAGGGTTGTTTCATGCTAGACGTAAGGAAAAACTTCTTTACAAGTTGAGTGCTAAGGGTTTGGACCAGGCTCCCCCAAGAAGTGGTACAGTCACCCACCCTGGCAATCTTTGTTGGGGTCATCTGATCCCAGCAGTCTTTCCTGCCCAAGTGCAGGGGGGCTGGACCCAAAGATCTGTAAGGTCCCTTCCAGCCCCTAACCACTATGAAACTATGAAGTTAACAGCCTAGGCATTTCAAACACTTCCAGCTTTAGCCAAAAGCTCAGCATGGGTTTTGAGGTTCTAAATTTTTAGACACAGGCACTGATGGTGGTAGTTAGATGCTCAGGTCTTTTGGTGACTCTAGCCCTTGTGTCCTCTCCTTGCACTCTCAAGCTAAGTCCGCTCTTACTGCTGATGGCTGGTCAGGACTGAGGCTTGTGATAACTGCGACAGAAGGAATGGAAAACAGTTAAGGGTGGGGGTGGGGAAACTCCTTCAAACTCAGTATTTCAGAATGAGATTCTTTGCATTTTCAGGTCATTTACAAAAAAAATAGAAAGCCTTCTACTATTATTCTCACAAGATTTCCTTTAAAGCTGGTGTATTGTAAGTTAATTGGTTGTGTCGCTCTATCCCCGAACAAACGACCCAATTTAATTACATAGATTGCTGGACATACTGTCATGCTAAAGGGAAAAAATATTCTCTGTATGAGCTATGGCAAAATGAAAACATTTATCTTTGAGGTCAGGCCTCCTTTCCCTCCGACGAAGCCTGTCGATTTGCTTTGAAGTCGACAGAATAATTAGCACATCAAACTGCTGTCTCTATTCATGAGGTAAAAAATTAGACAGGCCCAATTTGCATTGTGACCTTCTTCATACAATAGCATGGATGCCCTTTCCCACTTAATGTCTCTGAGGCAGGGAAAGGGGGGAAAAGTTTAAATGCATCAGCCCAGGGAGAAAAAAATGTGGAAATTAAAAAGGTTAAAAAATGAGTGATTAGCTAGTTTTTCATAAAGAAATCTGTTCAGAGAAAGAGCTTTCAGCTTCTGGCAGCCCTTATCAGCTGCTAGAAGGGTGGACGTGTGTCTTTTCTTCATGTAAATTATAAACTCCCCTGTAACCAGCAGGTTTGAATTGTTCACTGGGTACAGGGTCTGGTGGGCAATGACTAAAAGCAATTTTCATAGATGATTCCCTGAGAGCTAGTCACAGCTGAGTTTCTACTGGGGGCATGTCTACACATGTGCTTTAATGCACATTAACCTATTTTAATGCATCGCAAAAACAATTGCGCTCCTTTATTAATGCATATTAAAATAGGCTGAGAATTTTTCTAGTACTTCACAACGGAGGGCACTTATACACAAGCATAGAGGCTGCTCCAATGCACTGGAAGCCTGTCTCTCATGTACTTGTCACTCATAGGCACTGGAAGGCCAAAACTAACAGGGCTTACCCCCCACCCCCCCAAATGCGGGGCAGCAGGTAGGGCCACAAGGCAGCCCAGCCACAGGCTCCAGGAGGCTGCAGCGGAGGTGGGGAGGGGTGCGCACACAGCAGTGAAGGAAGGAGTAGGGATGGGGCAGAGGCTGGGGATGCACAGCCAGGGCAGGATCCAGGACAGAGGTGCAAGCGCCTTGTCCAGGGGGTGTGTCTCCTGCTGCTACACGCACCAGAGGAAGGCGTGGAGGCGTGTGCCCCAGATCTGCACGTGGGGCAGGGCGGGGTGGGCTGCCGCTGTGTGCTGGGGCCAGGGATAGCACTGGCCTCTTCATGGTAGGGGCTGGGCCAGGCTGTGCTCGGGGTGGGGCTGCAGCCACCCCAAAATTCACCATTGCCCCCCTGACTCCCTCTCCCAGTGCCACCCACCCCAAGTGCAGTGCAGCCCAACCCCACCACTGGGAAGAGCCCAGTGCAGCTCCCGAGCCCCAGCCCACAGCAGCAGCCCACCCTTGACACATGCACAAATCTGAGGAACACCCCCCCATGTCCTCCTGGGTGTGCCCAGCAGCAGGCTCCCCCTAGATGAGCTGATACCAATCCAATTGCTGATATGAAGCCCAGCAGCTTGGAGAGCAACATCTGGCTGCTAAGTCTGTTGTGGAGGAAGTGGGGAGGGAAGGGGTGTGGGGGGAGCAGATCAAGGTCCCTCTGGTGAGGGATGGAGTGGGGCAGGGGCAGGGGCTGCACAGCCGGGGTCTGTGAGTGGGGCAAAGGCAGGCTGCTGCTATGGGCTGCAGACAGGACCAGTGCGGGGCTCTTCCCAGCAGGGGGCTGGGCTGGGCAGCAGCAGCTCTCT
>NW_017729031.1:85479725-85497178 GCF_001723915.1 Gavialis gangeticus
CAGCAGCAGCTCTGGGAGGGGTTGGGGGGGGGAGGAGGGGGGCTGCAGCCACCTGAAATTCACCATAGCCCTCCCGTAGCCCCCACTCCTAGTTCTGCCACTGCCCACCCCAAGCACAGCCCAGCCCAGCCCCACACCGGGAAGAGCCCAGGTCTTCCCCCACCCCCAGACTGCAGAGGCAGCCCACCCTAGCCCACATGCAGATCCAGGGGCACACGCCCCTCATGTCCTCCCAGGGTGTGTGCAGCAGCGGGAGCTGCCCCCCAGATGAGCTGCTTGTGTCTCCACCCTGCTCTCTGCCCCAGCTGGGCAGCACCTGCCCCTCCCCAGCCCCACTCCCTTCCTCACTGCAGGGACCTTGGTCTGCCCCCTCCCCCCCTCCATGCCTCTTCCCTCACAACAGACTTACCAGCTGGACTTGGCTGCTCTCCATGCTGCTGGGCTGCGCTCCTGGCCACCTGCATGCTGCACTGCAGCTGCACGCATGCATGGGGCATTTAAATCGGCCACACCAGCCAAAAAAGCTGATTGCCAATACTTTTAATTTTCTTTATATTGATGCCAATCCAATATGGGACCAATGTATCAGTGCACCTCTAACCAAAAGTTAATAAAAAGCCCTTGTGGTCTTGGAGCAAAGCTAGAAAATACCACTTTGAAAGGCTCAAAACCCAGAAAGCAAAGGAAAAGGACACTACTAGCTTCCTCATACACTTGTTAGATTTTTGAGCAATCCTCCTGTTTTCTCCTCTGGTGCCCCTTGCAACTTGTCCCAATAGACATCTGTGCCCCCAAAGTAGCCCACTGTCCTCCCAAAAAAATAAAATTCCCTTGCTAGGGTGCTTACAGAATACTTAATCATTAGGCAGCAGTGATAACACATTCCTAGCCTATCATTCAGGCCAATATCGTTTTATTGTTTTCTTCAACTATCACTATCCACCTCATCTTGTAGTTCAGTTGTGGGCTCTGTGGGGAGGAGACCTTCTTTTCTGTGTTTGTGCAGGGCCTAACACAATACAGTACTGGTCTAGGATTGTTGGGATTCATAGAAATAATAATACACATCATGATTTTTTAAATGTTTGGGGCCCATAGTTATAGAACTAATTGTTGCTGTTCTTTCTAAAACAGGGTGTCAAACACTCTGTAACCTGGCCAGATCCAAGCTGTGGGGCTCAATTTGGGCTGGATCTGACATAGGGCGACAGTCGCAAGACTGGCACAGATGGCGGCAGGATCAGCAGCCATAGCAGTGGGGATGGTAGGACTGGTGGTGGGGATGTTGGGACCAGCAGCAGCTGCAGCAGGGATGCTGGAACTGGCAGTGGCTGTGGTGGGGAGGACAGGACCAGCAGCAACCACAGTGGGGATTATAGGAGGGATGCAAGTTGTAAGGCAAGTGGCAGCACAGCCCTTGCTCTCCCTCCTGCCCCCAACAGCCATGCCCATGAAAGCCCAGGGGTCTTGGATTCTACATTTGACCACTCTCCCTGGCCATGTCTCCCAATTCTGGTAGGTCAGCAAGCCAGAAGAAGCAAATCTGTGAGTTGTATATTTGACATCCCTGTCCCTAAGGCAAGAGACATTAAGTTGTTGCATTTTGGTAAGTCAGTCAGTGCTTGGCTGGATCCAGAGGAGGCACTGCTAAAGAAGCACCCACTCCACACAGCAGCTTAGCACAGACATGAATTGCTTTAAACAGTGACCTATTTTTTATTGTTCTGAGCAGTTCTAGCTGGGAAAAGATGATCTAGAAGGACAAGAAAATCCCTTCAGCTGCTTCACATAACTCCTTGGTAAGCTTTGTCTGAGGCTCTCTAAGCACATTCTGAACTCCACAGGGAGAAGTAACATTTCCTATTAACTTGGGCACCCTGATTACTTCTCTGAAAAGTTGATGGCCACCTACTAGGAAGGATTATGCTTGGACTCAGGGTACTCACACTGGGATTTTAAACCTAGCATAAGTTACGATAAGCAGGACTAGTACACTCCTTGTACCTGTTCAGCATAGTGCCCTGCAGTGCAAAAGCAAATAACTAACAACAAATCTGGGAAGGTGATGGTGAGTAGATGAATAAGAATAACCAAGCAGCCTGGACATTTTTAACAACATCCTCCCCAGGGAGAGGCAAACAGGGTATTCTGCATTTGGATGAAGCAGGCTCCTCTGCTGTACTAGGAGTAGACAGCTCCTCTTCCTAACTGCCAATGAATGGCTCTTGCTCCTAGGCAAGCCGTTTCAGTTTGCTGTGCCTCAGTTTCCTCATCTGTAATAGAGATGCCCAATGTTATGAAGACTGAGGATGAAGAGTACCCTCTGAGACAGATGTGTATTCCTATCATCCCTTGCTTGCTACCCAGCTTAGCTCCTCTTGCCTCCATTTAACCCTGTAGTGAAGTCTTAAATTTTGCATTTCTAGCTTCCACCGTCATTGTACCCAAAGGGGCCACAATGTCTATACCAGTTTTATAGTATAGACATTTTAACCAAGTTGCTTTTCTGAGGCACCCTGGAAGAGTACCATGTCTCACAGTACAGGGGCAGGCAAAAACCCTCCACAGTTCTTGCTAATCTGACCTGGGGGATGGTATGGTGGGGAATCCTTCCTGGCCCATACCGACAGACAGCCAAACCCCCAAAACATGGTGTAGATTAATGCTTGGTTTAGCCCAGCCTGGGCCATGCCAGTCACTCATAGTCTTGCCCATTGTGCAATCCCAAACTGTCTCAAACACAGTACATTGTATCCCAAATAAGTCAAATGCCTCTCCACTGATTCTCAGTTCTAACCCTCCACTGTGCTGTGCAGCCCCCACCCCAGTAGACTGCTTCAGCATCCTCTGGCCTTCCACCGAGATCTATCCACACAACTCCATTACTGAGACCTCCGACTTCCAGTTCTTACAGTCTCTGGTGAAGTGGGTATGCCCATAGTCGTAAAGAGCCATCCACCTAGTGCTACCTCAGCACTTAAGTTGTAGGGAAAGGAACCCCGCTACATACGGAATTACCAGACACCTCCCACACAAAGTAAAAGTTACTTCTTGGCTCTAGCATGGGGACTGTGAATGCCCGGAAGATATACACTGATTAGTGAGCCAAGAACACTTTCTTCCATAAACATGTTCAGTTTCATCTTGAAGTGTTTCTGTCTTTTTGCCCTCACAGTGTTGCCCAGGAGCCCATTCCCAAATTTCACTCTCTTGGTCATTAGAAATCTTCTAACTCTCAAACTGAATTTGTTCTTAACCCGGTTTTAGTCATTTAATCTTATACTGAGGTTATCCTTTAAATTAAATAGCTCCTCTCCCTCCCTGATATTTATTCTGTGAACGTATTTGTAAAAAAAAGTAATCATATCCACTCTCAACCTTCATTTTAAGCTGAACAAGCCAAGCTCCTTTAATCTCCTTTCACAAGATAGATAAGGAAATGGAAAACCTATCTTAGTGGCACTTCTTTGTTCCTGTTCCAATTTAATTTTTTTTGAACATTGGTAACCAGAATTGTGCATGATATTGCACATGGGACCTAACTAACGTCTTGCACAGTGCTCTCCTTATGTCTTCCAAATGCACCCTGGCAAATGCATTCTAGAATTACATTAGCTTTTTTCACAGCAACGTCACACTAGCAACTCATAGTTCACTTACAGTCTGTGCACCCAGGTTCATCTCTTCCTCTGTCACCAGTCTATGAAACTCCATGTTATAGCAAAAATTCTTGTTATTAGACCCCAGGAACTTTCAACTTCCAGCAGCCATTTGTATCAGTAACATATTGGCATAAAAGTGAAGTTTTTCTTACTGAGGAAGTAGGTGATGTGCCAGTCAGTAATGGAAACAATTTCCTCCATTGTAAAAGCAGACACTCATATGAACTGAGCACATGGAAGTTGGGGTGAGGTGGTCTGAAGATAGCTTCCATTTTTAATGTGGTCACTGAAAAATTGGGAATGAGTTCCAACACTTGTCATTCCTTGTTTTTAATCTTCTGATTAAAAGGCACTCTGAGACTGTCCAGTGTACTGTATGCCCACTAAAAACACTTATCAGCCTTTCCTTATCTTCGAGGCAAGGGACAGAAGTCAGACAAAAACTGGTTTAAGTCATCTGAAACTAGTTTAAAGCTGTAACAGAACAGTTCAGGGCACATAAAGCAGTTTAAAATGGCTGAAACTGTTTTAAGATTAACCTGGTTGAATGTAGTATCAGACTTAACGGATTTAGGTCAAACCGGTTTATGAAATTTCTATCCCAGACCCCTTCCTGGTTCAAGTTAAATCAGAGTCCCCCAGCATTTTGCAACCCTGGGGTGGGCTGTCTGCTCCAGAGAGCAGGGCTGCCCCTGACCCTCTGCTCCCTAGCTGGAGCAGTGAGAGCTGCCTCACTGGCTGCTTACTGCCCCTCCTCTCCCCCCAGCAAACCCCAGCTGGGGTCTGGAGCCAGGGAGGGGGAGTTAAACTTTCCTTCCCCTGAGTACAGAGCTGCCCTGCCCTTCTAAAAACTTAGTGCTGACTGTGACTGTGGACTACAAATCCCAGAGACACCTGAAAGCAGGAAAAGGAAGTGATAAACAACCCTGCAGAGTCCTGCTGCAATGATTGTGGACTGCAGATCCCAGAGATCTCAGGGGCATCAGGAAGAAGTAGTGAACACACAGCCCATGCTGGCTATGTGCCAGAGAGCCATGCTCTATCACCGTCTGGCTTCTGGCTTGAGCCACTGCAGGCATGTGGCTGCATTTCCTGAATCAAAGATTCAGGAAATTGCTTTTTGGTTAAATCTTTGCAGTTTAGACCAATCTGCAAAGACTGAATCAATTCAGCCTTGTCTGTACCTAGCTCAAATCACTAAGTACAAGTTACCTAAATTTCTGTTTTCAGGCACAGATATATATTTAATGTGTAACAAATGCCTGTGTGCTTGCACCAAAAACAAAAACCAAACAAACCAAAAAACAAAGAAAATCCCCCCAAAAAACCAAAAAAAGAATTATATGGAAATGATAATGTGTCCTTCCTGTTTGCCAACATTGCCATTCACTCTTTACCCCACACAAAAGATGCTTACAAAATAGCAAGTATATGCCTTCAGGATAGATTATTGAGGCCCTTGTGTTTTGACTGGATTATGGCTGTATGTTGCTGAGTGGTGCAGGATGCCATAGGAAATTTGTAGGTAACACCCAGAGCTTTAGATAGGTACCACTTTGGGTTTAAAAACAATTAGTAATGATGAAAATTACCATTTCCTTTTTAAACTTCCTCTAATGTACCAATTTCATATACAATTGCGAGCGAACTGTCATGTGAGTGCATATAGACAGGCTTTCAGAGACTCATTTTTATTTCCTTTGGACTTTTAAAATCCCATTTCAGAAATTGACTAAACCTTCTCACACTTCGAGTAAATAGCTTATACTCTGCTGTTGTCATTCCTCTGTCCACTGAAATATGCCTGGTCTAATCTGCATTTACAAGGCAGGTTGAACCTCTTGGTGGGCATCTCAAGCCACACTGCCATTAAGCAGATAGGAATCCAAGTCTCCACAGATGTAGGGCCCATGTCCATAAATATATGGTGGTGAGTGAAGACCCTTGGGCATTGTTAAATATAAGGGTACCACATTCCCTGTAAGTGCAGCAGAAATCTGCTCACTGACCAGATATATTTCCATGCCTATTCATATTTTACCTTAATTTGAAAGGGCACTGGGCTCACTAGAACTAGGGTTGCTGGACACCTGAAACATTTCAGAAAAGTTTTGTATTAGTTTAAAATTTATTTAACCAGTTATGTCAAACATGCCTTTAAGAGTGATTCACAGGGAAGTCTCTTACATGTTAATTATATACCCTTGTTGCATAAATTGCTGATTTTATCCCCTGGAGGCTAGTCCAATTCACCTCTAGAAGAGAGTCACACTTTCAGGCTGGATCCAACTCTATTTTATTGCTTGCAAGCAGGCCGACAGAGGAGCTTGTTGCTCAAATCAGTGTCGACCCTAAACAAAGCACGCGCGCTGCTTTTATTGAGCTAGCAATTTTTAGTTGGCGTGTTACATTTTGATTGGTCATTACAAAACAAAACCTGGGCAACATGTAAGACATGCGTAGTGGGCCATCCTGTACCATGTGGGTGGAAAGTTACAGAATGCAGGGGTTAATACTAAAACAAGGAACAAAGAAACATAGAGAAAAGTATCTATTTTCGCTACACCCTCTAAGCTTGTTTAATTTATTAATGAGTGTGATGAAGATTTGAATTTTCTGGAGTAAAAAGTTCTGCTGAAAATGCAGTTATATCTACTGGGCTTGTGGCAGGGGAAGCCAAGGCCACATTAGGGCAATGTGTAGATGTGTCCTACATGTCTTATTGCCACAGGATGCTACATAACCTATAGCAACATAGTGATCACATGTGTCTACACATGATTGCCAGCTATGTTGCTGTAGCAGCACACTCCCCAAATATAGTGTACTGCTACAGCAACATAAAGGCAAAATTTACCCATGTGCTATGTGCAAGGTGCAGTAACCACCCGTACCGCACCATGCTTTAGTACTTCCAAAAAAATTACTAAAGCACAGCACTGTAGCAACATCACCATTTGGCAATGTGTAGACACACCCATAATGTATAACATGAACTTTTTTTTATCCGCGGAGACCAGTAGGGGAAAAGTCTTAGTGAGAGAAATTGCATATGTGATACTTATTTTGATACAGAACTAAGAAAACACAGCCTGTATCTGTACCCAGAACCAACAGAATAAGCCAATGGAATAAACCAATCCAGCCCCTTCATTTCACAACCAGCTTCTCTTCCCTAGGAGCACATACCATACACACAGGATCCTCAGCAGGGTCACATATGGGGCCTTCAAAAGCCACCCCACTTTTAACAGAGTCCTTTGCATAGAATGTGCTGAGTGTCCATGCTCACTCCTCCTCCTTCAGCCCCTAAATTTTTTGCTCCAGAGCTGGAATTAAATAAGCTTGTGCTGGGTTCTTATTGTATGAGCACAGCCATTGCCCCAACCTTCTCCGTATCCTTCTTTAAGACCCATCTCTCCACAATACTCTTGGTGAGATACCAGGATAATGACTTGACAGGTGGCCTAGGAGCAGATCACTAGAGCTTCTTGTTCAGTCACCTCCTTATCAATTCCTATTGCCACTGACTCTGCCTCCCTATCAGGTATCCTTGTGGCCAGAGATTGTCCTGGTTGCTGACACCAGGAGCTGGCTTCAGCTTCAGGCAGCTGGTAGCCCCAGAGTCAGTGTTGGCCCCACAACCTCACCAGGCCTGTAGTCTTGCTGGTCAATCCAGCCCCCTAAAGACAGACAGGAGACGGCCCTAGGACGATCTCCTGGTCCCATGAGTCATCAAAGGAACATTTCAGAACAGTGGTTTCTTTGGATTTGGGCCAAAATGTTTGCATGCAAACTTAAGTCTGTTGCTGGCACTCAGGGACATTCTTTTTTCCATTCAAAGTTTTCCACTGAAAGCAGATTCCCCCCTCCCCAAAATTATCCAAAGCCTATAGAAAACCTGTTTGATGGCTATAACTCTCCATTTCATAGTTCTAGAGCCTTACAAGCTCAGATTGAAAACTCATGATTAGACTGGATGGCAGGGACTAAACTGCCATTTATAAGCCACAATACTGATCACTGGGTTGGAGTGATGCTGTTGCTGTGATGATTCAGGACTTATGTGAGAGCCAAGAATTCTTATGGGTGATCATTTTTATTGGACCAACTGCATGGCCTAAAGAAAGGTACTGCGATACCTGAAGCTTGCCTATGTCTGTCCCAACCATGCAGCTGGCCCAATAAAAGAGATCATCCACAAGAAAACTGATCACGGCAACTCTAACACCTTTAGGTTAACAATGTGTTATTAGTAATTGCTTTAAATTTAAAACATTAACAGAGCGACAGAAGAGGCTAAACCCCAAAGGGACAAAACCAACGAGACAGTCACTGAACCAGATGAAGCATGACAGAATTGTCAGGCAGCCCGAGTACTCAGCAGAAGTTTGACAGCTTTGGACATACGCCTGAAAGTCCTTGCACCTTTCTGGCAGTCTGTAAGGCATTATGGGAAACGTGACCTTCCCTGCTGTCACTGTGACCGAGTGGGAGATAGCAAATACCAGTATTAGCATGCAAGTGCTGCTTGCAGCCTGCTTAATAGATTAATTCCCATCAGCCTATTTGGGACCCTAATTCATATTCCTTCTCTTTGCTTGCCTCTTCCTTAAAACTCTCTTTACAATAACATTACTGATAAAAACAAACAACCAATGCATAACTGTCTGCTGCATATTAGCACAATGGCTGAGTTCTATGCCTAGAGGTATCCAGATAGTATCTCATAGATGAATAATACTTCGGGATTCTGCTTTCTTTCCTTGTCTATAAAAGCCCACTGGCATTCCTCTAACATGAATGCAAGGTATGAAAGTGCTTCAGCTGCACAAAATCCCTGAGCACAGGGAAAGCATAGCAAGAAATACCTCTCCCGCTCACCCTTTCTTTCTCTCTCTCTCTCTCTCGTATCCTTCCAGATTTTTTTTTTTTTGTTCTCTCCTTATCCTCCCTTATGCAAATAGACCCAGAGTCCCCTGTGGAGATACTGGATGCATTATCAACTATCTTCAGTAGGGTTACCCTTAAGTGCTCTGGCATGAATTGGGCCCACTGTTTTTTGCTCTCCAATTGCAATCTAATAATAGTGAACAACAATAACAGACAGTTTCAAGGCCCTGTTTTGAAAAATGTATTCAAAGTTTCACACAAATTCCTTTGTAATTTCTATATCCAGGTCTACTTAGCAAGTATTTATGGTGGTGCAGGTGGCTGCCATTTAATTTACACATTGTCAATAGCAGTAAACACAAATTAGCCAAATTCAGTTTCAAACACATTTCAAAATCAGGTAGTTACTTACTGGAGGATCCTACATTACTTGATGCTTTTCATTCTGTTCTAGACTTTGCTGCCAGCATACTTGGAGAGGGACTCAAACCAGAGCCTTAGTTACAATACAAGGCAGTAGCTTTCCAAAGCACAGCTGTTGCTTATAAATGAAAGTACTGAGACAATAAAACAGAGATGTGGAGCAGTAAATGGGCATTTTAACATTCAGCTAGCAAGTATTGGCTAGATATTTGCTGCATTGGCTATTTTTCCTGCATGCCTGTGCAGGACAGTACTAGGATGTATTGCAATACTTTACAGTCACGCACTTGCTAGGTGTACTGAAGGACAGGTGGGAAGCATATGTCATGATGCTCCTAATCCTACACAGGTGGTAACAATATGAGAGCAGAGTCTTGTCTCCCTCTCCTTCTCCAAATGCATTGGCTAGCACAGCTCAGTTAGTGCAGAAGGTGGCATATTCTCTGCCAAGAATGGGATTGATACAGATTATTTCTTTATGTTTTTCCTCATTCTGGAGCAAAGTAAGATTTAGAGGCCAAGTCACTTTCTCTCTCCTAGCCTATTCCTAGGGCAGCAGAAGCACATGCAGTCCCAAACTCAGGATCTGTGGAAAATTGAGCCATCTATTTGGAAGGTGGAAGTAGGAGAACAAATTACAGGATGACAACATGTGCAAAGGTTACCAGTCAGTCAGTTAGTCTGCGTGCACATGTCTGGAATGCTATCTGCAAGCTACTGCAACTCCCCTTTAAATTAAGAGTCTGTACAGAGTTAGAAAGGTAGTGTCCTTTCATGCAATTCCCCAGCATGTAACACAAACAACATGGTGGCAGCAGCCATTCTAATGAGGGTGCCTAACAGGAAAGAAGAGAGGGTGATTAACATGCAAACAAAGCAGTACCAGAGACAGAGCAAACAGGCAGCATGGAAGGATGCAGACCACTGAGAGTTACAGGCATAAAACCTTTTACAAGCATGGATTGTCAGAACAGAGTCTGTTGATTTACAAAGGTGACCAAAGGGGATAAAAAAAATAAAATATGTGGAAAGCTCTTTTACTATCTCATTGGGTGCATCTACATGTGCATATTTACTGTGCAGTAATCAAAATTACTGTGCAGTATGGGCATGCATCTACATGTGCACAACTATACTGCACAGTAAATATGGTGACTTACACCGACTTGATCATAAATTTCATACTTGCATCATGCAGGTATCAAATTAACACCTGATTAGTTAGTGTATAGTAATGCATGCATAGATGCCTTACAGTGAAGTAGCATTGTGTGTGTGGATGCCCATTAATGCATATTAATGCACTTTAATGCCTGCACATGTAGATACTGGCCTATTCCTGCTTACTGTACAATAAATTTAAACCAACATAAATGCACATGTAGACACACCCACCAAGGAACAAAAAAGTCAGAAATGAGTAAATTCTATATTGACAGAAATAATGCTCAAAACACTGGGGCAGCTAATAAAATTGTCTGATCCCAAACAGAATAAGGCTTTTACCCAACACAAAGCAGCAGAAGAGGAAATTGGTACTTACATTATGGAGCTGAGGACTCCAGCATCCATCTGTAACATTAGAGATATTAAAGTCTCCCAAATTACAATGTACAGTTCCAGCTTCCAGGAAAGACTATAGACTACAATGAAGGAATGTTTCTGAAATGTTTTTCAGACCCTTCCCCATCCAAACCACTATTCTCCTATGCCTAGTGCTTGAGCCACATGTATAGCCCCTCTCCAATTATTCTTTTTACCTCCACATGGAGCAGCAGATTCACATTTTGAGTTCTGGTCTTGGACTGCATGATGCTTACAGTTCTCATGACAGAGAGCTCTAATATAGCAGGCAAGGGCAGAATAAACTCCTGTAGTTTACATGAAATGTGGACATTTCAGTCAAGAAATAAGGTATTATTTTTAATGGTGAGAGTAACCCCTGGAATAACCTGACTAAGAGCATGATGGATTCTCCATTACTTTGAATCTTTAAATCAAGACTCAAGTTTGATGTCTTCTGGAAAATATGTTCAAGCATACTACCAAAGTATAGGACCTATGGGGTAAATTACATTTCTTTCAGTATGCAGGAAGTCAAATTACATGACTTAATGGCTGCCTTTACACTTATAGTCTAGGAATCTATAACTCACATAGAGGCTCCAATAATTGTTGATATTACTGATTGAGATTTTAAAAAAAATTAATAGGGATTTTGGGTGCTCATTAGAAACACCTAGAAGGCCTCAGTTTTCAGAGGATGTATGCTCTGTCCTTTTTTTGAAAATTGTGACCCTTTGAAGGACTGTGACCTGGATACACCAAATTCTGAGGCACTGAAAACACAAAGTCAATTGATGAAAACCTTGGCTATAACTAGGGTGACCATATGTCTTGGTTTGGCTAGACAGTCCCAGATTTCATAGGCTGCCCTAGTGTCTCAGCCAGTTAGTGAAAATTGAAGGAAAAGTCTTGGATTGGCACCACCCTGCCCACATGTGCCTGGCCTGGCCCCTCCTGAGCAGCAGCTGGAGGCAGGGGACAGGCTGGGCTGGGCATGGCTCCTCCTGCCTGGGGCATGGATCGGCTGGGGTAGGATGGGGCAAGGGGGAGAGCACTGCTGTGACCATAGGCTGCTCGAGTGTGTATGTGGCACTCCCATGACCACAGCATCCTGGGCAGGTGCCCACATCGCCCACCCCTAAGGCTGATCCTGAATGACTCTACTGTGCAAGTTAATCGACTCACAGCCCAGTAGAGTTGGGACCAGGGAGCCACCACCACTGCATGAAGCCCAGGTGAGGACAGGGCTTCCAGGGTGGGGGGAGGCAGGAAGGTGGCTCAAATCCCTGCCCTGGGGCAGTGGGGGTCCCTCCCCACCTCCCACCCACCTGGCTGCCAGTGGGATGTTTGGGGCTCTAGCTCTGCCCTGGGACTGCGGCCCCAGCTGGCTTTATCCTGCCTAGGTGCTGCAGACTTGAAAGGAGGGGACAACATCCTGGATTTCTTTAAAAATAATATGGTCACTCTAGCTATAATGTTCAGGCTGGACATAAGGAAGAATTTCTTTACTGTCCAAGCCCCCAAGGTCTGGAATAGCCTGTCATTGGAGGTGGTTCAAGCACCTACACTGAACACCTTCAAGAGAAATTTGGATGTTTATCTTGCTGGGATCCTATGACCCCAGCTGACTTCCTGCCCTTTGGGTGGGGGCTGGACTCGATGATCTTCCAAGGTCTCTTCCAGCCCTAATGTCTGTGAAATCTGTGAACCCTTAAGAATTTTTAACATCCACTGAAAACAAAGACATTCTTCATAGGTTTCATAGACATTAGGGCTGGAAGGGGCTTCACGAGATCATCCAGTCCCGCCCCCTGCCTCAGGGGCAGAAAGTCAGCTGGAGTCAGATCACCCCAGCAAGATAGGCATCTAAGCATTTCTTAAAGGTATCCAGAGTTTGCACCACTTCTGGGCGGTGGGGGTCTATTCCAGACTCTGGAGACTTGGACGGTAAAGAAGTTTTTCCTTATGTCCAGTCTAAAACAGTCTTTCAGAAGTTTGTGACCACTGGACCTTGTCTTCCCTTGGGGTGCCCTGGTGAATAGATGTTCTCCCAGTTCCTGATGCCCACCCCTAATATACTTATAGGCTGCCACCAAGTCACCCCTGATCCCTCACTTCTCCAGACTGAAGAATCCCATGCCTCAGCCTCTCTTCATAAGGTCTGTTCTCTTGTCCTCTAATCATGCGTGTGACTCTTCTCTGGACTCTTTCAAGCTTCTCCACTCCTTTCTAAAGTGTAGAGCCCACAATTGAACGTAGTACTCCAGCTGTGTACTCACCAAGGCCAAGTAAAGTGGGAGGATGACTTCTTGGGTCTTGTTTGAAATGCATCGGTAAACGCAAGCCAGAGTTTTATTTGTTTTGCTGGCTGCGGTATTGCATTGGCGGCTCATGTTCATCTTGTGGTCAGTCATGATCCCCAAGTCTCTTTCGGTCATGGTGCTAGTGAGTGTAGCACTGCTAAGCCTATAAGTATGATGTGGGTTTTTTCTCCTGAGGTGAAGCAACTTGCATTTCTCCGAATTGAATGTCATCAGGATTTTATCTGCCCACCTTGCATGCCTGCCCAGGTCAGCTTGAATTGCCAGCCTATCATCTGGAGTGACTGCACTTCCCCATAATTTGGTGTTGCCCGCAAACTTAGCTAGTCTGCTTCTGACACTTGAATCCAGGTAATTTATGAATATAGTAAAGAGTACTGAGCCCTGGGGGATGCCACTGGTCACCATGTGTCATGTTGACTCGGTTCCATTGATTATCACTCTGGGTCTGACCACAGAGTCAGTTCCCTAGCCATCAGACTGTAAAATTGTTGAGGCCACAGTTCCCCAATTTCATCATGAGAGACTAAGTTCTGAACTCTTCTGGCTGTAAACCAAAATCTTGTTGGCTAGGGACAGAAGTTACACATCAACTGGTTTAAGAGATCAGAAACTGGTTTAAACCTGTCACAGAACAGGAACTAAGTACATAAACCAGTACATAAATGGCTGAAACTAGTTTAAGATACACCTGGTTGAATGTAGTATCAGAGTTAACTGATTTGGGTCAAACTGGTTTATAAAACTTCTGTCCCAGACCTCTTCCTGGTGTAAGTTAAATTACAGTCCCCAAGCATCCCTGCATTTTTGCAACCCTGGGCTGAGCTGTGCTGTCTGCTCCAGAGAGCAGGACTGGCCCCACCCCTCTGCTCCCTAGCTGGAGCAGTGAGGGCTGGCTGGCTGACAAAGGGATGGGGGTGGAGGGGAGGGGGGCAAGCCCAGTTTATGGTTGGTGGGGAGGACTTCCCCTCCTGGGAAACCCAGCTGGGGTCTGGGGCCAGGGAGGAGGGGTTAAACACCCCTTTCCCTGCTCACACTTACTGCTGGCTGCAACTGTGGACTACAAATCTCAAAGGCACCTGGAAGCAGGAAGAGGAAGTAATGAGCAACCCTGCAGAGTCCTACTGCTGTAACTCTGGATTGCAAATTCCAGAGACCTCAGGGGCAGCAGGAAGAAGAAGAGAATACACAGCCAGAGAGCTGTGCTCTAGTGCCCCATGACTTCTGGCCTGAGCCACTGCAGGCAGTAGCTTCTCCTCCCCTCACACGTGTGAGGCTGATGGATCTTCTGGATGCTGTGATCCCAGCTCCATGCCATAGCAATCTGGCTCATACTGATTACTACAGGGAACTAGCCAGCTAATTAGAACGTGGCTGCAGACAAAGTGTTCACAGCCAGACTCTAATGAGAGGCAGGCCTCCAGAGGTAAGGATCACCATTATGTAGGGAGCAAACTTCCTGTTCAGTACAGCAGCCAGTTCTTGCTTCTTACCCCAGGTCCTTTGTGTTATTGGGTGGCAAAAGGTGTAACATGTCAGCAGACTGAAATGGAAAGTAATGCTTTTGTACAGCACATTCTGCTCAGCACATTTCTCTGCTTCACCTTCATGCCGACCTAAATGAAATTGGAAGTGATGGTTGATGTGCTGACAGCAATTTGCATGACAGGCATCTTGCTTTGCTGCCCTGACCCTGTCACAATGGTTAGAAAGATTTATTTTTTTTAAAGGAGGAAAAGCCTGAGGAAACAACCCCCTGTTGGGGGGAGCAGGGTGAGGGGGGGGGGAGAAGAAGGGGGCATCTGAGGGTTTGATTTTGTTTTTGATTTGGTTACATATAAATATCTTTTTCCCTAGAACGTGCCATCATCTTTTGACAAGCTAAAAAACCCCCAAAATATTGGATTAGAAACTGACATGTTAGATTAAGTGTGCTGTAGTCACAACAAAACTCAAAGCATGCAACTAAACAAAATAAAAAAGGATCCCTGCAAGCTTTTGCTGCAGCATGGCTACATTTTTAAGACATGTTATGTCGAAGCTGTAGATGGACTGTCACAGTGGCTAAGCAGTTTGTCTCTGCTAGCTTAAAACCCTTTAACTGCATGTGTTCTCTGGCACTAAGTTGTTCTTTAAGAGAAGGGCTGAATGCTTTTCTTAAACCCAGGTGTTTGGCCTCCTGAGCCCACTACTGGAAGTCCTATCTGTCAGCTGTGATCCATTGGACTAGATTCTGAAGGTTAGCCACATAACAGCAGAGTCAGCCTTAGCAGTGGGCAACTTGAGTGACTGCCCAGAGCGCTATGGTCAGGGGAGGTACCAAATACCCTGCCACCCCACTGATTCCCACCCCAGAAAGGAACAGCAGTGCCCAGCCCATTCCAGCCCAGCAGGGGCCAGCTGAGCCCAGCTACCACTGCTTCCCAGCCCCATGGGGTCCCCATCTTCATTGCCCAAAGATCCTGGTGTGGCACAGTGCAGCGCAGTGTGGGGAAGAGGCAGGCAGAGGGAGGCAGGCAGGGGTAGGCCAGGCCAGCCCTACTACCTGCTGATTGACTCCTAACTTTCCACTCCTCTCTTGCACAAATTTTCCTTTCCTGGCTGCTTGCTCCATTCTGCTGTTTCATGTGCCCATCCTGTCCTGGCTCAGTCCAGTCCAGTCCAGCCTAGCCTGCCCTGTTCCACATCCAGAGCATATAGCAGGTATGCACCCCACTCTACTCCAGTCCCCCCCCATGCTGCTCCTCACCCAGGTGACCCCAGTCCCAGCCCCATGCTGGGTTCAGGTGATGTCAGGATGCATTCCTGCCCTGCCACAGCAGCCCCTGGGTGCAGCCTACCCCACTAACCTGCTGGGGAGCAACGTGGGGCAGGGGTGGTGTTGTCTTCCCATAGCTTGAGAGCTGGTGTCCTTGAGGTCACTGCTCAGGAGGAGCTGGGCTGGGCAGTGCAGGTAGGGTGACACCTGCTCCAGTCCTGTGCTCCTGCCCACCCACCTCTGCCTGTAGCAGTGACACTGAGGAATGGGGGGGGGGAGGGGGGGGCCAGGAAGAGGTGTCAGTGGAGTGGGGCACCATAATAGAAGTTGCCCAGGGTGCCATCTTACCTAAGGCCATCCCTGCATAACAGATAAAGATTCTTTTGTAGGAAAAAACCCTCCAAAAAAACAGCAACTCTGTTTGGTTCTGGAGCCACAGTAAGCTAAACAGGGGAATCCCCAGTTCCAGTGTTTTGGTGAAGCTATGAAACTGGGTGGGGGGTTCTGGAACAAGCCCACTCCAAGGCTCTTTGCCATTATACAGAGGCACAGATTTTTAAAGTCAGAGGGGACCATTAAATCATCTAGTCTGACACGTATATCAGCGTCCAAAGAATTTCACCCAGTTATCATTGTGTTGAATCCAACAAGTAGTGTTTAACAAAAGCATGCATTTTAGAAAAAGGCTTTCAAGACATCAAGAGATTATGGCTTCACCACTCAATAAGGTAGTTTGTTCCACTGGTCAATCACCTTCACTGTTAAAAATATATGCCTTGTTTCTAATTTGGATTTGTCTATCTTTCCGCTAGGTCGTCTGATCTAGGCTGTCTTGCAGATTCTTTATAACATCTCTTAGATATGGCTTTTCCTATCCAACTTCACAGCTAAAACACTCATCCACACTCTTATCTTGTGTTTTGATTACTGTAACATCCTTTCCTTCTCCTACCTTACAGGATGCTATCTTGCCCTTCCAACAGTGCCTCAGAATGCTGATGAAAAGATTGTTGTCTTATTCATCACTTTGACCATGTAACCACTCTCTATGCAACTCTGCACTGGTTCCTCCTTCTCTGTCACATCAAACACAATCTGCTTCTCTTCTCTTTCAAAGCACTCCACTGACTTTCGCCACCAGATTGGTCATCTCATTTAGTAGTATCAGGCTGCCTTAGCACCATAAGCAAGTCCACCTCTTTTTTGGCCTGATGCCAGCCTCCTAGCTCCCATTTCTTAGATTTTCAAACAAGAAATTTCCTTCTTTCTCCCATGCTGCCCCTCAGACTTGGACGACAGTTCCTGAAAATAACCACAAAGCCGCCTCATTGTTCTCTCTCAAATTCCCCCCTTTTGCTACCCTGTCTATAAGAAAACTGAAAATAGGTTGCTAGTATGCCAAGTCCATCACCTATTGTGCTGACTATGTTTCTGTGTACCACCTTCCTTATCCATCTTATATTTGGATTTTAAGGTCTTGAGGCTGGACTGTTTTTACAGTGTTTGCATGCTACAAAATAGAGTGGAGGCTTAGACTGCAATTGGGACTCCTAAGCACTATGATAATACAAATAATAAAAATAATGTGTGAGAAGGAAAGAGCCCAGGTCTCATGTTTAAGGATGGCAGAATATAATCTGTGAGAGATCATATACATTAAACCCATAGACATCTTTTAACAGCATCTCATAGTTTCGTAGTTTCTAGGGTTGGAAGGGACCTGAGCAGATCATCTAGTCCGACCCCCTGCCATGGCAGGAAAGAGTACTGGGGTCAAACGACCCCAGCAAGGTGTTCATCTAACCTCCTCTTAAAAACCCCCAGGGTAGG
>NW_017729031.1:85502178-85512516 GCF_001723915.1 Gavialis gangeticus
ACTGGGTCTCTTTCAGACCAGAACATACTCGAAGTCCCAGAGCTTGGCTACATGAGCATTCTTGGGAGATCTCTTTGTAAAAACAAGAAATTTTTGTGGCTAGCACCTCCATTACTCTGTGACTTATGCAACCATTAACTTCTATATGGACTTAGTATAAAAGGGAGGCTGTTATTTTTACCTGATAGCACTTTCCACAGATGGCTGCAAAAGCAATGAAAACTCTAGTCCAAGAGGTTTGGATGAATATAGTTTTAGGTTCTTACAGGAATTGAACCGAATGCTTGAAGTTTGCCCATCCTTGATGTACCTATGCATGGGTGATTCCGGTACTCCTAGGCTCCCTGCATAGGTGCAGCACTCAGTCCTTCAAGAAAGCCAGATTTTACAGTATAGGGAGATTTGGGTGAGTTTCAAAACTAGTGGCTATTTAGCTGACTCTTTGGAAGGCTTCACCCCATTCTCATTAGAAAGCTGGGGGACTGTGGCGTAGACACCCATACAGTCCAATGGGTTGCCAACTGGTTAGAGAGTCGCACCCAGAGGGTGGTAGTGGATGGGTCCTTCTTGGCCTGGAAGGACGTGGGAAGTGGGGTCCCACAGGGCTTGGTCCTTGGGCCCACCCTGTTCAACATCTTCATCAGTGATTTGGATGAGGGGGTGCAAAGCACCCTGTTCAAGTTTGCTGATGACACTAAGATGTGGGGGGATGTGGGCACAATAGAGGGGAGCAACAGGCTACAGTTGGACCTAGATAGGTTACAAGGATGGGCGGAGGAGAATAGGATGGGGTTTAACACAGACAAGTGTAAGGTGATGCACCTGGGGAGGAACAATCGGCACCATACATACAGGCTGGGGAACTCCCCTCTTGTCAGCACGGAGGTGGAAAAGGATCTGGGAGTCATTATTGACTCCAAGATGAACATGAGTCGGCAATGTGGGGAGGCGGCTAGGAAGGCCAACTGCACCTTGTCGTGCATCCACAGATGCATCTCGAGCAGGTCCAAGGAGGTGATCCTCCCCCTCTATGCGGCACTGGTCAGGCCGCAGCTGGAGTACTGCGTCCAGTTCTGGGCGCCGCACTTTAAGAGGGATGTGGACAGCATCGAGAGGGTCCAGAGGAGGGCCACTCATATGATCAAGGGACAGCAGGGTAGGTCCTATGAGGAAAGGTTGCGGGACCTGAACCTGTTCAGCCTTCAAAAGAGAAGGCTGAGGGGGGATCTTGTGGCCTGTTATAAACTGGTTAGGGGGGATCAGCAGGCGCTGGGGGAGTCCCTGTTCCCCCGAGCGCCGCAAGGAGTGACCAGGAACAATGGTCACAAGCTGGCGGAGGGAAGGTTTAAGTTGGACATCAGGAGGCGCTACTTCACAGTCAGGGTGGCTAGGGTCTGGAACCAGCTTCCAAGTGAGGTGGTGCAGGCTCCCACCCTGGGGGTTTTTAAGAGGAGGTTGGATGACCACCTTACTGGGGTCGTTTGACCCCAGTGCTCTTCCTGCCATGGCAGGGGGTCGGACTAGATGATCTGCTCAGGTCCCTTCCAACCCTAGAAACTATGAAACTATGAAACTATAATTGATTATTCAGGATATAGAACTGTTTCTTTCACAGATCACAGGAAGAGGAGTGAAAAAAAAGTTTAACTCCAACAATAAGTGCAAAGTTGAAAGTCAAAACATGAGCTGCTTGAATCCAAAGTTGCAGCCCCTTCAACCACAGTGTCACTTAAAGTTATACAAAGCAATAACTGAGAGTCTGTAATTTAGCTGTGCCCAGATACAAAGCCTCCCTCTTGGCAAAATCAAACATACAATTAGCAGTTGCTTCTTGTGATTAGGAGGAATTGTTCTCTTGTGACCTCTAACACAAGGGGGAGGCTATCTGCTCATTCTCAGAACCTCGGTGTCTTACACAGATTGTTGCAAAGCTGAATATTTTAAGAATACCTGCTACTTTGCAGCTAGTTATGGAAAGCTAACTGGGATGCCCTGGTAGATACAGATGTACTATAAGATACAGTACACCCTGAGCACAGCTATGAAATTGAAGTGTATAGGAGAAAGTCAATGTCTCAGTAGGTTACTAGTTTTGTTTAGAATGGGGAAAGAGGATAATGGGCAGCTTCTTGCAAATCATGTTGATCTCTTCTATGCAGGATCTTATACTGAGTTCATCACAGTGATATCTGAATATTAAGAAATATGCTTTTTCTCACATGTTTGTTATATCCTCTCCTCAAAAGGACATGTGCGCACAGTGGAACATTTTGTTCTGGAAGTCCTATCTATCTAGACACATGCATGTTACTGTGCATCTATGTTAGAGAAGACAAAGAAATGCACCCTGTGCTTGAAAGAGAAGGTAGGGAGATTGTGATGGTCCTTAGTTCCCAGGGGAGCTCATTTTACAACCTCCAATAATGTTCTGTCTCTTGCACAGACAAGCTTTAACCTTATTGTAGAAACTGCCATGTGCTTAAGGAGCAAATCCTTTGACAGCAGTCTTCATCCTGGAGTTTCAAATGATCTTTTAGATAATTTGCTGTGAATTATTGGGTGGGGTTTCCCAAGAGTCTGTCTGGGGTCTGGTAGAGTTTAATTTTCATTAACGATTCATAATGATTAATGCTTGGTTCACTGGAAATCAGGGCGGTCTAAAATACCCAAGGTGTCATCACAAAAGGCCTAATGGTGAACCCCATCTTACTGGCAACACGAGAGACTGGGAAGAGTTTGCATTAATGTTAGATTTGGAGGTTTGTTTAGCTTAGAGTTTCAGTGGGCACATAGTTTCATAGTTGTTAGGGGCTGGAAGGGACCTTACAGATCATCAGGTCCAGCCCCCCTACACTTGGGCAGGAAGGACTGCTGGGATCAGATGACCACAGCAAGATTGGCATCAGGATGCTTTTTGAAGATCACAAGGGTGGGTGACCCTGGGGGGACCCTGTTCCAAACCCTCGGCACTCAATTTGTAAAGGAGTTTTTCCTTATGTCTAGCCTGAAGCGATCCTCAGTCACCTCATGCCTGTTATTTCTTGTCCTCCCCCGGGAGGCCTTAGTGAACAGATGCTCCCCCAGGCCCTTATGTACACCCTTGATATAATTATAGGCTGCCACCTAGTCCCTTCTGAGTCTTCTCTTCTCCAGTCTGAACAGTCCCAAATCTTTCAGTCTCTCTTTGTATGACCTGGTCTCTAGGCCTCTAGTCATGTGTATGGCTCTCCTTTGGACTCTTTTGAGCTTCTCCACATCCTTCCTGAAGTGCGGTGCCCAGAACTAGATGCAGAACTCCAGCTGTGGTCTCACTAAGCCCAAGTGGAGAGCAAGGATGACATCCTTAGCCTTGTTCAAGATGTCTCAGTAGATACATGTCAGTGTTTGATTGGTTCCGCCAGTCGTGGCATCACATTCTACATGAGACGCCAAATCCACAGTAGACTAATTCTACTGCGCATTAGCACAGAAGGCAGAAACTGTGCTAATGTGCAGTGGAATTACTCTACTGCACATTAATATCACAAAGAAAGCATGAGCTGGCACTACCGCGCAGTAGCACTGATTATGTTGCATTAAGTTAGTACCTGTTATTACAGGTACAAAACTTAACATGCCATAATTGCTGTGCATTAATGAACATATAGACATAGCCAGTGTGTCTTAGATCAGGATTAGTAATGATGTTAGAAATATCTTTGGGGCCAGGATTAGCATTAGGTTCAGTTATAAAGTTGGGGTTAGCATTAGGTTTGGGATAAAGTATCAAATCATTTACAGATGTTTCATAGGTGTACAATTCTGCCTTTGGTCAATGGAGGAACTTCCAAAAGTTGCCTCAACCTGCTGGCCTTGTGCTGTCACTCTGAACTGTTGCTGATGTAGTTTTCATTGCAGGCACTTGACCCTCAGTGAAATACTCTCTGTGAAGCTTCCTTATGAGGAACTTATGGATTTTTTGTTCTTACTCTGTTCTTTTTATTCTTCTCTTGTTTTTTTAAATATTTTCTGAACATGTTTTTAAAACAGCATGGCTTCTATATTGTTTTGAGGTCCCAGGCAACAGGGCTGCATAGCCAATGGCCAAACAATAGAGGAGGGTCCAGTGACAGGTTATCTTTTTGGTTAGTTGAGTTTAGGGTGTACCCCTCCTCCTCACAAAACTAAACAAGCTGTGATCAGGTCTTGTTATTGAGCAGGCTGATAGTGCCCCAAAACTAAACTGATCAGCAAAGGTTTATCTATTCAGCCCTGAGAGATATCTTTTAACTTTAGCTAATTTTGCATTGAAAGTAAAGTACAGCACTAGGGTACTAGTCTAGGGTTTGCAGTTCACAGTTGGATTCCCTTCTCTGCTACGAGCTTCCTGTAAGACTTTGGGCAAGTCTCCTTGTGCCTCAGAACCTATTTATAAAACAGGGATAATATTACTGTCCTAACTTCCAGGGCTGTCATGAGGATAAACATACACGAGAACCTGATATAGATACCGGGTTAGTCTGTGAGATGACTACCTGAGGAAGTACCTGCATAGAGCTGTAACTGGCCAGTACTGTGCTCTGGGCAATATTGATGCAAGGTTCAGGGGCAGTGGATGGAGGTTATTTGCTGCATGGGGGATCACTTTTTTGTCACAGACATACATCAAGTGCTCAGTTAAACACCAATTTTCAGCAGCAAAAAAAGGCGGTGACATCTGCCTCCTGTAGCAGTGGACTTTTAGCTGCTGCCCCTGAACCGTCTGCCTCTGCTGCTGCTCCACCCTCCCCACTGCCTGAGCCGAAGCCAGAGCCATTGCAAAAAAGATGCAAGGTGTCAGGGACTCTGATCAGCCTGGACTAAGTTCTGCTAGAGACTGATCAGACAGCTTGGGCTAAGTACCAAGGCCAGCAGCCACACTTGTAGTAAGCCTCAGCTAATGAACTCTGCCCCAGCTTAGGGACAGTAAGCATCTTAATTGGCTGCTAGGAGTGCCTCCTATCCACTTAGCAGCAGCTGGAGTCCTGGGTTTGGAGTCAATAATTCTGACCCAGTTCTGCTGTTGGAGGCCTCCTGGTTCCTGACCTTGCTTTTGGTTTATGTCTAGACTTTGGTTTTGGGTTTTCCTGTGGCTCTTTTTCCTGGTTCCTGACCCCAGTTTGGTTGTGCTCTTGAACTTTGGCCCATGGTGATTAGACCAATGACAAGATTGGTACTTGGCATCTGATCCTTGAATCTTGACTCTGGACTGTGTTGTGGACTTGGCCCTTGCATTTGGTAGTATGGCTCCTGTCTTTTCCCCTGCTTTCCCTCAGTGGTCTAACTATTAGGCCAGACCACATATGCCTTGGCCCCCTTATATAAACATGCATGGGGGGGAGAGGAACAGGGGGTCAAGATGTCCTGCCAGTTCCATCCCGGCAGCACCCAGGACCTGTGCCCCTACCTGCCATTACACCACTGCCTGCTTATACACCAGAAGGTGAGCTCTCCTGTACCTGTGCTGCTTGGTCACTAAAATACAGACCCAGGAGGTACTTACTCAGCCCTGACTGTGAATATCCCAGCAGGGGAACATGGCAAAGTGTTTGCAATTTAATGACCCATTTTTTGGCCTTATAACAGCTACTTGACATTGATGGGAAAATCATTGAAAAGTAAGGTTGGAGGGGACATCAGGAGGTCAGTTAGCCCACCTGGCTCAAGGTGTCACTGTCTAAACCATCCTGATCAAGTATTTGTCTAACCTTTTATGAGAAAGTTTGGGAACAACCCTCATATGCAACTATCAGGTACAATGCCCAAAACATCAAAAACATCTTTTAACTTACCACTGGTAAAGCAAGGGAACAAGAGCAGTGTCAATGTCCTGCTACTGCAAGGACAGAAAATAGCTTGCTAAAACATGCAGGAGAGATCCAAGAAAGAGAACCATGTCCCCCAGGGGCAGATCCAGGGGGGTGCAGTGGCATGGATGCATTGTCTTTTCACTCAACAATACCATAGGGGCAGTAGATTCATAGATGTTTGGGTTGGAAGGGACCTCAGCAGATCATTGAGTCCGACCCCCTGCCCTGGGCAGAAAAAAGCACTGGGGTCAGACGACCCCAGCCAGGTGCATGTCTAGCCTCCTCTTAAAGACCCAGGGTAGGGGAGAGCACCGATGAATTTGTAGGTGGCCAGAAGATCATCTCTCAGCCTTCTCTTGTGGAGGCTGAAGAGATCCAGGTCCCTCAATCTCTCCTCATAGGGGTTTGCCTGCAGGCCCCGAACCATATGAGTCCCTCTGAACCCTCTCAAGGTTATCCACATCCCTCTTGAAGTATGGTGTCCAAAACTGGAGACCAGTGCCACATAGAGGGGAAGTATCACCTCCCTGGACCTGTTTCTCATGCACCTGCTAATGAATGATAAAGTGTGGTTAGCTTTACTGATCACTTCATCACATTGATGATTCATGTTCATCTTGGTGTCAGCAATGACTCCAAGATCCCTTTTTGCTGCTGTGCTGTTGAGAAGGTCCTCCTCCAGCCTGTAAGTGTGCTGGTTATTCCTTCTTTCTAGGTGCAGCACCTTGCCCTTGTTGAACTGCATCCTATTCTGCTCCCCCTACTTTTCCAACCTGTCCAGATCCACCTGGATTCATTCCCTATGCTCTAGTGTGTTAACTTTACCCGATAATTTGGTATCATCTGTGAATTTAGACAGAGTGCTTTCCATGCCCTCATCCAAGTCACAGATGAAGACATTGAACAGCGCAGGTCCAAGGACAAAGCCCTGTGGGACTCCACTGCCCACATCTTTCCAGGTTGATACCGACCCATCCACTACCACTCTCTCTCAGTATCGACCTCTAAGCCAACTTGCCACCTACCCTCCTTCCTCCCTTTATTGAAAATATGGACCACATTGGCCCTTTTCTAGTCCTCTGGGACCTGACCAGAGCACCAAGAGTGCTCAAACAGCTGTGCCAGTGGCTCAGGACTCTTCTTAAAAGTCCAAGAAATAAAAATTCCCCCTGCTGCTGCCGCTGTCTTTGGCCCAACCTAGCACTACATGGAACTTAGTTGCAGCAAGGCAAGAGGGGCTCTGGAGCATCCTTTACCTGGGGACAGCAGAAGTGGGGGGTGGGGGAACAGAGTAAATGAAAGGGGAGAGGTGCTGAGCACACTGGGGAAGGGACAGGGGAGGGAAGATTCTTACCCAATAGAGGGACTTAAAAAAAATCCCCCACCACTGCTGTAGTCTGCCTGCCCTGGTAAGAGTGGGGCAGAGGCTGGGGTGTAACAGGTTGCTGCTTCCATACCCCGCTTTCTGAAATTCTGGATCCACCCATTTTGTTTTCTGCAACAGAAAAAAGTGAAAACCCCTCAGTCCATGACAATCTTACCATGGCAAAAAATTATTTCCTTATCTCAAATGTGGCAATTTGTCAGGTCCTGAACAAAGGAGCAAGGTCTTCAGGCCAGACCCATGGGCTTCTAAGTCCCAGCAGGAGTATTAGCACACCCCAATCAAAAGCCCCAGCTGGGGAAGGGTGAGTTTACTATAGAACTTCTTACTGTCCGTGTCCCAAAGGTTGAGATTTGTTAGTGGGGTTTAGAATCAGGATAGACTTATGACTCTTACTCAAAACCAATTAATTAGAGGAGAGATTAGGGGCACCAAAAGCTGCTAGAGTATGTTTAGTCAGTAGCATCCTCCTTAACTGTTCACACATTATGTAGGTGGGGAAGGGGAATTTGGCTTTTCTGATGCTACTGAAAATAACTCACTGATGCAAAAGGATCAGACTTTTTTTTGCTGCTGGACTGCTTGTTTTTTCTTCAGTTGCACTATTCCTTTCCAACTGATTATAAGAATAGCAAGCTATCAGTGACATGCTCCTTGTCCACTTCTGTTCTGAGGCTGTTTAACACAGTGTCAGAAATCTAAACAAAATAGCATTGGGATGGAGATGTGGCACAAAAGCTAAAAACGAGTACCCTGTGAACTGTTTGGAAATTTTATTCAGCCTCCTTCTGTGGCAAAACGACTGGAGCACTGTCTCTGAAAGCTCCATCTCTGCATGAACAGCACTTCCAGACTGATGAACCAAAAACGCTTACCCAAGTTCATTGAAATATCATTTCACCGTGGAGGAAATGTAATGTTCTCTCATTGTAGGGAGAGACTTGGGAACTGCATCTTCAGCGTCTTGTCTTATTTTGTCTTTATTTTATGAGGGTCAGAAATCTACTAATGTAAACACACAGGCCCACTCTTGCAGGAATCACTGAGAACCTAGAATATTACAACGTCAGCCATAAATATAGCCATGCAGATGATTGCTGTGCAATTACAGCACAAAAAGCATCAGTCATTGGTCTAATCATGCAGGCCACCTCTGTACAATTACAGCATAGCCACCATCAGTCAGACACAGTTGCTTAGGCTAATACCATATGATTACTGCATAAATACATCAGACAGACAATCACAGCTGATACCACTGCAGTGTTACACAGTCCATCAGAAAAGTACAAAGTCTAACTGCTAGGAAAATGCTCTTTGCTCTAATACCATCTGCACAAGATACTTATCTTGCTAGCACAAGACTGAGAGAATTCCTCTGGCTCCTACTGATTTTTTTTAACCTTTAAATGCTGCAGTAGTGACACAGTGTATGAGTCAGGGCTATCCTCTGCTGAGCACAAAGCCCTGCTGATGTGCCAGTGGCATGCTTTGACTGCATGAGAGTTTAGACTCCTACTGAGAAAAGCAAGTTCAGGATTGGCAACAAGTGGAGCTGACCAACATTTTTGACTGAAAATTTTTCTTGGGCAACAATGGCCTTTTCATGATTGTTTTGTGGAAAATGTACATTTTCCTTGAAATTTTTCAGATTTTCTAAAAAACTAAGCGTGAAAAAATAATAGTTTCAGCCTTATGTAAAATATTTTAACAAAATCTATAAACAAGGCACTTTTTCTCATAGTTTCATCAAAAATCCCATCCAATGTTGTTTAAAGTAGCTTTATTAAACACCTGAAAGACTATAATGGGAAATCAGACCTGGGAGAAGCACCCCAACCAGGCAATTTATCCATCTATCAAGCCTTTGCAATCCCCATGTTATGGTTGAGAGGGAACTTTTAAAGATACCTTGTAATCTTTCTGCTGATTGCCCCCCACCTCTTATGAATGCCTTATAGCAGGGATGTGGGGCTCCTGGAGGGGCTGGGGATCTCATGGTTGGGACCAACACCAAATTCCCAAGGAAGGAGTCCCACTAGGGACGCTGTTCTCAGTGCCACTCTCCTTACCACTGTAGTGGGTCCAGATATGGCCTGCGAGTCTCCTCTCAGTCTGATTCCTACCAAAGAGGAGCCCCATGATCTGGATCTGGCCCAAAGGGCTGGGTGAGTCTGACACTCCTGTTGTATAGGAGTGTTTTGTTTTTTTGCTCCTTTCTCTACAGTACTGCATCACTCCTGGAGCAAGTGGCTTGAGAGCAATAATGTGTCTGGTTGCACTGCCCTGGCTTTTTTTCCATACTGAGAAATCATTGTACAATTCAGAATGACCAGGAGTTCTTGGTCTGAAGGCTGTCATATATAACATGGGGCGATGCCAACAATGTTTAGCCAAGCTGGAGAGCGAGCCCTACGCCTCCCCACACTGAAATAAATTTCAGTGAGACTTATCTAGCCCAACTGAAGAGATTGAAGCCAATTCAGAAATAACAATGCAACAAAGCCATGCAAGATAGAAATGGAAAATGCTTCCATTCCAAAATCATTTTCCAAGCATGTAAATCTACTATAAAACAACAATCTTTGTAAATTGGAATTCAGAGAGGTGCCTGTGTTGATTTAAAAAACCAACCAATCAACCAGTTATATTAATGCCTGTGATTTGGCCCCAAATTTGCCCAAGGATGTTTATTTGACTATGAACCCCCATCTACCAAGTCGGAATTTCTTAGTTTCATAGTTTCGTAGTTTCTAGGGTCGGAAGGGACCTGAGCAGATCATCTAGTCCGACCCCCTGCCATGGCAGGAAGAGCACTGGGGTCAAACGACCCCAGGAAGGTGGTCATCCAACCTCCTCTTAAAAACCCCCAGGGTAGGAGCCTGCACCACCTCACTTGGAAGCTGGTTCCAGACCCTAGCCGCCCTGACCGTGAAGTAGCGCCTCCTGATGTCCAACTTAAACCTTCCCTCCACCAGCTTGTGACCATTGTTCCTGGTCACTCCTTGTGGCGCTCAGGGGAACAGGGACTCCCCCAGCGCCTGCTGATCCCCCCTAACCAGTTTATAACAGGCCACAAGATCCCCCCTCAGCCTTCTCTTTTGAAGGCTGAACAGGTTCAGGTCC
>NW_017729031.1:85513543-85520092 GCF_001723915.1 Gavialis gangeticus
CCCCTCTGAGTCTTCAGCGCTTCTCCAACTATCCTCCTTAGCTCGTTGAAGTTTGCCCTCCTAAAATCTAGGGCCACCACCTTCTTGTGCGCTTTCCTTAGAGGATGCTGTACTGCCAGCATCAAACACATCTACTGTAACTGTGCTTGATGCAGACATGGGCTAAAAATCACTACACTGAGAAAGTGCTGCTTCTTGCTGCTTAATAGTTTGAGTAATATGCAAGATAAAAAGTCTGATTAAAATCATTTGGATGCACTAATCATACCATTACCATTTAAATGCCATCTCAGCGGTGTTTTATTTGGTTGGGTTTTTTGCTTTTTGCTTACCCATGACCTGTACCTCTAAATTCTGGTGCTTGTTGAGAAATAAGCAGTTGTTACTGTTCTGTGAAGTACAGATATTTACAGCACTCTTTGATCACATACTATTCTGCTGTCTCCACCTTGTGGCAAAAGTATTGTATTGTCGTACAATAGGCTAAAATGCCAGCCAGTCAAATACATACAACGAATGTTTATAGAGACACAATGATCCACGTACCAGACTTTTATGGTTAATAATTTGTTTAAAACAGTGTTAACAAAAAGTTCCTGGGTGAGCTGCTAGTTTCTCTCTATTTCTTTTTTTTTTAAATGTATTTTCCTCTGGAGAAAGTGCAACTTCACCAGTATTTGCTTGCTCTTTTAAGATGGTAGTATATAGATCAAAACTATTTGAAACCTGTTTGTGAATATTTTTAATTCATGGATATGATTATTCCTTCCCACTTAGCAAATGTTTTTCAAGCCCATTGAGCAGGAGGAAAGGAGAGAGGAAAGGACTCAGATGCCAAAGCAGATGGCAGCCTGTAACACACATAACCTTTTTAGATCATAGCTGGAAAACACCGCGCTGAAGTTAGCTATTGTAGAACGTGCACATTACAGCAGCAGGATGCAACCTGTAAATCTGAACCATGTACCCTGCAACCTTTATCTTGCTTTAATTGTTCCCTGTGATAACTTCACAGAGACAGGGCATTGCTTTTTTAAGAACTAAATGATTTCCATATGTATGTGCTCTCAGAGGGGAAGGGAAAAAAACCTCCTGCTCCAATAGCTGTGTTCACATAACATTATCATTGTCTGCTTTATGTAGTGACTGTGGGCTCCTTCCTCACTGCCTCATAGGGGAAGTCACCCCTGTCAAGTGAGTGCCCAGGTGCTACAAGGACAGCAAATGAGAATGGAGTAACAGCATGGTCTGAAGCAGTTCTGAATCTGCCTGCCCCCACCACCAATGTTTGTTTGTGATTCTGCCAGACCTGGACGGCAATGCAGCTTTTTATCTGTTTGAATGGGAGTGGTTGTCTGAGTACATACCTGGTTTTATGACTGGAAGGGATCATTGTAATCATTGATATAAATTCCCCTTCCATCCAACACAGGTGAGGCAGTGGTTCTCTCATTCCTGCACTGAGCCTGATAACTTGATCTAGGACATATTTGTAAAGAGACACATTTAAAGTCATGAAAGGATGGAGAATCCATCTCATTCATGGTTAAGTTGTTGTAGTAACTGCTTATCCTCGCTGTTAAAATACGTTGGATAACTAGTCTGAATTTCTTCACTTTTTTTACTGCTTCAAGACACTGGATCTTATTCTTAGGGTTTTTTTGTGGTTTTGTTTTTTGTGCTAAATTAAAGAGTCGATTGTCAAAAATCCTCCCCTCATATAACTATTTACAGTTCATGATCAGGTCACCTCCAACTTCTCTTCACATGAAACAGTTTTCACTTATTTCTTACGCTGTACGACAGGTTTTTCCTTAACTTGAACTTGAATCACCCAGGTAGCTCATTTTTTACCTCTTTCCAATTTGTCACCAACCTGTATCAATTCTGGACACCAGAATTGGACACAATATCCCTGTAATAACCTCAGCAACATCATCTGCATCATTCTCTCATGCAATATGCCTTTGTTTATTTGACCAAGGATCACGTTGGCTATTACAGCATTAGATTGGGAACACACATTCAGCTAGTGTCCACTATGATCCCTTGGTCCCTGCTAGAATTACCGCCCTATAACATGACCTAGGTTCTTGTTTTATAGATATATGGCTTTGCATTTAGCTATATTAAAATACAAGCTTAAATGAATTCAACTCTGCCTAACTGACTTGTCTCCACCTTTACTTAATTCAACAATGTTGTGTTATTTGCATATTTGCTATCAGTCACTGACAGATCCTTCTAGACTCTAGATCATTGATAAACCTACTGAATAGCACTGGGCTAACATATCCCTGGGAGGGATACAAAATGGATTATGACTCTCCATTTCCAAATACTTTTTTTCTGAGTATAAGTTTTAATGCAATTAATATGGGCTGCACTGATTTCTGTATGATATCAAGGTGTTTTATTTTATGAAAAGGTCATGTGGGACTAAGTCAAATACCTTCCAAAATCTGTGTATATTATGTCACTACAGTTACCTTAATGATAAGTGTATTTAAAAAAATACCTGCTTTCCATAATGCTGGTTGGCATCAATTATGCTGTTGATGCTTTAATTCTTTACCATAAATGATTGAAAATATGTACTTGATAATGTATGACTGCAGGTATACAGTAGTATTGCATTAATGATGTCATGTTCAAGGTTGAGAAAACATTTATATATCACTAATTTTTATGACAACCAATTTATAGAAATATTCCTTAGGCTAAACATTTCCATCTATGTGATCAGGTTAACAACAAATCATTTTACTCAAATAAATGGTTTTACAGCAGTGATTGCCATCAAATTAAATTCATAACAGATATTTGTCCTTTAAAGTTTTGAAAGGTGATTTTTTAATTGATAAAACATAAGCAGGAAACTGAAGTCTTCCAACCACAAGAGACCCAAATAAGTGACACTTATATGAACTCCCCACAACACTCCATTAATATGCTGCAGGCAGATGTGAAAGGACCATAACCTGCAAGTCCTTGGCCTCTGCCAAAGTCGGGGGAATTATTTTGAAATGGCCAAGATTCTGGAGACAGCCATCAGACTATAACAATGCTGAACTCCATCCTACATGCTGAGTCCAGCCCAGGCAAGGAATCCATCTTTAGTTCCTCTCCATGTGATGGACTAGAGGAAGAAGACTCTATAGCTTCATTACTAACCAGCTAATCCCTTCTTTACTTCAGAATTGGCTATTTCTCTGACCCACAAGTCTGATGGATAGTAAATGAATGAGACTGATTCAAAAACATTACTGAAATGTTCTGAGATATGTGAGAATTGATTTTTTAAAAAATATCTTAAGATCCTAGCTATACCATAATTAGTCTACTCTACATGCACCTTTCCCCCAAAATTATCCTTCCAAAGTTGGGATATGTGTCTTAAGCGGGAAAGTGGACATTCTGCCAAGAACAGAAGCATGGAGATGCTGTAATGGGTGCTGTTTCTTTTTCTTCTCTTCCCTCTAGCAATCGCATGGAAAGAGGGCCAGAGTCTAGCAGGGGCAGATGGAAGGAGTCAATAGTGCAGTCACATCCCATTTTGATTCATGCTGTATCCAAAATTTAAAACCAACTGCTCAGCAGAAACAGTAACATTTCCAGCAGTGGTGAGAGAGTTAATTGATTTTGTTTCATTATGATCTACCTGATTCCTGCTAATGGCTCTTTATAGGTGTTAACAATTGTCAACAATTTTAATGGTCTTGATGTTTCACTAATCAAGCTATGCTTTTTTCAGCATTTTGCTGTGTTAGCTACTCCTGGTCTCTCTTCTCCTATTTCACAACCCAGCAGGTCTTTTAAAAAACCTAGATCTGCCCATGGAGCCCAGTCTTCAGCAACAGCTGGTTTCAGCATGTGCCTGCACAGCCAAGGGCTGCTGACAATTCAACAATGAAAGGGTTACAACTGTAGCTTTTTGCCTGAATACAAAAGGGAGAATGAGTAAGCTGAAGTTGAGGCTCTGTCCCTGTTCTACAGGCCTGTTACTCTGGAAAAATCTTTTTTTCCCTTCATTCTGCCTTCCCCAAAACAAGGTGTGCCTCTTATTTAGGAACATGAGGCATGTGAGAAAATATGGTAATTATTGCACTACATTACAGAAAGCTTTGATTTGGATAGGATTCTTCTTATAAGGACATTCTTTGCATGTCAACATCTTGGTAGCTCACAAAAACATTGGAAAATGACTTGGAAATACGGTATACCAGGTGAATTACTTGTGTTTCTTGGATATTCATTTTCCTTTTTGCATTTCATAGCACTAGTACAGAGGAACAGGGGGCTAGGTAGGAGGTATGTGAAGGGGAGAGGCAAAACAGAACTGCAAACCAGATAGTGGTCCCCTGTTTTGAGGGATGAGCAAAGGATAGATGAGTCTCTGAGTACACAGGGAAAGGTGTGCATTTCTAAGAGCATTACAAGTTGACTTTTTAACCTGACATTGTCAGACACATACAAGTAAAACAATGGTGGGAAGGAAAAAAGCCATGAGGGAAAAAAAAGACATGATCAATTACTAAAAAAAAAATATTTGGGACAAATCTTAAGGGTTTTCAGGGTCTAGCTCTCACTTTTTGATCTCTTTAGCTTGGCTATACATGTGCATGACAGAATGGCTCTTGCCAAGCATGGCTGCAGGGAAACTTTCCTTCTTCATAATGCCACAGGGCAGCTTCAAGAGGCTGCATCTCCCTGACTCAGCCTTCCTGCTGCTCATCTCCTAGGCCTTGAAAATTCATAGGATCAGACATAGCCCTCCTCTGACACATGCAGCTCCTTTTCCATATAGAAAGGCAGCAGAGCTCACCTTAAATCGTTTTTTGAGGCGAGTAATCTGATGGCCTGGGACTATTTCTTCCTTTTGTTCCAAGCCCCCAATCCTGACCTGGAGTCCCCTGCTATTCTCAGCAGGATCCCATTCACAGCAGCTCTGCCAGTTCTCATGCCCATTATGCAGTCCCACACTTCCCAAATTCCTTCAGTGTGGCAATGCTGCATGTGTAGCCCACAATCCCTTAATCCTAATCTATAGGCTCCCCTTTCCCCTCTGTTCTCCTAAATTTCTAGCCTTGGCTTCCAAAGCATGTACACACGTTTCTCAGTGCTCCTCCATCCCAGCCTACAATAAGCTTCCCTTCTGTAGAAAAATAATTATATTTGTATCCTTAATGTAGGCAGGATTTCCTCTCTACCCTCCTACAGATCTTGGAATGCATCTAATATAGTCACACATCAAAGATGTCAGGAAATACATTTTACTCCACTCAAAATATTATAAACTCCTAGGCTCTGCTCTACCTTTAAGCCTGGCTATTGCTCCAGCTTTCTGCTTCTGAACAATCTCAGCTTTTGGATCCGTAGCTAAAGAGTAGTTTGGATTTATGGCTGAGGATCCTCCGCATTAGTGAAATAATTGTAAATTCAGGTTAGCCAGAGGGACCTGCAGCATGATTCACCAGGTGTGTAAAGCCCATAACTCGGGAAACATAATGATTTAAGAACCTAGAGAATCTCTGGCCAGAATCCATCTCTAGGCACACATTTGGTAATCTTAATATCTAACATATATATTTGGGCAGTACTTAGCATGATTCTGTGCTTCAGCTCAAGCTGAAAAAAATTAAAGTGAGGTCTTATTGCCTTAATTTTACATGAAAGGCATGTATTTCCTGCCCTGATCCACAGTACTCACCTGTGGGGCCAGGAGGGGTTCTTGGAAAAGCTTAGCAATTCTGTTTGATTACAAAGTTAACGTTTAAATTTTTTTGCTCTTCAATTAGTGTTTATTTAGGTCCCCCTTGATCAACACTGACAACATACTTTTTTTTTTTTTACACTGGATAGATTTAAATATTATCTCCATAAAAACTATTCAAATGAACTTTTACATAAAAAGGGCTGCTCCTATCCCAGTCTTATTATAATGCCCATAATAAAGTATGTTACAAGTATACATGAACCTTGAGTTTCACATCAGTTCTCTCAGGTAAGTCTCTCAGCATCAGAATTCTTCCCATTGTCAAACATTACCAGGACAGCCTGAGGGGAAGGATAATCTTGTGATTAAGGCACCAGAGTTAATCAATGTTTCCTATTCCTGGTTTCCAGCTTTGCCATAGATCACTTTCTTCTCTGTGCCTTGGTTCCTCACCTATAATATGGGGATATTACTGCTGCCTTGGTCTGCTTAGGGGGCATCCAGACATGTGGATGGTTGGTTCCCCAGAGACAACTAGCACTGGCGCACCTTGCATTGCAGCTACTTGTCCCCAGGGAACACCTGTGCTATGCATGCTTTGGCATATGGCAAGTTGCCTGGGTGGAGTAAGAGAGGCTGCGCCCTGTGCTGGCCCCAGCAGCCTTACCTGAGATCCTGGGGTCCTCCTGGGGCTGCAGCCATGGCAATTCTGCTGTGCACAGCCTGGCTCGCAGTGAAGCGCAACTCCGGGTGGCCTGGCTCCACTTTTCAGCAGTGCATGCTGCCTGAGCATTCGCTGTGCCAGTTCCCCCCCCCCCCATGGTTGTCCGGGG
>NW_017729031.1:85520897-85522213 GCF_001723915.1 Gavialis gangeticus
CTCCGGGTGGCCTGGCTCCACTTTTCAGCAGTGCATGCTGCCTGAGCATTCGCTGTGCCAGTTCCCCCCCCCCCCATGGTTGTCCGGGGTCAAAAAAAACCCGCAGAAAAATGAAATAAAATGGAGCAGCACATGCTTGGGCAGTGTGCTCTTGCAGCGTGGAGAAAACTGCACGTGTTTGCAGCACCACATACCACACAACCATGCTCATTTCTTCACAGCTCATCTTCTCCCACAGCTCTATGAGTGCTTGTGAGGCTCTGCCCAGGTACCAGAGGATTGGAAAAGGGCCAATGTGGTCCCCACTTACAAGGGGAGAAAGGAGGACCCTGGCAATGATAGGCCAGTCAGTCTTATCTTAGTCCTTGGGAAGACCTTTGAGAAAATTATCAAGGAGCACATCTGCAAGGGCCCAGCAGGGGAGGTAATGCTCAGGGGCAACCAACATGGGTTCATTGAGGGCAGGTCCTGCCTGACTAACCTGGTTTCTTTTTATGATCAGGTCACAAAGTCCCTGGACGAGGGTGTCAGGGTGGATGTCATCTTCCTGGACTTTAAGAAGGCCTTTGACATGGTTTCCCACCACATTCTCTTAAAAAAAACTAGGTGACTGCGGCATTGATGCCTACACAGTCAGATGGGTGGCACATTGGGTAGATGGTCGCACCCAGAGAGTGGTGGTGGAAGGGTTGTTTTCAACCTGGAGAGAGGTGGGCAGTGGAGTCCCCCAGGGCTCAGTCCTGGGGCCTGTACTTTTCATCACCAATCTGGATGTGGGTGTGGAAAGCACGCTGTCCAAATTCGCTGATGACACCAAGTTGTGGGGCAAGGCGGGCATGCTGGAGGGGAGGGACAGAATCCAGCTAGATCTAGACAGGTTACAGAGGTGGACAGATGAGAATAGGACGGAATTCAACTCAGACAAGTGCAAGGTGCTGCATCTAGGGAGAAGGAACCTGCAACACACCTACAGGCTGGGGAACTCCCTTCTTGTCAACGTGTGGCAGAAAGGGATCTTGAAGTCATTGTTGACTCCGAGATGGACATGAGCAGCCAATGCAAGGAAGCAGTCAGTAAAGCTAACCGCACCTTGTCATGCATCTACAGATGCATCACAAGCAGGTCCAGGGAGGTGATTCTCCCCCTCTATGTGATATTGGTCAGGCCACATTGGAGTACTGCATCCAGTTCTGGACACTGCACTTCAAGAAGGATACGGCTAGCATTGACCTGGGAGGGTGTGGGCAGCAGAGTCCCCCAGGGCTCGGTCCTAGGGCCGGTGCTGTTCAACATCTTCATTAGCGACCTGGATGAGG
>NW_017729031.1:85522465-85529168 GCF_001723915.1 Gavialis gangeticus
CCTTATCAGGGGCCACCAGCAGGGACTCGGGGAAAGTCTGTTCACCAGGGCCCCCCTTGGAGTCACCAGGAACAATGGCCACAAGCTGAGGGAGGATAGGTTTAGGTTAGACATTAGGAAGAACTACTTCACTGTAAGGGTGGCCAGAGCCTGGAATAGGCTTCCCAGAAAGGTGGTGCTCTCACCTTCCCTGGAGATCTTCAAGAGGAGACTGGATAGGCATCGGGCTGGGGTCTTATGACCCCTGCCACCCCCAGTGCTCCTTCCTGCCCATGGCAGGGGGTCGGACTAGATGATCTGTCTAGGTCCCTTCCAACTCATTGATTCTATGAGTCTATGATTCTAAGAGCCACTGCAAGACTTATGTTAGTAAACCAGTCTCTAAGATGCCATCCTGCCTCATCTTCTGGCCAGCAGCTGATAGGCTCTTTTCTATGCTTTAGTTATTTCTGTTGCTTATCACTGAATCTCCCTCCAATTCTGCTATACCCTTTTTGGGAGAGCCCCCACAGTATTCCATATGCCATATAAAATGACATGCTTCTGTATTAGTCTCATTTCCTATCCTGAATTATTTGTGTGTACAGTTTTTATATTTGATCACAGCTACACGGTGAGAAAAGGTCTTTATCAAGTCTTGTAAGAGAGTCTGGGTCCCTTTCCTGAGGTTATACACCTAATTCAGGAGCTACAAAGGCAAAGAATTAGTTCAAGTTCTTAGTTCAAGAGGGACTTCTACTTGTTGGATGCAAAAATTTTGTTCTATGAAGCAGGCAAGAAAATTCTTCTCCCAAAGCCTCAACATCCCTTTGGTGCTAGTCTTTTTAATATTTTTTTTTGGTGAGAAAAGAAAACTTGTATTAACATTAAAACCAGCTGGGGAATTTATTAACCAAGACCTGTGGGAATTAGGCAAGAAGTAGAACAGCAGCCAGGATGCTGTTGGTCAGGCAAAATCTTGGTCCTTCATGAGAGTCTATGAATCTGAAATGGGAGATTATGACAGGTTAGGAGTTAGCAAGTGAATGAGTAACAGTGGTAAACGTGGAAAATCCCCATAAAATACTAAAAAGCATTTTATTTTCAAAAGAAACTGAGGTTTACAGTTAAATTTAAAATGCCAACATCACTTTACACTCCACATACGCTAAGCAACAACAGTGTCTGACTTTGTGGGAAAAGGCACTGCTTTGGAATGCTGGGTTCCCACAATCTTCCCTTGGTCAGTGGAAAGACATTTACAGAATAGGGATACAAATAAATAGCTGGTAAGAACACAGTATCTTAAATTATTCACTTTATTGGAGATCTGCGCACGTTTTGCTACACAAGGGCCAGCTTACCTTGCAATATGGGAATGTACAAAAAGATCAGCCCTCAGCTATGTTGACATTTCAGTTCCACAGGAAAAGGTTAACTGCAGATTTGATACTTATTTGAAGTTGCCAAAGATTCATTTGTGACAGTTAATCAAAATGAAGGAAAAAAGTGAGGAGGTCCAATGACCTTCACAATGGTTGGTCATAATTTTGTTGTACCTTCCTCCAGGAAAAAGGTAGAAGCCTTCTGCTGGGGTTAGGCTGAGAGTGTAGGAGAATATTAGCAAGCAAGGATACTTCACTCTATGCCCTCTTTGATATTGTTAAATATCCCTTAAGCCTAAATGAGTGCAACCATCTTGGACTTACTTCAGGCTAACAAAACCAAAACAGCACACTTTTGTCACTCTGAATTTTCCACTTTCCTTGGCTGATTATTTCACATGTAAATCTAAAGGGACACCCAGGAATCAAACGACAACTGACTTATAAGGTTGGCTATGACTGTCACTCAAGACAACCCAATCTCCTAGAAAAGCATTTGTTTTCCACAAATTGTTTTTCTTTTTATATGGCAACCATTGATCCTCCTGGATCACAGTGTATGCATGAGGGCCACCTAGACCTTCGATGCATATGCCTGGGCAGGAATTTTTGGAGGAGTGGAAGCTGCCCAGACCTTCCATCATCCCTTTAGGCGACTGAGACAGAATCCAAAGACCAGACTGAGTCCAGATGCTTGGTGCCTCCATGGCTGTAATTGTATAAGGTCTCCTGTGTGTAGACAAGGATTCTACCACTGAACCACAGGGGAATGCCTTTTATATAGTGTGGCCCTATATCAGTAAACAGTCATAAGTATGCAGTCATTTTGGGAAGATGCTAAACAATGGTAGTGAGGTAAAGGAGTATACAAAGTTTAACTGGCATTTGTTTAAGGGTAGGTTACTACACTGGCTGTATTGCGGGTGACAGATTTGTGAGTTACTCCAGGACTCCGATGAGGTGCTGCATATCTTGCCATGGCACAGCAGCTGATATTCACACTGACATGGTAAGCAGAAGCACAGCACAATGAGCCAGCCAGTAACCATAACATGGCAAAGACAGAAAATTAATGATTTGGATAAACTAATTGAGAAACTGGGATACTTCATCTCTATGAAACTGAAAACTCTTGAAAGGCCTTTGAAAATGTTCCAAGAGTCTTAACCTGCCATAGGTAGGTTTATTTAACTGGGTGGCAAGATATCCCCAAATGCTATTTATGGTTGCCTCATTCTGAGTGAATTTAATGTGGAAGAAAGGTAGTAAATGGAAACTCCATCAAGCAAAGTATCCTATTCAGAGAAAAACTATGACAGGCAGTGCAAATCTCCATTCACGACTCTACTTAATATAACCCAGCTTTGGGCTTGCTCAAGTAGTTCAGTCTTGCTATTCTTCTACCTTACTCACTGACCTCTTTGCTGAGACTGCTATTAGAAGAATCGCCAGCTGTGAAAGTGGTCTGTGTTTGTGTAAAAATACCACCTAAGCCTTCACTTTAATGTTTGAAATGTTCCAAGTCACCATTTGGGGAAATCTTTCTTGTTTCATGGAACTGCAGATTCTGTGCATAGTCTGCACCTCTCCCAAAGTGCAGGTTACAAAGCTTAACCATCCTTCTTGTAAACAGAGGATACAAGGCATCAAATACAAAGCTGATAACCAGCTGAGCACAAGTATCTTGAAGAAAGGCATACGGTCCAGATTGTAGACATACTATAATTATGGGTCTTTTTGTTAAGTCATTGTTCAGAATAAAATTTTGAATGGAAACATTTTGTCTGCATCACAAATAATGCTCTCTCTCATAAAAGTTAAATTTAGACTTAAGAAGTGATTGTACTGACCTTCTATTCAGCTGTACCAAGAACTGAATCTTGGGCTGCAGCATTTTGGCCAGTGACATCAATGTCTGGTTAAGAAAATGAATATGATATTGCTATCCACTTGTGCTTAAAACCCAACTTCCAATTACACAGTAGGAAGGAGAAAAAAAAGATTAATTTCCTCAAAAGGATTTCCCATAAACGTTTCCTTGGTTTGGTGTACTGACCACTTATAGTCCTTTGGATTTGTCTGTTAATATACAATTTTCCAGTGGGTTGGTTGTTCACAGTTCTTCTCTTTCTCACCACAAAACCTGTTATAAGTTGTTTTGGGGTCAAATCCCAGAATCTCCCTTTCCTCATGAATCCGGAATGAAAATGTTGAAACTGAAGTGCCTACAAAATACCTGTGAAGGGAAAAATCAGAACTGATTTTTGAAGAAGTTTTTGTTTCTGGTATAAATAATTGCCTTATTTGTATCCGTTTTCCTTTTATAAAATTTTGCTACTCAGGAGCACACAATTACATCTCAACAGCAATATTTAGGTTTGCTCAATTGTAAAATCTGATTCCACATGTAAAAAGTCAAATTAGCTACCTAGCATGAGCACAGATCCACTGGTCAATAATTGCTACTCCTCCATCTTTGTAGAGCTCTAACTCTTCCCAAGTGGGTTCAAACCTCACCATCTCAGGCAGTAGCTTCTTGAGTTCTTCAGACTCTGAAAGAAGGAAACAAGACTAACTCACTATTGTCCTACACAAAAATTTCATGGAACTTCTGCACAAATCAGGAAAAGTTAAAATTTACATTGGATTTCTTAAATGCTGAAGAAACCAATTCTAGTGGAATGAGGGGGAATGAAATTTACAGGCCAGGAAAACAGACAGCACCACTCATCTTATTTTCTTACCTTATGGAGTGTTAGGTGACAGTATTTGGATCTTGGGGAACACTGAATTTGCAGCTGAATACAAGGCTATAGCCTGTGGCTCAGCAAAGCTGCTAACCACAAGGCAGAATGATATATTAAAAGTAATACTGCAAGACGTTTAGGCAAGCATTTTCCTAACAATGTCATAGTGTTGTAAGCTATATAGCTCACTGTGTAAGGGGAACAGGATGCAGCCCACCAGCTATTGTTAGGAGATGAGCAGAAGCAAGACCTTGGAGATGGTGAAGAGATCAGCAAGAAACCGCAATTGACGGAAAGAAGCCAGGGTCAGGGTTTTACGCATGCGCTCACAGCAAAAAGACAAGTGAAATGCATAGGTAATGCCATGCTAATGAAACAAACAGTAAACAGATGCACAGCTTGAGATAGGAGGGAATATGGGTGGAACAAAGAAGGGACAAAGGTGGAGTTAATGAGCATGAACTAAGGTGTATAAATGTGGAAAGAACTAATGTTCACTGCAGCTCCCTGGTTTGTTGGAGCTTTGCCCAAAGCTGCTCCATTCTGAATAAAGCTGTTGGCTAGCAATGTGTGCTGGTGTTTGCATTCTGAGCAACTGGATTGTCGTCTCCCTAGTTGTTGGGTGCCGCATGGAGTTGGGATCTAACACAGAGGTAATGTCAAGAGCCACAGACCTGGAGGCAGCACTGCCAACAGCTGAAAGCAGAAGTCTGCTAGGCCAGTCTCACAAAGTCATTAGGTGTCATCAGGTAGACAGTAGTAAAAATGTCACCATCTATTACCAACTGATACAGGATCCTTAACACACACATTCTGTTGCTAGGTATCCTGACCCAAAAATTCACTAGATTTGGTGACAAAATATATGTTGGCAACACTGCCTAGGGGACCAGCTTTCAGACACAGAATGATTGGACCACTGGTTAGATGTCAAGAGACCCCCTCCACTCCTAATGCTGTTCTCAAATCATGCTTAGAATCAAGAAAAAAACAGCAGCAAGAAAGGGAAAGAGGAGGGGGACTTGGCATAGAAAACCAACCCTTCACTGGGGAGGCTTTTTAAAATAGTTTTGAGATGTTTCCTGTACATTTTGTTCATGAGAGGTGCTGAATGCTTTGGAAAAAACTTGTTGGATTAGAGCCTATTCCATCTATGAGGTGTACAAGTGAACCTAGTCACCTAAGTGTCTTTCTATTCCACCCTACTCATGCCCCTGGGAAATACTAATATATCTATTTTTTCTAATGCACCATCATGTATGTAGTCTTAAGACTAAGTCAAAAAGCAGTGAGGAGGAAGAGGTTCTGTTCATCTTTTGAGTTAAAGATTTTTCAAGAGCTAAATGACGGTGGAATAGGATCAGATTTAGGCACTTAAAAGGTAGAACGGGATCCAGCCCATTCTGTTTATTTTCAGAACAGGCACTCCATGGCCAGAACCTCCCTTACCAGTAGGTCTCAGCCCTGATTAGGAGAGGCTAACACAGCAGTTAAGGATGATCCACTTTCTTTGCCATGTACTGCCTGGCTGCTTTGAGAAACCAAATAGGGTCAGTTACAGCAAACGTTTGCTAAGTAGACCTCTGCTCCTTGAGAGACAGACCAAGAAACCAAACTCATTTTGCAGAGACTGCCCATGACTAGTTTCCAGTCATTAAGCATTTGTGCTGGATTTCAGCTGTCAGTTTAGAAGTGAAAGACTACAAAATCTCATTCTATTTCCCAAGTCAGTTAGTCTCCCAGGAAGACTATTACTGAGTCACTGATGAATGTTAACTGATAACTGGTCACTCTCTCCTGTCAACTGAGCCCAGTGAACAAAATAAATTTCATCTACCTACCCTCCTCAATAGCATCAGTGGCTACAAAAACTTTCTTAAGTTTATATATCTCCATAAGACTGTGGATCTTCTTCACTGCTCCATGTAGGGTTGGCACATCTTCTCTGTGACCCCAGATGAAATCTTTTCTTCTGAGGTGAACCCCAAGGTATGATCCTCCTAGAGCAGTGCCCAACTGTACCTGGCAGAGCATAATTCAGCACATATCAAAACTGAATAACATTGGTGCTGTTTCAGGCTGAAAACAGTTTTGGTACATGAGTATACATTTTGTAAGAAATTCTGGGTTAATCAAACCATGGCAAAACATTTGTGCATATTTTATAAGACTTAGAATCATAGAAAAGCAGGGCTGGAATGGACACCTAGTCATCTAGTTCAACCCCCATTTCAGATAGGATCATTCCTCTCCAAACCATCCCATACAAGTTCTCATCTAACCTTCTCATCCAGAAGACAGGAGGGTGATCCAGGATGACTTGGACAGGCTCAACAAATGGGCAGACGAGAACCTGATGGTGTTTAACACTGAAAAATGCAAGGTTCTCCACCTTGGGAGAAAAAACCTGCAGCATCCTTATAGGCTCGGCAGTGCTATGCTGGCTAGCACTATCGAAGAAAGAGACTTGGGGGTCATTATTGACCACAAGATGAACATCACTGACCACAAAATGAGCCTTCAATGCAATGCTGTGCCTAGTAAAGCGAGCAAAATGCTGGCTTGCATCCATGGATGCTTCTCAAGCAAATC
>NW_017729031.1:85534168-85541676 GCF_001723915.1 Gavialis gangeticus
TGGAATTCATGATCTACCTTCCAGCCCTAATGTCTATGAAATCTATTCCTAAAACTGCACAATGAACCCTGCTGCACAACTACAAGGCATATTACCCAAATGCACCCTACCCTGCCACAGGTAAAGCAGGTGAATGAGGACTGTTAGGGTGTCTTTACATGTGCTCCATGGTGGCGGGGAGGGGTGGCACTTTTATTACAGTGGCTCTTGGGAGCTGCTCTAATTAAAGTGCCCTCAGGGTCTCATGTATTCAGCATCCTGTACTTCAAAATGGCAGCAAGACGCTTTAATTAAAACCCATTTGATGGGCAGGGCTGAATACACATGACACTGAGGCTGCTGGAGCATGCTAATTAGCACACTCCAGCAGACTCTATCAGAACATGTCAGAGCAGGCGTCACCCACATATATAGATGCCCTCAGTGTCCCACTGCTGCAAGGGTTTTTAAAATATATTCAAGAGACCCTCTTCCTTAGATTTCTTGAGTGCATTTTAACAACCCTTGCAGTAACAGGACACTAACAGTTCTCATCCTTCTGCTTTACCTGTGGCAGGGAAGACTTATTATAGCTCCTAACTGTGTTTTGATACCTGATAGCAAGTTGAAGAAAACTGTTCTCAGGGTAATCAAAACAGTAACTGAAAGTTTAAACTGAACATTGCTTCTTGACAAGATGCAGAATATATAAAAACAGAACAGGACATACTTTGTGAAAGGGGGAGAACAGGAAACCTTGCATTGCTCTTTTTTTCAGCAGAGCTCAAATCACAACGGTTCCTGAATGTGAAAAATCAGTTCCAGAGCAGGGAACATATGGAGAAGCAGACACACTGTAGGTGCCTAACTACAATACTAGCACTGACAGCTAAAATCTCACCCATTTGCTTCTACTGTTCTCCACAAAATATGGTCAAAATAGTGAACAAAATCCTTTAGTGAATAAATGTTACAGGAAAGACAGATTGCAAATGGAATTACCTTCATCTGTGTCCAGTCCTCATTGTAATGTGTCTTGTCTGCCTCATCAGCGGAATCAAGGTATTTGTTTCTGAACTCATCCCCCACCACACGTAGGTGTTTAGCAAATACCATACTTCGACGGGTCTGTGAAGAGGAAAGGAGCTGCTGAGTAATCATCCAGTGAGTAGGAAGACAGTGATGAACACCTGCATGTGAGAAGCTGTTTCTTTCAGGTCTTCTGGGATACAGCTAGTTTATTAATACAAGGCTGTACAATTTCCAGCATTTAATGCTACTCACACAGCATTTACATCCCACATCATCCACTGGCCACCGCAGGGAGCCATGGATACATCTCCTATCTTTTAGAAGTTATATTTTTAGCTTTAAAAAATAATCATACTTTATAACATTTTGTTAAGTTCCGTGTTAGTTACTAGCCAATGGCCACTGCGGTACTGAGCACTTCCTATACAGTGGTTAAAATAAAGCGTCTAGTGCAGTGATCTCCAAAGGATGTGTCATCAGAGCAGAAGCATGCCATGAAAAATGGGCTGGATTGGTTCACAGACATGCCCAGCACCAAGTACAGGATTGGGCCCACAGACCATGTCTGGCCCATGGACTACTGAGTGAAATGTGCAGCCAATTTTAAATTTGGAAAAAGTGTGCCTTATGTATCAAAAGTTTGGGGTTTTCACCAAGAGACACAGGGCACTTGGTAAGGTGGACCTATGGTCTGACCCAGTAAATATGAGTTCGTATGTTCTTGGGAAACAATGGGTTAGTGTTTATATTCCTTGTGCTATCGTACAGTCCGTCAGTTTTTCCCTGTGGCAGGCATTAACGTTTAGTGAATAGATGCCTATTATTTAACCAGTTTTTCAATGGTTTTCAATGGACTTAATGAAATATTAAGAAGTTACAACCCAGTTCTGAGGCCCAGGCCCAGGACATTTCAAGATGGTATGGAAGAGGCATACCTAGAAGTTAACATAAGGATACACACAGGGTGCATCTACATGAGATGCTTTACTGTACATTAGACTAATCTAATGCACAGTAAAGTATTACTGTCTAGATGTGAGTAAGACTTATAATGGACTTACTGTGAAGTAAACTAAGCTAATGTGCCATTAGCTAGTACCAGGAAATACAGGTACTAGATTAATGATGCATTAGCTACTGTGCAGTAATGCACGTATAGACATTGACCAGGAGCAATATGCTCCCAGTCAGTCCAGGCAGCAGCGGGCCTGTTGCTGCCTTGCTAAACCCTGATGGGGGGGGAGCTGTGCTACTTACAGAGGCAGCTGTTTCCCTGCTACATGGGGATTGGTACCTGTCCCAATCCCTATGTGGCCGGGAGAGCTGTCCCAGCAACTGGGACTGGTGTGTCCCAGCCACATGGAGAGCAGGTTGGGACAAAGCAGTGGCTGGGATGCAGCCACTCTCCACATGGCTGGGACACAGCAGTCCCAGCTGCTGGGACAGCTCTCCCAGTCATGTGCACATCACGATCCATCCCCATGGGGCAAGGTCTGGGAGACCCTGCAACCAGTATAACTCTCCCAGCCCTGTGCACATTAGGACCTGTCCCCATGGGGACAAGGCCAGGAGATAGCTGCCCCTCAAGGTGGAACAACTCTCCTGGCCCCATGCACATTTTGACTGGCTCCCATGTTCCCTGCCAGCCCCTGGGCTGGCACCTGGGGGAGCCTAGAGCTCCCCCTGGCTGGTGCAGGGGGTCAGACCAGGGCAGAAACAGCCCTGAGCCGGGCTGCTCTCATTAGGCGCAAATCTATGCCCGATAGGGTGCATGTGTACACACATTCCTGTACGTTACTGTGCACCAGCCTTACTAAGCATTAATTGCACTTCTGAACACAGTCACAAACTAGTAGTAGTGTCATAGGTCAGCACTCCTGGGCTTCCAACCAGTTAACTACCTGTGGTCCATGTATCAAACACCATGGACCTTCCTTTCTTCAGTAATAATACCACTGCTATTATACCTTAAATACATATTCCACTACATCATCTTTATCTTTGGCGCACAGCACTCACATTTACTAGGAGATTAATTTGGCAGTGGTCTCTTGGCATTTTGTGTTCTCATTGCTACAAAAATACATACGATGAAAAGCTGAAGAACTATGAGAACGTTTGTTGGAAGTTTTCCTCTTCCCCGGCCCTCACACATTTGGGCTACCTCATGTAAAAATTGTACAAACATAACATATACAAAAGTATTTTGATAGAACAAACATTAAGCTTCTGTTTCATTAGGTTAAAACACCTACTAAAATCAGTTTAAATGGGTATGATATGATCAGTGGTCTTGTAGCATCTATTTGGAAACAAAGAAATTATACAGAAACTTCTAGAAGCTCAGAAGGAAACAGGAATTGATAACATTGCTAGCACCTGGAGCAAGCAGCATGGCTCATGGGTGGAATCAAACATTAAATTATGTTTGATATATCAAATCATATATTTGATACATCAAATTGTCTGCAAGAGGAGTGGGCAAAGTTTCAAACTGTGGATGGTGTTCTGTTACAATCTAGAGATTTCTAGACAGTAGAAATGGTATCTGCTAACAGGAAGTGCCTGAAGTGAGACAGGTCATTTTACTAGCCAGTTTTCACAATGCTGAATTTATAAGAAATATGAAAGCTTCCATCACCATCACCAAAATGAAGCCACAGTTATTTACCTTTGGATCTGGGGATTTGACTAGCTTTTCCACAACCATTCTTAGCCTAATGATTGCATAATTGAATAAACACTGATTGATGCACTAGTGCCTGGTGACATTTTGGGGTATTCAGCAAAACTCTTGTGTTTGCAACCAGTGGGCACATCTATACAAGATGCTAACTGTGCAGCAGCCAAATAATACTGCACAGTAGTGTGTCACAGCACTAACAGTGCTAATACACTACTGGTGCAGTATTATTAGGCTACTGTGCAGTAGCATCACTTAAAAGATGTTTGCTGGCGCTACTGTGCAGTAACTCCAGTTAGTGTGCATTTATTTAGTACTTGATTATAGAAGTTCTAAATAAATGTGCAGTAGCATTTCATGTAGATACACCCAGTATGTTTAAATCTGAGATTATATAAATCTAGTTCAGCTTCACAAGAAACGGGGGGATAAAGACATTCAATACAGTGCTGAATCATCACTTTTTGCCTTATTTTCCTATGGGTGGATTGCTGATTTAGCAATGAAAATCTTTTTCATACCCTGGTAACTTCAATCAGATTCTTTGGGTGGGACTTTCCAGTGCTAAATACTGGCCTAACTCCTCCCAGCAAATTCAATGAGTTTTATTACTCATTTCAGTGGGAGTAGTTAGGCCAATGCTGAACATTTTGGGAAATCCTATTTGAAATATTTATAATCTTGGGCCCAAATGGACAAGGAACTGCATGTGGTCAGAGTCCTGTTGACTTCAATGCACTGGACATAGATATCTATCATTATAGAGGTCCTTTCAGGATTGAAGCCCTGGGAACAGAACACTGGAACAAAACTCTGGGTTAGATTCACCCAAAGCAGCAAGAGGACATTTTTGTTGATTTATTCCATCCATCTGTCTGACAGAGAAGCTATGAATCCTGCTCCGTTAGGCTGTAATAGAGATTGCCCACAGTTGTAGTGTCAATTCAGAAAGGCAGCCAAAAATCATTAATGGTAAGCATACCCAGTACTGGATTTTAATTAAAATCAAGTAGAAAAATCTTGAGAAGCTAACTAAAAAATACTCACATTCCAATAATCTCTTCCTCCGTAGTGGTCATGAAGAAGGTTTTCAGCTCTGTCTAACATCACTGACCTATTAAAAATTGTAAATCTGAGCACAATTCCCTTAGAAAGATAAACTTACAATATTACATTTCTCTATTCTTGTCCTGAGTAGACACAAAGAATGAAACAATTACCTCAGCATATTCTGTTTACAGTAAACACCACACCTAATCTGTTTTGCATAAAGCAGACAAATTGTAATTCACAGATTACCATGGATGCACAGAGTACTATTTGGTCAGAAAAGCCTGTCTCTCCTCATTACTAGGTACCAATCTCATTTAAGATAATTTAATGCAAATTAAAATATTTTAATTTGCATTAAATTAAATTAAATTAAATTTTGCACAAAAATGCCACAGCATTATTGTGACCATGAATAGAAAGACAGGTGATCTGCAGCTACGGCTGATGTGAAGAAAGTTCACAAAATGATCACATTTTAACAGAGAAAATGATACTCTGAAAATATTTGAGCCACTTCAAATCAGCACGAACAGCCCTCAAAAAAGCAAACAAGATGCACCCATGCACGCGCACGCACATTCACACACACGCACATGGACACATTCTGCAGATGTCTATGGGGGGTAATTTTATACATGCAGGCACTGAGTTTCAAGCTATTATTAACTGTATTACAATGTTCATACATCACATCAGTGTTCGCTGGTTATGAAGGTATGGTTTGTATGGTTTTGTGGCACTATTTTCTGCTGGAATTACAGCTGTATAAAGTTTGAAATACACAACTGCAGAGCTTTGTAGCAACGTCACTAGGGAATTTAATTTTAGGCTTTTTCCCTTTGAAGATCAGGAAGTGTACATTTAATGTTGATAGAATATTTAGGTTACAACTGTAAACACCCTAAAGATGGGAAATACAAAACTTAATGTTCTGCTTGTAAACTTATCTGTTTACAGTGTCATGTGAAGATGAAAGAGGAAAAAAAAACCTTGAGACATCTCCAAATATGACGTGTATATACACTATGATACTCAAAACTTTAATCGGGGTAAACACTGTTATTTTGAAATGAAGGGGTTTAATCTTCCTCATTGAAAACGGATCAAAAAAGAATGTCAGAACTAATAGTATGAAAAGCAGACTCTGCTGTTAGCACATAAGCAGAGATATCATTGAGCTCCCTAGTGCCTTATATAAACTGCCTAAAGTAAAGGTTGATATGCAGCGGCGCTACCATATGGTAGCATTCTTTCACCTCAGTGGTGAAAGAACAGGTTAGGGACTACTCAGAAAAGCTGGATGTGTATAAGTCCACGGGGCTGGACAGGATGCACCCAAGGGTGCTGAAGGACTTGACTGATATGATTCCAGAGCTGCTGGCCATTACCTTTTAAAACCTGTGGTGATCAGGGGAGGTCTCTGGCAATTGGAAAAAGGCAAATATAGTGCCTATCTTTAAGAAAGGGAAGGAGGAGGATCCAGGGAACTACAGACCAACCAGACTCACCTCACTCCCCAGAAAAAAAAATGGAACAGGTCCTCAAGGAATCCATTTTTCTCTTTCAAGTAATTAAAAAAGTCAGCATGGATTCACCAAGGGCAAGTCATGCCTGACCAACCTGATTGCCTTTTATGATGAGATGACTTGCTCTGTGGATGCAGGGAAAGCAGTGGATGTGATATACCTTGACTTTAGCAAGGTTTTTGATATGGTCTCCCACAGCATTCTTGGAAACAAGCTAAGGAAGCATGTATAGGTTGGCTGGATGTCTAGACTAATGTGGGTAGAAAGCTGGCTAGATTGTTGGGCTCAACAGGTAGTGATCAATGGCTTGATGTCTAGTTGGCAACTGGTATCAAGTGGAGTGCCCCATGGGTTGGTCCTGGGGTCAGTTTTGTTCAATATCTTCATTAATGATCTGGAAGATGGGATGGAGTGCACCTTCAGCAAGTTCGTGAATGGCACCAAGCTGGGGAGAGTAGCAGATGAGCTGGAGAGCAGGGCTAGGACTCAGAATGACCTAGACAAATTGGAGGATTGGACCAAAAGAAATCTCATGAGGATCAATAAGGATAAGTGCAAAGTCCTGAACTTAGGAAAGAAGAACACCATGCATTGCTACAAGCTTAGGACCAACTGGCTAAGCAGCTCTCCAGAAAAGGACCTGGGGTTACAGTGGACAATAAGATGGATATGTGTTAACAGTGTGCCCTTGTTACCACAAAGGCTAACAGCATACTGGGCTGCATTAGTAGGAGCGTTATTAATTATTCCCCTCAATTCTGCACTGGTGAAGCTACATCTGGTGTACTGCGTCCAATTTTGGGCCCCCCACTACAGAGAGGATATGGACAAGTTGGAGGGAGTCCAGCAGAGGGCAATGAAAATGGTGAGGGGGCTTAGTCTGCAAAAGAGAAGACAGGGGGAATTGAAGAGCAGCCTTTAATTATAGTTTCATAGTTTCTAGGGTCGGAAGGGACCTGAGCAGATCATCTAGTCCAACCCCCTGCCATGGCAGGAAAGAGTACTGGGGTCAAACAACCCCAGCAAGGTGTACATCTAGCCTCCTCTTAAAGACCCCCAGGGTAGGAGCCAGCACCACTTCTCTTGGAAGTTGGTTCCAGATCATAGCCACCCTGACCGTGAAGTAGCCCCTCCTGATATCATCCTAAATCTACCCTCTGCCAGCTTGTGACCGTTATTCCTGGTCACTCCTGGCAGTGCACGGGGGAACAGGGACTTCCCCAGTGCCTGCTAGC
>NW_017729031.1:85546676-85555740 GCF_001723915.1 Gavialis gangeticus
CCCCCTGATCATGCGAGTGGCCCTCCTCTGGACCCTCTCCATGTTGTCCACATCCCTCTTGAAGTGCGGCACCCAGAACTGGACATATTCCAGCTGCGGCCTGACCAGTGCTGCGTAGAGGGGGAGTATCACCTCCTTGGACCTGCTTGAGATGCACCTGTGGATGCATGACAAGGTACGGTTGGCCTTCCTGACTGCATCCCCACACTGCCAGCCCATGTTCATCTTGGAGTCAATGATGACTCCAAGATCCTTTTCTGCCTCTGTACTGACAAGAAGGGAGTTCCCCAGCCTGTAGGTATGGTGCTGGTTCTTCCTCCCCAGGTGCATCACCTTGCACTTGTCAGTGTTGAATCCCATCCTATTCTCATCCGCCCACCCCTGTAACCTGTCTAGGTCTGATTGCAGCCTATTCCTCCCTTCTGGCGTGAATTCCTCCCTTCTAGCATTGGCTCAACAGGTAGTGATCAATTACCTGAGGGGTGGTTCCAAAGAGGATGGAGATAGATTGTTCTCAGCTGTGGCAGATGACAGAACAAGGAACAATGATTCTTAAGTTGCAGCAAGAGAAGTTTAGGCTGGATATTAGGAAAAACTGTCTCATTAGGAGGGTGATGAAGAACTGGAATGGGTTACCTACAGAGGTTTTTTTTTAGGCCTGGCCTGAAAAGCTCTGGGAGTGGTCTTCAGTAGGGGGTGGCCCTGCTTTGAGCAGGGGGTTGCACTAGATGACCTCCTGAGGTCCCTTCCAACCCTAATTTTCTATGATATGGTATATACATGGGACTCATTTCAAATGTGAAGTTACCTATGTGTGTTTGCAAAGACAGACCATGGCATTTAAAAATATTTGCTCTACCTTCACATTCCATTAGAGCAGTTTTCATGTATTACATGCATTTGATTATGAATTGAACTATAAACTCATAGTGTGTTTTTTTAAATCACTATACAACTCCAAACACCAATATTTCAAGAGCAAAGTAAATCAGAGATGTCTCTGTGTAGCAGGGACTTTACGTAATTAAATATTACAACAGAGGTGAGAACTGTAATCTTCTTGTGAATTGATACAATAGGAATAACACTGTATTATGAGATCACTCTTAGTAATGCTTCTTCATGCATCATAACTATAAGACTTTACTTTTTTAGTAAGTGATTTGACTTGGATTTAGTAAGACCTGAGCTCTATTCATGGCCCTATCACAGACCTTCCTAAGAAAAGGTGAAGGTTTCCAAAGGTGGGCACTGAATTACTATATTAATTTTGAATCTTTTTTCAAGAAGTGCTGAACACACCCCAGATCCAACTGAAACTGAAGGTGACAAGGCTGTGCATCCAAAAATTACTTTCAGAGTTTGGCCTTGTTGTCTGTTCAATTCTCCATCAATAAAGTTTCCTGTAATAAAGCAGTACTGTATACTGATACTTTTCCAATTGGCAGTGTCACAGCTGTTTTCTTTATGTGAAATCAGAAAGAATTTCATAGGTTTTAAGAAGAATACATGCCTCATCCTGAATGTAATAATAACCCTCTTCACATATGGCACCTTGTAAGCAGCTTTAAGAAGGACAAAACATACATCCTCCACAAAACAGATGGAACGTGAAAGGAGAGGCAGTCAAACCTAGTGGGGGAGAACAGGTTAAGCATGGTTGCTGATATTCAAGGCAACCAAAGGGAAAGAAAACTTGCCCAGAGCTCCCTCTTGCTCTTCCTGTGTAGCAGTCTGCAATGCCACCAGTCCCAGCTGTCCTCCCAACACACCTTTGATCTGCTGCCATGAAACAAGACAAAGAAATGGAAAAGAATTCCTGGATTAGATTCCAATCCCTTGCTATTGCAACCACCACATCACATCATCTTCCATGAATTGATCAAGTGCATTCTTAAAACTAGTTTGGTTTTTTTTGCCCCCCACTATTCCTATTGCCAGGCTGTTCCAGATCCTCACTGTTCTAAGGATTAGAAAGTATCTTCTACCTCCCAGCATAAATTAACTCATGACCAGTTTATACACATTTGTTTTTATGCCAACATGTTCTTTGGCTTCTTTGTCTTTGGTGTGTACTCCCACCCCTTCATGCAATTTTAGAGAGCAATAGTGTCTCCTTCTCAACTTTCACTTTGCTAGGCTAAACCAACCAAACTCCTTTAAGTCTCCTCTTATATTGACAGGATCTCAGATCTCTTGTTCAACCAGGAAGTCCTAAGAGCAGAGACATAAGCTGCTTAGTCTCCCCAAACCTATCTTTCACTCCCTGACAGTGAAAGTCTGTGACACAGCATGCTCAGGAAGTAGAATTTCAGTGTTAAACTTTGTTTGTTCTCCTGACAGCAGATCAACCAGCTATTGCAAGGAAGGCTGAGGACAGAAAATGCCTATACATATAATATATGTGCACTCAGGGAGAGCAGAAAGGGGCTTAAGGTTGTTTTTCTCCTTGACGCCCCAGAAGATGTTCCCAAGAAGTGGGTACCTGCTCTTGAGAGCTTCAGGAAGGCTACAAGCTGAGAAACAGGAATACAGGACAATACTCAGAATCATCTGTCATAGTAAGTACCATATTTACTCGAATCCAAGTAAATTCTGAATTTAAGATAACATTAATAAGTAGATTCTATAAATGGAAAATTTATAAATGTGTTATAATTTTCCATGTATAGAACATAATTATTGAAGGGTTAGCTTAAATTCACCCCCCACCCCCATTGCAGCAGGGAAAGCAGTGGCAGGGGGGCGAGTGGTAGTGGGAATCAAGCAGTTTGACCTCTGCCCCTTCTACACCTTGCCATAGATAACACCACCTGCCTCACCACTTACTCTCCCTGCTGTCAGCTCCCCAGCACCTGCCCCACAACTACTACTTGCCCCCACCCATGTCTGCCCCCCTGACACATGCCTGCCATCCCTGCCCTGCCCCCTCACCCAACCTTCTGCACCTTTTGCTTACCCTCATTCCAGCTCCAGCTCTGGCACAGCCAGAGCCATGCCGAAGCTGGAGGGAGGGTAAGCAGTGGCAGGGGGGAGGGGACAGGGAAAAAAGGGAACCCAAAATAAGGGGCTTTTTCCCATCATGTTAAATGGGGAAAAAACCTTGTCATGGGTTTGAGTGAACACAGTATTTCTTAGATACTGAAATCCTTGTAGGCAGGGTGAATGGTTTCTTATTCCATACAAGACAACACATACTACTGATGCTCAAACTAGCAGGAACAACTAATATCCTAGAAAAATGTGCCTGTATTTTTGAAGCTTTGAAGTTAGTTGTAACTTGGAGCTCTGATGTCACAGCCATTTTACAACAGTTTTAATAAAATGTAACCTTTCCAACAGGGCTGTACTATAAGAATGCAATATGGTATGCGCTTCCCCTAACTCCAGTCTCTTAACCTGAAATGGGTTCTTGGAAACAATCTGAAAGTAAATAATAAAATGGTGCAATTTACCGTGCAGAAGTATTTTTCAAAAGAACAGGAGCTATGATTGAGGCTGATCCTTGGACAGAGAGACACGAGACATTGAGGCCCCGTGTTTCCTCATAACCCCAGAACCAGCCCCTGTAAGAAAAAACAAAACCACCACATTTCAGGCAGCAGGCCACTATGTTTAAATGAGTTTGTTCTGTACAGTAGAATTAGTTAACAGTACTTCCTAGAGAAAAAACAACCTTTAGTCCCCCCCAAAAGGGAGAGCCTCCAATAAAAAAAAAACTTCTTTATATTTCAATTGTATTCAATAATGATCTGTTTAGAGTCAGGTCTCTCAATGTCAATGTTATATTTTGTTATTAATAGGGGGTTTTTTTAAAACCCTGAAACATATTTTCTGGGATTTAAAAAAAAAATCTATTTGTAGACTTAATTTACTGGGAAAATTATCCTTTTCACTTAAAAGAAACAATCATCAACTTTTACATAAAATTTGATAAAGTTAAATAAAAGCCTCTCTCAGATTCCTCTGTTCCAGATTAACAGTACTGTTTAGACAGTCTTCACGCAAAGTTCCTTTGTGACTGAGTAGCAGAGGATATTCTACGACTAATGCAAGGTGCTTCCATTTGCAAAGTGGCTGAAAGACAGTGCGCCAAGCAGAACCCTTCTAAATGAAAAGCAAATGAGCATTTTCTAAATGGAAAGCAAATGAGCATTGCAAACCGCCCAGAACATTTATATTGACTCATAAAAGAAATGTTAGAAATACAGTGGCATACAATATTTCTGATGCTAGGTAAGAGCTAGAAAGGTTTTAATGAATTCACTTTTAAGGGAAAGGTCTGGCTGCCTTTTAACCAGTTTCTCTTCCTTGGGAAGTTATCATGGGTTTACTCTGTTGTGACCAATCACAGTGGACAGCATTATATCTAAATTAACCTCTTGCCGATTGCTATCCCAGAAGTAGCAGAGCTTTCTGCAGGTAAGTCTAGAAAAACACTGCTCTGGGAGCTCCTGCCCACAAAGTCTATGACTACTGAGAGTTATGCTACAACAGTAGGGGCCAACTTTTTTGGCAGGTGTGCCACAATTTAGGCTCACACCTTTACTGAGTGCTGCTCTGGTCCCCTTCCCCTGCCCAATCTGCTGCTCCACTGACTGTTCCATACATGCTACAGGTTGGCCACCCCTAGCCAGAATCTGGGGTGTCATTCCTGGAATTACCCCTTTCAGAAAGCTACTTCCTGCCATACTAACACTCAAAGTAAGGGAGATGCCAACAGACCAAGCATACTTCTAAGCCTGTAAAATAGGTCACCCACAACTTTTCAAAACTAAATAGGCCTAAACTCAGTTCAGCTGATAACAAGGAGCATGTAGATTTTGATTAAGCTGTTAGTCCACTTTAATATAATTACTTCAAAATGTGGATCTATTTCTTTATAGTTACTATAAATATGGCACTGATGGAGGCTCTGTGCTTACTTCTCCCACAAGGCCTCCAGATAAAACTTAAAAAAAAATGTTTAAATTTACAAGTAAGGAGCTATCTATCCTAAAACACCATCGCTGCCAACTCCAAGAGACCTGTAATTGCTGAGTTTCTTCCTGCTCCCCCATCACCACTAGTTATGAAGATTTTGTAGAAAGCACTGCTCACAGTGGTACATGTGAATAACAATTCTGTTGAGGATTGAAGAGGAACAGAATCTTACCTCTGTCCCAGAAGCTGTATTGGCTCTGCAGGGTGAGAGGGATTAAAAGGGTAAAACAAGACAAAACAAAAAACTGTAACTGAAGTCAGCCAGAACTGCTGTGAATAAATTTGTCATATTCTGTCAGTGTTGAGATGATGTTGTTGCCATGATGATCCAGGAAATATATGAGGGGCAAGAATTGCTGTGGGTGGTATCTTTTATTGGACCAATGGCATGGTCGGGACAGACATAGGTAAGCTTTTAGGCCTCTAACATTTTTTGTTGCTTCCAAATCAGCCATAGATATAAAATTCCAGGTTGAAATGATAATAAGTACTCTGCCCCAGAGACATATATTGTTCATTTCTTGTAGTCTCTATACTCAGGGAGTAATGGACCGGGGGGGGGGGATAAAGAAGCCTGTCAACCACATTTATGTGGGTAAAGTAAAGCAGTTTCCCAAGGACTATTCTTACATTATTCCTGCAGGTGGACACAGGATTCATCTAGCTGAAAATATATCGTGTAAGTTTTTCACAAACTCCCTCCCTCCCTCCCTCTAAAAGAGTACAGTTCATGTTTACAGTTATGATTTCAGCACAATGGGTTTCTCTGGCTAGAAGGCACTGCCCCACACTAAACACACTGCAATAATCCAATACAGAGTTTAAAAAATGCCTGAATAACTGCAGTGAGGACCACATTAAAAACAAATGAACAGCCTTCACACTTAAACAAATTGACAGAATATGTCCTTGACAACTGCTACTACCAGAATCATGGCTGCAGGGAAGCCATTTATGCTTCCATTAATGAAGAACCCAGTAGTTCCATATCAAGTGTAGATTAAATATTACAGGCATTAGAAAGTATTTCCATGGGGACTTCAGATATTCATCCTACGAGTTTTACTTGAAATAGCTTTTAAACTTACTCTGCACTAAGCCTCAATTAAAAGTTATCTTTTTAAGAGATTCTAATTTCTAATTTTATTTCTTAAAAGTAATAATCACCTCACACAAGGTGATTTTTCAAGTTTCTCCATAACTGGAAATTGTCAGAATTTTTCTTGTTTTCCAGAAGAAAATTGTTGTATTAAAAACCTGAGCAAAGACACCTCCCCTCAGGAGTTGAGACAGAAGGTATCAGGAATAATACATGCATTACTTGCAAATAAATGCTAGAAAAGTGTTTCCAAAGTAGTTTTTCCCAGGCTCAGCTTCATTTACAAGACATCTTTCTCCCTTGAGTCTCAGGAGAAAGAGAAAAGCAAAATTATCTAATGGATACCATATCTATTTTCTGTCTCTTAACAAGGCTGAAATTCAAATTTCCTCTCTCTGCTTAAGCAGTTTTATTTGAAATTGTGTCTCCTACTTACACTTCCCTTAACACACCACCCTCCTAACCCCATAAGCCAAAAGTGTCATTGTTCTTCACAAATAAAGAAAAATGGATATTAGGAATCTAATATACTGTGAGACATTACCTGTAGTATTCATGTTTGTCTTTTGAGTACATGAGCTGATCAATGCATGGCCTCTCATCTATTTTCTCCTCCCAAGTTCCTTCTTTCCATCCTTCTGCATAGCCTTGTAGAACATATACCTGTTCAATAAAAGGTCCACCTGACTCTAAAAAGGAAATGAAGACAGATCATCATCAAATACCCGTTCCATGCAAATGTATATATAGTAGCACTACTACTTGTTAAAAATCTGCCATACTTTTGAACGTTCTATAAGTTCGGGAAATTTACACACACAAAAAAAGGATCAAAGTGAACTGTATCATAGGTGCTCCACTTATACATGTAATTTAGTTCACTGTATAACACAATGGCAGTTACAATTTGATGTCTACTGCTTACATTGTAAGAAATTCTGGAAATCTGCATATTAAATGCAGACATTGCGTAAATGCCTAAGTGCAGCTTCACTGCCTGCTTTGCAACTAAGGGAGACCAAGCTGCCGATGGGATGCTACTAGAAGCCCTCTCGGCAGCCTAGTCAGCTCAACAATAATACAATATTGACAGGGCTATGTACTTAAGGAGCACTGGCTACAAATCTATTATTTAACATGAATTTTTCCCATCCTTTTAGTTTTATCTTTAGTATTTTCCCCTCACTCTTTATTTCTCTCTCTTCCCTTCTCCTGCCCCCTTGTGGTAATCTTGTGATGGAGGCTAGGACATAGAACCTGGACACCCCTTGAATACAGTAAAATTATGAGCATTTGTGTTATCTACACTCACTCTTAAAGATGGATTTAGGCTTTAGCTTGGTATGTCATCCTAAGGGCAATTACCTTCTAATACAAAACTTCAGGGAACTTTGGTTGTTTTAATTATGCACATAAAAATGGAAGTTTTAATCTTTCAGACGACTTTTGCTTCTACAATTAAAGAGAAATCTTATTTTTCAAACCTAATGTCCTGGAGTCAGTCTATAATTACTTCTGCCATAGCATTTTTTAGAAGTACTTAAAGTTAGGCTTGTGTGCTGAGGATAAGGAATACCTATTTTATGCACAGAACTATATATGTCCACTACTGTCTTTTTCTCATAGTGACAGTAATTATGTCAAATATTTTAATAAGACACTAAATTTAGTGACCTACCTTAAAACTGTTATTACTCACTGGAGTGCAGATTGACTTTAGACTCATTAATGAATGTTAACAATCTCCTATTTACATGGCCTTGTAGAGCTGGAAGAGAACATAGGACCCTGATCTTAGTAGCTACGTGGGTACTTAGCCAAAAGGCAGTTTGTCAAAACTGTATAATTAATGAGTCTCACCATAGTTTATTGGGAATCCAGTATGGCATGAGTGTCAAACATATGGCCTTCAGGTCAGATCCAGCCTATGAAGCTACATGATCCAGACCAAGGATCTTGTACTGAACCTGCACACTACATGTGGTATGCAGAGCCTTCTGGCACATGGGCTGGACCTGGTGGTGCAGTCACTACTTACAGCACAAGGTGTTGGTCCAGTGCACACACTGCATGTGATGCCCATGACAGACTGACCCTGAGCACTGGCACTGGGATATTCCAGATCCAACCATGCTGGAGTCAGCATGTAGGGCTGTCTGGAGTGAAACTGAATGCAGCATGTGCCCTGAACCAACCCTCTACGCCGTGAGCAGCGCTTACAGTGCTGGATCCCGCTCACATGCAGCCCACACCAGCCCTGCTCTTGGGTTTGAGCTGCCTGTGGCATGCAGGCTGGCTGTGTAGGTGCTGCCAAAAGCACAGGGGGATAGCACAAGGCGTGTGCTGCACACTGCACCCTGTTGGACTGGCCCTGCTGACTGGCTCTGGCACAGCCTGATCTGGTCTGCAGACCAGCTGTGACACCCTCATCTGGCCTGCAGGGCTGGTTAAGTTTGACACCCCTGCAATACTTTACTTTTTTAAAAGGAAATCCCGCCCTCCTCCCTCCCCATTTTTAGATTCCTAGAACAGCAGCAAAGCTTACAGGTCCTGGGTTGCAAAAGTGACATAAACTTCATCAGTGGACTTCATATTTAACGATTTCTTTGCCTCCATTTTCCTAAGCAGGGACCGGAACAGTCACCCCCCCGCTGGGCCCCCCTCAGGCCCCAGGGGAGGCACACCTAGGCCAAAGGTTAGTGAGGAACTAGTCAGGAAACTTGTGGAGGGACTGGATGTATTCAAGTCAGCTGGTCCGGATGATCTCCACCCTAGAGTACTGAGGGAATTGGCTGAGGTCATTGCAGGACACCTGGCATGGCTTTACGAGCACTTGTGGTGCTCTGGTGTGGTGCCAGAGGACTGGAAGAGGGCCAGTGTGGTTCCCATCTTCAAAAAGGGGAAGGAGGAGGACCCGGAAAACTATAGGCCAGTTAGTCTTACCTCGATCCTGGGCAAGCTTTTTGAGAAAATTATTCTGGC
>NW_017729031.1:85560740-85562540 GCF_001723915.1 Gavialis gangeticus
CTTCCAAGAGAAGTGGTGCTGGCTCCTACCCTGGGGGTCTTTAAGAGGAGGCTAGATGTACACTTTGCTGGGGTCGTTTGACCCCAGTACTCTTTCCTGCCATGGCAGGGGGTTGGACTAGATGATCTGCTCAGGTCCCTTCTGACCCTAGAAACTATGAAACTATGAGACGTATGTTTATGCTGCCTTTAACAAGCTGCAGTTGCAGCAGTATAGACATACCCAAGCTAGCTTGGCTACAGCCAGCAGCATAGCCATGGTGGCAAGAAGTTCAGCACAGTCGCCCTGAAAAGCTGGCTAAATACCTAAGTGGCTAGGCTGTGGCTGTGCCAAGCTCCAAGCTATCGTAGCTATGTTGCTAGCAGTACTTAAGCTAAGCAGTTCAAAGCCAGCTCAGGTCCCTGTACATAGCCTGCAGTCAATGTCTATGAGGATGTTTTGCACAAGATATGTAGAACACTTAGAATGAGAATTTTGTGCATTTGCAGCACAGTACATTTAGCATGCCTTTCATCCTAGCTGTTCAGTCACTGCTCTGTTGCTACTGCACAAAAAGGTCTGTCTTGGCCAAATGTGCTTTTTAATACCTTTCAGAAGAAAGGTGGGAAAAATAATGCAGGTCAGACTGCAGTGTAAACTTTGAAAGTCACTACTTTGACTTAGGAGATCAGCTGTCTGCCCGCTATTTGCATCCTCGCAAAGGTGCTTTTCCTTAACTCACATTAGCTTCTTGTTTTTCAGATTACTACTTTCAAAAAAAACTAAACTGAGCACACTGAATATGCACACAAGAGCAGGCATGCTAGCAGTGCTCTTGGGTTCACCACTGCAGGCATATTACCAGTGCTCTTGGGTTCATCTTGTTCACTGGTAACACACAGTAAGAGGAAACTTACAGAATCTGCTCAATGATCAAGCCAAGACTGCCAGGATTTCCCTTTAGAAAAGGTCTAAATATTGCATTAACACACTTTTAGTCTAGTAACTGGAAACAAGAATCTAGTAAGTAGAAGGAATGACTTTGAAAGATTTAACGTACCGTACCTGCAAGGAACTGCTCATATTCAATGACAGGGATGTTTTTGTTGAGGCTCGGAAGATCGAAAAACTCAGACCAAGGGATTCGGACCTGATGAATGTCAGGACTCTGCCAGTGATAAAGACGTCCCCAAGGAGGCAGGACCAGGACCCAAGCTTCTCTTTTCACCAAGGTCTTCAGAAGCGAAGCAACGCGAACGTAGACATCCCGGCGTAGATTGAACCCTTCGGGAGGATTCACGTCATACAGAAGATACCTGGAGAAAGCAAGGGGAAAAGAAAGACTTTAAGCATTTCCACGCCGTATCTTCCCCCTCACTTCTTTGGTCTCATTTTAAGTGGCCCTGAAGTTGTCTTCTGCGCTTCTTCATGGGCAGAGGTGGGAGAAGTGTGCGGCTGCACATAAATAACTGTAAGGCTTGACATCCCCCAACACACACCAACTGCAGATGCTTCCCCGGCCTGACAAAGGATATTTATACCCAAAAGCTTGCCAAGAGTTTGCCAACTATTGGTCTAACAAAAACCAGCAGATTCACCCAAAGAACCTGGTCCACCTGACATTCCCCCAAACAGGTTGAACCCCGTGGGGACCAAGTCGGAAGAGCAGAGGCTCACTTCACCACGGGGCGGGGGGGGCCGCCAGAGACATAAGGCGCCAGCCAGCGGCTGCCACATCACTGGTGTCAGTCAGCGGCCAAACAGGAGGATAATACTCTGGGGGCGAGCCCCGTCGTAGCCGAGGAGGGAGGCAGAGGTCAC
>NW_017729031.1:85563675-85564279 GCF_001723915.1 Gavialis gangeticus
GATTCACGTCATACAGAAGATACCTGGAGAAAGCAAGGGGAAAAGAAAGACTTTAAGCATTTCCACGCCGTATCTTCCCCCTCACTTCTTTGGTCTCATTTTAAGTGGCCCTGAAGTTGTCTTCTGCGCTTCTTCATGGGCAGAGGTGGGAGAAGTGTGCGGCTGCACATAAATAACTGTAAGGCTTGACATCCCCCAACACACACCAACTGCAGATGCTTCCCCGGCCTGACAAAGGATATTTATACCCAAAAGCTTGCCAAGAGTTTGCCAACTATTGGTCTAACAAAAACCAGCAGATTCACCCAAAGAACCTGGTCCACCTGACATTCCCCCAAACAGGTTGAACCCCGTGGGGACCAAGTCGGAAGAGCAGAGGCTCACTTCACCACGGGGCGGGGGGGGCCGCCAGAGACATAAGGCGCCAGCCAGCGGCTGCCACATCACTGGTGTCAGTCAGCGGCCAAACAGGAGGATAATACTCTGGGGGCGAGCCCCGTCGTAGCCGAGGAGGGAGGCAGAGGTCACAGCCTGCCTTGCCCCTGCCCCGCCTGTCCCGGGCCGGGTCCTCACCGCCTGCGGGCCGCGGGAGCGGCGCCGGGCA
>NW_017729031.1:85564971-85586712 GCF_001723915.1 Gavialis gangeticus
GGCGGGACCGCGCTCGTCACGCAGCCCGTGGCTGCTTGCCTGTGTCTCGTCCTTCCTGCAGCCGCTTACAAGGTGTCAAAGGCGAAGAGGGTGATTATTACCTGCTGGGCGAGGCACGTGTTCTTCTGAAAACATACGAAATCCTTTCTGATTTCACGTGGGGTAAATAGCTGTGACACCGCCCTTGGAAAAGGGTCAGTGTGCAGTACCGTACTGCACCGCCTTATGACAGGGAGCTTGACTGATGGAGAGTTGAACCGACAAGACCGATCTCCGCAAGTCGTTTCCTGGCTGCTCGGCCTTGTCACCCTCGGTTTCAGTTGGATCTGGGGGGCATTCAGCACTTCTTGAAAGAAGATTCAACATGAATCTAGTAATTCAGTGCCCACCTTTGGAAAACTTCCCTTTTGCTTAGGAAGGTCTGCGATAGGGCCACGAATAGAGCTAAGGTCTTACTAAATCCAGTCAAATGACATATGGGAAAAGCAGTCTTGTAGTTATGATGCATGAAGAAGCATTACTAAAGGGATCTCATCATACAGAGTGCTATTCCTACTGTATCAAAATTCACAAGACAATTACAGGGCTGAGCTAGTCACTCACCCCGTCACTGCCGGCTGTGTGGGCTGGGTTGGGGTGAACCTGCCTCAGGCAGGGCTTGGACACGACTCTGGAGGTCCCTCCTAGCCCTGCTTCTCTGCGACTCCCTCCCTCCAGGCTGGCACCATTCACCTGCCCTGATGCCAACCCTGAGATATCACCTCTACAACAAGTCCTGAACCCTGAGATGGGGCACATTGGCAGCAACAGGAGGGAGGGCAAAAGCAGCAGGCAGGGAAAGCGGCAGAGCAACAGGTGCGTGGGGGCACTGGCATTTTCTACAGAACTCTGTCATCATGATGATGGGCTTGGCCTTCAAGACACCATAGTGGTGGGAAGAGGCACCAGAGCCATCTTCACATCCTTGAAAGGCTACTGTAAGGAGAGAAAGCACCTTTTCTGGCTTGCTGCAGAGGAGGTGGCCCAATGGCTTGCAGTTGCAGCCAAGCTGGTCTAGGTTGCATATCTATCTGGGAAAATGTCTTCACCGTTAGAATGGCGAGGCAGTGGAATAGCCTGTCTAGGGGAGCTGGGGACTCTTCATCACTGGAGGTGTTCAAGGTTGGACAGCCACTGGTGGGGGATGATGTAGGCATAGTTATGCTTATGTTCTTCTATGGGTATACAGGCAGGGACTGAGTCTGTCCATCTGCCACTGCCTGGGCCCAATCCCCTCTTCCCTCCTGCCACTTGGGATCCAGGCCCGCTCCCCCCTGCCCTGCTGTGGCAGCAGAGAGTGGAGGAGTAGGCCTGGGCCCAATGCAGAGGGTGTGGGGGGGGGGCGGACAGGGCCCGAGGGTGCGGAGACGGCAGGGGCAAAGCAGTCATGTGCAGGATTAAAGCTGGGCAGCAGGGCACCCCCTGGAGGCAGCTGGCTCCATGCATGTAGAAGGGACCCCAAGCATTGATCCTGCAGTTGCTTATATACAGGCAGACTACAAGATCTATAAATGCTCTTTAGGGCAGAGACCATGCTATTTATCCTGTGTCTATACAGCACCCACCTATGAGAAGCCAAATCTTAAATGAGTATTTTGAGTACTTACTTTTAATACTATTGTTTATGTTAAAGTAATTTTAGTTTCTGGAAAACAGAGGATATGCTTCTAAAGGCAGCAGCTTTGTGTATTTTCATTTTCTTTTAGAAGTATACATGCTTTGAAAGCTACTTAACATTTGGTATGTGCAAATAAATCATCTTGCCCAGGTATAATTTTGCAAGCCTAAGCCAGTAGACAAGATCTTACCAGAGTAAAAATGTAAAAAAAAAAGAGTGGATATAAAGTACCTCCATGACAACTGTAGTCACATTGAATAGTGCATTACTTCCAAAATAGTCCTAGTAAAGTCAGTAGGAGTAGTTATAAAATGCACCTACTGCCCTTCTTTGTTCTGGGTAAAATAATTATAAGAATTCAGCCTTAAATGAGTTAAATTTAAAGGTAAAAAAAGAATCACTCTTGATGTGGAGCTCTACAGTGATTTGAGCATAAAATTATTAATCAATTAATTAAATGGAAGTTACTTTTGTAAGACTGCAGTGCTGTTTATTTAGTCAGAAAGTCAAAAGGCTCAGTGAATAGCTTAGACTTTTTTAGATACTGTCTAAGTATTGACTTTATACATAAAGTTTATTTAGTTGGTGTTGGAACCCTGTGATTGTCTTTTCTACCTTCTTTTCCTGGCATAGGTAGAATTAGGATAGTAGTTCAATAGTTTACAACAATTTGTGTGTCCAGTAAATAGCATACATATTTTTCTTGGAAATTATTGGCAACAAGTTACAAAACAGAACTGTGATCTATAAGAAATTAGGTGTTTGACTGAATTTTACAATAAACTTTGTGGCATTTGGTGAAATGCCTAACATTTCTGTGGACACTTTGTGGAATTGATATAAATTAATAAGAATTATATTTTTGTTACATAAGTCACAATGCCAGTATAGTGCTCACTTAACCATGTAATAAGAACAAAGCTTTTCAGTAGAATGAGGATTCATTTTTTTTTTGCTTTCTAAATATTTCTTCAGGGATGGAAACTCATTGGCTTTAGACACGATTAGAAGAGGTTTTTGGTCAGAGGCTGGAGATTTGTGCCGGTGATTCTATTTAGTTCCTCAAGAATTTGTTTTTCCTTTTGATACATCTACATGGAGGAGGAAAGACAAAAAACAAAACATCAGGAGAATGTTTACATTTTTCTTTAATGAATGTACTTTTATAACTTTATATTTGGGTGCAAGTACCTGAAAGATGGGCAGGTGCTATTCTGTACTAAAAAGTGAAGCACGTAAAAAGAGCACCTTGTTATCATGTAATGACCGCCCCTTGAAATGTAATCAATATGATAGCTGTTAAATTATACAGAAAATAAACACAGCTAACAGATAAGATTGAAAAATAATTGGAGAGAATATCCAAATGACAAGAGGCGAGCTAATACTGGTGTTCAGAACCCAACTGGAATCAGTGTTAACATTTAGAAACCACAATTTTGCATGAGAGCCGATTACTTTTGACACAGAATCAGCAAGCTGATAAACCTACAACCTGGAAATTCTCTTAATGCCATACTAAGAGTTATTCTTCTGATCAGAAGTGCACTTGAAAGGGAAGAATCCTGCCTTATTCTTGCCAACGTCTGCTTATTTGAGTAATTTTACCATCTTGAGGAGACTGATCATGTGAACAGAGGTATTCACATGACTTGCATGCAAGTATTTACATTACTTCCCTTATTATAGATGGAACCTCTCATCCATGGATTAAGGCACTTTTCCCCTCTGGCCTTAGAGATGCAGATTACTTTTGTAAGGAGTCAAGTGCCCTCAGCTCCCACTGACTTTGATCACAGTAGCTACAGTTTACTAAATAAACTAGAACTATGAGTTCAGGAATGCAATTTTTTGCCTATATTCTTGTCAAGTGCTATGACCTAAACCTGGGCTTCATCAGTAACTGGATGGGAAGCCAAAGGAAATAATGTATTTCTCTCTGAATCAGCACTAAATTAATTCCCCAGCATGAGAGTTGGGGCAGTGAGCTGTAAGAGGTTCCACTGCAAGAACCAGTTTGAGAGTAGATGTGTCACAAAACATCAACAGGCTTCTTCACTGAACGCAGCATTTATCCTGATGTTCTGCCAATACTGGTAATTATACATATCCCAATGTTTGGAACAAAGATTAGATGACAGAATACCTGGATTCTGTTCCACACTTCAAGTCAATGAGTGTGTGACATGCAAATAGTTAAATCTGTCTCAGTTTCCACAACTGTCAAATGCAAATAACCTATCTGTAAAATGCTGGCAACCTCTGATTACAGAACTATATATAATTGCACAATGTTAAAACCTAAAATTATACCTACAGTTCAAATGTTGTATTGTAGTATTATGATACACAACTTCTGCACTGATTCTTACATGATGACAGCAAAATTACACCTCCATAGTTAAGGGTGGAAATACCTACATTAAGCCCTTTTTGTTTGTTTGTTTTTAACTCCCACCCCAAAGTTTTAGATGCGATTACATAAGATTTGAGGATTCCTTCAGATGAAAAGCACATTATAATATTGCACTATCTTCACATTCTGAATGTCTGTACAGCCCCACAGACTATCAGGATATGAAGGTTACATTACAAGAGATACCAGTAGTAAGGGAAATGCCTCTAAATTTACAAAGATTTGATTTGCTACAACACCCTCCACACCCCCTTACAGATATGTTTGTACCTGTTGCCACTCTGCTTCTGTGCTGTGTTTGTAGCCAAGCAAATGGCACAACCCATGAGCCAGCGTCACCTGTTCAAGAACAAAAATGGCTTTAGTATTTTGTAAATATTTATTTGTGTGTGTACATCATTGTAGTATGTACCAGCTGACTTGCAACCAGAGCTCAGCTGTTCACAAGCAAATATGATAGCAATAATCATTAAAACAGTATAAAAATCAATGGTTCAATACATGATAATTGAATGTCAACATTTGTAATGACACGGGAAAATAGACTGAACTGCAAAAAACACAAAAAATAATGCTATATAGCCTAACCACAATTATGCTACTGTTTCACAAAAATAATTTACTAGTTTAAGTTAAAAAATATAAAAATATAAAGAACAGATTATATATAAACCCAACAGAAACACAGAAATTCTAGCAGATTGTGTATATAACAAGAGCCACCTCTGAAAGGTCAGCATAGATTTATCATCAAGTTCTTTACCTCAAGATGGACATTTTCAAATGTGAAGCTAGTTTACCTGCAGTGAAGTCCAAGTTAGGTTGCTGGATTCACAAACTTTTTTGCTCTAATCCTCAAGGTTTTGTCTGTATTTATTGCTTATACATGCTGAAATAGTAACTCCACTCATCTGAAAGGGGACTGTTCCACTTACAGCAAGGGTATAAAACTAATCCAGCCTCACACACAGATTGGCCCTATGCATCACAGCCAGCATGCACCCTGAACTGGCCCCACGTGCTGCATGCAGTGGGCATGCCAGCTCCAACCCCATGCACCGCATGCAGCATGCCCTGGCCCTGCAAGCTGTGCGCAGCACACAGGATTAGTCTGGGGCATATGCTGTGTGCGGCACCAAACCAAACCAACTATATACTGTATACAGCACACAGGGTCAGGCCAACACATACTGCATATGGGGTTGGCTCGAGACTCCCAGGCAGTACCACAGGTTGAATGACAGGGCTCCATAGACTGGATTCAGCCTGCAGACCCCATCTTTAATACCCATTATTTACAGCAACAGTGAATTTAAAGCTATTTTAAGAACTACTAAACCATGTAGTTCCTGCTCTCCAGATGAAGTGGTGGGCATATAAAGCCTTTTAAAGGAAAAAAAACAACAAATCAGGCATTCTTGCTTTCACCATTCTTTTCCCTTTCCATATTTTTTCTCTTGTACACAAAAATAAAAAAGAGTGTTAAATACAATTTTAATAAGATGTTAAAGAAAGTTTTACCTTCCAAAAATACCACATGTATTTGCAACAGGGAATGGGAAATATAACATTCCTTCTACACACAGAAGATTGCCTTAAAATGAGTTGATCTAGCTCCTTAAAATCTGAATAAAGGATCATTATGATCAACTAGTCTGACTCAAAAAGGCCATAGGATTTTACCAAATAATTTATAAAATCAGCCAATACCTTTTTGGTTGAGTAAGAGCACATCTTATATAAATACATCTAGATCTTGATTTTGACTTCAGACAATAGGATGTGATGGAATCTCCTTCTTAGGATGCACCATTTAAAAATTATACAAATATGCACTTTTCCCCAGTACACATTTTCTAGTTTTAGACTCCAGCCATTGGATATTGTTTTACATCTTTCTACTGGATACCAGATCCCACTACTGACACATTTTCTGTCTGTGGACAGTAAACCACAATCAAGCCATATCTTGACTCTGGAAGGAGTGACTGCAGCAGTAACAGCCTTCCTTATTTGGATGCTACTGTAACTGAACTAAGAGAAGGCAGCTGCTTTGAGGCTATGTGGAAAAGCAGCTTCTGCTGTTAAGATAGCTGACAAGTGACAAGACCTGTTTGCTGCTCAGTCTTTGTACTAATTCTAAGGGAAACAGCTTCTTGACTTGATTTTAATTACCCACAGCTTATCTCTGCAGGCTATTTCTCCACCCTCAGTAGAAGGGGTGAGGTTCTCCTGATTTAATTCACACTTGGAAGTTTTCTTGACTGAGTTCAGTTGGCTCCTGGTGATTTGCAAAAGTATCTATTTTATTCTTCATCCTTTCTTTTAAAATTGTGATTGCACTGAACTCAGTTAATAGAAAGATCTTATCCACACCTGTCTCTAAAGTGGACTGTCCTGAAGACTTCTCTCTTTATGTTGGGGATTTAAGCAGCAAATAAAGTTCATCTGTGTATATATTTAGGACATGCAAGCATTGAAGATAAAGTAACTGCAAGGACCAAGTTTCTTTTCTTAATTATATTACAAAGAGGGGGGAAAAAAATTGATACAATTTAGTGGGAAAGATCTTCCATTTTTGAAATAGAGTCTGCCACCTCTGCAGTGAGACCAGTTTAACAGCAGGCACCAACGAAAGAACAAAGGTGATTTGACATAAGGTGTTTTTAAGTTCTTGCCTCTTTTCTTTTAAAGCTGATGTGCTCTCAATTTTTTGTTTCTTTACAAGAATTTAGAATGAGTCTTCCCCTGGAAGTATGGTTCAAGGCTATTACTTACTTATAAGCCTGAAATATACTTATGTACCCTAACAGTACTGGTTCAGATGAACGATATATATTTGGAATTAAAAAACATGTTTTTCTGTAGATGACCCTTTGTGATATCTATAAAACAACAAAAGAAAATTCACTTCAAACTATTCAATGACTGGCAGCAAAAACAGCAATGTTACAAACTAAGTCTAGTATGGGATGAGACATATCTACATTAGTAAGCACATACCTACCGTAAGAATGCTGTAGTAATCCTCTTTATTTTCCTGGCATTGCTGATATATATACTCCACTCCAAGGAAAATGTCCCCCAAGTCGTATTCATCTCGAAAACAAGGCTGTGGAAGCTCTCCTGCTTTCACATTCTGTAAATGGATAATCAAAGCCCATCCAGAAATTAACATGAGAGAGAACTTGGTTATGCAGAGTATCTTTCCATCTTAACAGAGCAATAAGCTAAGCACTAGTACACCAATGAGTATTCATTTAAATAGTGCAGTCTCCTTATGCTGAAGAATACAGAACCTTAGACATTACAGATTTAACTGAGGGCAGTAACACCTAACTCCCACCAAGATCACAAGAAACAAGTTGAAAGGGTCTTTTGGCCCTCTGAACCCAAGAATGCATCACTTGCTGTGAAATACCACGTGCAGCATTCAGCAATGTGAGTATTTCACCTACATCTGACTTTCTTAGAAGGTAGAGTTCTACTAGGTAAACCATACCAATACTTTAAGTTGCACCAAAGTACAGACACTACAAAATAGATCTGAATGTGACAAAAAAGAGAAATACTTTAACTAATTATTGTTTACATTAGAAAACCCTGACTTTCATTTCTGTGCACCAGAGTGTACATTTTTGCTGTTCTCGTCAGCAGAAATGAACTGGGATACAGAAGTATCTCAACGTAAGAGGCATGATGGCAAAGCTACAGCTCCATGTCATCCCTTTCATATCTAGGTTCCTGACAATCTCAGTTATCTGAGCCTGTACTTATCTTCTGCAACAAAAAGCCCTGTCCTCTTTAAAACAGAGCCAAAAAGTGATTTTAATGATCTCAGACATAAATTAGTCTTGGTGTAAATACTTTAAGCTCTCTGATGGTTACCTTGAGGATTTAAACATTGAAAATGTGACAAAAACAGGAATGATACTGACTGTTGCCAGCTACCTCCTGGAAGCAGAGATTCCAACAGACCAAGGAATGGGTTGTGGTAAGTTTGACTCATATTATGGCTCCTTTTACATGCAAGGAAGGTTGTCTAGCATGGAATTCAAGAAGATGCTCTCCAAAACCCTCTCCCCATAATCATAGAAAATTAGGGTCGGAAGGGACCTCAGGAGGTCATCTAGTCCAACTCCCTGCTTTATTACCATCCCCAACTATATAATTCCAGCCAGGGCTTTGTTGAACTGGCCTTAAAAACCTCAAAGGATGGAGATTCCACTACCTCTCTAGGTAACCTATTCCAGTGCTTCACCACCCTCCTAGTGAGGTAGTTTTTCCTAATATACAACCTAAACCTTCCTTGCTGCTCCTTGTTCTGTCATCTGACACCATAACATATCTGGTGTCACTGTTAAGTCTCATGATATGTCTATGATCCCCCAAAACATCTTACTTGTATCATTGGAGAGAACTGATACAACAAAACATGGCAGAAATGTTACTTTAGCATTTACAGGACAATACATCATTTTTACACAGCACTTTTCATGAATACATCTCAGAGCACTTTACGGAGGAAGTCAATCCTCAGTCATTATCCCCATGCTGATAAGGCTGCTTTCTCTATTGGCATGCAAAATAGTCAGCTGTCTTAAGCAGACCAAGACAGTCTGTGGAAAGGAGGGGAAGAAAACAAACGAAAAACCTCAACTTTACCTCATGAAAGGGAAAGGACAGCACATCAGTGGGGACATGTATTTTCCTGTAGGTGCTATTGAGATGCTGAATGGTTCTGTTATTAACACAGATGACACCCAAGTCAAACTGCCGAACGCCCAAAATCTTCTGAAGAATCTCGATTTTCTTGCGAAGTGGGACTCTCCTGATGGGAATGACTTTCTGCAGATTTTGAATGACTAAACTCATCTCATGATCTCATCAGATACTGACACCAGGATGTTCTGTAAATTAATTAACTAACAACAATAACATTAGACATTAGCAACAGTTAATAATTCATCTACGCTGAACAGGCCCCGAAGCAACTGCACTCACTATCAGGTAACGTTAGTAGCTGGACACTGGAACGCGGAGAACCTGGTCTTTACAACCGATCGCCAGCCCTCTCCGCCGCCAAATCCTCTCGCCCCAGTGGGGAGCTACGACCAGTTAATGCCAGCAGCTCCCCCGGAGCCTGTGACGCTTGTTGCACCGCACGAACAGTCTCAGTGCATCCAGCAACATTTGTGAGAGATGATCTCACTCCGGCGGTAGCTCCCGCAGGCCAGGCCGGGACGAGCGCACAGCCCGACAGCCTGCGATACCCCCGAACCCCGCCCACCCGCTGCGCGCGCACCAGCAAGACACGCCGGAAGTGGCGGGTGCGCATGCCCCAAGCGCGCATTCGGTTTCCCGGTGCGGCGATGGCGGCGGTGACGCGCTGGGTGAGATGCGGGCGGCCCGGGGTGGGGCGGTTCTCAGTGCGGCCCCGGGCCTGGCCTGGCCTGGCTTGAGGCGCCGCTGTGGAGGCCAGCGGGCCGCGGTAGCGGGAGTGACTGACCCTGTCGGGCGCGTGCGGGGCGAGGCGAGGCGGGGCGGAGGCAGCTGACCCTCGGGGGAGCCGGGCCGGGCCTCGCCTCTCCGCCTGCGCCACTGAGCAGGGTGCCCCCCCCGGCGGCGGTGCTGAGGAGGCGGAGGGGTGCGAGCTGCGGAGCCCGCGCACCCAATTTTCTTGGCTGCATCAGACCGATGCATCGGTGAACCTCTATTTATTTTCAGCGAGAGTACATGGGGCGACTTGTGATTAGTGGTTCTCCACCTTTCAAGACTTCAGCCCCTCCGCCCCCTTTGGCCTTGTTAGGCTTGGAAAATGTGAGCTCTTAGCTTTTGTTTTTTGACTACAAAAAAAATAAGCAATTTTTCTGTTGCAAAGAAGTTGGGAAAATCACAGCGTGTTTAATGCTGTGGATTCCAATTTGAAACCCCTGGGTTATCTTGTGAATCATGTGTAGGTATTTGCATATCAACCACTGCTAAAATGCGTGGTGCCCTTAAAAGGAACTTGCAAAGATATGATAAATACTTAGTAAAGAAATTAATAATTTGCTTGGCTGAGATTTCCTATTATAAATCAAAATGTGCTGGAGAATATAATGTTGTTTGTGCTTTTGTATTTCGGCTTACCAGAAAGACTGGCTGGACACTGAATGTTAATGAATAGCTGAGCCACTGCTTGGCTCATTAACCCCTCCTTTTGAAGATGAATCCCAACAACCCTTTTCGTGGACAGCAATCTGGGATTTTCCAGTCGCCTTCTAGTAGTTCTGCAGGAACGTTTCAGGCTCAACCATCATTTCGATTTGGTCAGTCCTCAATGTTTGGACGTAGCAGTGCAGGAACCGTACAGAATCCAGGATTTGTGCCACCTGGCTTTCCTCAGCCTTCAGGGTTAGCCCATGCCTCTCCAAGGCAAACTTTGGGGTTTGGGCCACCCTCTGGGTTTATACCATCTTACGGGCTTGGACAAGCTGCACATTTTGTGCCTGCTTCTGCACCAACTAGCTCTTCCATCGCTATTAACCAGGGATTCAGTTTTAAACCACCAACTAATCTTGGGACTTTTCAGAGTCCTCCTAACTTTGGGGTTGTAACTGGAGAAGCTTCAAGTAGTGGCTCTGTGGGATCCGAGTTCAGCTTTAAAACACCAGAAAATGCAATGTTTAAACCAATCCTTGGTGCTGTTTCTGAACCAGAGAAAGCAAAAAACCAAATCATCACAACACCTTTCACATTTTCCCATCCAGGGAGTAGTGGACATGGAGGATTGGCTCCTTTTGGCCTTTCTCAGGAGACCAGTAGCTCAGGTAACAGTACAAATTTCAGTTTTTCAAAACCAGTTACCAGCACTAATTTGCCATCTTCCTTTGCCTCCGTCTTACCAAGCAAAACAATAGAGGATGAAAAAAGGGGGCCAAAGCCACTTTTTGGAAGCCCTAGTAGCAGTTTCACTACTTTTTCTAGCTCATCTGCTGGGTCATTGGCTTTGGGAGAAAACTTCCAAGTCAGTAAAGCAACTAAATTAGAACATGAAGATGCTCAGCCAGAGCCACTTCCCAGTCTTGTAAAGGGAATGAAAAGAAAAGAGGAACAAGATCATTCTCCAAGGAGACAAGATTATGATTGTGGAGAGGAGTCAGAGCTTGCATCTAAGAGTGACCGTCCTCCAGACAAGCGACCTGTTAGATTAAACCGGCCTCGTGGTGGTGGCTTGTTTGGCCGAACGTTACAAGATGTGTTGAAAAGCAATAAAGATAGTGGACGTATTAAGAAAGAGACAAAAAAGGAAAGGGTCTCTTTGGAATCTGGAGAAATCGAACAGATTGCTTCGTCGGACTCAGGTCAACCTGTGTTTGCAACATCACAGTCCTCAACCCCATTAAAAGAGGAAGACTTTAAAGAGAAAACAAAGGAAGGTAAGTACAAGGAATCACAACTAATCAAATTGGGCAATGGAAATGAATGCTACTGAAAATAGGCAAATGATCCCATTAATGTCTTTATTCTAATTTGCCATTTAATCTTCAGCTCTGGGCAGGGATGGAAGTAGACTTTACAAATAATATACTTCTGCATCATAGCAAATCTGTTATGAAGTGACACAAAAGTAAATAGGTTCTCTTGTGTAGAATTCAAGTTGTAAAAGTTTACAACAAAATGAAATCTGTTGTTTATGCAAAAAGTTGGTTAATCAGGCTTATGGGACCAGTGCTATTAATCAAAAGTTAATTACTTTTTCCAGAGATTGAAACTGATGAATAAATAGAATTTTTTGAGCTAGAGTAAGGGAAGTGCTGGGTATAGTTAAAAGGAATAAAGTAAAAAATATGTATAACGCAGGAGACATATTTTTTCCCATAACTTTTATAGTTGCTCCTGTAATTAAGATAGTTGAGGAGTGTATCTTTCTCTGTTTCACTTCTTTTAGCTGATGCCCAGCTGAGCTACTCTGTAGCAGAAATACCTTATTAATATCTTTGGTGTTTGATTTTTGTTTTACAAGGTGGATATTTTCCAGTGTTACTTGTGTTCCTCTACTTTGTTTCCTGTCTTCCTTTGTGTGCTGCTTGTTTCACATTTCCTTCATTCATCTTATCTCCCTCCTCTTCTCAATCTCAGCCCTTGCTTTCTCCTCAAATATGTTTTGTGTTTCATCCATTTTATCTGCTTTGGTTTGTATCTTTCTTCCTTTACCTGCTCCATAATTACCTCAACTGTCCCCTCTGCCCTACTCATACCCTAGTACTTCTTAATATACTGCTCCTTCATTTTGAGGTTGAAGAGGATTAACCTCTGAAAGGCCCACTGCTATCCACTTATTTCACTTTACAATAGTTACTGGATACTATGATGATAGATGCATTATAAATAAGGTGACTAGTAATTTGAGGGAAATCCAGAACATGGTAAGGAAATTTGGGATGGGGGGGTGGCACCGTGTACACACCCACACCCCCTATTCTGTTGCACAAGCGAGTCTGCTTCCAGCCCAGCAGGGTCCAGAGCAGGAAGTAGCCCATTGGCTGGACTCCTAGAGAAAATTGAAGCAAAAGTCCTGGATTGGTGCAAAAACACCCACACGTGCCTGGCTCCTGACTACATGCAGGTGTGTTCACACCAGTCTGGGACTTCTGATTCAATTTTCTCCAACAACCAGGGTGCCTCCAAAATCCAGGACTCTCCTGAACAATTTGGGATGACTAATTATGAATGCATGTACAGTAATTCAGTCTTCCTGTCCCCTCCTGCCTCATAGTTTCATATGTTTGTGTCACTTCATAGCAGATTTGTTGTGATGCTGAAGTGTATTATAATAGTCCACTTCCACTGTTCCCCAGAGCTGAAAAATATTTGTAAAATAAATAATTAGATTAGTGTGCAACTTTGCCCTTTGTAATATTAAAGGGGTTTTAAAATTGCCACAGGAACTTCAACTTTGAATTTCCTTTGTCCATTTAAATTCTCATACTTAATATTGCACTGTTGCAGCTTTTTCATTATTTGATCAAAAAGGAGCATTTGTTGCATGTGTCAGGACCATTTTTGCTGTGAACTTTTAACTTGTCATCTGAGTTGTGCTTTTGTCTACTCATTTGGGATCTGATTTGGAGTCTAATTTCAAATATCTTTCAATATTTTATCTTAGATTCTGCTGTTGGAACTCCTGCCCGTCGAAATCGAAGTAGTGATAGTGTAGACAGTCTCGGAGGTTTATCACCAAACGAACTCACATCAATCCAGCTGAAAAATGTCCCTGAGTTCCTTAATGACAGAAATGTTCTTGAGAAATATTTTGGTCATATTGCAAAAGTCCGGCGGATATTCACCAGGCGCAACAAAAAACTAGCTATTATTCATTTTTTCGATCATGTGAGTAATATATTTAAGGCTAGGTTTCTCTGTGTATCTAAATATTTGTGTTTAAGATATTTACAAGCATTCTCTGTCTTAGAGTTTGTTAGAATTATTAGCATCTGTTCTACCCAACCAACCAACACCTGGAAACATGAAAAGTGAGATTACAACAGAAACGTAAACAAATTTAATAATGTACTCAAGCTCTTTCTGTTACAGCAACTTCAACAGTTGGCTATATGACATTGAAAACTATATAGTTGCTTCATCTAACTGCAAAGTAAGGGGTTGGGAATGCTCAAGCTCCTTGTAGTCACTTAGACATTATAGAGAATTTGCTTGCTTGAGAAGCCCAATATGTGGTAGTATTGGCAGATTTTGTTATAAGAGCCCCAAAACAGAAAAAGAAGCTGTTACAGGTTGAACTGAGGAACACTGAGAGAAGCACAGTTGCTTGGTTTTTATCTACCCCTGCTTTGTTTTGCTTTGCTCTGCTCTAGCCAATGTTTTAGCATCCTACTTAAGTACGAAATAGTTTATGCATTCATATTACCAAATTGGCAAAATATTTAACATAAAGTGTGCTTGCAGAAGTAAAAAACCAAAACCCCCATGCATTGCAGGTTTCCCTTGCTTTATGTGGTAGATGTGTTCCTGAAAAACTGCACATAACTTCAGTTTGCATAAAAGGAACCCACTTTACAAGGTAACAAATAGGGATATGTTCCAAGATTCACCCCCCACCCCGAACCTCCCTCCCAGCGCCACTGCCATCTACCCTGAGTGCAGAGCGGCCCAACCCCCCTACTAGGAAGAGCCTGATCCTACGGGTTGGGTTGAGAGGCCTTGATCTGTCCCCCTGCCAGTGGTGAGGGAGGGAGTGGGGCTGGGGCAGGTCGCGGGACAGGGGCACATCTCCTGCTGCTATGGGCTGCTGCTCTGGGCAGGAGATTGGTCCACACTGCATTTGGAGTGAGCAGTGGTGGCCCCGGGGGGGGGAGGAGCAGCGCTATGGTGAATTTTGGGGTGGCTGCAGCCCCCCCCCCCCCCCCCAAGTGCCACTGCCACTTGTCTTGCACACAGCCTGGCCCAGCCCCCACTGGGAAGAGCCTGGTGCAGGCCCCAGCCCATAGTAGCAGGAGCTGTACCCCCCACCCTGCATCCTGCCCTGGCTGTGCAGTACCTGCTGCAGCCCCACTCCCTCATTCACCATCAGCAGTGGGCCAGATCAAGGCCTCACTCACCCCAATCTCTGCTCTTGTCTGTACCCTGCTCCCTCCCTCACTGCTGGGGCCTTGATCTGTCCCCCCACCACTCTGGCCCTTTCTCCTCCCCCCACAGGCTTACCTGCTGCTGGTCATAAAAGAGTGTATTTACCTCGCATATAATGAATTTTGAGTATAAAAAGGGTCATTGCATAAAAGTGAATTCGCATATACAGAACCTGCATAAAGTGAGGGAAACTTGTATTTTAACTTGGCATGTTCCTGTGCTGGGTTGAAGTAATGTGCTTCTGCTTCCAGTAAAGCACAGTTTTTGTTTTAATGTCTGCAAGCAGCATTCATGGCACCTTAGATGACATACCAAAGACTGAGTCTTCCAGGGTGGACTATCTACTAATCATTAGCGGTGCTTCCAGTAGGTCAGGATTGAGGTATATTAATAAGTTAGTGTAGAGAATCCCGTGCTGACAACACACAATAGTGTATCTGCTCTATGGTTAATATGAGGCTTTTAATCTCAAGTGCTCTCACTAAGGTATGGCACTGAACAAGGCAGAACTGATTTCAGCCATATGTAGCCTCCCCCCCACAAGGCAATCCTTGATAAAGGGAGTCTGTGATTACACCCTCCTGCTTGTCATATCCTGCATTTTGGTATGAAATGGTGACTAGGAAGGCAAGAACTGAACCCTCACTGAAATAAGCAAACATATATCTTTATGCAAGCTGTATAGTTTTCTCTGTATATTTTTCTGATGCAAATTGACTCTGGTATTGCCTGCTATTTTTCAGGCATCTGCTGTTATGGCTAGGAAGAAGGCAAAAGGATTTAATAAAGATATAGTAACATTTTGGCATAAGAAGAAAACAGGTAAGTCTCTTTCCTGTGTTTCCCTGTATAAAGGTTGTACATAGTTATCTGTTCATTTCAGTGGAATGGCATGCAGGGGATGTGATGCAGCTCCATGAACTGTGGCTCCATCCCATGACCTGCCCTGGCCCCAGAGCCCCATTTAATGCAAGGTCTTAGTTTGGTCTTAGAATTCATCATGCACTGTGGTTCTGTTTCTTTCTCTCGTGCCTTATATCACATAGGTCATTGCTATGTTATGTGTATGATCTGTGCAGTTTGTAAGACAATAGGAGAAGATGAACATGCTGTTGGAATAAAGATTCTGAAATATTTCAGTTGTGTTTGTCTTGTACTATTCCAGTCAGTGGGTGCGTCTACATGTTCATTAATGCACCGTAATTACAGTGCATTAAGTTTAGTACCTGTACTAACTTAATCTGGTGTAATTGGTGCTACTGTGCATTAGTGCAGATGAACTTTCTGTGATGCTGCTGTGCATTAGACTACATTTACTGCACATTGTTAGCGCATTGGCATGACCTTGCCTACCTTGCTAATGCACAGTAGAATTAGTTTTCTGTGCATTAAGTGTCCTGCGTAGATGTGCCCAGTGAGTGGTAAACCTTAGCTTTTTTAAGGCCATCATATGTTGTTTATCAGGAAAAGGAGATGTGAAAACGCTCTTTGTTTTCTTCCAGCCAGCCTTTGGAAGAAGATGCTTGATGTCTTTGGGGTGTTCTGGGTCTCTCCTCTATGGCCTTAAGAATTAAAGTAGAATCTTGAATTTGGTTTTACCAGCTGTAAAGTGTTAAGCTTTTTTCAAGTTAAATGGTAGGGGGGAACCTTGTCTTGGATTCATGTTACATATGGTAGTAGTTAGGTCTTTTAGGCATGACTTGTAAAAGACTACTCCTTAGACAGTGGTCTGGCTTGAAAATATACTTTCCATATTCACTTTTCCTTTGGAACTGCACTTTCAAGTTGATATTAAAGTATGCAGAAACAGATTATCACTTGGATATATGGTGCAAATGAACATGTATACCAGAGCAGTAGAGGACAACCTTTTTGGAAGGCATGCCATGCCATAAATTACCATGGAACTCTCCCCAAGCGGCTGTCTGATATCTCTTCCCCTGCCCTGTCTGCCATGTGCCACACAAAGGCTGCCTGTGCCACTTGCGACGTACATATCCCTTGTATTAGAGTGTGCAAATAATTTATTTTAGATTTGTTGGTCAGATTGAAACAGGTCAATTCAGAATGAAAATGTTACAGATTTTTTGGCAAATCAAAACATTTCATTGAAGTTGAATGAAATATTTCCTTTGACCTGAAATAAAACATTTTCATTCTAAACATTTATACTGCTTCCAAATAAAATCTTAGGATTTTAGAAATGAAGGGCTAGATTTATTCGGGACCTACCCACCATTCAAAAAACACAGGAAGAAAAAGAGTGTAATTGGTGGTTCACCATTTCTGCCTGGTGGTCCAATGATTGGAAGACTTTCATGTGACAGCGGGAGGCTTAGGTTCAAATCCTGTCTGTGCCTGATTTAGCTTGGAGACTTGAACTAGATCTCCCACTACTCAGAAGAGTGTCTGTGGCACTGGCCTATCAGGTATCTATTGAGAGTCTTAATCTACCCTGTTGAAGCTGTTTGACTTTATATAAATCATTCCATATATAATAATAATAATATTAAACTCAATTATCCAAATGCCTTAGAGACGCCCAGAAAAATATTGAGTTCCAGATAAATGGAATGTCCTCATATTTTTTATGAATATCCTCATATTTATGAAATCCAACATTCAGAGAATCTAATCAAGCTGTATGCTTCCTCACAATCGCTAAATAAATACAAGTGTTGCTAAATAAATATTTTTTTCATTCCACGTTTAATTACATAATAGTGTGGAATATAGTGTTTAATCTGAAACAGAACAGTCAGCTTGATAGCTTTATACTATGGAATTGGACTGCTGCATGATATAGCTTCTAATGCAAAATAGTTTGTAAGCACTGAACAGATGCAAGCAGTCAGGGAAGAAAATTAAAAGAAGTTAGAACACATTCTTTGTCCAGAAGTAAAGCTTTTAAAATGTTGATTGTAAAATTTGACACAGATCTGACCTCACTTGGCATGTCATTTAGGGCCTGCTAAGAGAGAATTTTCACCCAAGGAAAAAGCAGATGAAGGTGAAGGAAGACAAAGCAATGAAGAACAGAGCTATCAACATTCCCCTCTTCGCAAATCTTTAATAAGATCTTCTGCCAGTAGTAGCCTGCCAAGTAAAAGGTATGTTCATTTGACTAGGATTCTGGTCAATACTTGTTCTGGGAAGAATGCCTATTATCATCATGCATATGAAGTAGCCATAATAATTTTGTATCTAGTAGTCAGAAAAATGTTGTTATTGTTTGTGCGCTCTTTTGTTCATCTTAGCTGGAATTTTTCTCTCTCAGGAATCTCCTAGCCTTGTTAAAATTTGAAGTTTATGACTGGTTGGAAAGATAATTTCCTGCACAGCTGTGGAAAGAAATCTTACTTATTGCATGACTTAGTAAGGACTTTTGTGGGTGATAACTTTTACCGAATCAACTGCATAGCTGAGAGGGATATAGGCAAGCTTTCAGGTATGAAGTACCCTTCCTCAGGTTTCTGAGAAGAAAGCAGACATAGCATGCGCTGTGTGGCAGCTAGAACACAGACCTGTGTAAAACTCCAGTGTAAATGACAACAGGATATAAGAGACATTATTAGGTAGCTAACAGACAGGAGAAATGCACTAGAGAGGATAACCCAAAAAGTGAAAGAGCAAGACCATTAAGAGGATCCTTATCGCCTGTGGAGTACAGAGAGATTATTGGGAGATCGCATAGATTATAATAAATCATTAAATCAATGTCTTTTAAGTCCTTGGTTCTTAGTATCTAGTAAACTAATGATTTTTTTCCCCTAAGCCCTTCTCTTGTGTGTGTTCTATAAATTTCCCTTAAGCACCAGGTCTAAAAAGGAGTGTGTTTTCTAGATAGTAAGCTAATTTATTTAGGTTCATCAACACATGAATAATTTTATTCCATATTAAGAAACATCTAGTGGTTTAGCCTGCTCCATTTTAGAAGTTGATGGATTAAGCTAAATTGCAAAAAAAGGGAGATTCTTACCATAGACTAGAAATGTCCTTTTAAGAAGCTGTTGCAGATGAGCAATTTCACTTACTTTCCTACTTCACTTGCAAGTGTCAAAATAAAGTTCTTTGTGTATACAAGTCCTTATTCTTAATATGACTGTTAAATTGTATACTAGGTCTTTTACAGTGGTACCTGTTGTTTGGCTATGAGGCTGCAGAGGCAGTGCTCTTCCTTTTTTCCCCCTTTTAATGGACTCAGTTGTTCCCATTAGATTTCAAATAATTATAATCTTTGTTCTTGGTTTTCTGAAATGATCAGATTTTGAACTGAAATTTGCTATGCTTATTGTCTTTGCAGAGGCGAATCTGGTTTGCTCTTTGAGCAAAATCCTTTTAGCTGCTCTTGTTGTGTGGCTAATTATTGTGATGGTTCATTTTGCTTCAGATATATTGTAACCAGCCACGTTTTAAAACTTGAAGCTTGCCCTGCAAATGCATAGTACATACTATCATAAACTTCTATAAAAGTCGCTTGTCAGGTAGTCATTTTTTATAAAGTATTTTATGTAATGAGTCTTTTATATTCTTTTAAATTGTTTTATTGGTTTGGATGGTAGTGCACACAAGTAAATTGGACTAAATTGCATTTCTAAGTAGTATTCCATTTGTGAAGAATCCTCTACCCTAGGTTGAATAGGCGTCGAATGATGCAATGAGCCGAGTAGTCTAGTACTTCAGTATTACTTCCAAAAATGTTGGCCATGATGAGAATAAGGCACAAACCCCTGTACTGTGCATAATAAAGAGAAAAATATATTCAGTGGAAGTACAAATTACAGTAAGTTGAAGATGTGAAATAGATTTAGTAGTAATGCAAGTTGACATATCAACACAATCTAGGGGATTCAGGCATGTAGCTTTCATTAAAAGCAATTAACTTAGTGTTAATAGGAGTTGTATTTAATTAAATCCTCAAGATTGCTCTGAAAATGTCAACTGCAATGTGCAATTGTAGTACCACTTTTGTTGACAGCATGACATATCAAATTATACTTTTAAACAATAGAAACTGAGATGTACCACAGAACAGAAAGGCAGGCAAATTAGTATCTTTTTTGTCTTTTACTCTGTAATACATGTACAATAGTATGTCATTCATAAAATAATTTCTTTCTAGTTCTCCAGCGAAGAAACCTACTTTTATAAAGTCACTGCAATTTGAAGCAGACCCATTTGATTCTGGGTCTGAAGGACAGAGCTCTGAGAGTTTGGGAGCATCAGCATCTTCTCTCAGTAACTTAATAGGATCAGTAGCAGAGACTTCTGAAGAAAAATATCGCCTTCTGGACCAACGGGATAAAATCATGCGGCAAGGTAACACTTCTAATTATACATGCCTAGATGAGGGTGATCAACTCTAATTTCAGTTACTTCAGATTAGGAAGGATACTTCTGCATAAGGGAAGAGAATATTTTGGTCCTGAGAGGTATGAACAACTGCCAGTCAACTCTATATGATGTCAGTTCTGAAGCATGAGGATGACTGTTTGTTCCACAGCCCATCATTGTATCAAATATCCAACTGCTCCAGGATTTTAGATAGTGTGCCTCAACCCACTTCTCCACCTATCTGACCTCACCTCTTTTAGGTTAAGAAACTTACATTTTTATTATAGGTTGTAGAGCTGTCAACTAATCCCGGTTAATGCATGCGATTAACGTGTTAATCATTGTTTACATTAATTTATTTAATGTGTTAATCATGCACATGGTTTTGGAGCTTGCTCCTGGGCTCTGATTCACTGCTGTCACTGCTGCCTCCAGGCCACCCTGCGGGGCAGTGTTGGCAGCGCAGAGGACTACAGGGCAACCCAGGCACAGGCTCTGGGTGGCTGCAGTAGGTGTGGGAGGGGCACACACAGACACATAGCTGTAGCCTCTCGGCAGCCTGAACACAGCTTGGCGGCATGTGGAGCAGCACCCAGCAGGCAAGTCTGAGAAGGGGAAGAGTCATGGTGGGGGGCAGGTTGAGACCCCCACATTGAAGGGAGGGAGTAGGGCTTGAATGGGGCTCTGGGGCCAAGGCAGGTCATGGGACGGAGCCACACGTCAAGGGGCTGTGCCACATCCCATGCACACCTAGCAGTGGGAGGCACAGCATGGCATTGCATGGTTCCCAGGGCAACAGCAGCAGACTGCAAAGCCCCAGCCCACAGCAGCAGTTCACCTCTGCCCCATGCACAAATCTGGGGAGCATGTGCCTGGGTGTGCACACAATGGTGGGAGTGCCTTGCACCCGTGAATGAGCTGTCCACAGCTCCATCCCATGACCTGCCCCAGCCTCGGCCCCATTCACCCCTGCTCCTGCCTCTGCCCCTGTTCCTCCCTCACTGTGGGGGCCTCTATGCCCCTCCCCCACCCCTTCCTTTCCCACATCCCTTCCCCAACCTACACACTTACCTGCTGTGCGGTCTCTGTCTGCCCCTCATTCCCAAGCCACAGCCCCCCCAGCCTTGCTGCTGCCGCTCACTCCTGACCCACAGTACCCCACATCCTGCCAGGGTGTGTGGGAACCCCTCTCACTGGGCTCCAGACCCCACACACCCCCCCCCACAACTCCCAACACTTACACAAATTGCCCCCCGCATCCACCCCCCAACCATGCAATAGTACCTGCATAATTTTGCATAACTTCCAGTTTTTCTATGCATAATTTTGAGTTTTTAGCTGTGTTATTAAAATTGTGATTAATTGCAACTAATTTTCTTAATTGTGCAACTAATTGCGATCAAATTTTTTAATTGTTCGACAGCCCTAGTAGGTAGCCATGTGTGTGCACTGCCTTACCAGGCTATGTACATTTCTAGATACAGTATTGTTGAAGCTGAGAAATTCACATTCAGGCAAAAAACATTGGGGCTCCAGCGTTACCTTTGTAGACTGTAAGTTTCTCAGGAGAATGATTGCATTGTATATGAATAATAACATGTGGGGGTGTTGGTTTGCACCAAAAAACATGGCATACCTGAAGGTACACTGTAATTTGATTAGATTTATGTGATTTATTGTTTTTCTTAAGTCATGTACAGTA
>NW_017729031.1:85591712-85610268 GCF_001723915.1 Gavialis gangeticus
GGAGAATGATTGCATTGTATATGAATAATAACATGTGGGGGTGTTGGTTTGCACCAAAAAACATGGCATACCTGAAGGTACACTGTAATTTGATTAGATTTATGTGATTTATTGTTTTTCTTAAGTCATGTACAGTAGCTAGTGTGGAAACAAAAGGACAGAATGCCTGCTAGTTGTTTTCTTTTAATATTTTTTAGCCCGAGTAAAAAGGACTGATCTAGGCAAAGCTAAAACCATTGTGGGCACATGCCCAGATATGTGTCCTGAAAAAGAACGCTACATGAGGGAGACAAGGAACCAACTCAGTATTTTTGAAGTGATTCCAGGATCTGACAAGGTACGAGGCTCCTGTAAAGATCATAGTTGTTTTCGTTTAACTTGTTCGATTGTTGTCATTGGCTCATCGGTGCTGTGCTTTCTTTCTCTGGTTTAATTCTGGTGAAAAATTGTAGGGACCAAGATCCCAGAATTTATATATGGACTGGGATTGCCCTACAAAGGGAATCCCATGTTTTAGAATGCATGCAACATAAGCTTGCTAATTCTTATGCTGCTAGATTCTTTGGCTGCTTTGCGAGGGTTGGTTTGGAAGTTGGCAGTTTTCAGTTTGTGGCATAAGTTTATTTCTAGGTCTGCCACAGACTGCTTGTGTGACTTTGGGCAAGTCACTTAATCTGTTTGTCCTGCTTTTGGCCTTATTAAATGTGAACAAGCTTCTCTTCCTTACAGGAGATTTGTGATAGTAGATCCGTTACTGTTTTTAGAGTGGTCAGATAGATACTTCCCATTGAAGATAACCAACAAAAGTGATGTGTGTGTATACATACTTACACATATACAGGTTTCCCTCCTTGTATGCTGAACATGCGTTCCTGGAAAACTCTGCGTAACTTGAATTCGCATAAAGGGAACCCACTTTGCAATGTAACAAATAGGGATATGTTCCAAGACCTTGACTGTATTGACCCCCAGACCCATTTCTACCACTTTTACAAGACAATTTCGGTACTCTCCAACAGTAGACAGTACACACAAGCACAGGGCACTAGCATGATGGGGATGGCAACCACAGAAACACATGTTGCAGACAATGAGCAAGGAGCACAGATCTGCACAGGAGACTATATTTTGCTGCTTGTCACTCCCACAGTGCACTGCACAAAGTAGTTGACTGCAGGTTTCTACCACACAGATCGCATAAGAGTGAATTTACCTTGCATATAACAAATTTTGGTATAAAAGGGTCATCGCTTAAGAACAAATTTGCACATACAGAACCCCCATAAAATGAGGGAAACCTGTGTGTGTGTGTGCGCGCGCGCGCACACGGGCTGCCAAACAATTAAAAATGTTTATCACAATTAGTTGCGCAATTAAAAAAATAAGTCACAATCACGATTTTAATACATCTAAAAACTCAATTATCTACAGACAAATGCAAAATTATGTGGGTACTTTGTATGGTTGGGGGGTGGGGTGAGGGGAATTTTGTGAAGGTGTGGGTGTGTGGGGTTTAAAGCAAGGATGTGGGGTAGTGTGGGTCAGGAGTGAGGGGCAGCAGCAGGGCTGAGACAGAGCTGTGACTTAGGAGCGAGGGGCAGGCATGCAGATGTAGACACCACATGCAGACACTGCCGTGCTAGTAAGTCTGTGATGGGGAAGGGAGGGGAGGTGCAGATCAAGGCCCCCGTGGCAGGGAGGGAGTGGGGCAGGGGCAGCAGTCCTCTGCACTACCACCACTGCCCCACTGTGGGGACTGGAGGAGGCAGAGCAGAGCCTGGGCTCCAAAACCACATATGCAATTAACATTAAAAAAAGAATGTGTTTATTGCACACATTAACTGTGATTAATTGACGGCCCTAATATATACATAAATATATTTACGTGCAATATGCTGTATATTATATTTTGTATATGTGTGTATATATATATACATATTTATAATCACATTAGTAAAATATAAATATATAATGTCCAATATTAAAACAGAGACCATGGGGTCAGCATTTGCAGCTTCCCTGTCAAGTGAAAATGACAAATAATCAAAAAGGATGCTAATCTGTGTAGCAAGGGTTGTCCACAAATGCATACAATGGCAAATTCATTTTTAGCAGCCTAAACTATGCTGACATAGATGTTTGGCCATGATTAAGTTAAAAAAGGCAGTCAGCTTCACACTGAGGATTTTAAGGTGCAGTGTTTGTTTTGTTGATTTCTGTCTTCTCCCTTTGTCAGGTAGACCATAGAGCAGCAATAAAGGAATACAGCAGGTCCTCAGCAGACCAAGAGGAGCCTTTGCCTCATGAACTGAGACCTTCAGAGGTGTTGAGTATGACCATGGACTATTTAGTGACACAAATCATGGACCAAGGAGAAGGAAATTACCGGGAGTGGTATGACTTTGTATGGAATAGGACACGTGGAATTAGAAAGGTAAGCACTGGAACTTTACACTATTTGACTGCAAAAAATGCCAGCAAAACTTTAAAGTAAACAAAACACTGGCACTACAAGTTGAAGACTGGTAGATACAGAAATCTTCTGCTAGAATGGCTGTAGATATAAAGCATGAAATGTTTAAGTGGAATTCAAGATGATTTGCTGTTTGGCTGTGTTTTGAAATGCTGTTAAAGGTTTTCTTTGTTACTCTGGCCAGGATATAACCCAGCAGCATCTTTGTGACCCTCTTACTGTATCTTTGATTGAAAAATGCACTCGCTTTCACATCCATTGCGCACACCATCTGTGTGAGGAGCCTATGTCCTCCTTTGATGCCAAGATCAACAATGAGAATCTGACTAAATGCCTGCAGAGCCTGAAGGAGATGTATCAGGACCTGGGTAACAAGGGGTTTTACTGCAAGAGTGAAGCAGAGTTCAGAGGGTACAATGTCCTGCTGAATCTCAACAAGGGGGATATTCTCAGGTGAATTGTCAACTTTCTGCACCCTTGACCTGGTCATTCGTATAACACTTATACAGTTTAGACTTAATGGACAATGATGATGATCTAAAAGAACAGTCTGCTGTTTAGAACTAGATCACTTTTCCTTGGGCCCCACTGCACTTCTTCAATCTAATAATATTAGTTTTTTAGATGTTTTTTTTTTTTCCATTGAGACAGATGGAATGACAGATGGTAAAGTTTCCATCCTTGGTGGAAACAGTTTTTGACGCAACTGTGTGAACAGAGTAGCCTCATACTGAATTACATTTGATGTCTGCATTGTCAGTGAAAAATACAGTTTTTTAAAAAGTAAGCTTAGAACTCTGGAATGTGAGAGAATGGAGCAAAAATGGCAGAGAACCTAAATTGTGAACCCTGCAATTTTTTCCTTTCCTGTTTGCTTCTGATTAACACACACTGTAAATTGTGCAAAGATAAGATCAGGCACATGCCTTTTTAAAGTAATAGCATGGAATAGGAGAGAGAAGTTGGCATACAAGATTTGGGGTTTTATTACTGTGATGATACTTGATAGAAGTGCTCAGAAATTTAATTTTCAGTGCTTAAAAGTTTTCTTTTTTTTTCCTACCAACCTTCTGAGTCTTTTTACTTCTCCTTAAAGACTATATTTGGGACAAATTTCAAAAAGCAGCTGGTTTTTTTCCTGCTATGAGTCTTTAAAATAAGAGAACATACTTGTTTTAAAAAACCCCAAGAAACATTTATATATTTTTTTTACCACTTCCGAACTGGTTAGCTGAAAATTTTACTGCAATTTTTTTCTCACTCCACCACAATGAATTATGTTTGGCCACATTTGTTCAAATCCTTATATTTAATTTGAATATCTGATTATTAAAATATATAGAACGATATTTTAAATGCATGTGAAATGCATAAAAAGTTTATATGCTTGTATAGCAGTTCCTTATCCCATGTGAAAGTAACTTAAAATGCACCCAATTTCTCAGGCATAGGCTGAGAAGAGCATGGCACTTCACCCAAAGAGAGTATTTTTTTTTCAGAAAGCGCATAAATAATACTATTGTGATGACACTAGTTATTAACCTATTTATGTAAAAATAAAAAAGATATGGATATTACTCGTATTTAAAACTTGCATACAGGAGACCCTCGCTATTTGTGGGGGATATGTTCTTGAGATCCCTGTGAATGGCAAAATCTGTGAATACTGACGGGGCTCCCCTGCAGCGGCTGTGGACCGACCTCTTCCCCCTGCTGTGCCCCACACTCTCCGAGTGCCACCGTGGCTGCCTCCAGGGGAGCAGATGCTGCCACTGCCACGCTCTCTGCCTGCCTCCTGGCTCTGCCCTCCCCCACACCATGCAATGCCAGAGCCAGGAGCTCAGTGCAGTGCCCCAACCCACCCCAAGTACAGCTGTGCCGTTGGTGCAGCACACCGCGAATATTTGAATCTGCGAATCCTGAGTTCGCGAGTAACGAGGGTTTCCTGTATTTTAGTTTCAGTAATGTTACTGTTTTCTGAAAGCTTCTATTTTCAAAGAGTTTTGTACAAGTTGCTTTTGAGCTGTGATCATTAATTTTGAGGTAAGGAATTTATTTTTCATGTCTTAACAGAGAAGTACAGCAATTTCATCCTTCTGTTCGGAACTCACCTGAAGTTAGGTTTGCAGTTCAAGCCTTTGCTGCATTAAATAGCAACAACTTTGTAAGGTTTTTCAAACTGGTACGAGCAGCTTCATATCTGAATGCCTGTCTCTTACATTGTTACTTTAATCAGGTAAGAAACGCAAGTAAATATTTTCTAAAATGGTATCTAATAATGTAATGTGAGGGTTTTTGTTTTAAAAAACACCAAACCTAGTGAACATTTCTTTAATGTTTTTATTTGTGTAAACTGTATCAAATCAGCAAAGGAAATAACCAAAAAAACATTCTTCCACATTAAAATCTGTGTGCATAACAATTATAAAGCAAATTTTATGTTTTTGTAGCCCATAAGGTATAGAAACTAGTTTTTCGGAGTGAACTGTGTAATTCTAGGGAAAGGGAGTTGAGACTTGCTTCATGAAATAGCCACAAGTTGCTGTTGGAAGTCCAGTAACTGAAAAATACAAATGAAAACACGCAAGATACACCAGCCTTGATTTAATGTCCAAGAGGAGTGAAAGCTAAAAAAAGGAAACAGTAAAAGGTTAAAAGAGAATTTAAACCATCATTTCTATTTGATTAATTAGGTGGTGTTAACATAGAATTGTTTTTCAGAATTCGGATTTTCATGTTGATATTGTTGCTTTAACATCCAGGGTTGAAGAACAGCTGTGTCCAACACATTTTACAAACTTAACATTTATTTGGCTTTTTTTCCCCTCTCAGATTCGCAGAGAGGCACTTAAGTCTCTCAACTTTGCCTACACAGTGAGCCCTCAACGATCTACTGTCTTTCCTCTGGATAGTGTGGTTCGTATGCTTCTGTTCAAAGATTGCCAAGAAGCTACACACTTCATAAATGATTATAGCCTGAATGTGTCTGATGGGTGAGCAATGCAAACTCTATTTCTGTTAGTGCCTAAAGACTCTGGGCGCTGTACAAACCTACCCCCAAAAACTTATAGTTTAAAATAGGGGGAAAAATGCAAAGTGCCATGGCTGGAAGCTGATATAAAAGCAAAGCAATAACTATAATAATACAGCACATAGCTTGTTTGCTTAGTTTGTTTTTATTTCTATATTTTTATCATTCTGAGGCTCAAGAGGCATGACGTAGGATTGCATAAAAGGGTTGAGTGTGCAGAAACGAGAGAATGGAGATGGGAGAGAGGAGCATGGGGGGCCATTAGAAGTAGGATTGTAGTGGCGGGTGACAGAGTCAAGCAAACCGACAACAGATAGGAAGTAATGCCACACTGGAAATATTGTGAATACTACAGTATTTTGTTGACATCACTGTCATACAGAGCCTGTGATGGTCAGGGTGGGGAAATGCAAAGAGCACTACTGGATCTCTCCTTGTAATGCCTTCTGTACACACTTCTTTTGGAGAGACCTGTCATATAACTTTGAAACAGAGGGGATGGTAGGAGAAACAGAGGAGACATGCAGCCTTGTTAAATAAATAGTGCCAAGTATTCTTGGGCTGTTTGTTACTAGCATATCAGTGACTAGCAGACTGATCATCAGGGTGACAGGCCAACAGACTCCCACAGGGCTCAGTGCTGGCTCCAACCCTGTTCAACTTATACATCAAATACCAACAACTGCATTCTGCAAGTTCATCTATGTTGGTGACATCTGCTGTGCCACTCAAGCTCCATCTTTCTGCACTCTGGACTAGACCCTGAATGAAGATGTGACAAAGCAGGTAGACTACTGCTCCACATTCTGGCTCACGCCTAGTCCTGCCAAAACTGTATTCAGTGTATTCCATCTCGACAATGCCAATGCCAAAAAAAGAACCTAACATCTATATATGTGGTCAGAGACTAAAGCATGATCCCTCCCCAACATACCTGGGAGTGTCTTTAGACAGAACCCTGACTTTGCGGGGACATCTAAAGAAAACAGCAGCAAAAGTCAAATCCTGAAACAACATGTTAGCCAAGCTTGCTGGATCAATGTGGGGAGCTGCAGCCACAACACTCCAGATATCAGCTGTTGCCCTATCATACTCAGCAGCAGAATATTGTACATCTGTCTGGTAAAGATCATCACATATGCATCTTGTTGACAGTCAGCTGAACGCAGCGTATCATAACTGGAACCCGCTGCTCAACTCCCCTCCCCTGACTTCCTGTCCTTGCAAATATCGCTCCCCCACACATCCATCATCTGATGAACTGAAAGTTGGTCGAAACCATTTGTGATGCACCTTCCTTACTACTCTACAACGGTCTGTTTAATCCACCCAAGACCCACCTTCCTTCACTATGTCCCTTATGGAGCAGCCTCCCTGACCAGGATCTGTTTGCAGAAGCCCTCTGGATCAAGGAATGGGAATTGCAGGAAGTCACAGACAAGTTCCTTGTGACAAACCCCACATGTCAATCTGCTGTCTTTCAACTGCCATGGCAACCTGCTAAACAGGTTCAGATCAGACCAAGGCCCCTGTGTAGCCAGCCTTCACCACTGGGGTCTTAATGCTAATCCAGCATGCATTTGTAGAGAGATGCAGACAGTGCCACACATCACCAAGGAGTGTCCCCTCTACAAACTAAGAGCTGGATTAATAACTTTGAACTCAGTTAATGAGAAGGCTATTGCTTGCCTTTGCAGATTTGTATTTGCTAAATAAATAATTGGGATGACAACCAAATTTCAAGTACAGTGGGAGTTGTATCCACAAAGCTGCGTGTTAGAAAATGTCCAGCAGATAAGGAAGTGTTAGAGTGATGACGTAGCCATGCTGTTCCAGGAATTATGTGGGAGGCAAGGATTTCTTAGGGTGATACCTTTTTATTGAACCACCTGCATAATTGGTATAAAGCCAGACAAGCTTTTAAATACAAAACATTCATCACTTGAACATTGTCTTTTATTTGAAAGCTTGTCTAACTTTATCTCAGCTATGCAATTGGTCCAGTAAAAGATATCACCCTAAGAAATCCTTGCCTCAAGATAGAGTTAACAGTAAAATAAATCAGCATAAATATGTATGAGCTTCCAGAAAAGGGCAGTTCAACTTACACCATCTCCAAAGTGGAGAGCAGTTGTTTCAGAGCTCTTTCCATCACCACTCTGGGTCTATCCAGAAACTGAAATTGTGGCCAAGAAGAACGGTTGTGGTAACCCAACATTTCTAACTGCACTAAACCTTGTACACTGCATCCTTGCTAGTGTTCTGTAGATTACACTGGAGAACTTATTTTAATTATCCAGTAGGATCATTGCTGCCTTATAAAGAATTCCACAATAACAGACAAGATGCACAAGGAGCTGGAGGATGTATTTCTTCCACTCAAGTTAGAGAAAACAGGGCAGACTTTGTCACATGGTAACCAGTGTTGGTTATAAAAGGATTACCTAAAACTTAACCATATAAGCTGAAGGGGAGTTCCAAGTGTAAATGAAATAACTACCCAGTTCTTGTGGCAAAATTCTGCACTACCCAGGAAACGTTGTACGTTTATCATTAAAAATGTACCTAAGACCAAGTTACATTGCATGGGGGATTTTTCAAAATACTTTGTGTAAACTTGAATGGTGGGTTGCTGACTCAAAACATCTGTATCCATTCTGTGACCTGGTTTTGTTGAATTAATGCTCAGTAATACACAGTGGGCATGTCCACACTTGCATTTACTGCACGTAACTTACTGTGCAGTACATGGTTTTAGGTTGGCGTCTACACATGCAGCTGGTAATGCCTTAAGGCACTGTAACACAGCTCGCTGGGTGACTGTGTGAGCCTGCCTTGGTCAGCACCCTGGACAGCCCTGGCCTCTGCTTTAATCTCTTCCTAGTGTTCCTACATCTTCTTTGAGGAAAGTGGGCTGTGGCCAGATGCCGTGGTGTATGCTGCTGCAGATGCTGGAGCCACGGTTCCGGCAGCAGAGAACACTGCCCATGCTGAGTAGTAATTTTTAGGTTACTGTGCAGTAACTGTACACATGTAGATGTACCCAGTGTTTTTTTTTCTAGTTCATTATAAAATGAGATGGCTGGAAATAAGAGTGCAGTAATAAAAGGCTTGAGTATTTTGCATCTTTTATGTCCTACTGGATTTGTGCAGGTTATGATGATATTTGTCTGTTCTGTTTTCTTTTTCACTAGATATGTAGAACTGAATCGCTCAGCTTTCCTGGAGCCTGAAGTATTGCCCAAACCAAGGAAGTCACTGTTTATAAAGCAGAAGCTAACTGTGTCAGTTGGAGAAATTGTACATGGAGGGCCACTACCCCCAGTAGTTCACCACATACCTATATGTAGCTTCAATGGACAGAACAAATACACTGGTGGGACTACTACTGTGGAGTCAGCAGGCAGCAGTCAGAAAGCCAGTATAGATATGAAAGGTGAGAGCAACAGTTGGACCCTGCTAATGTTTTACTGTTCAAAAAATGTCATGGTACAGCATTTCACAGCAAGGTTGGTTTTCTTTCCTATGAAAACTTTTTCCTCAGTTTACCTGGGTTGAAGCTAGGTGAATTTTATATAAATACTAAAAAAGAAGAATTTTCTTCAGATATATTCATGCCCTTTTTGGTATTTGTTTTCAAGATATAGTCAAACAAGCAAACTTTTGGGAAGGAATATTCACTAAAACAGAAAATATACTCAGAGAAATCAAATTTTGGATTTACCGGTATAGGTATTTTCAGTGGAAACCTGATTCTAAACATTTGGACTCAGTGAGTCAGGAAATAGAAACCATACTGTGTGCTCAGTCAAACCATTGAACTCATCTAGAACCTTGGATCTTGAATGCTTCAACAGAATTCTTACAGGTGATCTATAAACTAAAAATGTGTTAAGTAAGCACTGAATTGCTTGCAGACACGTTGAGAACAAAAAAGGAGACCTGATTTGTTTAATCAATGCTGTCAGTTACAGAACAAATTTTGTTTATAACGAACTCTCACTTAACAATGTTTTCATTATGATGATTTAGCAAATCAGCTAACTTAGCATGCACACCCTCTTTCAATGAACTTTTCTCTTATTCCCCTGGCAGTTTCTTATAACAGTTTGTGCTGTATTTGTTCATTTCTGTTGCAGTTACTTTTTTCAGACTACTGAGTTAATGCTTCTGTTGCTTCAGACAAACAGTATACAAACATGATATATTCTTAGACTTTTCTAATGGATGGATCTTGTCTTTTTAGTTTTGGCTGTAGAAGGAAGAGCGGAAGAAAAAGGTTTGGAGTCTGAAGTGGCAATGATCCGAGTCCAGCCTCCATGTCAGCCTTTGCCATCACTGTTATCTCGTCCTCCTGCACCATTGCCTCCCTCTGCACAGTCCCCTTTCCAGCCTATTGTGCAGCCTGAACTTGCTGCTCCAAAACTGCAGCCTGTATACACAGACACAGTAAGGGGCTTTTGTTCCTAAGATGCACCACCTCAGGAAATGTCTACTGAATTTTGATCTGAGATGCCTTTCTGCCACATATTGTTGATACTTGAATAGACCTTTTTTGGGTGGTGCTTAAGAATTTCTGTATTTCACATGATAAAGATCAGAGGAGAAATTTGGTGCTTCAGAGTTTGGGGTGGTTAAGTATATAATAAAAATTGTTATCCTGAACTTCCATAAACTGAGAAACTAAGGGACATCTTCATTATGGTGCCTGGGAATTGACTTCAACTGTTAAGGGCAGCTTAATGTCTGATAACCATGCTGACAATGTTACTTACTGCTGTTGTCTTACCAAATCTCGTAGAACAAGCAAGTTTTAGCGCTTAATTGGGAAAAGCCATTAGGGTGCAGAAAACAATGACCCCACCTTATTAGTGACACTGTTCATTAATGATTCAGTACTTGAACAATCGCCTTCAAGACTGAGACTTGAGGTAGTTCTATCCAGTGGTTAAGGCTGGAAATGGGAACCAGTTTGTTTGTCCTATTAGGACCATGACATGGGTGCTCCTGAAAAGAAGTATAGCTTGGGATTAGAGCCAAAGACAGGAAGTGAGATACTAGCCTTGGGTCAGGAGTCAGGCTGAGACTAGGGCACAATCTGAGAGGGAGAAGCCAAAGACAAAACTAAGCAGAGGTCAGTAGCCAAAAGTCAGGGGTTGGCACTCAATCTAAGGATCTAAAGCCAGAAGCAAGAACAAGGAGGGTAGAGACTGAATAACAGGCAGCAGCTGCTGTGCAGAGTCATGGAGCTACTTCAGGAAGGTGTATGTTGTAGGCCGGTGTTTGAGCTGTCCTTAAATGCGGGACCATGGCCAATCTTGCAAACCGGTTAACAGGCAACCCACTCAATCCTAGCTAGAGCAAACTAACTTGCAGTATTGATTCGTCATCACCTTAATTAGGGAGATGTAACCCTTACAGTCCAACTCTCGAGTATTTCTTGATGTATTTAGTGTTTTTCACAGCCATTGATATTTAAAAGCAACTAAAAAAGGCATAGTGGGTTTTCATGCTGTAGTTTCAACTTCTGGATTGAGTTTGCTTAATTTGTAAGTAAAAAGATGAGTTTTTTTATGGACTCTAAATTCACCAGTTCTTAGGATTCTTCCTCCATTTCAGTTACCTTATTATCACCAGTGGGCTTAAAGCTGGTGATATTCTGTTTCACTATTGAATATTCACTCTGAATTCTTCTTTCTATGCATTTTAGGAAATAGCGGAAGTGATGGAGAACCTTGTGCATGATGTCCTCAAAGGAGAATGTAAAGCAATTGGCAAAGCAGGACTGGCTTATGTGACTGCAGCAATGTGGTAAAGGCAGTTCTTACTGATGTCACAGGGGCTTTTCATCTGAATGCTATTTTATATCAAGACTACTCTAAAAACAGTGATAGTTAACACATTTGTATTGGAGAGGGGAAGGTATTGATTGGATGGGCAGTATCCAGAGTCATGGTACCTGTGCTTGGTTCCTTCACCACATTTAAATTAATGCTTCCTCTCCTGAAATGCAGTGCATCTATACATTTAATAAAATCTTTTTTATTCCTTCAGACTAAGCACTGTGATGGTTTAAAATTCAATTGATTGGCTGCAATGTAAAACTAGTTTTCATAAAAATCAGGTCATGGATCTGAAAAGGATTTTTAGGTTGACTCTCCACATCAAATGTAGCCAAGGCAGCCCATTGATCAGAAATTTTGGTGCCCAGGCAGCTCCCCTAAAAGCTGAAAAAATTCATACTATACATTAGGTGCCTTTTTTTTTTAACATGGAGGGTAATTTACCATTGGAACAACTCTTTATTCAGAAAAGGAGAAAAAAAACATGAGCAATGATTACTAAATCTCATTACTAGAATATGATCTCAGTTGCTTACTAGAACTTTCCAGCTTTCATTTGTTTAATTCTCATTTCCTAAACAGTCCTTCTAAAGTAAAATTGGAGTCTGCATGTGGATTTTATGTCTCTAAATATTCTTCTACCAAAAATTTTGATCTGAGGGCAAAACTTCCGAAGGGGGGCCCTGCAAAATGTAGGCACAAAAGTAAGGAGCATATACAATACTCGTTCTTAAAGCACCAAAAGTAAGTTTGAATTTGCAGTGCGTAGGTATAGTTCATATTCTGCATTCATAACGTGCCACCTTGACCCCACTCGTGTTGATACCAGACTTCCTGCAGACCCCCTGCTTGCAGCAGAGTGCTAACTTGTTCCATTTGTTTATTGTACTCTTTGTTTTGCCTGTTTGGGTTAATCCATGTTAGTATAGTTAACAGTTCGCTCAATAACACTTCTTAATATTGTTTCTCCAAAAGAGCAATGGGTGTTGCACTAGGTAAAGTCAGTTTGGGAGGATCAGAGTAACCATTTGAGCCCTAGCTACGGACTGAAGGAGCATTGGAAGAAGCAGATGATTTTTGTTAACTTAAGGCATTTGTACACACGTTCTACCTGGCACTGTGACCTATACATTTGTATAAATGGCAAAATGCGTATCAATGCTGAGGAAATGGTGGCAGCAGGCTTTTGAGCTAAAATACATGGAAGGTGTGGTAGTTCAGAAGCATACCACTGCTGGTTTCTGTACGCTGACATGCCTTTCGCCACTTATACAACTGCACGCGACACAGCGCAGTGCACATCAGCTTGTATGCAGAGCAGACTTGATTAAACAAGTTTGCTCTGATGCACTGGATTTCTGGCATGTTGGAGCAGACAAAGGTATGTGTATAAATGCCCTTAAGTTTTTTTTAGGGGGTTGTATCTTATGCAGTCCTTGTTCATGTCTCCTCAAGTTAGGATCTTCTTCAGTATATTTCAAGTCATGGTATATTTTAGACATTCCTGAGTGACTGTAGTTTCAGAATACTTAGAAAAATCCACTTTTAAAAGTAACATTCAGCCTCAAAGTTGCATTTTTGCTAATGGTGATAAAGACTTTTTTTTTTTAAACCATAAGTGATTTTCTTATTACAAGCAATCCAATAGTCTTTAGTTCTTCTCGTCCTTTTTATTGCAGGATTGGAAGTTGCTACAAGTAAATTCAGTGAGCACCAAGAAATTTGATCTGAGAGCTGACTTGGGTTCTATGAGTTTTGTGAGGTTGAGTGTCACTGTTTAAAAGATAATTATTTAAGTACTCTAAAACTACAGACTAATTAAGGAATATCTAAAATAAACTCTGCCTCAAAAGGGTCCAGACTTGTTCATTCTTCCTCCCAGGTGATGACTACTCTGTGCTATCAAAGCAGGATATTCACAAGTTTGATTTACGTAAGTTTTAAGGAACAAAAATGGGTCTGAGCTAGAGGATGTCATTACAGAACAGCACAAAAACTCTGTGCCTTTCGTTTAGAGATTGTGCAAACCAGAGTTTTTGGTCAAAGAGAACTACTGTTTTTCATGCAGTGCCTCTGATGCTGCCATAGAGGAACTTGTGACTGAAGTGACAATGGAGGTTCTTAGGCAAGTGGCAACAGATGTATTCAGTGCGGAAAGGGAACGAGTCCAAGAGGAAAAGCGCAGAGTGGAGGAAGAGAGGTGAGTCTCTTGATATTTCTTTCGTCTCCTATGCCTTGTAAATGTTGTTAGATCAGGCAGTGCAAATTTGAGGGACTGGATATCTGTAAAGGTTACTGGTGTGAAACCTGCCCTGCCCCCCAAATGAGAGATGATACTTTCATGTTGTTAAAGGGCCCTGTGCCTATCCTTCTCTCAGAATGGAATCCCACAGTTTGCTGCACTCTTAAACTGGGACCTGAGATCAAACCTTGATCACCAGCTGCCTGCCCTCAGCAGGCCCAACTGGGTTTTGAATCCCTGCTATAGAAATGTCTTTGGGACTTCCAACCACCATGAAAGTGCAGTGACTGTTTATTAATAACAAAGCATTTTTCCAGCAGGACATAACTGACAGAGAAGAAAAGAGTTAAAACAACAGAAAGCCTATACATGGACTGACCTAGCTAAATCTTAGCAATCCTTGCAAGTAGGTTATACTTTTGCTGGAACCACCCAGCATTGGACTAGGGTGAAGAAAACTGAACCTCCTGATACTTCTTCCTCTCTCCATCAATCTCTCCCCTGGAGTTTGCAGGCTCTTTTTTATTTACTTCAAAGTCCCTTTGTTTGTTCTGAATCCTCGGGACCTAGTCTCATATGATGTGTGCATTTCACCAGGGGAATGAAGCTAGACTTCCAAGAATAAATTTGTAGTATGGTCCATTATGAACCAGCATCTTAAAGACATTGTCCAACTTTCATGAGATGTGTGAAATCTTCCAAAACTGAGCTAACTCTTTGCCCCTGGTGTAGCAAGATAGCCTGATAGTTATCATAGAGATAGATAAATATCTACACTACTGACAAAAACAGCAGAGATTTTATAAGTCTATATCTATACATCTGGCACATCCTCTTCTCCCTGTAACCTCCTCCAGAAAAATGCAGGCCAGGGTAATTTCCAAGTTTACTAATGATGTCTGTCACCTGTGTTGACTTTGTCTCAGTAGTTACCTTTTAATGGTTTTGTTTCACATAATAGATATTCCCATATTCAAAGCAAGATACAGTTGGTTTTTATTGCTGAGGAATCTCAAGTAACTAGGTTCCCTGCAAAGTTGGTTATACAGAAAAACTGCAACTTCTGTTTCTTTGAGAAATATAAGTCAGTTTGATGTGAGGTTTAATTTTAATAAAGAAAAATCATCAGTGGTGTTAACATTGCATGCATGTGTTATGCAGTGATTTATAACTCTGCTGACCATTGTATGTAACACTTTCTATCCTTTAGACGGAAGCAAGAAAGAGAACAATTAATGAAACAGTTGAGCCAGTCCCTGAGTATAGAGCTGACAGAAGAAGTAGTAAAAGAAAGTGTTCGGGAGACTTCAGCCAGTGAACTAAAGTAAGTGGAATGAACATTAGCAATGTATAGTTCAAAACATAACAGCACCTGTAGGGCAAAATACTTTTCTGAGAAGGTGAGAATTTGGCAAATAATGATGGAGATCTTGCTAATCTTTCCTTTACATACAGTGCAAAGTGTACAGGACGATTATAATAGAAATTCAGTTAACTTTAAAAAATGCCTAATTCCCTTTCACGGTATATTCTTTTTCAAAAGGCGAAAAAAATTTTACTACGTGTTTCTATATAAAAAAATAACCTACAAAGGAAAACACAGATTTGTTCCTTTTTATGACTTTATAGAGGTACATCAAAAAGACATGGTCTCATGGGTCAGGGAAGAGCTATTCTTTACCTAAGAAATATCAGGAGTGTGTATTCAGGATTTCCCTTTTACAGTATTTGTTGCTGGTGAGGTGGGAAATAAAAATATGACTAACAGTCAAGCTACAAATGGATAGGTTGGGATATCAGGTCTTGAAGGCAGACTTCCTTTTTTCAAAATGGGTATTCATGGAGTTGGAAGAGATGCCTCCCAACATCATAAATCCAGGGGGGATATGAGTCTCCTAAGTCTACAGGGGCAAGAGATCTCCACAAACTTACCACTTGGTCCTGCTACACTGAACCCAACTTTCTAGACGGAATAGCTCCTGAAGGAACATTGCTGTTTTGGGCTTCATTTACCCTTAGGATTGCTCAATAAAAACCTCAAAGTGAATGTAGAGGGAGTTCGTACACCTCCAGGCTGTAACTGCATTCATCTTTCTGGTCTATTACTTTATGATCTATACTCTGTGCTCAATCTCTGGCCCACAGGCCAAATGTGGCCCAGAAGCCATAGGTATCCAGCCCACAGGGCTCCCCAGGGATTGGAAAATTTGGTGGCAGGGGAGTGGTGGCAATAAATACAGATGTTCTTCCCCCCACTGCCGAATTCCCAAAACCTGAGCACCACAAACCCAGGTCATCCCCCCTCCTACCACACATACGGCTGGATGAGGCTGGGCCGTATCCGTCCTCCCTGGGCTGGACAGGGCTGGGCTACGTCCCCCTCCAGTAGATCCAGGTTGGAGCCGGCTCCCTTCCCCTCCCCCACTTCATAGGGTTGGGTCAAGCCCCCTTTTCCTGTGGGCATGGGTTGAGGCCATGGCCTAGCCCCCTTCTTCCCTTCCACAGGGCCAGGTTGGAACCGGGATGCTCCCTGTCCCCCTCTGCATGGCCAGATGGCGCCCTGCCCTGACTGCCTCATGCCGGATTGGGTCCATCAGCTGGATCCAACCTGTGGATGTCTTGGGCACTGTCTGGCCCACCGGCCAAACAGGTTGAGCACCACTTATCTATGTCATTACCTCTGAAGAAGTAAAGTAAGGAATGATGGGATAAGGAAGCATGGGCTGGCCAGGTTTCAGAACAGACAAGAGAGCATGTTCAGCTAGTAGAAAACTGGCAACATCTCATATCCACTAACAATAATCCCTCCATCTAATAAGGAACTGTCACAGTTCATGGAGAGTTTTACTTTTGATCTCTTTGCTTAGTCTCGTGGGATCCTGGCCACATGTGAGACTGCACCTGTACCTTTCTAAGGACTGAGTCTACTCCACTTCCACATGGGGTCCCCCAGGTCACAGCCCACCTGTTTGCTACTTGCAGACACCAGCTGTATTGTGTCCTCAGCAGGTTTTGGCCTCTGCTATAGACTTCCACTCAGGAGCCTGTGATCAGAATGATAATGCAATGACTTTCAACAGTTTTTATGTGTGCTTAGAATATCATATTCTCTCACACACTGGAATATACACCTTTTGCTTTTGGAACCCAAAGTGAAACCCAGTAAGTGACTGTGTATCATCAACTAGGGAGCTGAACCTGTTAATTTTTCTGCTCCCTGTGGATCACTGCATATTTTACTTTTGGTTTTACCCTTAAGGATTAGAATCTCTTCTTACGATATTCCATATATATAAAAAAATAACTCATTCCAATTTCCAGTTGCTGGTTTTTGGGGAAAAGGTCTGTGTTGTGTGCAAGAAAACAAGGTACTGTTTTTCCTTTTATGTAGGTTAACAGATTTCTTAAAAATCTTGTGGCTTGCAGAAGGTTAAAAATTAAGTGCCTTATTTTTATTATTTATAGTGCAAATGTATAATTTTTAGCTGTATTCAGCTCTTACAGGTATGTACTGCTTTCTGGGGATTTTGGCCTTGGAATTTCCTTTTTTTTTTTTTCATTCTAAACTAGGTGTGCTTTGGAAAGGGATCGCAGAGCTCGCATTGCCCGTTGCTCCGAAGAAGTCTGTGCTGACATCATGCACCTGTTTCTGGAAGAGGAGATATTCCAAAGTGCTAAGGAGACGCTCCAGGAACTCCAGTGCTTCTGCAAATATCTGCAGCGGTAAGTTGTCAGGGTATCCTACAGTTACAGCTCTTAAGAACAGCTTCAAGTGTATTTTACCAGAATTTAATATTACTATTTGCTACTAGCATATTGTTTGTTTATATTGTCAGGACCCTGTAATGTTTAAGTTCAGACTTGAACTTGCTGTGTTTTTAATGTTAAGAAGTATCTAACAGTTAGATACAAAACTGAATGGTCTGGGACTGAATACTGAGAGATGTACTTACATTTCCTGTTCAGATCTGTGGAGGTGCTTGATGGGGACCCCTGCTTGAACAAAAGGAGGCTCATCTCTGTGTGGCCTTTCAGCTTCTGATGTGCTTGTCAGTGGTCTAACAGAGCTATAGTGTACTGGCCTTTGTGGTGCACTGCAAGGCCCATATGTTTCTCTGTGAGGGATGGGGAAGACTTTGAGAGACTGTAAAAATATGAAATACATTCTTGTGGCTTCTGGGTTATGATGTTAGTGGAAGGAAGTTAGCAGAGTTTGTTTTGTAGCTATTTAAAAATATCAGGGACAACCAGAACAGAGAATAGGAATTTATTGTTATGGAACAAGGGTAAAGATCAAAAAGGGAGAGACTACAAATATATGTATACGTGTGTGTACATGTATGTGTATATCCACATGTGTGTAATATTACATTGCACTATCTCAACTCTTTTGAAATTATGAATATCAAAATAGTTCTGCTTTGATAAAGCATCATTTAACCAGCATATCCTGTATGTATATAATATTTAGTTAAAAAATACACAGGGTTTTTTTCCTTTCCCCTGCTTCAGTGGTTGAGTTTTAAGGCACCTTGATATAGCCTCAGAGTAGGTTTTCTAGTCAACTCTGCTGCAAGTGGGTTCCTGGTAATTGTCTGGGGATTCAAAATCAGCTGGGCATAAAGCTAACCAAATGATTTCCAAGTGTGTTATTGCGTGCTTTAACCACACCCATAAATTCTTAGGGTTGGGATGGACCTTATTGTTAAGGGTATTTTCAACAAGGGAGATGCTGGCATGCAATTCAGGGAAAGCAAAACATCTGACTATATACAGATCACTGTACGTGCACAGACTAAGAACACTGAAATTAAGGAAAAAATATTTTCAAATCAAGCAATTTGCATAGATTTCTCAAGTCTGGGTCTGGGCTCTTTAGTGCCTGACTACAGGAACCACTTGGCTGTTATGATTTTAAATCCCAGATGGCAGTTATAGTAAGGAGGAACAGAAGTCAGGTGCCTGAC
>NW_017729031.1:85615268-85616901 GCF_001723915.1 Gavialis gangeticus
CTTTAGTGCCTGACTACAGGAACCACTTGGCTGTTATGATTTTAAATCCCAGATGGCAGTTATAGTAAGGAGGAACAGAAGTCAGGTGCCTGACTTTTCAGTGTGCACTACTCAGTCTTGGTGTTTGGTGGGGAGAAGCCTCCTGGGCTGCATCCACACAAGTGTAGACATTTGTGTCCCTGGGGAACGCCTGTGCCATGCGCCCTCTGGCATGCAGCAGGTTACCCAGGGTGGGGTAGGGGGTTGGGGCCAGCACTGGGCTGGCCCCAACAACCTTACCTGGGGTCCTTGTGGGGGCCTGCTGGGGCTGCATCAATCGCAGTCCTGTCACTTGAAGCCTGGCCAGCAGCCAAAGCATGGCTTCAGCTGGCCAGACTCCAGTTTGCAGCAGTGCGCACTGCCCCTGTATTTGCCACTCTGCTTTTTTTTTTTGTGCAGGGATTTTTGATGCAGGATCTCTTTGCAGGGCAGAGAACAGCTGCATGTGTGGTATGTGGCACAGATGTGTCTGCAGTGCCACATACTGTACGACCACACTCATCTGGATGTGGCTCTGGTGTTCTGCTGGCATGTCCATTTCAGTGCCTCTGGGAGGCAACAACTGTTCTCTGCTCTGATCTGCTCAAACTGAAGTGCCCAAATAGGTGCAGAAAGTTAGTGATGAAGAAAGGATCTGTGAAAATAAGGTAAGGTTTAGCAAATGTTCATTAATAAATCATATCAACGTGTTCTTTTGCGAAGATGGAGGGAAGCAGTAGCGGCACGGAAGAAGCTGAAGCGTCAGATGAGGGCTTTTCCAGCAGCTCCCTGTTGTGTGGATCCGAAAAACAAACTGAAAGCATTATCCCCCAGTGCTGAGTGTCCCATTGAAGAAGAGAACCTTGCTAAGAGGATTGTAAACTTGGGACATGCAGGAAAGCTGGGCATCTCCTGCACTAGGTAAGAACACCCTTAAAAGGATGCACTCAATTTGAAGAAGTCTAGATTATTTCAAAAAGTAGGTTGAAAGTTTTGTGTACTTCTGGGTTCCTCCACCAATATTTATACACTTTTTATGAAGGGAAAAAACCACAAAATCTCAATCACTGCATACTGAGAGTCAGATGCACAAGGGATGCAAACTGAAAATTAGAAGAGAACTTTTCTCTAATTTCTCCCATAATAAAAAAACAAACAAACTTCCAAGAGTTCTTCAGAGCTATTCCTGACACACTTTTTTTTTTTATTGAAGTTGGAATTTCTTTCACACAACTAGAAATACCCTCTCTTCTGTTTCCAGGTTACGATGGCTGAGAAACAAGACCATGCATCAAATGAAAGTTCAGTACCTTTACCAGCTGCTGCTCTGGTATGTTGGAGTTTCGTTGAAGCTACATTATAACAAAAATACTTTGAACCCTGAAAATATTGGTGCAAAGTTGTGTGGATGCTGTGAACATTATAAATAGTTAGTTTTTTATAAAATCCTGAAAAGATAGATTTATAAATTTAAAGCTTGGTTTACTAATATTTGGAAACTGCTAGACAAACAATTAGTTTTATTAGTGCTTTTGCAAGGAAGTTTAGGAAATCACTGTATTGTACACACTTGAAAGGACTTCATAGATTTCATAGACGTTAGGGCTGGAAGGGA
>NW_017729031.1:85619730-85632587 GCF_001723915.1 Gavialis gangeticus
CAAACAAACCAGGCAGGTACAATATTACACCACTTCATTTGGGCATTTGGGGGAGCGGGGACGTGGCGGGCTTTCCTGCTCACTTGCCTGAGCAGGATTCTTATGAGCATCAGCTACTCGCATGTTAACAACTTTATAGCGTTTATACGAACAGAAGCTCTCGTCCATCAGGTCTAACTTTATATCTGCTGGTCATGACTATATCATTTGTTGCATTTTAACATCTTCAGGCAAAACATGAGAAAAAAAATTAAATTAGTTCTTCACTAAGATAGGATGGCATTTACTAATTAATAACCCTTTGTCCTGTGCTCGCAACTTATGTATGTTGTTTACATTGTGAACAACAGGACCACAAAAGTGACCTTTCACAAAAGTCAGGCTCTATTGTGCTACCTGCCTCTCTCTTTTGATGCTTAATTTAGGGTAGAAAGAAGGAATTTTTGTAGGGTATTTAGTTACTACATTGGCTTTTTTTCTTCTTCTTCACCAACATGGTTTTTCGTTAAGTGATGCTGCTTGGACTCCTCTAGATCTGCCCTCACTAATCACTGAACATATCCAAGTTCAGCAAGAACAGGTATTTTGGAAGGTGCTTTTGGTGTTGCCAAGCTATGAAGAATATCCAGCAAAGGATCCCAGCAGGTGAGGAGCCAAATTTGACTAGTGTTTTCTTTCATGGCATGACAACATAGTAGAGGAACAGCATGAAGGTAACACTGTCATTGAAATATGCCTCCCTAAACAACAGATAGAACAAAAAGCAATGAATGACAGGGCAGAGTAGTGACCTGTGGTATGTTCCCTGATTTCTTAGCTACGCCTTGAATTGAATGTATTCAGACCTTTTTAAATATAGCTTCTATGGCAGAGAGGTGACTTTCATCACCCATTGGTAGAGATGGAGCCATGTTACCTTTTCCTTCTCATAGCTTGTTATAGATAAATATATTCATACCCTAAGTTTGTTGTATACAAATGCATTGAAAACAGTGTCAAGGGTGCAAAGTCAAACACTTAATCTAGAAAACGTCATAATATAGCTCAGAATGTCATGTAATGACTGCTGCGTTAAACCCAATAGCCAGTTCAACCCAATTCAGTAGTGGATGAATCAAGAGTGTATTTTTTAGAAAGAGATTCATTCTTTATTTCAGGACATTAGGTGGACGATATATCTATCATTCCCCTGGCTAAGCTCATCTGCTAGTTACGTCATCACAGATTTTTTTTAAAAGGTGCGTTTTGCATGGGGTGTGTGTGTTCCTACTTAGCTTTTTAAAAGAAGAATAAAATGGCAAAAATAGAAATTCCATTATGGTGCAACATCCACATGTTATGCTGACCTTTCCACCCCTCATCATCATCAGCTGTCCAGAACACTTTCTTTGATTCACAGCACAATCCTTTGAGGTGTGAGTAAAAGAAATAACTAGTAGCAGTAGCCGGCTTTGAAGGATCAACTGCTTTGTCAGTAGCTTATATACCTTGTTATCATACTGCAGGTAGATGTTGCAAATCAGGATTAATTTCCTAGCTCTTCGAGAGAATGATGCCTAACATTTACAGAAAATGCAGTTGTGCATGTAAATTCTGCATTTTTGTTCTGGCATTTGTGGCTAAGTGAATGAGATTGGGATCTGTTGTATTAGAGAGTTCTATTCCTAGCTCTTTCAGATGCGTAACCTCTTGATTATTCTGTAAAATGGGAGAAATTATATTTGCCTGCCTCCTATGCAAGAATGAGGCTTTACTAGATAATACAGCAGTGGAGAAGATCTCCTGTTTCCCAGCCCAGCACACCTCCCCATAGGTCAAAAGTAGAGCCCAGGACTTTGCTGAGATTGTGAACTCCAGCCCTGTGGCTTTCATTTAAGAGAACAAGTAAAGTCTATTAGCCTCTTCAAAGAAGTTCATATGTATAAACTCTGTGGGGCTGGAACATGTCCAATGCAGAAAGAATATTTCAGGGTTTTAATAGCAAGCATCCAAAAAGCTTTATTGATCGCATAGACTTGAAAATTTGTTTTAGGTGTTTCATAGTGCAGACATCTTGGTGGCTTTTCATAAAGACCTAGGTAATCTAAGCAGCTGATTCTCCAGTTACTGCTACAAGCCGTCTAAAGAAATAGTAGGAATGTTTTAGGAGGATTTTAAAAGGAAAACTATCTATCTTTCTCTTAACCTTGTTTTTCGAAGAGGCTAAATTATTTTTTCTTGAAACTGAAAACAAATAGAAGCAGTTGTTTGTCTCAGAAATTTCATTTCAGTCCAGTTGATAAATTTGGCCATGTCATTTAAACTAGGGAGCTTATAATGGGATATACTGATGATACTGAATAGATTGATAATAGGGGGTTGTCAGTATGATATCAATTAAGAAAAGATTGTTTATTTTATGTTCACAGGATACTAGCAGACTGGTTGAAAGCCAAATTTACAGGAGATACAAGATGGAAGGCTCAGAGAGATGTAACCTCCAATGTAAACGACAGAGTTCAGACGCTCGCATTATATGATTCTATTAGTATGCAAGAAAATCAGGCTGTGCATGTCAATGTGTGCATAAAGGTATATTAGAATAATTCATTAATAATTGGTCAGTCTTTTGTTTCATTACCTCTGTGACACTGGGTTAACTGTATGTGGTGTTCCCTGCAAGCTAGTTGTCATTTTCTCCTATGTCAAATGGGAAGCATGGTACTGATCTCTTTATAAAAAGAATACCAATCCAGTCTTAAAGAGTGCTACCTAAGAACTAAGTATTAATTTATTTGCAAGTCACAATAGTCAGGGACCTTCACCATTCTTTTTTTTAACTCTATCCAGATTTTTTTAGGATATTTAAATAATGAATATTTAAAAAATATAGTTACACAAATACCTTGGACAACACACTATTGTAAATTATCAATCCAAGGGGCCTGCAAAATTCATGTCTAGTCTTAACTTGTGTTCTCAAGTTATTTCACTTCTGGAGGGGGACAGAGACAGGCAGAGGGAGAGAGCAACTTTGCATGTGTGCCTGCAGTTATTGAGGGAGCAGTGGCAGTTCATTTGTTTAAGCTGCAGCCAAAAGTTATTTTAGCATTTTGGCAAGGCTGTAGTTTCCCTTTTCCTTCAACAGAAGTTTTTTCACTAAAAAAAATTTTAAAATCCCTTTTCTCTAAGTTGCAATTTTAACGTAATGACTTTTTTTAAACAAAATGTATTGATGTTTTTATTACTTTTTATTTTCCCTATTTTCTTTTGTCAAAAAATTGAAAAACTAGTACGTGATTGTGTAGCAAAAAAGACTCTCATATTAAATATTAGCAAGGTAGTAGAATTAAGATTTTGTAAGCGATTTGAATTCAGCTTTTTCTAACTTTCTAGCAACTTAAATATAATTACATGGGAGTGTGAGTGCATATGCATGTATACAAGATATACCCACAGTTTAATTTGTCACCTACATTTCTTAGTATTTCCTTCTTTGCAAGTAAGATTTTTTTTTTCAACTAGTTAGCTTAAAACACTCTATAAAGAGCTCCTAGCTGAAACACTATGGCTGACTTTGTCTACAGTTTTCAACATGTTTAAGATCCTCCTCATTCCTATAATTGCATTAACAGTGTCAATTTTTATTTTTATCTAGGTGGCCCATGGCACCCTTAGTGACTCTGAGCTTGATATGGCTGAGACACAGAAAGATCTGCTTGGGACCAGTGGTCTAGTCCTCCTGCTTCCTCCTAAAGTAAAGAGTGAAGATGTTGCAGAGGAAGATGTTTATTGGCTTTCAGCTTTGCTTCAATTAAAACAACTCCTTCAGGCTAAACCTTTCCACCCCATAATACCTCTGGTGGTCCTGGTTCCTAGTCAGGGAGAAGAGGCCACAGAGAAGGAAGTAGAAGAGGGTGTGTGATTTTATTTGCTTTGAAATAACTACAGATATTCAGAAATATACCTAAAGGCAGTGAATAAACAGCAAATGTAGTTCTTCAAATACAGCATTTAGTTAAGGGAAGGATTCTCAGACTTTTGGCAGAAATCCAGAAGGGCTTAGGAAAGAGGCAGTTTAAATTGAAAAGAAAAATGTACATTTTTCAAGGGTTTTTGGTTTTACTTTTGTACGTTGTGTTTTATTGCTTGACTGAGAGAGAATATAGCAGTGTGACAAGGTGTAAATCTATGCTGGCAATAGAAATGGACTGAGTAGGTGAAATTTCACTTGTTTTCTCATTTGAATATGTATGGAAATAACAACCAATATTGCTGTTTCAGCTGTTGCTTCTCTTTTAAAGGTTTAATGCTGCAGGATTTGATTTCAGCTCAGCTTATATCAGATTACATTATTGTTGAGATCCCAGATTCTATCACTGACATGCAAGGCACCAGAAAGGTAAGAGCAATAACTTTAAATTTAAAGAGCCTTAACACCAACATCTTTTTCTTTTTTACCATATTTACTCAAATCTAAGACTACCCTGAATTTAAGGCCACCCCCCAAAATTAGATTCTATATATGGAAAATTATAATTTGTTATAATTTTCCAGGTATAGAATCTAATTATTGGAGGATTGTCTTGAATTTGTCCCATTCTCCTCCCTCCCCCCAACTCTTCCCTGCTACAGTAGGGAAAGCCATGGCTGGGGGTGTTGGGTAGTTGGGGGGGGGGGCAGACACTTCCCTCGCCCTCTGCCCACCATCACTTCTTCCCCCTGCAGTCTTCCCTCCAACCCTGCCACCTGCGCCTCTGTCTTTTCCCTTTTCCCCTAGCTCCACCCAGTCTTTGTCTCTTCTCTTCTTTCCCCTCCCCTCTTACTGTCAGATGCTGCTTGGGCTCTATTCCCTCCCCAGAGCACAGCACATGGAAACACAGCCCTTGCTGGGCCATGCAGCAGCATTGAACCTGCTGATAAGCTGGACAGGGGATGGAGGAGTTTTTTGGCAGTCAGTGCACAGCTGATTGCTGTGTATACTGTCTACCCCAGGGCATTCAGACTAGGATAGAATTGAAGGAGCTTCTCCCCTCCCTAATGTGATTAAATGTAGGTCCTTACCTGGAGGCTTCCATGTGCCAAATTTTCCCTTCTCACTAGCTGTGTTGTGTCAACACATGAAATAAGAGCCTGAAGGGAACAACATGCAGTTATTTAATTGCCCATTTTTCCAACCTGCACATTACATGCAGTCATAGATTCTGAGGCTAAAAGGAATTGTTTTGATCCTTTAGTCCTGTGGTTGACAACCTACAGCTTGCATGCTAGTTCCAGCCCACAAAGACATTTTATCCAGTCTGCAGAGCCACAGGGCTTCAGCAGCATTTTAGTGGCAGGAGCTTTGCCCACACCAGAGCCAAGCAGCAGGGGTTGAGTCAGAAGTGCCGACCCATCTCGGACCCAAGCGGGGTGGTTTCAGCCTATCACTCATAAAATATCACAGACCACAACTCTAGCGTGCTATCCTGCTTAGGACAGCTAGAGCATGCAGTACAATGATTTCTGTATCAAACCTAGGTATCTGCATTTGAGCTAGATTGTATCTTTTAGAAAGATATCCAGTCTCTATATAGAAACTACAAGCCCCTTATCTTGCGTAATGGCTGATTCTTCTGCCACAGGATAAAACTTGTATATGGTACTTCGCTGCAGTGCATGTGTAGAGGCTGACAAGGCTGACAGGCATGAGGGTGCTTTGGTGCAGGGGCTGCCTACCAGCTAGCCCCACAATGGAGCACCCTTGTGCCCTAGCCAGGCCCTCCGCAACACGTTGAGTCAGGTCAGCAGCCCCAAGCTGGCAGGCTGACCCCCTGGGCCCCCACCAGCTGGGGCCATTCCAAGCTGGCTCACTGTGTTGTGGTCCCAGGTGCATGTGTAAACACGGCGCCCCAGAGCAATAAACTCCAGCACAATATATTCTGGAGTTTATTGCTTTGTATTAATTGCACATGTGGATATGCCCACTCTGTAGGTATTTATAGACCAATTAAATAACTTCTAACTTAAGAGTTAAATAATTGTAAGTGTCAGGGTCTAAGGAGTTCAGTTGGTCTGCCTGGAGAGCATAATGCAAAAACCCATCCTGGAAAACGGTTAGAAATCATTGGATTTCATGTCAATGAGTACTTTTCATCTCTGAAACAAGGTAACAAGTGCTTTAATGGGATTGTATTCAGGGGTATTGCATAGAAGTAGAATAAATTATCATTGCCCCAGGATTTAGGAATGTCGGGCTTCCTGCTGTGAGATTTGCTCATGTTATATAGCAGGGCCCTGTATATGAAATCATGTAGGCTGCAGGATTAAGACCTTAGTGTCATTGCTTATTTTGGAGGAAGGTTTCTGATGCTGACTCTGTTGTTCTGTAAATGTTTGTTGTAGCTCTCTGAGGCTGTGCAGTGGCTAATTGCCCAGTGTCCCAGTTCCCTAGAACTCTGCAGCCAAACCCTTCTGCAGTACATTGAGGATGGTGTTAGCCATGAATTCAGCGAGCGCTTCTACCATGATCGGAGAGAGAGACGTTTGGCTGGCCTGCCCTCTCAGGAGCCTGGTGCCATCATTGATCTGTACAATAGTGTGCTGCAGTTTCTGGCTGGTGTGGCTTCCTCGGAACAGGTCTGTGACCTGTCCTGGCCTGTCACTGAATTTGTGGAACCTGGGGGCAACAAGCTGCTTCCTCATCTGCAATGGAACACAGTAGATCACCTGGCCTGGCTGAAGAAGGCAGTGCTTTCCTTCCAGATCCCATACATGGACCTTCCTCCTCTTGGTGGTACGTAGTTCATGTGAGGCAACATGACTGGCTTTAGAGTTGCTTCAATGTCAATATAAAAGCCCTTTTCCTTTAGCAATAAGTCTCTCTCTTTAGCTTTAAATATGTTTTGACCTTTGTATACTGAAGTCCTAACCGTAGATCTGGAGGCCTCAGTCTGTAGCCTCAGTGAATGTTGTTCCTTGTCATAAAACTCCTGCATATTAAGACAGTCGGAGATCCTTATTTATACTAGGCTGTTGCTGGAAGGGAAGAGTTTGTAGTAAATTAAAACAGAGGTGTAATGACAGAGGTAAGGTTGAGGAGGCTTTCCCCACACCATGTGTGACCCTTGACTGTTGTTTCTCCTTGCCATTTTGCACACTGGGAGCTGTTATTCAGGGGAGATGAATCTAACCAGTTGCATGTAATGTTTTTGTTTAGCTCCCTGGCGACCTGTTTGCTCCATGATTTTTCAGTACGTGTCCCAGATTGCCAGTTGTCTCCAGACCCAACCAATAATCCAATCCCAAGTGGAAAATCTGCTGAGCAGAACTTACTGCAAGTGGAGTGGCAGGCTGTTTGCTAGCTCAGAAGAGGATGGCCCTTCAGTTAATGACATCCCTTGGGATGATATCCTGGCAGTCTGCATTGATCATAAACTGAGAGACTGGAAACCTCCTAAGGTGCCAGTTGCACCAGGTACTAAATGTTTTGCAGTAGACTGGTCTTTGCCTTGTTACATGCTGCTCTCTTGTTTTGCTTAAAGAACTGTGACATGTTTATTTGTGCATTTGTATTTGGTCCAGTATCATTAATGCTGCAGATTGGCTGTGCTGTACATCATCTTCCTGCTGCTCTCTTCAGTGGGATGATTGTTTGCATTTTCTGTACCATTTCCTTTCGTCAATCAGAGGATATGTTCATTGTCCATATTGTTCATTCTGAGACCTCCAGACTCTAGGACTGTATATTCATTATTCTGTGTATTTATATGTGCACACTTCATGCATATTGGTTGAGGTTTTAGGCAGGTATCTGAAGGCAGAATTTGGCCCCATGGCTGAAACTGCCAGGATCTGTTTTGTCCAAAAAGTTGCTCCAAAGCTCTGCCTTAGAACTTTTACCAACAACTATTGTAAGATAAGTCCCTGAACTCTGTCTCCCAGATCAGAGCACAGTCGAGGTTGTGCTCTGAGAATTAATGATTGACATCTAGTGATATAGGCGTATCTTCAGAATTACTGGGGATAGAGCAGAAAAGAGAGATTATCCAAAAAATGGATATATAGGATAAAATAAGGGTAATTGTTAAATTACCCTTATCACAGTTGTTATGATTTGTGATGAAAATAGCCCTGAAAGATGTACAGACCATTGTAAATACAGCAGGCTTGAGAAGGTTGCCAATTAATTTTGAAGTGTGCACCTCAGTAAAGGCTTACTTAATCATCTCAACCAAGATACAAAACAAAGGTCTGAACTCTAGTGAGTGACTTGGTTTTGACAAGCTGTAAAACTAATTAATAACACCTCCTAAGAAGATTTGAGGTCCAGCTCCTCCAATCTGACCTTTTTTAAAGAAAAATCAGAATAGGTTTCAATTTAGAATCTCCTTGTCTGAGAGGTGCCTCATTTGATTTTGATGTAAAAGGATCAGTTGATGAAACAAGTATTGGCTCTTTGTTTATTGAGAAATTGGGGGTATTGGGAGGCTAAAAGGAGGAGGATAAAGCAACACTTGACAACAATTTCCAGCAATCCAATGTAGTATTTGTGGGATATCAGATCAGTCCCCAAAGGTACACCTTTGCAATTTCAGTCCATTTAGCCATTTGCAATTTTAAATTGAAGACACAATTTCCTTTTGTATATTTTTAATGTTCAGTTTGTCTTGATACTGATTGCCTATATTGAACCTGATTTGATCTTTGTAGAAGCAGTGAGCAAAGATGGCCAGATCCATGTGTACTTCTTCAAGGAACATTTAAAAAACTTCACTGTCCCTTTTTCATGGGAACAAGCTACACTGCAAACTCTGAAGGAGATCCAGCAGGGATGTGGAAGGTGAGGGTGGTGATTGTTTTCACTTTGTTTGTGCTCAATATGAATATATAATAAATTGCCCAGACAGCTTTGAGTAGTACTGAGCAAACTGAAAAATTGCACAGTACTTTCATGAAGCTCATAAACCAGACAGGTTTGATGCCATCTCTGCTCTTCATATTTCCATGACCAGTGCCTTCCTGGGAATGACCTGTTACAGCTGTAAACTGGAAATGGGAAGAAAACTTGGTAATTTTCTTTGAAGTTGCAGGGTTTTCGTACATTTTGTAAAAAAAAATGGATTGGAGCATATTAAATCTGTTATTAAACATGACATGAGTTTTGTGAAAGAACACCATTGTGGTAAAGGTACATTTGGATGTCAGACTTCCTTCTGGTGCATAGAATATGAAGGAAAATAATGTTAACTGAGGGGAATGGTGAAGAAATCAAGTAAAAGCAATAGCCTCAGTTCAGTGCTTTAACTGTGACATCCATAACATCCAATTATAAGGCCTGTTGCATGTTTATTACTGGTTAAGGTGGTCATGTGGGGACAATTTTTAATGTCTTCTCAATCAAAGCTCACTACAGGATTTTCTTTTCCTGTACCACAGGTACCTAATTCAGAAAAGTGGGTTGTTTCAGTAGACTGAGCCAGCAATATTCTGTTGCACTTTATCAGTCTCGTTTAAAATATGCTTCTTGTCAGATAAGTTATTTTTATTGATGTCAGTCATTTTGTAGCATCTGTGTTCACAAGAAGTCTCTGTCCAGTGCTTTTGGGATGGAGAGGGAAATGTTCCCTTGCAAGTAAATGTACACAAGGAGCAGATTGCTTGAGTGCAGTATAGAGCCTGGGTGGGGAGCAGGTAATATCTCTTTAGCAAAGCATGCCACTACCTTCTTCTTCTCCCCAGAAGGATGTAGCCAGTTTGCTCTCAGTGGCCTGGCTGACACGTAGCAGAGTAGCATGAACCATCTATCACCCTGGGAATCTTCTAGGTAAACTTCATCCCTCTGCTGGGGCCAACACAAGCTCCCTGCCCCACTTCAATCCCATAGTAATTTTATGTGAACGTTTCAGTGGCATTTAGGTGATGTGCAGCCCTTGAACTGAACCCTCTGCCCTCTAGGAATTTTCCCCCAACAGATGTGGATATCTCCTTATTTCCAGACTTCCAGGAGGAACCCACTAATTTCTGCCATTCGTTCTCCCTCTAAAATATTCTTCTTTTTCAGGTCAAGGATGAAGTCTCCTCGGTCATTTTCAAAACACTCTCCTGTCTCCCTGCCTACAGCTGAACATGACATCAGCTTGAGCACACTGTCAGGCCAGGAACTGAGACTTCCCACCACAGCAGATCTAACGCACACATCCTCAGCCAAGGAGCTCCTCCCAGAGCATTTGTCTTCTCAACTGCAGCTGGAGAAAATTGAGAGCAAGAGGTAAGTGGCAAGAGCAGCAGCTAAGGCTCATTCCTTGCTGAATTAGTCCTGGTTCTGCAGTGGGTAGAGGTCTGTGAAGTCAGAAGGTTTCTGCTTTCTGCAGTGAGAAGCTGAGGCCCAGCAGATTTATGGAAAAGTGAAGGCTATTGTTGACAACTGAATTTCCATTTTCCCTTAGGTTTATGGTTGTAGTCTTCCCCTGCCCCCAGTCTAACAACAGCTATCCAGAAAGTTACTACAGGATCATCATCATAAGATTTGAGGAGTAGCTAGTGGCTGTCTGCAGATATTAAGGCCTTCAGCACTATAGCAATTGTAAACATAGGGAAAGGAGAGGAAGTGTTTCCACAAGCTACTGGGTTATAGCACTGAGAACCAAATCATAGAGCTTCACCTGTGCAGCACATTGAAGCCAGGGTTTCCATCATTCTCTGATATGTTAAGATTCTTCTCTCTGGATGTCACCTAATATTAGGTGCATTTGTTAGATTTGCTTTGAGCAGCCTACTTTAGCTGAGAGCAAACTGAACACTTAGCAGTGCAATTGGGATTTAAGAGATGCAGTGAGGTTATGCTTTTCCTAAACCATGCTGTGCTCCCTGGGTCTTCCTTCTGTGCAGTGTAGGGCCAGAGTCTTAGTCAGTTTATTTAAAGGGTCCAAAGACACTGTGTATCTGACTTACTTTCATTCCATCTTCTGTTGCATATATTGCAGTTCCATCAGCATAGGGAACATATACTCTGTAGGGGAAAAAATGTTCTCTGCTTACAAAGGCCAAGCTGGAATTTAAGTTGCACCATATGACCTTTCTTTTCCCTAGGTTTGAAGAACAGCTGCACCAGTGGTTAGCTGAAGACACTGGACAACTTACAGGCTCCTTGTCTCTTCCCTTCTATCTCCCCCAGACGTTGGTTGCTACACCTCAGATTATCCATCCACTCATTAAAACTTCCACACCCTGTATCCCACAGGTAAAAATGAACATCTGAAGTGTCTTATTGCTGGAAGGGTAGAGAGCTTTAGCTCTGTATCTTGTGCCAAGAATGAATAATACACTCATCTGTGATCATGCTAGGGAACTAATATAATTGTTTAATGTTACAATTGTCCAAGTATATCTGAATTTGGGAATTTTTTGCTGAGAGAATCTTTGCTTTCCTGGTAATTTCCTTTCTGAGAAATAAGCTCTGTCTCTGATGAGCTAGGGCTCATGTTTGCCTATTTCCCTGTTTTTACAAGCTTAATTGTGTGTATTTGTACACTCTCAGACCCAAATTCTTGGCAGAAGCACAAAGGGGATTTGGGAGTTGAGTACATTGGTTATGCCCTGCCATCTGAGCTGGGACGCACAAAGGACGAAGAGGGCTTTAACAGGCTTATCCTTCCATGGCTAAAGTCATGTCCCTTGGATAGTAATTCTTTAACAGTATTTTCTTTTTCTTTCTGACCAGGCTGGGAATCAGGTAGAGGATAAGAAGACAGCGGAGGGGATCGGAACTTCTCTATCAGACAAACTAAAACACTTGCAAAGACTGATTAGAGCTAACAAGGAGGAGCAGATTGCCTGTGAGCTTCACTTCTCTGCTGTGTTGGACATGACAGATATTTGACCAGGGCTGAAACCACGATGTGGAGCAAAAGATCTCACAAAGGAGCCTGGGCTATACACATGTAAACCACAGGGGTCTGCTCTCCTTCATTCTAGACATCCTAGAACAAATATTTGACCAGGAAAGTTCTAGCATGTCACCTTCTCCCATAGACAAAAGAGTGATTTCTCAGTCCTTGCCTAAGCAGCATAGCTTTGTCCTTGAGTTCACATTTGGTATTTAGCTTGTATTCTGAAGTTCTTGGACTCATTTGCAGAAAACTGCCATGTGTTACCCAGTTCCTATGCTGTGGGTCACAGCTGGCAGAAGTTGAGGCAGTGGCTGAAAGGAGAACAAGAAAATATTTCAAGTTGGTAGAATGAGAGTGTTTTAATGAAGTGACATTTGGCTGTGTGATTTCAGTGAAAGAACGATGTCATGAGGTGGGTTGCTCATAAATTCAGTAAAGGGTCCTAGCAAGAAGAGAACGATTTGACTCCAAACTGAACAGTGTAACTAGAAGTTTGTAGACATTTGAGCAGCTTTGCTGGTGGTGATGGGTTGTAGAATGTATTGTTGTTTTTATTTAGTTACAGTTACGCTACGCTTGACGCAACATACTTGGGCACAAATCTTGATGCCCTGTTTGAGAAATATTTGATGCATTTTCATTCTCAGGAAGCCATAATATTCTTCCACTGTTTTGTCCCTGAATAACGCCCCCTAAGGTAGCTGAAGGGATTTTGTACTGTTTGGTCTAAATTCTGTTATATTGACAATTTATGGCACTGAAAATAAGCTGATCTAATGTGTGGAAAGAAGTGCTGCTGGGAAGCAAGTGTGTGCTGTTTTATTTTAAAATAAGAGTGGCCTTGGAGATTTTCTTTTAGAGCAGCTGTTGCTGGGGGGGGCACTTAATTTTAAATAAGCTACTTACATTGAAAGTTGCTTATTTTGGAATGAATATAATACTGGCTACACAGAAATCATGTTCAAATGATTTTGTGGCTGGACTTTTCTAATGGAAACTACCCCCCCC
>NW_017729031.1:85632747-85637507 GCF_001723915.1 Gavialis gangeticus
CCCCCCCCCCCCCAATTAAAAATTATATTCTCAGACTGGTCTTGGTTGGTTCTCCTGAGCATTGTTCCTGGCAAGTTTGGTAGTCTGCACTTTTTTTTTTCTTCCTCACCAGTCAGAAATCTGTTGTCTCCTTTTAACATTTTATTTAAAATTCTCACTAGTTTCCCAAGGTTTTTACTTCCTTTCCCCAAGCCCCACATTTTACACTTTTTTGTTTTAACATTAAAGCTTTTGTCCTGAAAAAACGCATACTAATTATTTAAGTTAAACATAAAAGGACTGCTGACAAAAGTGGGACTTGAAACTAAAAAAAAAATGAAGGGAAGGTTATGCTTGAAGGTTGTTCCTTCTAGTAAATCTTCAGACAGGTATCAGAACAGAAATTACTTTCGGTTATTTTTTAAAATGACCAAAAAATAAAATTAACAATTCCTTATGTTATATTGTTTCCAAAATGTTTTGCTCCAAGTGTTGCTGATGCACTGTGTTTGCACAGAATAAGTGTAATGGAAGTCTGTAAATAGAATAATGAAAGCCTTGAAATATTTTGAGATCATGCTTTAGTTGTGTACAAAGGCTAATGTAAACTTTTTGTATCTAATAAAATGTGGCTTGACTAGCGTTCTCAGTTTTTATCAATACATTAAAATGGGCACACAATCACAATATCAGTGTGTATGGGGGATGGGAGGCAGGAATTATTTCTTTGTTTCAGCTCTGGTCAATTGACTTTCCTATTCTGCACTCCCTGTGGAGGCTGGCTTCTGAGCTAGGATAGCTCACAACATAACACAATCTTCCCCTGAGGATCCAGTACTCAGGGGCTGATCTGGGTGGTATTTCTTGCATATATTTGATACACAAAGATCCAAATGCCTTCCTGGTAACTTGAGTTTGCTCTTGCCTTACAGTTAGTTCCAGGCAGGGAGGCGCTCTAGGTGCGGGGTCCTGGCTGAGCCTGGAAGGAGGTGGGAAGTGCCTGTCATCCCTAGAGGTTAGAGCAAAGGGGCTGGTGGCTGTAGCTCTGTGACTCCATTCCTGTGTGGGTCTGCCTCCAGGGCCAGTGGCAGCCATTTCATAGTTTCATAGTAAGTAGGGTTGGACGGGACCTAAGCAGATCATCAAGTCCAACCCCCTGCCATGGGCGGGAAGGGAGGCTGGGGTCAAATGATCGTGGCTAGGTGGCTGTCTAGCCTCCTTTTGAAGATTCCCAGGCTAGGGGCGAGCACCGCTTCCCTTGTAAGTTGGTTCCAGATCCTAGCCGCCCTGACAGTCAAGTAGTGCCTCCTGATATCTAGCCTGAATCTACTCTCAGTCAACTTATGGCTGTTGTTCCTTGTTACCCCTGGTAATGCTCGAGGGAACAGGGACTCTCCCATTGCCTGCTGGTCTCCCTGGGCCAGTTTATCTGATGGCCACCAGATCCCCGCTCAGCCTTCTCATCTGGAAGATGAACAGATTCAGGTCTCATAGCCTCTCCTCATAGGGCCTGCCCTGCTGCCCCCTGATCATGCAAGTGGCCCTCCTCTGGACCCTCTCCATGCTATCCACATCCCTCCTGAAGTGCGGTGCCCAGAATTCCTTGCAGTAACCCACCAGAGCAAACCTGCACTTCCACCTCTAAAAGGCAGAGAGTAGATGGGTTGGTGTCTTGGGATACAAGGGGAGGGGTCACAAAATTAAACTGAGCAGGTAGCATGTTTAAAACTGACTGAAGGAAACTCCTTATGACATAGATTGTCATTCCCAAGGGCATAGGCAACGTGTAGCGGGGCACGTGCTCCCCCTGAGACTGGCTGCTGCCAAAGCTGTCAGTGGCTTCTGCAGCTGGTCACTACCTGCCCCCCGCTCACTACCAGCGTCTGCGGGCAGTTGCCACTTGCCACACCCCGCCACCAGCACTGCTGCTGGTGTCAGCAGCTGGTCTCCCCACTCACCACTGCCACCTATAAATGGTGCCCCCCCACCCCCCCCCAAGTCTTGGGAGGAACCAGTCATTCATGCCCAAGGGTAGGGGTTGGCACTGGTTGCTCCCAGCTGCAGCAGAAGCTGGCAGCTCAGCCAGTTTCAGAAAGGGCGCAAGAGCAGCTACTGAGCACAGGAGCCAGGGGCACAGCCTCTGCCTCCAAACTGCCTGGGCTTTAAATGCTAGAGCAGGGGTAGGCAATTATTTTGGGCGGAGGGCCGCTTACTGAGTTTTGGCAAGCCATTGAGGGCTGCATGATGGGCAGCCAGGGGCAGATGAACCTTAATTTTCTAAATTTTTTTAGGGGCCCCGCGGGCCACATAGAATGGCCTGCCAGGCTGCATCTGGCCCACAGGCCACATTTTGCCCACCGGTGCTAGAAGCTGCAAGTGAGAGGGACGGTGGGAAAAACTGTTCACACCCAATCTGCTGGCCTTCAGCATCCAGTCTCCGCTGCTGTGTGATAGGCCTATTTGCTGGGCTTGGCGAATGTGAGCCAAGGTCCATAATGAACAACTATAAGCCCTCCTTGAAGGGAATGCACCAGCTGATTGCTTGGGACAAATAAAGAAAACAGGAATGGAAGTAAGTGTTACAGGTACAGAAGAAGGGATTTGGGAGGGCACACCAAGCAGAGCATGTTGGCCAGCACCTGCTGCCTCCTGAATGAGTCAAAGCCCTGTGGACTTGGGTTGTATGACACTGGGAGCTGGGCTAGATGGACCCATGGTCTGACCCAGTCCATGGCCATTCTTATATTGTGTCTCTGCTCTCAGTGGGCACATCCTGGCTTGTTCAGCTTCCTCGACTTTAGCTGCAGTCAGAGCAGCCGTGGGCCAGCTCTCGAGCTGTTACATGTCCCCTGCCCAGCCTGGCCCTGGTTCTGTTGAGAAATGGTGAAGAAAAAGACAGAGCCCCAGCCCTGCTGCCCGTGTCCTGGGAGCGTGGCCTGCGGCCCTCATCCCCTAATGCAGCTGGAACAGCTTCAGAAGCCCAGAGCAGCGTCTCTGCTGGGAAGAGAAACGTGGGCTGGTAGAGCTGGGGCGGTGTAGAGCTCCTCTGCGCAAGCTTAGCCCGGCCTGCAAAACCTGCCCGTTGTCCAGGCAGAAAACCGCGTCCGTGGAGGGTGATGGGTGGGAGGCTGTGGGAACAGAAACATGCCTTGAGTGGGGTGGTGGGATGCAACAGCTCCTTGACCTGACAGCGGCCCCGAGCGGGACGAGCGCAGCCGCGCGAAGCTCGGGGCGCGCATGGAGGGGGGCGGGGCGGCCGAGCCCGAAGCGTCACACCGACCCGGGGAGGGAGAGGGCGAGTCCTGATTGGCTGAAGGATTCACCTGCAACAATGCCCTCCGCCAATCAGGGGCCGGGACAACTCTTTGCACCCAGGGAACGCGACACCTGCCCTCCCGGGGCCCCCGTGGGTGGAATTGGCAGGCCGGTCAGCCAATAGAAAAGAGGGCTCGGACGGGGCCGCGGGCAGAGGTGGGACTCGAACCTGTCTCACCGGGCGTGGAGCTTGGCCCCGGCGCCTCGGACCGCTCGGCCACTCCAGCGCGGGCAGCTGGCGTTGCCGCGCCACACGGACCCCGCAGTCGCTGCCATTGAGCACAGTGGCCCACGGCAATCCCTGATCGCAGGAGCGCGGTCAGCCTGAATTCGGCGATGGGATGCGAACTGCGGCCGGTAACACCAGGTCTTCCACCAGGTTCCTCCCATCTCCGGGAAAAGAGCTAGTTTTCAGGCACAGAATTGCGGGAGGCCGCGTGCGATGAGCAGCCCCTCGTGGGGACGTGCCTCTGCTGCGGGAGGAGGCGGCAACTGGGAAAATGGCAGGGCGCTGTCAGGAGTGGGATTCGAACCCACGCCTCCAGAGGAGACTGCGACCTGAACGCAGCGCCTTAGACCGCTCGGCCATCCTGACCCCCGCTGCGGCTCTCGCCAACCTGCCTCATGGCCGTCCTCCGAGGAGCCTTCCGACACCCCGCCCACGACAGCTCCCTTCGGGGCTTCTCTAACAACGCACTTGCTCTAGTAAAAGACACCACCTTAAACAGCTCTTTGCCCCTCTCCTCGTTTCTGGGCCATCCACGCTACATCGCTCCAACCGTTCAGTCCCTCCTTCGATTTAGCCTTAGCATTCCGCTTTATTCTGAATGCTTTAAGGCTCCGCACGGGTGGAGACTTACACGCCCGCAGAAGGGCCTGCACCCTCGCCCTGGCTAACGCGATCGCCGGCGAGCCGCCACCTGCACAAACCCCCGCCCCTCGCTTCGTTTGCGGGCCATCCCGCCCGCCATCGCGCCGTCCCCAGCAGACCCCGGGCCCGGCGCGGCGCGGCAGAGGCGGCGGCGCGAGCCGCCCTGGCCGCAGTGACAGCGGCGCGGGCTATGAACGCGGCGCCCACCCTGCTCTGACTCGTGCCGCCGGCCCGCGCCTCCTCTCACCGGCAGTGCCCCCTGCCGGAGGCGGCCCCTGTCCCTGGGCCGCAAGGGGCTGGCTCTCCAGCGGCAGGGCGCGGCCGGGGCCGGGCCGCTCCTTCGCGCAAAAGGCGCTCCGTGTTTTCAAAGGCGACAAGACCCGCTGGGAACGCGGGAAAAGAAGTGAAAACCCCCGGAACAGGGCCATGAGCCGCGCAGAGAGGCCACGTCCCCGGGTGGGCTTGAACCACCAACCTTTCGGTTAACAGCCGAACGCGCTAACCCATTGCGCCACAGAGACGCGGAGGGGCTGCCCTGCAGGGCGGAGGTGGGTCCTTAGGTACATCGGCCCGGACCATTCAAGTTCTCCTAGGT
>NW_017729031.1:85642507-85643282 GCF_001723915.1 Gavialis gangeticus
CGGCGCGAGCCGCCCTGGCCGCAGTGACAGCGGCGCGGGCTATGAACGCGGCGCCCACCCTGCTCTGACTCGTGCCGCCGGCCCGCGCCTCCTCTCACCGGCAGTGCCCCCTGCCGGAGGCGGCCCCTGTCCCTGGGCCGCAAGGGGCTGGCTCTCCAGCGGCAGGTCGCGGCCGGGGCCGGGCCGCTCCTTCGCGCAAAAGGCGCTCCGTGTTTTCAAAGGCGACAAGACCCGCTGGGAACGCGGGAAAAGAAGTGAAAACCCCCGGAACAGGGCCATGAGCCGCGCAGAGAGGCCACGTCCCCGGGTGGGCTTGAACCACCAACCTTTCGGTTAACAGCCGAACGCGCTAACCCATTGCGCCACAGAGACGCGGAGGGGCTGCCCTGCAGGGCGGAGGTGGGTCCTTAGGTACATCGGCCCGGACCATTCAAGTTCTCCTAGGTCAAAACCACCCACTTGTATCGTGTCCAGAAACCTATTGGGAGCCAGTGACACTCTGGAGCACTGTATTTCTGGGCTCATGGTGACCCTCACCCTCAGAACCCAGGTGCAGCAGAGTATCTCGGGGCACTCCAGGCACCAGCACATGCCCCTGGGTTGGGTTGGCGTGTTCAGGTGTTAACCCAAGGTTCGTGGTTTAAGCCCACCTGGGGACAGGCCGCTCCTGTGCAGAAAAAGCTCCAGTGTTTTTAATAGGGGAAAAGACCTAGAATCAGGCTCTTTTGTTCCCCGCCCTCCTGCGTGTCCCGCTGCCCAGCTACAGGTCCGGGGG
>NW_017729031.1:85648282-85648623 GCF_001723915.1 Gavialis gangeticus
GGGGGGGGGGGGGGAATGGCAGTGCCAAACCAGCCGGGGCAGCGGGGGGCTGGTGGGGAGGTGTGCGTGCAAAGGGGCAGCTGTCTGCATAACCACGTGCCGTGCCCCCTGCCCCAGTCCTTCTCATCACCCTGCTTTATGATTCCCTGCCCCAGGGAATTCAAACGCCTGTCATGCGAGCAGCCGAGGAGACAAGAGACAGGGGAACAAACAGATAAAAGAGCTGAAATCCAAGCAACAGATTATTTTTCAACCTTGGCTCTTTTAAAAGCATCAGACACGCATCACAGAGCAAGTGCTGCGTCCCTGGGTGGGCTCGAACCACCAACCTTTCGGTTAAC
>NW_017729031.1:85747436-85750578 GCF_001723915.1 Gavialis gangeticus
AATTTGTAAAAAACGCAATATCTGTGAAGCGCAATAAAACGAGGTATGCCTGTACGTACACACACACACACCATCTACTACAACCTATTTTAATTTTATTTAAAGATATTTTTCTACTGATTTCTGTGGCCTTCTTAGATTTCAGCTATACTAAAGACGGATCCTACTGTATATTTTAGCTATCATTGTCCAAGCTGTAAATTCTTTTGGAACAAAAGAAATACTAAACCAATGTGCTGATGTTTGAATTGGCTTTTTAATGTGGGTGCATTCTATTTACCAGGCTGTTATGAGGGAAGACAAAAGAAGGCAGAAAAATATGAATTAAATATGAATTTAAAAGGAGCAATTAACTAAGACTATTTTCAGCAAGGATGTGACTTTCTGAAATGCTTTACATCAATCACGTATATTCCTGAGGTGTCATGAAATAGATGTCGTTGTTTAATCACCCAGCATAATGAGGATCTTTGATCTTGTAGTCATGTCAATGGCTATATGTTTTCTAATGAAGAATGCACAAAAGGGAAATATAAATGGTGAAGCATTTCAGGTTATCTCTTCTGTTATCTGTTCTGTAGTGTGCAAAAGAAACCCAGCCAATTTATGACCCTTGTTTGACAAAGGTAGTCACACAGACATGACTATACACTTGTGTATTGTAGAGTAAGGATTTACAGGGAAAAATTCCTGCTAGCAGTAATAGGAATTTGGGAAATGACATGAGAACCCTTCAGGACTGTGTTCATGGGAACACTCAGAGGAGTTTAATTTGAATCAATTAAAGGAGAGAAATCAATGCAAATAGATGCTCTATTTTAGGAGTAAAATGGCTTTAATATGCAACAGTAATCTGTCACAGTACTCCTGAATGAGAGCAATCACATGGGTCACAGGCCAAAACTATATTTGCATGCTATTGGCCCTGTGAAAGCATGCTACAACCATGCCATGACACACATGCATGGCTGCAGAGTGTTTTTAAAGTGTCCGATCAGGTGACAAACTACCTTTCAGCAAATGAGGGATCAGATGAATATGCTCCACTCGGGAGCAATTTAGGAAACTTGTGTTCCTTAGGATTAATTTGTGGTGCTACAGGGGCTGGCCTACACCAGCCCAGCCCAGCCCTGCCCCCAGGGCTCTCTGCAGGACAGGAGTGGGGAAGAGGGGGGGGGAGCAAGCTGCCAGCTAGGGTTTGCCCAGCCTGAGCTGAAGTGGGGAGTTGTGGGGGTGGCCGCAAGGCACGGGTCTCCAATCCACCCAGCTCCTGCTCCATCTCAGGCTAGGTAAATCCCAGGTGACAGCTCACTCCCCCTCCCCTCTTCCACCACCTCTCCCACAGACAGCACTGGAGCTGGAAGGGGTGGGGGTGGGGAACAGGGCTGGGGGAGAAGGGTGGCTCTTCTGCCACAGGCAGGCTCCTCAGGCTCTACAGGCAGGCTCGATTTCCCCCAACCCAATCAGTGAACATCTGTTGGTCAGGGGGGCGCTCTAACTCATGGTGCTTTATGTAATGGTAATATGGTATTTCATCTATTATTCCAGTGACATAAATAGGCAATTAGGAGTGTCTCAAATTAGGATTAAATAGCTGGAAAGATTAAGAATCTTTTCCTCTTAAATTGTGCTGCAGTTAGCCAATGCCCAATACTGTCTCTCGGTTTCCTGGCTTAGGGTAGTAGCAGTAAGATTCCCATGGGTGCCCCAGCCAGCCTCTGCAGCACTTTGAGCCAGGGGGAGCTGCCCTGGGCTGGCAGGCTGACCCTATAGCCCCCTGCCAGCCAGGACTACTGACCCAGCTCAATGTGCTGCATTCCCAGGCATGCATGTAAACATGCACCCTGGAGCAATGAGCAATCATTTTATTCATATGCATTAATATGCACATATAAACACACCCAGCTAGAAGCAATATCATTGCCTCATCCAATTGCAAGATGTTACTATTACAGTATTAACTAATGGGGGGAAAGAGAGGGTGTTTAGGCTAGAAGGGACTGTTTTGATCATCTAGCTTGACCTCCTGTATAACCCGCATTGTAGAAATTCACTCAATGATCTCTGTGCAGCTGTTCTTTTTTACCTGTATTTTATATCTTAGAAAAAGACTTCAAATAATGAAGAATCCCACATGCCTGTAGGTAGGATGTTCCAGTTGTCCTCATGGTGAAAAAGTGTTTTGTCTTTTTTAGAGTCTAAACTTACTTTGATTCAGCTTCCAATCCTTGTATCTCATTGGGACTTTTTCTTGCTAAGTTGAAGTTATGTCCTATTTCAATTTTATTTGACCTTAATATTGTAAGTATTCCTCCTTATTGTCCAGAAGCCTCCCATCAATGGATTCTTTTCAGTGATACTTTTATCCATCCTTATCAATTGCTACATTTCTTAACTGCTAATTGGTACTCATTGCTTCTCTCAGCTCCTCAATTTTTCATTTTATTACTTATTATTACGTGTTACTTTTACTTCCTATCATAATAAACATTGTTGTTTAACCAACTTAACCTTATAAGTGTTTTTAAGGCATCTGATAAAGCATTTTAAAACAACTCCTAACTAGAATTCATGTTGTTACATTTAATTTATTTTTCCTTGTTTTTTTTTCTTGTGCTCCAGGCAGGCAGGAGTGAAATGCACTGCTATTGTCTCACTCTATACATAATAAAATACTCACCTGTAGTAATTTCCTGAATTGGGTCAGTCCTTTCATTAAAAATATTCATTAACCAGGGGACATGGCTCGATAGCTCAGGAGACCCTTCCAGTCCTATTTTACTGTGTTCCCCTGAAAGACCACAGTACTCTTTCAGATGTTAACATTGCCTTCTTTATTCCACTGGGCACTTAATCATAATTATGCCTATTGGAAGTCGTAAGCAAAATAATCAGTAATCATTTTATAACACTGTCATGTTGCCAGGAGGGGAGCCAACAATGAGATCCAGTTGTCCTTCATTTTCTTTGAAAAATAACCTTCACTTTTTACTGAAAGACAACTTTTAGTATTATATAAATCTCTGATGAGCCATTCATTTTAATGCCGAAACAGCGTGCCAGGCTGGGAAAAGAGGCAGACTGATAAATGCTTGCAATAGAGTTCTGGGATTTTTTTTATCTCACACACACACACCCACCC
>NW_017729031.1:85755578-85761184 GCF_001723915.1 Gavialis gangeticus
ATCCAAATCTTAGTGCTCTCTAATGTTGGTAATCATTATTAGACACATTTAAAATAACATTTTGCAGTTATTTTTCTAGCTATGTAGCCAGACCTCCACAATCAGCATCCACCCATTGGGTGAATTTATAATGATGCCACTTCTTTTTCATTTAGATTTGAGATAGCTCATTTAAGTCATTACCAACCAGGTCAGGTGTGAACCATTGACTTTAAACCCTATTATTAATTCTTCAAGCAACCTAAGTCCCCAGGTTCCCCTTTGTGGTTAAACTCTGACATAAATCCATATGCCAAGACTACTACAAAAAATTCCCAGTCAGTGTTCTTTTAAGTGAATCTATCCACCAGAAATTAAAGATTTTCAATAGGATGCTGCTGAAAATCAGGATTTAATTTCAAAACACAGACCTGTCTGAAAGCAGGGAGGAAGAGTTATTTTAAATTATTTGCACTTCTGAGCAGCTTGTTGATATGACTTTATGGTTGTCAATATTATTTTTAATGTAAATTGCTACACCATAGGTGGAATGACTAATATGCAGCCAGTCTGAATCCAGAGATTCTTCCCCTATTTTATAGCTGATTATCATTGGCAATACGAGTCTCTCTCAGGGCAAGGACATCAACAAAATTGTCTGCCAAAATTTTGGACAAATATTCACTTGTGGCTCTGCTTAACCCCTCAGTATTGCATTGGCAGATGCACAGTGAAGTCCCAATGTTGTGGGTCCGAAAGTTCTAAGAAGATCTGTTGATGTTCATTTGTCTTTGTGATCATTGGTCGTGAGGTCCAAAGGACAGTTTGGCATCGAGTTGTAGGCTATATAGTGTTATCCAAGTTGTAGCATGAGGAGGCAGTCTACATTACGCCCCAATTATCTGCAGTAATGAAGCATAGAGAAGCCCTAATGATAGATTAGGACCCCATTGTGCTAAGTGAGGGGGACAGGAAATAATTCTGTTTTTCTTTGTGTAGCCTGTATCTCGATCTGTGTAAAATCAATAAGAATTTTGCCACTGGTAGCATTGGCATCTGGACTAGGTCCCACTGAGATTTACATATTCATGGAATATTGTGCCACAACATTTGTGGCACCATTCAGAACCCGGGCTGGGATCTGCATGAGCCCATTCTAAAAGAACATCCCTTCTCCCATGTGCTTCAGACTTTTTTTCCTCTGGCCCACAATTTATGTTTTCACCTGAAATGGGAGAAACAACGATATGGTTGCATTCACTTTCTCTTGAATTATAGAGAATGTAAGAGTCATTTAAATGGGCCTAACATCTTGCTCTGGTGGTTTGGTACAGGCAAAGTTTGGACTGGTGAATGGTTATTACTGAGTGTTTGTTGTTGATGTTATATACTAGCATCCCTTTCTCCAATTACCCACACCCTGTATATCAGCTCTCTGTAAAGTGGAGTTATGTGGCAGCTGAATTATGTCTTTAATAATAGACAAAATATTACATTTGGAGGCAATCCAAGACTTATCTGTCTAGTCCAGGGCCTGGGCTAAGGAAGCTGAGGTGGAGATAGAGGTAACGCTGACTGTGATAATGAGCAGGGTTCCATCATGGTCTCTAAACTAACTGGGATTCAGCGAGTTTGTTTTCTGGCAATAAGTTTGAGTGTTTGGATTCAAGACCCTGAGGCTAAGAGCCTTATGAACCCAATCAGCTTGCTGTCCCTGATGTTCAAGGGAAAAGTTAAAAGCCAACCTGCCTCCTGAAACAATACGAATTGGGGTCTTCACTACTTGGGACTGGTTTGGAGGTCTTCTAAAAGAGGACAGTGGCATTTTGTTTTGGTTCCTTTTCTTGTACTCTTTACAAAATAATAATCTCTACCCTGAAGAGCGTTGTCTCATGAGGTATGCGTACAGTGCCTGTATGATGTCAGATGAAGTACTAATCGCTGACAGTCTCCTAATACAAATGAGACTTTGTTACTGGGATTGCCATTCATAATTTAGCCTAATAATTACAATTCATTTCTCATGATAGAATACTGTTTGATTGCTTTTTCTTTTGAAAAGTCACTGCTGGCAGCCCTCCTACATCCTGGGGATGAAGTGACTGACACATGCAATATTTCATGCATAATCTTTTTTTCTTACTACAGCAATAATGCATATATGTCCAATTGCATCTCATAATAGCTTCAAACTCTAGCCCAGCAATAATACATTTGACAAATGACTGTGATAACCTTGTTGACAGGGAAAAGCTATAGCTGTACAAAATAGGACACTGCAATTTCTGCCAAAAGCAACAAAGAAGGAAAAGGAAGTATAAGACTAATTTAAGAATATGACAACTTTGACCCATTTATTATCTAAAGGTGTTTGAATGACCTATGTTTGTCCTTCATATATCTGAGGAAAGATAACAATCTAGGTCTTTGAGAAAACGGAATTAAATTTCTGTGCTGCGTGTAGGTTTCCATGAAAATTTAAAAATAGTACTATGGTAATAAAGGTTTTATTTGAATTGTAAGAAATGATGTTTTGCAACCAATAGAATATGTCTATTAAGCATCAAAATATAATGTAAGTCTACTTGTTTTATTGGAAAATATGAAAAAAACCACTGACCTTTTTGGAAATTGAAATTCCCATTTTTGAATATTATACTGGCAGAGATAATGAAGAACAGATCGGAAATGTAGTTAGTGAAGTAATAAACGCTTTCCAAAGGAATTGCTAACTAAGTCTCAATGTTTTTAGCTTTGTGAGTGCATTTGATTTTGGGGAAAGATTTTGCCCATACTTTCTAAAACTATTGTTTTCTGAATTAATCTAACATATATATCACTTCCTTGGAGTCAGAACTTCCATAACAGAATGAAAGACCCCACAGTCCAGCAGTGAATAAGATGCTCTATATGTGCAGTTTACTGCTAGATGTTGTAATTAATAGAGGTTAGGTACAGATATTCAAGAAACCTGAGGCTGAAGCGTTCAAAGTTGCATGCTTTATTCAAAGTGCCCTAGGTTAGGTCAGGAGTAAACAGAACAGATGCTTGCCCTTCAGTGGTGGGAGCTGGAGGGGCTCAAAGACTGCCTGCACTGGAGGATGCCAGCAAGCTGGGAGTACTCCCGCACATCTCTCAGGAGGCTGCCAGAGAATGCAGAGCCCACCTGAGCAGCCAGCCACCACTGGTTAGCCAGCACAGCCCCTGTCCCCAGCCCTGGCCCCCTGTTAGCTGGCATCTGTCAGTGGCAGTGCCTGGGGGTGAAGTTCAGAGGGAGTGGGGAAAGGAGCCTCCCCCCGGCTAAGACCTGAGCCAGCTCCCACGTAGCAGGGGAGCCACATTCCCCCCACCCAGCCATGTAGGAAAGAGACAACACCTTTTCTGTCTCCTCTATGACAGCCAAGGGTGGGCCTGGGACAGTGCTCACCCAGAGCAGGCAAGCACTGGCTGAGGGTAGCATGCCACCCGGTGAGGGGCCCTTGGGATGGTGGGTGACTGCAACCTAACTTGAGTTGCAAGGGGATCTGGTGCAGATTTTTGACAGAGCACGCTAACCTAAAACACTTCAGTCTAATACTACATTCATCCAAATCTATCTTAGGCCAGAATCCACCATTTTTAAAGCAAAATATGTGCAGTGAATGTCTGTTCAGTTATGTAGGACTCAGCATGCTCATGGGTTGTATGCACAACCATTGGTTTTACCTAGGAGGCAGCCAGTTCCATGGTGAACCTTATAACATTTCTTCATAGCCAGTTCCAAGTAGAGGATTTTACAGCAGTATAGCCTGATCACCAGGGATTCTGGTTTTCTCTGATTTAAAACAAGAATAAAATCCAAAATTTTCTCATTTAAAAAACCCCCCAAAATCCACATTTTCCCATGATTAAAACAAAACACCACTAATTATATGTTGATAGATAGAATGATAAAATTAGTAGTGTTTTGTCGCTAATTATATAGCTATATAGATAGATATAGATAGATATATATCTATAGATAGATAGTAGGGCTGTGTGAAATTTTGCCGGCCGGTTCATTTCAACACTTTTGACTCATTTTGAGGTCAAAACAGCAAAATCGAAATGAAACAAAGGGCCTTGAAACAGCCTCGAAACAAAACGAGGCTAGTTGAAACATTTCGACCGTAGCACTGGGGATGGAAGTCAGTCCAGCGGGGCTGACTCCTCATCCCCAGCTAGTGAAACGTTGAAACAGCCTTATTGTTTTGACGAAGCGAAATGGAACAGCTGTTTCGAATCGTAATGAAATTCAATACAAAAAGCTGTTCTGTGGAAACCTCGAAACTCAAGGCAAAACAGAATGATGCTGTTTTGCATAGCCCTAATAGGTAGATATGGATATACATATAATTAGTGGCATTTCATTTTAATCATGAAAAAATGTGGATTTTGGGAGATAAAATAAAATCCAAAAATGTATCAGAGAAAACCAGGATCCCTGATGATCACTTTGGCTAACTCAATAGAAAAGAGGGAAAATTGCAATCTCCTATCTCATCAAAGATATACAAGTGCCTTCTGAATAGATCCTATTCCATCTCTTAGCTGTATAAGTGATATGTAGAGAGGTATCTCTCTAAATGAGACCCTACAGCTCAGTTGGCTGGGTTGTCTACCCATATTTGGATGGGTCCATAAAGATCTCCCTGGAAAATGGTTTCTGACAAGGTGGCTATAGGGGGTGGGGGTTTGCACTCAATCTCTTCACCAACTTATGGGGACAACTTTGTTTTATATCTTATCTTTGTAATTACATTGCACAGGTATAAACAATTACAGCAGATTCAGGGTAAGTATCTTGCCCTTCCCCTTGCAGGGGAGGTGGACTTTTGGGAGGACAGAGGGAGACTTTTTGCTTCATACTTGTTGCTCACAAAGTCTACCCTTCCAGCTAATGCTGTCAATTCAGTGAAAGTTGTATGAACTCTTAAATTCTCCTATTATTCAGCTTTGTTAAAGAGGTGGTGCAAAAGTCTTTAGTGAAGTTCTGAAGAGTTACAGGTTTTTGTTGTATGGTTTGTATTCAACACACTGGTAAGTGTGCCAGCATGAAATGTTGTTTCCATACAATAACAAGCTCTTTGTTTCTTGTTGCTCATTAATAGCACTTGCTCTTTCCTGACAGAAGGGCTTCAAACTTTCAGCTGCAATACTGTGAGTGCAGATTGCCATAGTTGCTGCTACAGATTTTTTTCTTTTCACAGTTTTGCACATTGAGGCAGTCCATTCCTTTCAGATTTTGTATGTCCTTTTAGTCTTTAATGATAGCTTTGAATTTGAATCCCTTGGGAACAAACAATCACAGGAAAAGAGACCCTCAGAGAGGCATAAGCCCTGCAAAATGGAATAGATTTGTCACATATATTCATTGACTTTCTTAATTGGTTTCAAACTCTGGGAATTGCTTTATTTAATTTTGCTTTGTCTCTTACATTCAGTTGGATACCATACTTAAAAGGGGTGCTAGAAAACATATCCTTTTCTTGCTGCTTTGTGAAGTTCAAAGAAGGTCTAAATGCATATACTTGTTGGTAAGGTTCATTTTGTTTGCTTTTTACATTATCAATTCCTATCTTCCCTGCTGCTTTTTTTTTTTTTTTTTT
>NW_017729031.1:85761287-85765998 GCF_001723915.1 Gavialis gangeticus
TTTTTTTTTTTTTTTTTTTGCTGGAAGACTCTATAGACAATTGAGGAGCTAGCTTGATTATGAGCTCACAGATGACCAGGAACTGAAACCTGAGCAATTGAGAGGAAAAGTGATATTCTTTGGGAGGTCTTTTTTTTTTATTTGAATTCTTGTGAAGTACTGAAAATATTTTCTCCCCTTGTCCATCACTCAGACTAAAGCTGTATGTGACAGGGTGCTGGAAAATTGGCAGTCACAATGTGAAATATCAGTATTGGTTGCAATTCTAGTTAAAACTTCTCTGAAAAGAGTTTATACATGATTATAATACCACATCAGTTGTATGCTTATTGATACAAATGGGCAAGACTGGGATCTCTTTTTTTCATTGTACAAAAAATGACACACTTGCAGAAAGTCAGTTCTAGAACTATTTCTTGTAAGGCTGTCAAACAATTAAAAAAATAATTGCAATTATTCATGAGATTAAAAATAGTTGCAATTAATCACAATTTTAATTGCATAGTTAAGTACCCACAGACCCATGGCCCTGCCAGTGCCCCTCACTTCCAACTCACAGTCCCTTACCACCCCCCGGCTATGCCAGTGCCCCTCACTCCTAACCTGCAGACCCCCCCATTCCTGCTGGTGCCCCTCACCCCAAAATTTGGCGCACACAGAGCTCCTGGAGCTCCACTGGCATGGAGGCTGCAGCACTGCAGCTGGCGGGGGCCTTGGCTGAACGAAGAGCGCTTACCTTGGGCAGCCACAGCAGTGGCACACAGGTAGTGGGGAAGCCCAGCAGGCTAGGCAGCGGTGCCAGACTGAAGCTGTTGCTGGGTGTAGAGAAAAGCAGCTTTTCCCCCTCACTGCTGCTGGGCCCTTCCTGTGGCAGCCATCAAGAGCCTGTGCCCAGGCTGCCCTGCAGCAACTGCACTGCCAGTACTGCCCCATGGGGCAGCCCAGAGGTGATGGCAGGGGAGAGGCACCACAGGGCAGCCTGGGCATGGACTCCAAACCACAGGCACGATTAATGCATTTAAAAAAAACCCAATGCATTTATTGGTATTTGAGTTAATTGCACACGTTAACACAGATTATTTGACAGCCCTGATTTCTTGAGAAGAATTTTTTAAATAAAGAACTCTTTGTGTGTGAGCCATATTAGGATATAAATGTTCTCTTGATTCCCTCAAAGATCACTGTTAAAATTGTACCTCGGTGCTGAAAGTGACCCTATAGAAATCTGTATCTAACTTTTTGTCCCTACTAGAATGAAACCAACACAACATTAAATGGAAATGTTACCATTTTTCTGGCTCCAGTCACAGGTTACACTTAACTACTTTAGTAGTTACCTGGCCACACATTAACACAATTAATCGCATAAAACAAGGAATAAGCCACACAGTGATTACACAAAATATGTATAATTACTTTATGGTTTGTTCTTCTCATGCCATTAATTGAACATGTGGCCAGGCTGATTGGGACTCCTAGCCTCCAGAGCTCATAGCATCCCTTGACGCCCATGAGCTCCAAAGGCTGAGAGTACCGGTCCCAGCCTCAGGGCCCTATCGGAGTCAAGTGCCTCAGCAGATCTGGGTCCCAGCCACAGGGGTGCATGGTGTGCCTCCACAGCTGGGACCCCTATCATCTGAATGGGGCTTTCAGCCATGGGAGCTTGCTACTTGCTGATGCAGAGACAGCCCAGGATCCTGCACTGGCAGTATGGTGTGATGGGTTCTGATGCTTGATTCCACATCACATCCTTGCCATACTTATGTGGTATGGCAGGAAGGGCAATTGTTGGGACTGTGCATCAGATCTCATTACACCTTTATCTGTATGTTAGCCAGCGCCCTTTGAAAACAATATTGAGAAGGAAATAATAACCTTAAATAGTCTTTAAATGCTTCTTTAGTTAAAAAATGAGATTTTAAAAAAATATTCCGTATTTCTTGCAGCTTAAGGAATGGTAAATTTGGATCTGGTGGGAGGATGGAAATAAACTGATAATTTTTTTTAATGCAATAGAAATGAAATCTTTGTTCTGTTTGAAGAACTGGCTGATATCTGGGGAAGCTTAAAGTCTTGCCATTGAAATGTGAAATACTTCCCAAGTTGAAGAAAGTGTGATGTGAAAAAGAAGTATTCCACCCACACAACTGTCAACTAACAGTTGAAGATTTTTTTGTAACTATTCTTTAGCTTTTTAATAACAAATAAGGGAAACTTTTAATGGAATATAGGGATATAAAGCATTTTAATTTATAATAGTTTTCTGGTTGGGCAGCTATTGCAGAGAACCTGATGGACTCTTGGATTCTTTTTCCTTGTTGTGTATTTTCTCTGTGACCCAGGGTGAGGAATTGGGGAATTGTTTTAAGAGTATGCACTAATTTTGAGGCTCAACTGGAGATAAATTTCCACAGGTTTTGAGCTACTAGGGGTCCTATTACTCAGTCCCTTTGAAAACCTATGTAGACCTGGATTTAAGTGTTAGCACCTACATTGGGAAATTTTGGTTTTGAATTTCTCAGTAGAAAGTCCATGATCTGAGACTCCCATAATTAGCTGACATTTGAAAAAGAGAACCATTAAGCTCATCAAAATATTCAAATAATTTTAAGCTCATTTGAAAAAAGAGAAATATTAAGCTTATTTGACATATTTTCCACCAAGGTCTTGGTACTGCTGAACTCAACTGCTAAGGGGTTGTCTATATTATAGGTCTGTTACTGGCACTGCTGTGGCAGATGAGCAATGGGAGCAGTGGTGCAAAGATGTAGATGCACTGGCAGAAAGTTGTGGGAGTTTTTTGTTTGTTTTTTAATATGCTAGTTTTACTGTACGATCTCCCCAAATGACATAAGCTCTGCCATAAAACACCGTATTTTGTCAGCATAGGTGCGTCCAGATGTGTGTGAGGGAGGTTGCCGACACAAGTATATTGGCAAGGATGTGTGACTGTTGCACACTACTCATAGTAAATACAGCTGTGGAGGCAAGAATTTATAGTGTAAATCAGATGTGAGCCTAAGCTTACTTTCAGGAATAGCCAAGCTTTTAAATCTATTCTGTTTTCTTCCCCTTTGGTGATAGAAGCTGAGAGAGTGATCTGAGAAGACACAATGAAAATACAGAGTAGAAGGAACAAATAAAAGAGAGCCTGGGGAAGGAAGGAAGGAGTAATATCCAATAGGATATATATATAAGGCTGCATATGTTGTGCATACACAATAAACACTTTTTTTTCCCAGCCTAGAATTTTTTTGCCTGTAGTGTCAGGGGAGACACTGAAGAGGTAAGGAACTCTTGTATATCTAATAAACAGCACAGGGATTGATTTTGTTTTTTAATTAGACTAAAAAAAAATCAAAGCTGATCTTTGAAAAAGAAAAAGAGGGTTTGAATTAGCCTGACTTTCAAACCCTTTCATCATATTGTGCAAATCCAAATCATTACCAAGGTCAGGAAAGTCACACAACATCAGACTGCCTGGATTTCACTCATCACTAATAAGAGAAATTGGCAGACTGTGTAATGAGGCCTATCGCCATTACAGACTTCACTTGAGTCTGTCTGCTTGGTTCTAATTAGTCTTCAGAGAAGGAAACAGTTTGTTCACAAACCATTTATGAATTGGCTCATAAAAATATTTTTATGAACCAATTTTAATTATTAATCCCAGCAAAGGTCACTACTACAAAATACTAACAAAATGATGTACCATAGAAATAGGAAGAAAGGTCTGTGGTACTGCCCATAAGAAATCTGCTTTGTTTTTTATCCTTGTTTTCAAGGGGAAACACTTTCTTACTTTATCAGCACCTATAGTGTAGCTAGACTGTCATTAAGAGTTAGCTTCTGTTAAAATAATCACAATCTTTATGCATAAATAATAATACTGTCATGTTTTCTGATATCCTGCAAGACTTCACTACGGTAGCAAGCAATGTCTTTGGGAGGGAACTCAGTCAGCAAACTTGCAGGACATTCTCTTGTCTATACTACATGCTAATGCTGGATTTACAAGAAAGTTCATAGATGTAGGGTCGGAAAGGACTTAAGTAGATCATCAAGTCCGACCCCCTGCCCTGGGTGGGAGAGAATACTGGGCTCATATGACCCCAGCTACGTAATTGTCAAGCCTCCTCTTAAAGACCCCCAAGGCAGAAGTGAGCACCACTTCCCTTGGAAGCTGGTTCCAGATCCTAGCTGCCCTGACTGTGAAATAGTGTCTTTCTAATGTCCAGCCTGAACAACATATGGCCATTATTCCTTGTTACTCTGGGAGGTGCATGTGTGAATAGGGTCTCTCCCATTCCCCGCTGGTCCCCCTGGTAAGTTTATAGATGGCCACCAGGTCCCCTCTCAGCCTTCTCTTGTAAAGGCTGAACAGGTTGAGGCCCCATAGCCTCTCCTCATAGGGTCTGCCCTGCTGTCCCCAGATCATGCGAGTGGCCCTCCTCTGGACCCTCTCGATGCTGGCCACATTCCTCCTGAAGTCCAGCGCCCAGAACTGGATGCAGTACTCCAACTGCGGCCTGACCTGTGTTGCATAGAGGGGGAGGATCACCTCCTTGGCCCTGCTTGTGATGCATCTGTGGATGCATGACAAGGTGTGGTTGGCCTTACTGACTGCATCTTCACATTGGCGGCCCATGTTCATTTTGGAATCGAGAATGACTCCAAGATCTCTTTCTGCCACTGTGCTTTTGAGAAGGGA
>NW_017729031.1:85770998-85790949 GCF_001723915.1 Gavialis gangeticus
ACCTTGCCCCAGATCTTGGTGTTGTCAGTGAATTTGAACAGGGTGCTTTACACCCCTTCGTCCAAGTTGCTAATAAAGAGATTAAACAGTGTGGGCCCAAGGACCAAGCCCTGGGGGACCCCATTGCCCACATCCCTCCAGGTCGAATATGACCTGTCCACCACCACTCTGTGTGTGTGGCCCCTCAGCCAATTTGTGACCCATCTGACTGTGTAGGCATCAATGCCACAGTCACCTAGCTTTTTAATGAGAATGGGGTGGGAGATGGTGTCAAAGGCCTTCCTGAAGTCCAGAAAGACTACATCCACCACAACACCCTCATCCAATGATTTTGTGACCTGATCATAGAAGGCAATCAGGTTGGTCTGACAGGACCTGCCCATAATGAACCCATGCTGGTTGCCCCGAGCATTGTCCCCTGTGCCAGTCCTTCTCAGATGTGCTCCTGGATAATCTTCTCAAAGAGCTTCCCCAGGACCGAGGTAAGACTAACGGGCCTATAGTTGCCTGGGTCCTCCCTCCTCCCTTTTTTGAAAATAGGGACCATATTGGCCCTCTTCCAGTCATCTGGCACCTGACCGGAGCACCACAAGTGCTTATAAAGCCGTGCCAGGGGTCCCTCGATAACCCCTGCCAATTCCCTCAGCACCCTGGGGTGCAAAACATCTGGACCTGCTGATTTGAACATGTCCAGCCCCTCCAGAAGTTCCCTAACTTGGTCCTCCCCGACCCTAGGCCTCTTAGAGTCTCTCCTGAGTCCATCCTGAATCTGTGGGGGATATCTGGTCCCTGCACAAAAAAAATGGAGGCAAAGAAACTGTTAAAAAGGTCTGCCTCAAATGTTACGGTAGAAAAATTAAGTATTCAAAAGTCAGACAATACCAGAATTAAGGGACACTATGAGAGTTCATGCATCTTTAATTCATTACCTTGTCCACATAATACATCCTTTGGGTGCATCCAGATGAGCATACCATCTGCAGCGCCACACACTGCACGTGTCACACATGCAAGTGTTCCCCATGGTGCTAATTTGCAACATGGGAGGTGATTTGAAACTGGGAGATCCCAGTGCAAAAAATCCGCAGCAGAAAAAAATGAGGTGGCGCACGTGGTGGCAGCATGGACTGTCCAAAACTGGAGCCAGGCCAGCCACAGTCATGGTCCAGCTGCCAGCCAGGCTCCCTGCTGCCAGATTGCCACTGGTGGAGCCCCAGGAGGCCCCCAGAACCCTAGGTCTAGGGACAGACATTACACACAAACTGGTTTAAATGATCAGAAACTGGTTTAAGCCTGTAACAGAACAGATGTTCTGTGCATGTAAACCAATTTGAAAATGGCTGAAACTGGTTTGAGATAAACCTGGCTGAATGTAGTATCAGACTTAACTTATTTGGGTCAAACTGGTTTATGCAATGTCTGTCCCAGATCCTTTGCTGGTTTAAGCTAAACCAGACACCCCCAGCACCCCAGCCTGCTCTCTGGGCTGGGACGGGCTCTCTGTTCCATAGCAGAGATGGCCCCTCCCCTCTGTTCCCTGGCTGCAGCTCTGACAGAGACTTGCAGGCTAGGCCTGTGCAAAGCAGCTAGTATTTGCTTCGGATTTGGCCGATTTCAGAGGACAGTGATTTGGTTAGTTGATTCGAATCGCTGTCCCAAATCTTATTTAGAGATTCGGCTGCTGCCGAATCTCCAAATTTTTGAATCAGACAGGCCTATCCCCCACCTGGCAATGGCTGCCTTGCCTGCCCCAGCTCCTGGCATTTGTTTAAAAAAAAAAACAAAAAAAAAACCCTGACTCAGTGGGTGCTGCCAGGTGCGGGGTGATCCCTGCTGCCCCCCACTGCTCCACACTGCATGGGGGGATCTGCATGAGCCTCCCAACCCCTCCCCACTCCCCCAGCCCCGCCGCCCATGGCTGTCCTGCCCACTGTGGCTCTGGCCCTTTAAGAAATCGCCCCCCATAAACTGCCCCCCCCCCGCCTGCAGTTGGTGGGTCCTCTTCCTGGATGGAATGAATAGTAAAGAAGCCAGAGGTTGGTATGCATTTTCCTTGGAAAGAGCTGTTTAAAAAGAGCTTGTAATGAGCGAGCCTTTGTTTTCTGATGGGGGTGTTAAATGCCAATAACAGAGCGGATAAATGCTCTGTTATCAAGGGAGGGGGGACCCCTTCCTAATCATAGTGTCCTGCTAGGGCCTGACCATGCACCCCTCAGCTCAGCCCTGTGCAAGGGAAGGGAGGACTACTCTAGCACCCCCCAGTTTCTAGCCTGAGCCACTGGAGGCATGTGCCTGAATATCTGGGATGTCTATCTGGTTACAAAATTGATTTAGCTTAGCCAGCTTAGACTAACCTGCAAAGATTGAATCAATTCAGGCTCAGGCTTTTTGAATGTCTGTCCCTAGCCCAGGTAAGGCTGCTTGAGCCAGCTCAGGTACTGGCTCCAGCCTCCCCTATCTCATCTGGGAAAACCTGCTGCATGTCTAAGTGTGGACGCACAGGCTCATATTGTATTGTGCTGCTGCTGCTTGTCACCAGGGAAATGCACATGCTTGCACGTCTGGATCTGACCTTTAATTACATAAGCACATTTTTTTTCTATAGGTCTCCTGCTTCCTATAGAGCATAGGAGGAGCAGTACTCACTTCATGAGCAGCTATTCACTATTTTGCTTTATCATGATTTACCATATTTTCTGCACACTCCTGAGCCCCTCTTATAGAAACAGAATTATATATTTCTTCATTGGCTTTTTTATAGTATTGACCACTTACAGTATCTGAGTGCCTCAACAAACATATTTACATTTATTTTCAAAATATCCTTATGAAGAGAAGTGAAGTTATATCAGTACCCACATGGGTCATGAGCACAGTTGGACCTCTGTAGCTGCAGTGCAGACCTATTCTTTTAACCAATGTAGTAACTGATGGTACTGTAGGTTGTCTTTAAGTGTTGTAGCAGTGGTCTCCAGCCTGAAGGCTGGAGAGTAGAAATCCCAGCATGCCTCTTAGGTTTATTGCATTATTACCTGGGAAGACTTTCAGAAACTTTTTATGGTCTTACATTAGAATATTTCTTCAGTTATTCCTCAGTCCCCAGAAGTTCTCACAGACAGTTAAGCACATGGGAACATAGGAGCATAGCACTGTGACATGTCAGCAGATATATTCACTGAGGGATGCAGACATTTCAAGAAATGCTTCAAAATGAAGCCTTTCAAAGATGCTCCTGTTTTTCTGAGGGTCATTTTTAAGTGTTTCATCACCAGGTATGAACATTTGCACTCTCACTGTCGAGTGTTTTAGAGGTACTTGGCATGCTTCAAACTGTGTCTGTACATGACCTGAGTAAGAGAGAATCTTGAATCTCAGTGCCGTTATTTCTTGCAGCAACTTCAAGGAACAAGTAAAAGAAAAGTCCTGCTCAGCCCATGCAGCCCTAAGTAGGGGCATGCTCAGCATGGACAGAATCTTTGGAGAATTTGGCTGCTACACTCTAGCAATGCTCTACATGAACAGGTTTGAACCGAACAAACTGCTGCAATTTAAAAAATTGTTGTGGGAAAAATAAACTTTTGCACTAGCTCTAAACACCACTATTGTTTTGTAGTAGTGAAGTGTGAGAGTTAAACTAGTAAGTTTATCTATATTATAGTTTTGCAGTGGTTTAACTAGATTTTTAAAAAATTTGTATTGAAATTGGTGCATTTTTTTCTAGCATGCACAAGATCTGAGAAATGTGTCATTTGCAATAATGTTAAAATGGACATTATTTTAACATATATTTACCAAACTTTCCTTGCTCCTAGGCTTTACCATTGCTTAATCCTTTTTAAGTTGGAGGATCTCTTATTCTTCCTTTGTAGGTAGTTGTTTAGGCTATAATTAATACTGGACTGATACAGTTCTGAAGCAGTGGATTTGAACAGTGAACAGGAGGCTTTACACTGGGTGCGTCTACACATGCAATTATGCAAAGCAAAAACTGGATTATCACTCTCAGGAGCACTGTTTAAACGTGCAAGTGGGACTGCAGCATGTTGAGCCAGGTCAGAGTAGCCCCAGGAGGCCCTGGGGATTGGCCTGCCAACCCAGGGCTGTTTCCCCCCACTTAGCTGAATGTGCTGCAGAAGGGCTGGCTGGGGCACAAGGGTGCTCCAGTGCAGGGCTAGCCAATAGGTCTGTGTGAAATGGCACTGTTCTGTTTTGACTTGAGTTTAGAGGTTTCAATGGAACAGTGTTTCATTTCGAATTTCATTTTGATTCAAAACTGCTGTTCTGTTTTGTTTCGTCGATACAGTGGTGCTGTTTTGACGTTTCACCCATATGCTATAATGGGGAAGCTTGAAACAGCCTCTCTCATCCAGCAGGCAGATGGGGGGGGCCTGCAATCCTGGGAGGGCTGCAGGAGCTGTGCTAGTCCTCCCAGGGCTGTGGGCCCTTGATCTGCCTGCCAGATGAGGGAGGGAAGCTGGGTGCTGCTGCCTGGGACGGGGAGTTGGGGAAGGGAACTGAGCCCAATTGCTGAGATCCCCTCCCCAGCCCTAGGATCAGGCTGGGGAAATGAACTCAGCCCAGCTGCACTGAGTTCCCCTCCCCAGCACCGTCTAACACGGGGGAGGGGAACTCAGCTTAGCTGGGTTGAGTTGCCTTCCCCAGCCCGATCATAGGACTGGGGAGGGGAGCTGAGCGACTGGGCTCAGTTCTTCTCCCCAGCCTGATTGTAGTGCTGGGGAAGGGAACTGAGCCCAGGTTCAGTTCCCTTCCCCTGTGCTGTGATTGGCTACAGCCTGGCTGAGGGAGGCAGGGAGAGCCAGGGCTGTGCTCCCTGCCCAGCTGAGCCACATGGGGCTGGAAGCCCCTGTCTCCCACCACCTGGCTGTTGGGTGCTTTGAAACTCAAAACATTTTCAAACATTTCAACTAGCCTGTTTTCTTTCAAGGCTGTTTCAAAGCCCTTTGTTTCAATTCAATTTAGCTGTTTTGAGCTTGGAATGAGTTGAAACAGTGTCGAATAGAAACAGCCGGCAAAATTTTGTACCGCCCTACTACCCAGCAGGCAGTCCCCATACTGAAGCAACCTTGTGCTCCAGGCAGCTGGGACAGTGTCTACACATGCACCGCTGCAGAGTACAAATGCTTTGCAGCAAGATAGTACTTATATTTACAAGTGCTACCTTGCCGCAGCATTAGTTCACTCCAGCCTAATAGGGGCACACGTGTAGATGTTCAACATTTACTGTGTAGCTAAGTAGTCTACCCCACAGTAAATGTCTTGTGTAGGCAGAGAAGGGAAGCTGCTGGCTGGTGGTGGTGTGGTACAAAAGGCAGCAGACAAGATGATGGCTGCCCCCTTGTCCTTTACATCCCCTGCCAGGAACTCTCCGCCAATCCGCATTAAGGGGTGGGGTGGCATGAAGTGCTGTCTTAGTCTGTGGTTACTGCTTTTGATTGATAGGATTTTTGTTTTGATTTAAAAGGTTACAACAAAACACTACAGCTAGTTACAATATTCTGTGCTGAAATTTCTCTCTGTCCTGAAAAATACAGATTCATTAATGCTGATTTTCTTCATACAGAAAATGTCTAATCTAACTAAAAACATTAGCTTTTTTCCTGGAGGAGAAGTAATAACAATTTCCTTTTATTTTCCAAATGTCAACTTTAAATAGTACTTTGTTTCATCTTAATTCGATTCGTCTGGGCGAATGAGGAGCTGTAGATATTTTTCAACTGAAAATGTTCAAATGAAATTACTTTGCTCAGTTTGAAACAATAAAAACACCAGTTTTATCAACAGCTCTAAAAAACATGTACCAAACATAGGAGACCTGGGTTTGAGTCTCAGTTGTGACATGGAGTTCTTTACTGCATTTTAGCATGTCACCTAATCTTTTCTTCTATTCTTCATCTATAAAATGAGAGCAACAGTGCTTTTCTTCTTTCCTCAATCTAGTTTGTTCAGACACTTCTTAAAAACAACTCACATGCTTATTTGGATTTGTATGACAGTTGGCACAAGTAGCGCCTGATGGGAGCATTAGGGCTTTTTGTTTTTACTGTTGACAGTAAATTATGCTTATGCAATGAGGAAGTAGGGGGAAAAAGAGAATAGAGAATAGATCAAGTGAATAATAGATTCAGTTTACTAAATGGTGCACTTCAATTTATTTGGCCAGTTCTAAGGTGGCTCAGCCAGAGATCTCAAGGCCCTTGAACCAAGGGGGATCTAGATCTATCAGGAATCTATTCGGTCCCATACATGCTGGGAAAAAGGCTGTTACAGCAACTGCGGAATTTTGTGGCAGCCTCAGTTTATTCTTCCATCACAAAACACCTCCATTTCCATTTTGACTTCCTTCCAGTTTCACACAACTACCTGGAAGTTGAATGTAATTATCACTAGGGCTTCTTTCTCACAAGGATAGGCTACATTCTCCAGATAGTATGGCTCTATTCCAGTTCCAGACACTATTCAGGAGTCCTGATGGAGAGCCTACAATTTGCCAGGAAAGAAAAGAGTTTTTATTTATCTTCTAGTCACCCCTTCCAATGCCAGCTGAGGATCAGAGCCCCATTCTCCAGGTACTCACCAGTAACATAACACCAAGTCGACCTAGTAGCCTGGGGTGCTTGTTCAGGTGATGGGGGTTTCGTTCTCCCCACATTGAAACAATGCGTTTTTAATTGTGTCATTTAAAAACCCACCATTTCAATTTAGGGCGAATGAAACCTCCACTATGTGTACAAGGGTGAAAGGGCCCAATCCTTTTTTTTTTTTCCCTGCCTCTCCTGCGGCAGGGGGGAGGGACGAGCTGCCAGCAACTGGCCAAGCAGTCCCTGAGCTGCAGGGGAACTTGGTCCTTCCCTCCCTTCCCTGCAGGGTGCCCTGCAGGCAGCACCCACCTGCTAGCACCTGGGGGGTGACACCACTGTGGAGGGAAGGACCGGGACTCGCACATCTTGGGGGCTGTGTGACCCAGTGGCAGCTTGTGCAGGCAGGCTCAGCTGAAGGGAAAAAAGTGTCAAGGAGCCTGATCTTTTTTTCCCCACTCTCCCTGCCTGAGCTGTGCAAGGCCCCATGCTTCCCTCTGTGGCAACAGCATCCCATGGGACCACCTGGGTGATCTGCTAGCAGGCAGGTGCTGCCTGGGACTTGCTGCCACCATGGAGGGCAGCACCAGACCTGACTCAGCTCAGGCAGGCAGGCTCTTTTCTATCTCTCCGCTGGGCTGGGTGCTAGTGGGCAGGGGCCACCTGGAAGGTGCTGCCATCATGGAGGGAAGGACTGGGATCTCCTGCAGCTCAGAGACTGCTTGCCACCCCCTCTCCGCTCACCATGGGAGAGGCAGGTAGGCTCCAGCGCCCGTCCCTGCTGCCTTCTCACCGCCTGGGCCCTCTCAGGAATGGCTGGCTTGCCCCCGGGACAGTACACCAAGGTGGCAGGAGGGCGGCTGGGTGTGCTGGCGGTGGGAATGGTGCATGGGGCGCTGGAAGCCCAAGCACATTGGCTTTCAGCACCCTGTTGCATTTTGTTCTGTAGCAAACTAAAATACCTCCGAGGGGTTTTCCCTTGCTACACAAGTCATTTAAAGCAAAATACACCTCCGAACGTGTAAACAGCAATGCCATTAAAGCGGTGCGAAAGGGCAATCAAGCCACTTTAAAGGCCAGTTTTGTTGCATGTACAAGCACTCCTTCACTGCAGTCTGAATAAAACAGTGGGAGTGGGCCGGGGAGGACAAAACACAAGAAGCCTGCGGGAGCTGCCCGTCAGGGCCCGTAGGCTGCGCTCGGTGTCAGAAGCCCAAGCAGAGGGCTGCAGCTGGGGTGGGCCCGGCGGGAGGGCAGTGGTGCAGCTACACCCCCGACTTCCGGTTCCTGCTCCATCTAAACTATGGAACCGACTACCTAGGAACATTTGCCTTTCCATTGCGGCAGCGCTGGGGGAAGCAGTTACCTTCCTGATTCAGCCGAGCCCGCCCGTGTGGTTTTGCTTTGCCCCGAAAGGGAGGGTGTTCACGTGCGTGCTGCGCGCACCCCTGTCCAGAGCCCTGCAGCGGGGGGGAGGGCGAGAGGCCCGCGCGGGCGGGAGAAGCCGGACAGCTCTGTGCGCCCCCCGCAGCCCGGCAGTGCTGAGTCACGGTGACTCGGCAGAACGCACCACCCCGCGCTGCTCCTTTAAATAGCGACAGCTTCTACTGCCCCCCGCCCGCGAGGGAAAAGCACGCGGAAAGTCTTGGCCGGTCACGCAAGATCGCGGCACGGGACGAGACTCGTCCCCTCCAGTCCTCCCAGCCTAGAGGCTGCCGTGCGTGCACTGCTGCGCAGTGCTGATAAAGTTCTTGTTGCAAACACTGAATCCGGCCGTGTCGCCCCGGCCCCGCCCCCAGCCCCGCCCCCGACTTCCGGCTCTGCAGCCGCTGAGGTAGGAGGAGGCCGCGGCCCGCTCCGGGCTCGGGTCCCGCGGGGATGGTGTTGGCCGCTGCGGCGGGAGCCGGGACCTGAGGCGGCGGCCAGGTGAGCGCGGCCCGGCCCGGCCTGGCCCGCCGGCAGCTGCTCTCCCTTGCTGCTCCGGTTCGGGGCCGCCCCCGGCGGGCGGGCTGGGGTGGGGGGAGCCGCCGTCGAGGCTTTTAGGCAGCGGCTTCCGCGGTGATCTGAGAGGCAGGGCCGGCGGGAGGCCACAACCCTGGACCGGCCGGGTCGGGGGCCCCGCGCTGCCCCTCCCAGGGGCGCCAGTTTCTGTTCCGCGCCCCTCTGGCCCCCTCCCTCTTCAGGGCGGCTCTGGGTTCTCGTCTAACCCCCGCAGGGACCCCGGCTTCTCCCTGCCCCTGGGTCGGGCACTTGCACAGATCTTTGCTCTGCTTCAGCACCTTGGCAGGCGCAGCCGATGAGGCGGACAAACACAAACACTCCTGCCTCTGATCGGGTTCATCCAGCAGCTGCCCCCTGAACTGCATCATTTGGCTCACAGGGCCCCGCTCCCTTTGGGAACTTGGAGCTGCTGCTCCCCTGCTGCCACACTGGGCTCTTGGGGCTGGCAAGGGGGGCAGGATGCCAGGAGCAGATCCTCACACGTGGCACCCAGACCCTATCCAGGTGCACAGGGATCAGCCCTCGTTTGGCCCCTGGGGCGAAAAACCAGAGCACCACTGAGTTAGTCCATAAGATGCATCTCTCCTTTGCCTTCTGCCTGACTTCAGACCAGTGTGGTTACCTACATCTCTTTGCTGGTAGAGGTGACTCCTCCCTGCCTTCTGCTGTGCTCTTGTGCTTTGGTGCAAAGCAGCAGGAGCCAGGTCCACAAAGGTGTTTAGGTGTATAACTCCCATTGAAATTACAGCAATTGGAAGCTGAGCTTTGAAACAAGGGCCCTGTAAGAGCAGGCCTACGTGCCCCAGCTTATCTGGTCTTCCATCCCACTGGCCTTAAAAGTAGAACCTCCTTCGAGCTTGTTTCTCTTCCCCCTTTCTGCACTGAAGGAGCACAGCTGCTTGGACTGTTTTCTGTCCCTTCTTCTGTTCCAGAGAGGGAACCAGTGAATTTCCCTTCTGCCTGGCTTACTTTGCCTTAATTAGATTTATATTTGCCCTGGATACATGGCTTTGTCTAGTCTGAGTTGGTAGCCTAGTACCAGATCTTTCTATCTTGGTGCTTTCAACCTTCTTGCATTTCTTATCAGTACAGAATGCCAGCTGATACTATGAAAACTGTTTCCCTTTTAAGATGACCTTACTGGTACATGTCTTTGCCATGTTGTGTTTTGAGTTTTGTTCTGAATACTTTCATTTAATTTTGTATGCTCCTTTACCAAATGCACCAGCACTTTCAGGTTCTTCTCAGGTTAGGCATGTAAATCCCAGTCTCGAACCACATTGCTTCTTTAAGATTTTACAGTGGACTTGGCCAAATTGGCAAGGCTAAGATTTTTCCCTAGTGGCTTTTTATTTTGTGGTATGAATGAGTGTGATAAGAGGGTGAAAAAGCTGCTGATGCAGGGATCTGATAAAGTTCAGTTTTGTGAACTGCTCACAAGAAACGCGCATCCATGTGCAGGGGGTTCTACCAGATCCTTCATTTCACAGCACGTCTCAGATTGGCCTCCATGGTGTTCCCACTGCATTGACAGAGAGAGAGAGAGAGATATGGTTTCAGTTGGCTTTCTGTTTTCCACTCCAAATTCATACTCCTATAGAATATTTTAAAGGCCCTATGTAATTCTGCCCCTTCCTGCTTTTCTGTCACTTTTTATTCAACTTGACAACTTGTGTAAAGACCCAAGCTGTCCTGGCTTGGGATTTTTTTCTCCTCTACCTTGAATTAGTTAATTCATATATGGCAGTTTAAGAATGTACCCTCGCCTCCCCTCCAGGAATGGGGGCCTCAATGTTTTGGCTTTTCCATTCCTTTTGGTGGCATAACTGCTGGCAAAAAACAATTATCTACATTCAGGTTTTCTTGTTGTTTTTTTTATCAGTGCATTCTGGCTTTGCATTTTGGCATTTTCAAGTACTGACCTTTATATGCTGCCTATTAATGTAATAAATGACTCTGTGCAGGGGGGGTTGGATAGTGACTTACTGGGCAACTCTTTCTTAGTTCCTATCAGGGAGGACTGCTATAACAAAATATCACTTCCATCTTTGAGCCTCTGTACCTATCTAGGTATTTACTGTGATAATGATAAGGAGCACCTAACAGAGAATGGTATCTCCGTTCACTGTAGATACTGGTAATTGTCAAAGCTGCCTCAGGACCAGAGATTTTTGCGTTACCTCTTCCTATTCAAAGGTATCCCCCTTCCCTGATGTTCTGCATGGCCAGAACTGTTGGGAGGAAGAGTTGTTTCTGAATATAGCTTTTGATGCCTGCACCTTGATCTCTATGGATATGCATGCTCTTTTCATATTTGCAACTTCTTAAGGGTTCTCTGATCACTCAGATGGGCCCTTTTATTGAAATTCTGGAGAAATAACAAGTTCAGGAAGTGGTATGTTTAGCTAATTTAACAGGAAGAAATTTCCTTGATAGCAGAGTGAAACTTACTGAAATTTCTCTGCTGTAATTGATTCTGTGCTAGAACCTGATGCACTGCAAGCCAGTTCACTCCATATTTACACCTGGACTTGTCTCAACCCAACTTCAAATATTCCATTCAGTGCTTAACCTGAAGTCCTAAAACATTAATGGCTTTTATTGGGTGCAGTAATTTGTTGTCTTGCACAATAACATTTCCTTAATGGCTTTTTCAAGTGGCTTTTACTGCCACTGAGTAGCATACTATGGATACCACTGAACTGTCATTTATCTGGAACTCAAAATACTTTACGTAATTATTTACTTTTTTTAATAACTATTTTGGTAGTCTTGCACTTTGACGTGTGCTAACCGGTCTCTCTGATGCTTGCTTTCTAGATTGATGGTAGCAGTTATGCTAACCCTGGCAAGCAAACTGAAGCGGGATGATGGTGTCAAAGGGCCCCGTGCATCCAATCCAGCTTCTGATTCTACTCGGAGAGTGTCAGTTCGAGATAAACTGCTTGTTAAAGGTAATTGAACCTCATGAACCTTTTGGCCTCTTAAGCTACTTTAGTCCTGTCATTTGACAGAATTTACACTGTAGAAAATATCTTACAAAATGTTTTTCAAGGGGTGGTGTGCCCCTTTGGATTACTATAGACTGTGCTGTAAACCAGGTTTTGTTGGATCTTCCAATAACTCCTTTAGTTTGGGGTTTTGTTTTTCCAGTTTCGGCAACACCAAGTTATGGGGAAGCATGATTGTGCTTGAAGGTAGGCTGCAAATACAGGTGGACCTAGATAGGCTGGCAAATTGGGCATATCAGAATCGGATGAGGTTTAACATTGAGAAATGTAAAGTACTCCACCTGGGGACAAAGAATCCCCTGCACATGTACAGGCTTGGCAACGCCAATCTGACCAGCACTACAAACAAAAGAGACCTGGGTGTAATAAATGACCACAGTATGAACATGAGCCAGCAGTGCGATGCTGTAGCCAGCAAGGCAAATAAAACTCTGGTGTGTGTCAATTGATACATCTTCAGCAAAACCAAGGAAGTGATTCTTCCACTCTACTCAGCGTTGATGAGACCACAGATGGAGTACTGCATCCAGTTCTGGGTGCCACACTTGAAGAAGGACATGGAAAAGCTTGAGTCCAGAGAAGGACCATCTGTATGGTCAGAAACTTGCGTGGCAAGCCGTATGAGGTAAGGCTGAGGTACCTGGGGCTCTTTAGTCTGAAGAAGAGAAGGCAGATAAGGGAGTTAGTAGCAGTTTACTGCTACATCAAGGGCTTGGTGAACAACTGTTCACCAGGGTACCCTTGGGGAAAACCAGGAGTAGTGGTCACAAACTCCTGGAAGACCATTTCAGGCTCAATATTAGGACAAACTTCTTCAGCCAGGGTGTCAATCTACATTTTCACTGACTACCTTGTATGCGTACCAGACCAGCCTCTGGCTTCTCTACTTTTCATTCCATCCAGAAAGAGCACACATCAATTGCAGAAACTTCCTTAGCCTGACTAAGGGTTTTTGAACCCGAAAGCTTGCTTAATAATTGTTTTCCAACCATTTGGTCTAATAAAAGATATCAGATTCACCCAAAGAACCTTGTCTGCCTAAAAGTATTCAAAACATTATTTTTCCTGTAAAATGGAATGGTTATCTTTCCTATGTTATTTACTCCTGGAGTCCAGTGTATGACATTATATTGCATCATCCGGGAACTGATTGTTGTGGCATATCAACATGTTTGTTTCACTAAATGTGGTGGATGAGATGATCAATTTGATTAGAGTGGAAAAAAAGTTTAAACAAAACTTTAAGTAATTGACAAGGAAGCAAACTGAAAGTACTGGAGGGACACGGTAGTTGATTTCTCAACTTGTGATGAAATAAAAGCAATAAGAACATCAACACTTTTTTTTTTTTTTTTTTTTTTTAAATAATTGGTTCAGACTGCTTTTGCTTCCTTGTTTGGGGTCCATGGAAAGATGTGAGTGAGAAGTGTGGGAATTAAAAGACTAAATATGCAGCACACTGTGATAGTTTCTTGTAGAAGAATCGGCACAGTCCAGTGCAGACAGGTCCCAAATCTTCATGATGTGCCTTAGTTTCTGCAGTTTTGTGACTCCAGTAGTTTTGTATAAATGGAAAAAAAAAACCCATAGTGTACTGTGAACTACATGTGATAATGAACAGTTAGTATAGCATTTTACCTTAATCTCTAAAACTTCCCTGCACCCATATTTTAGCCATTTGTTCATCCTGGCAATACCTGACAGCATAGTCTCAGCTGTGCTAGTGCATCTAATAACAGTGGGTAAACTGTTCAGGCTGTTTTTAGTCAAAATAATTAGCAGTGAATTTAACAATGTTGACATGTAAATTACTGTGGACTTAACAGTAGTTAAATGTAATGCTTCAATTTTCTCAGTCTATTTTGGGGATACTTCAAAGTGACAACCGCACCTCTCTTATACTGTACAAATACAAAATTAAGAACTTGTGTTGTGATTTGCTTGCTTTCCCCTTTGAAAGAAAACTTAAATTGTACCACACCATTTTGCAGGTACTGGATTTTTTGAAAATTCTGCAGCTTCAGAATAATCAAAACCTTCCTACAGATCTAGTAATACTGTCTGGTTGCATCCTTCCCTTGTATTGCTTTGTGGAATATGAGAATTCACGTTAAAACCCCATGTGACAATGTTCAGGTCTCTTAATGAGCTTCTGAAGTCTTCTAGGCAAGATAGTATGAACAAAAGAGATCCAATGGGGTGGGGTGGGGTGGAAGGAAAAAATGGGGTCTTTTGGTGAAAATCTTTGGATTTTCTTTTAAAAAAAAAAAAAAAGAGAGGGAAAAAAAGCACAACATATTTTATCCTTTTTTTGTTTGGCTTTAAGCATTGTTGATCCACAGGCAACACTGCATGGAAAATTGAAATGCAATTCTATTTATATTCTAATCAGCACCCTTATAACAAAAGAATAAAATGAACACCTCAGTTATTGTTTTCTATCAGGTACGTTTTTGTACTTGTTATTCTTGGGAATAGCAGCATTGTACTTTAATTAAAAAAAAATGTAAAAACATGTATTTACATACTTTCTCCTCTTCCCTCCCAAAGGGAACAGGTGTAGCAATGACTTTATTTTTCTAATTCTCATTAGCAAACCACAGCTGACCTTAATATTAAACAAGTTTAAATGTACAGGCTTTCATGAATTTTGGAACAGATTGGACAAACTTAGACTAAAGTAACCAGTTTCTTTATAAAATGAACATTGTGTCTTGACTTGACAGTCATAAAATCTTGTAGTATAGTAGCTCTTCAAAGAGAGATTGTTCACACCTGAGAATATTGTCCCTACTTGTCCCCCGACAGTCTGCTAGTGTCCCTTAAAGAAGGAGTAAACCAGCTAATCTTAAATATTGTGGAGAGGGGAAGACGGTCTCTAGGACATCTGGGAGCCAGTAAATTTGAAGTTTTTGTTGATTCACTAGTAACTTAAACCACATAGGTTATGTCTAGGTCATAACCTTTCTGGAAATAATTCATAGAAGAAATTCCTAACGTTGTTTGGTTAGCTGAATCGGAGTTTGCAGTTACTTTTATATGTTTAGCCTGAAGAACTCCAAGGTATAGATGACAGTTGCATACTCAGTGCTAGAAAGCAATGGTCAGTCTTCTGGCAATTCTGTGGGTTAAAAAATGATCACTTCATGCATTTTTTTTGTGCTGTGGTTATCTGTATATTGGTTAAGTGCACAAATCACTTAAGTGCGAAATGTTGGGCCCCACTGTCTACTCTGTTAACATAATTGTACTTGATTAAATTGAACAGTTGGAGTCCTCAACATCAGGGCTTCTCAAGCCACCCTGAGATGACTAAGTAGGTACTGCCAATTTCAAGGCTTCTGTTAGAAACTTGAGACACTTTGAGAAACAATGGGCACTTACACACTTGTGGGGAGACTGCTTTGACACGCTGGAAATACAGCACATTGAAGTAGACTCGATTTAATTGAATCTGCTGGAACATGTAAATTGATGCATTCTTGCAGCCTCCTCGCACATCGCATGCATCAGGGGTGCAGCACTCCTCTGTGCTGAGAAAATGGCAGCGGTGCACTTTCAGCTAAAACATGTTTGGGCTTTGGTTCAAAGCACACTGCTCCCATTTTCTCAGCACAGAGGTGTGCTGTGCCATTGATGCACGTGATGTGTGGGTGCTTTTAATTAGCACAGCTTGCTAATTTAAAAGTGACTGGTGCAGTGTTGGAAACGCATATAAAAATTCCCAATGTGATTAGCCTCAAGAAGGTGCAAAAGTATTAGCACAAGGTGCTGTCTGTAGTTAATGGGCCTTGTTTACATTGAGTTGGGGTAAGTGCATACTCTCTGGTAAATGTATTGCCTATTTTTAATTCCATGGAGATGAACTTAAATGGAGAGCACTGTAGGGGAGGGAAGACAGTAAAGGTCAGGGGAAGAATCCAGGGGTTATACCCAGGCTATATGGTATTGTGGCAAAGGTTGGCATAGCTCTCTCCTTCATTACGCTGACGTGTGTTGGCAAAATGAGCAAAGCAAGGTTTAAGACAGATAAATTACTAAATGGTATCAAGTCAATCAATAATGTTGAGCAGTCATCCAGCCAGTATGCTGGAGGCATCCACAGGAGCCCACTGCACAAATGCGTCGCACCTGAATCTGGTTCTGCGTCTTGGTTATTTTTCTCTGGTTTACCCTATTGGTACTGCTTCTGTCTTGATATGATAGGTGCAGTGATTTCATGATTTCTTTGAGTGTCCATTTTGGCCAAGCTCTAGGGAAGGAATGGAACTATAAAATCCTGTTAGGTACAAATGAGCAAGGTAATATGTGTATACCAATGATTATGATGCAGCACAGAACATAAATAGCTTATCAGTAAACTCTAACATAACCCAAATGGCCTGTGGTGTAGATTAGGCCATCTGTGCCATTACTTAATACAGGTAGAGGGTTTTTTTGTTTGTTTGTTTGGGCTTTTTTAAAGGCTTTAGACACCATCTATTGAAAATGCAAGCATGTTTTAGATGGTATTTAATTAAAAATGTGTTCTGGGTTTTTTCCCCCCACTAATATGGTTTTTGGTATATCATTTTTCAAGTCTAGGTGAGGTCTGGGTGAGTTTTAGGACCTCATGGTAACTTTTGAGGTCCAAAAAATTTAAATAGCAACATTAATTGATCTTCTTAGCAAAAAATATTTTTATCAGCTTGGTATTAACAACATCATCATCTTTTTTTTTTTTTTTTTTGGATGCAGTCAGTGGTGGAGATTGGAATGCAGGGTGCTCTCCTATACTTAATCCAGTGATTCTCAACTTTCTCAGACACTTCTGCATAACTTCTATGACTGAGCATCACCCCATTTCAAGAACTTATTAAAGAATTTATTACAGTGCTTGCAGAGGGATCTGGTGGTGGGGGCAGGTCAGAAGCTTGGGGATGTGTCTGTGCCTGCACTTATCTCCTCACACCTCACGGTACCCTTGAAAAGATCTTGCAGCATCCACGGTTGCAGTGGCACCCAGGTTAAGAATTACTGACTTAATCTTTAAAAATTGCTACTAAAATTGATGGGACCCTTCTTACCTACTGTGTGTCACTGTTTCTAGACCTGCCCTTTGTTCCCTTCTCCAGTTTGGAAGTCTGATTGATCGGTGTTCATACTAATACCTGCCAGATGCCAGGATCTAATTGGGTACCTTGCAAAGACTTAATGGAAAGGACTGTTCTGAAGAGCATATGCATATACAGCTGGTTTGTTAAAAGATATGACCCACACATTTCCTGGACCACCACAGCTACAACATCACTTAAATATTTTCCGAATGAAAGAATTCTTAAATAGTTGGATGTTTTTTCGAGCTGTTTTTCTTGACCTCTGGGGGCTTTACTATTGAGCAGTAGTTGGTAGCTTTCTCTTCCTTGCTAACTACTTCTGCAATTAATGTAGCACAGTTAAGAGTCTCCAAATTATTGCCTGATCAGGAAACCAAGCAGGAGTTATACTCACCATGTGGGAAGAGGAGCACAGAATGATGGTACTTTTCAGAACCCTAGGGAGGTCAGAGAACTGCATCTGGTGCTTGAAAATCAGCAAGGAAAATTATTTTGTGACGTCCTGAACTGAAGTAATGGGACAGAAGAGGAGCAGAAGAGCCCAGCTTTGGGGGAGCCAGGTGTTTGTGGGTACAGAACAGGGCCTAGTTGTTCAGTCTGCCAGCTCCTGAAGAGAGCTGGAATGGAGAGGCACCCAGTGAAACTGATGTATATTGGACGAGAGATTTTGAAAGGAGAAAACTTGCGTGTTAGGGAGAGAGGAGGTGGAGCGTACTGAAGAAGCTAACAAAAGGCAGACATACTTGTCTTAAAAAGGGCTCTGCAGCTGATGAATGTAACAGTACTATTACAACTTAATCACAATTGATATCACTCATGATGATTGTGAAGATTCCAACTGATGTTGGATCTGCAGTGAATCAAGGGTGATGCATAACCATAACTCTCTGTAGGCCTACTATACTGCTGGAAACAAAGTAGAGAGCAACAATGCCTTTAAAATTGCAAATGGTCATGTAGTTTTGTCCCTTATCCAGACAGTTGCCCTTCCCTCCCCAAGTGTTTTTGAGATACTCATAATGCGTGCACAGCCTACTTTTTCAAATACTCTTCTGCATAAAGTTTTCAACTTAATCTCAGAGGGGAAACTTGGAGGGAATGTCTGGTGTTTGTTTGTTGAAATCTAGCTTGAGTCCCAACTGCTAGTGAAGTGCTCAGTGCCTCATAGTACTGGGCCCAAAGGCAGGTTATTTCTGAAGCACTGACAGGTGCTGGGGACCACAAGCAAAAGTACTCTGAAAGTTAAGATTTTATAATAAATATTCCCAGTAAATTAAGTCAAGTCAGCGAAATATAAAAAAATAGGATTCTAGAGTGCCAGTGAAGGAGTGTGTGGTTTATGGGTCATGAAGGTTTTTCCAACTGCAGTTACGCTGTATCCCAATTGCACAAATAATGCCTTACCCTGCCTCTCATTTTGTTGAAGAGCTGGTGCCAATTTGAAATTCATCTTTATAATAAAGAAATTAGATAATAGTTCAGATACTATTTCTGCTTTGTAATCCTGGGAATTTCTGGATTTGTGTTTTGTTTTCAATCCTCCCCACCCTTGATTTTCATTTTTTAAATGGTTGCTTTTTGTGAAAGACCGTCAACAATGGGAAACAAAACTGGCAGTATAGTAGGTGCAGATAAATGCACAATATAAACTGGAAAAATTAGCAAAGTTTTGTTTTGGTTCTAATTTTTTTTTTAGGTGTAATAATCCTACTTGTGACTTTCAACAACAGCAGTCAAGAAAATCTCAAGGCATGATGTAAAAGGAGAATACAACTTCCATGGCACCTTCCAGTGTAGGATTCAAAACATTAATTTAGGTTCTTTTCTGTTGTGTATCCTCTCCTCTGCTTATAGCCAAGTCATAGTTCTAAATAGGCTACATAAGGCTTTGCATACTTAAACAGGAAATGTTTATGAATAAATTGGTTTAAAAATAAATTGCACTAAAATCTTGCCTGTTTGGGAGGAATGACAGAGATGTTTCAAAGCAATGGAATAATCAACACTTACCAAAGCAAACTAAGTTGGAATTACAGTGAAACTTCACGACAGTATGAGATGAACATAATAAAACTTAACATATCTCAACAAGAAGAACTGGAACAAATTGAAAGGGAAGCATTGTTGAGATTTTTCTTGGACTTAAAGCACCATCCAAATCTCCTTTGTAAATTATCTGGTATTAGTGTTAAGTATTATTTGTACCTAATTTTCGTGGGAGCTTGCTGTTGACAAGAGGTAATGCCTAATGCTAGGTTTGGGATGTGTTATCAGGAGCATCCCTGCCTAAACAATGAGGTCTCGGGTATCTGCTGTGGCTCCTCTCAAACACATTAGAGGTAAGTTTTGAGAGCACCTATGTGGAGACACCACTATGCTGCAATTACACCCTTGGTTCATGTAAGCAGGAGTGGATGGGCAGGTCCTGCTCAAGAGCATCTCTCCCAGTGAGCTCTGGGGAATGTCTTTAGAGTATTGGTTTTTATAGATTAAAGAGTAGGATCTTTTCAGCTTCATTTGACCTAAACTTTCATGGTTGGCCCCCCTTGATGATGCTAGAATTCCATAAATATTTATTGGATGTAGACTAAAGCATAAGGTTTGATAACAGTCAGCATTTGGAGGAGGAAAGGAAACATCACACATTTTTTCTCTAATTTAAAAATGGGTTATATTAGTCTTTTTTAGGCTTTACAAGTGTTGGGGGGTTTTTTTGGTTTGTTTTTTTTAATATCAATCCTGCAATTAATTATTCAGCTCAGGGGAGTCAGACGCCCATCTGCCTCTCTACAACTTTGAGTAAGAAGAACAAAAAGGAAAAATATCAGCGTTCTGTCCCTGGAATTGGGATTCAGACACAGAGTTGCTTACCAGAAATGTCAAGATGCATGCAGTATGTGCTGCTGAAGTACACAGCCTTGGGTCTGGCAAAAGGCTATGTATTTAACTAAATTTAATGTAAAACAGTGCTTATTAGTTACAGTGGTGTGAAATTAGCACATCTAAAACTGAGCAGCTTCCTTCTTTTTCAGGGCTTCTGATAACCAGTAGTTTGGGGGCTATTATTTGAAGCCTTGAAAGTGGCAGGAGGTATAAATTTGCTTATTCCACAGCACTGACATTAATGTGTACTGCAGAGGAATTGCTTGCAGTGCGCTATGAGCTAGGCTAGGCTAGGGACATTAAACATAAACCGGTTTAAGTACTCAAACTGGTTTAAACCTGTAACAGAACAGATGTTCAGTGC
>NW_017729031.1:85790960-85791164 GCF_001723915.1 Gavialis gangeticus
CCCAGACCCCTTGCTGGCTTAAGATAAACCAGACTCCCCCAGAATCCCAGCATGCTCTCTGAGCTGGGTGGGGCTCTCTGTTCCACAGCAGGGCTGGGCCCACCCCTTAAGACTGTGGGCTGCTCCCCACCCTCCCCCTAACCACTCCCTGCTAAGCAGGAATTCTGCCCCCACCACCCCTGTGCCCTACAGAGAGGTGTCTGT
>NW_017729031.1:85796164-85796401 GCF_001723915.1 Gavialis gangeticus
CACCCCCTAACCACTCCCTGCTAAGCAGGAATTCTGCCCCCACCACCCCTGTGCCCTACAGAGAGGTGTCTGTATATTAGCTAGAAGACCACATGCTAGCTACCATCTGTGCTGAATCAATGGGTAGAATCAACTGGAAGCTGGTAATGTCCCTCTGTTGTTTTCTTAGTGGGGTAATAAACACTGTTATCAATTCCCTGCTGGGCTAATCGGGCCATCCTGCGGGAGCCTGGCCAT
>NW_017729031.1:85801401-85814323 GCF_001723915.1 Gavialis gangeticus
GCTGTGGAATTAAGGGAAAGTGCTCTAGCGCTCCTTGGCTTATAGCTTGAGCCACTGCAGGCATGTGCCTGCATGTCTGGGATGTCTGTTGGGTTACCAAACTGATTTAGCCTAGCCAGGTCAGATTAACTTGCAAAGATTGAATCAATTCAGGCTCAGGCTTTTTGAACATCTGTCCCTAGCCTAGGATTTTAGCAACCCAGAAACTGACCAGCTGCCCTACTTTTGGGGTATCTAATGTTGAAAGTAAGGGGAACAATAGATGACATTGGCTAGCTCCTGCCATTCTAATAGCAGCTCTTTGACATCTACTTTGATGTTTCTGGCCCACTTAAACCCAGTATACTTAATTAAAAACTTGACAATAGGGCTAAAAAGTACTGTGCAATTAAGTGATTCATGGATGTACAGAAAACATTTATTACAACATAAGCAATAAGGAATAAATTCTAGTTGGCATCTAGGAGGATATTCAGTTAGGAGAATTGTGCTCAGTATGCATGTAGTTGGAGTACATAGTATCTTGAATTTTGACACGGTTACAAGATATACATTAAGTAGAATCTGAAAGAAGACTGATTCTTCTTTTCTCTATTTTTAGATAGGAACAGAAACTATGTTGTTTCATAGATCCATAGACATTAGGGCTGGAAGGGACTTTGGATGATCGTTGAGTTCAGCCCCCTGCCCCAGGGGCAGAAAGTCAGCTGAGGTCATAGGATCCCAACAAGACAAACGTCCAACCATCTCTTAAAGGAGTCCAGAGTAGCTGCTTGCACCACCTGTCTGTTCCAGGCCTTGGGGGCTCGAACTGTAAAGAAGTTCTTTGTTATGTCCAGCCTGAAACAGTCGTGGAGAAGTTTGTGACCGTTTGACTGTCTCGTCCCATGGGGCGCTCTGGTGAAAAGGCGTTCCCCCAGATCCTGATGTTACATCCCTTACATACTTATAGGCAGCCACCAGGTTCCACCTGAGCCTGTGGGGTTTTTTTTCAGGTTGAAGAGTCCCATAGCTCTCAGGCTCTCATCATAAGGCCTGTTTTCCTGCCCTCTGATCATGTGCGTGGCTCTCCTCTGGACTCTCTCAAGCTTTTCCACATCCTTTTTGAATTGTGGAGCCCAGAACTGGATGCAGTGCTCCAGCTGTGGCCTCACCTAGGCAGAGTACAGCAGGAGGATGACATCCTGGGATTTGCTAGAGAAGCATTTATAGATGCAAGCCAGAATTTTGCTAGCTTTGCCAGCTGCAACATCTGTTGGTGGCTTATATTCATCTTGTGACCAGTCGTGACCCCCAAGTCCCTTTTGGCCGTGGTGCTAGCAAGTGTAGCAATGCCAAACCTATAAGCATGCTGTGGGTTTTCTTCCCAAGGTGGAGTACCTTACATGTTTTGGCGTTGAAAGCCATCAGGTTTTCGTCCGCTCATTTTCTGAGCCTGTCAAGCCATTTCTGAGCCTGTTGCTCCAGATGAGAGATTATTAATCTCATGGTAGGGAAGAATGTATTCATTCTGTGTTAAAAACAAAACCTTGTGGATCATAATTTGCTTCTTTATGGTAAGGGTAACTAAGCAAAAAAATCCCTTACAATGCCTTGGTCAATTAAGCGAACAATATCTTTGAAGGTAACATACATTGTTTTGAAAACAGGAATTTTGAGGGCTCTTTTCTGAGATTCATGCTGATTCCTATGTCAAATCAGGATCATCTATTTTTTTTGTATAAATCCCAAGAGTAGTTAGGTATGGAGAATTTCTCTCAGGTGGAAAGAAATAAGCTGCTTTCCTTAAAATGACTGAAGTCAATTATGTTTAACTTTTATCTATTCCAGGAATCTTTTCCCTATAAATTAATAGTCTGTCAAAGTCAGTACTAGGTTTATCTTTAACATCTGCCTCTGTCATCACTCTCTCCCACCGTTTACTGATACTTTTTTTTTTTCAGCTTGGAATTGTATCACAGAGGTTTAAAATTGTTTTGTCTTTTTTTGTTTCTGTGTTGCATGAAAGACCTATCCAGATAGATGCATTATATCAGGGCGGGGGGAGGGAGCTGACTGCAAGCTATATGCTATTAATTGTGCAAAATAAACAAAATGGTAAGAATTTTTTTCTCTAACATTTTTTTGAGCTATAGCAGTAGGTGGTAAATGGTAGGCTGCCATAGTAAGTAAAACACTTTTGGACTGAAGCGTTTTGAAATTTGATGTTCCTTTATAATTTTAGAAATACTATTAATAAAAGGGTTTATTTTTATAGTTATACCTACTCTTATTTCAATTTCTTTTATGTATGAGTTCCTAAAAAGCACAGTTATAGGACATTCTGTTACGAAAAGTAGGTTCTCCATATGAAGTTGGTTTGAATGAGTAGTTGTAATCTATATGTAAAACATTAGTGGAATTCTAGTGGTTTTCTATGTTTTACTGAAGCATAATAAGATATTTAATGAAATGAACGTTTTACTTTGATGTACTGTTTGGAACAGTATATGTGTGTGTGTACAGTCTGCCTGTAACATCCACTTCACTTGCTTACTGGCCATCATGACATGACTAGACTTAGTATGATCAATGCACATTTCAGCATTCAGACTTTACACAGATTAATGTTTAAATTTGCTTTCAATGATTTGTCTTAACTTTAGATCAGCAGTGTAAAAAGAAACCATCCTTTCTGTTAAGCAGATGTCAGGATTGCACGCTGGCGAACACACCTCTTATACTATCTGTAGTTCTGGTCATCCCATCTTAGAAAGAACATACTAGAATTAGAAAAGATATGGAGAGGGAGAACAGAGTATCTGGGCTATGGATCAGCTTCCATACAAGGAGAAACTAAAAAGGCTGGGATAATTCTGTAGCAACTGCTGAGAAGAAATACAAAGCAAGTCTTTGAAAACGTGAATAGTATAGAAATAATAATATCTCACAGTTAAAAAAACAAGGTGTATCCAGTAAGGTTTAGGCAGCAGATCTGAAACAAAGTACCTTTCTACCCATTGTGTAGGGACTACCTAAATCCCAGCACAAATGCACTGTGCAGTGGCTTTTTTAATCTTGATCTTGCTGTGCTCCCCCTTTGTCCCCAAGGTTTTTAAATATACTGCAGTTTTTGCTTCCTGTTATTGATTGGCTGAGAGACCTTGGCAGCCCTGCTGGCTGTTGCTAATTGGCCGGGAGGCAAAAACTGTGGCATATTTAAAAGCATGGTTTTGCCTTCTGGCTGATCAGTGAGGACTGGTGGGGTCAATGGGGCCTTGCACCAGTGGGGAGCAGGGAGGCACATGGCAAAAAGAGCAAGATTAAAGGAGCTGCTGCACAGTGCACTTCCACCACAATTTGGGTAGGTCCCTACCAGTGCATAACTTGACATGTGGAACTCATTGCCACAGGACGTTTTGGAGTTCAAATGTGTAAATAGTTGTGTTCAAGAAGTATGAGACTAACCTGGGGCACATGACTTATGAGGAGAGGCTGAAGGAATTGGGCTTTTTTTAATCTAGAGAAGAGAAGACTCAGGGGTTTTAATTAGCAGCGTTCAGCAATTTGAAGGGTGGATCCAAACATGATGGATCAAGACTGCTGTCAGTGGTACCAGATGACAGGACAAGGAGCAATGGTCTCAAGTTGCAGCAAGGGAAGTTTAGGTTAGATATTGGGAAAGCTTTCTCACTAGGAGGGTAGTAAAACAGTGAAACAGGTTATCCAGAGAGGTTATGGAACCTCCTTCCTTAGAGGTTTTTAAGACCTGTCTAGACAAAAACGTGGATGTAATAATCTAGTTGGGGGTGGTCCTGCTTTGAGCAGGGGGTTGGACTAGATAACCTCTTCCAACCCTAACTTTCTATGATTCTATGAGAGAGTTTGTTTTTGAAGATAAGCCCACTGGGGAGCCATGAAACAACAGTTAAGGTTGTAACCTACATATAATGACTGGGAGGGTAACATGGGGATGGATCGAACTATCCTGGGATTCTGGGCTAGATGTACTTTTTTGGCTCACTCAAAAGGTGGTTCTTATGTTATGCTTTGGTTATTATAGCTGGTATATCTATAAATATTGTCATATGTAATGCTTCGTTGATTTTGTTAGATCTTGTTTCCTTTTTTGCAGTTTCCCAATACCCATGCTTCACTATCATGTTTGTAACTTACTGTTATTTAATGCTTAAAAGTCATAGTAAATTTGTCATTATTCAGAGAGAAATATTTGGGACTTTGAGCTAGTAACTATTGGAGTTGAGGATGGTATAAAATTAAAATAAACCTTTTTATTATGAAAAATAACTTCTGGATCAAAGGTCTGTGGTTTTTAATGTATTTGTTAAAATCTGTCTGCCTATCTTTATTTAAAAAAAAAAAAAAACTCATTAATGAATGAATAGTTCTCTCACCTGTGCATTGGCACCATGTAGGGGGTGCATGTGCACCCCCTGAGATTGGCTGCTGCTGGCAGCACCTGGAGGCAGTCGCCACTCGCCACACTGCCCCCCCCCCCACACCACCGCAGCCACCTACAGAAGCTCCCTACTCACTGCCACCATGCCCCTGCTGCCGCCATCTGTAGGCAGTTGCCATGCTCCCCCAGTCTCAGGAGGTACACGGTATTCATGCACTTGTGGCTTATACTGGGTATAGTAATTAGCACACCATTCAAGCGGTAATAAGATTACTCCATAATAGTAGCAGTTGGAGAGACTCCTTGTTAGTAGATAATTTAATTTTTATTACATCTTGTAGTTAAAAGTAACAGCACCAAAAGTCACGAAAGACGAAAATTAATCCCCAATGCAATATTATATCTGCCACCTTCTACATACAAGTAGAATTATATGCACGTTACTTGTTAGCTTGTGGTTGCTGTGTTGATGATATAACATATTTTCTGACCCTTTGCTAACGTCAAAGTTTAGGCTTAATTGTTTGTCTTTTGTTTCATTTCAAGCTAAAGAGGAAAATGGAGAACTCTGACCTCTCTATCTTTCCCAGGCCTTCTTCCTTAAACCCATTTTGTATTCCAGTGACCCATTACTTGAGCTGACAAAAATCTGTTTAATGGCTTCTGTGAACACTTGTTTGCTGCTTTTTCATGAAAAGTTGAGTTATGTCAAGCAGAATTCTGTTACTTTGTATTTCGACTTGTTTCATAAACTTTGCAGAGAGCACTATATTCCAATTGACCACACTTTACTTCTACTGGCAATTTCTTGAAAACACTGATTCTTAGTTACTTTAGGTCAGCATTCCCCAGCTGGCGTGTTGTTGGTCATGTCCAGGTGTGCTGCGGCACTTTGGGCTGGAGCCACGCCCCCAGCCAGGCAGAGGGCGTGGCTCCAGCCAGCAATTCAAGCGCTGCACCACCCACTTCTGACTGGTCTGCATTTGGCCGTGTGCCCGCCCCCCCCCCGGCTCTCTGTTCAGTCCGTGTGCTGTGGTGTGGGAGAGGCCATGTAAGTGTGCCGTGTGGTGAAAAAGGTTGGGAAACGCTGCTTTAGGTGTTCTCAGAATTTTTCATACCTGTCCTGAAACTAAAAGGAACTTTAAATTTAACAGTCTGAGCCCACTGAGTTATCCATTCAAGGGGGAAAAATGTTTTCTACCACCAAGGAAAAATGCATTAATTTCAGACGGTTCAATTTAGCTGTTCTGAATGAGCCGAGGACGGGAGAGGTAAGGCTGCTGTTGTATGGAGCTCCTATGAGTTAATGTGGATGGCTGCCTGACCGTTAGCTTCGTTGTGGTCTCTAAATACTACCCTTTTTCCTGTTGGTCATGAAGGAGATGAGGAGTGGGCTGGGTTGTACTTTTCTCACTGCTCCTGCCTATGGTCAAGGAACAGGTTTCAGAAGGCGAGGATTTGGTCTCAAAAAAGGCATCAAGTGTGGCGAGTTTGGGGAAGTGGAAAGCTGAGGGAACATTTTACTTGTATTTTATTTCATCATCATCAATCTACTATTATTCTCTTATTTCATATAATATTTTACTTCTCCCTTACACCCCATTACAATCCCTCTGTTCAGCCAAGAGCAGCTTTGAATATCATCAATACTCTTTGAGTACACTTGGCGAACATGCACGGGAGGTCATTCTTGGCAGTTCCTTGCCCCAGCTCTGGAATTCTCTCCCTCCTTGAGGCCCACTGGAGTCCCAAGCTTGGATGTCTTTTGGAAGCACTGTAAGACCTTCCTGTTTTAAGAAGCATTTAGCAAACAAAGCTAGGCCAGGGGATTGCTTTAGGGATCCGTGGCTTCTAGTGATATTCTGGTACCTCTCTTAAGTTTCTTTGTTCTATTTTCTCACTTTTTTTCATAATGCTCCTGTTTTATAAGTTGTTTTGTTTTCTTACTGTAAGCTGCCCTGAGGTTTTGATGAGAAGGGCAACATATAAATCACACAAATAAATAAGGTGGTGTTTGTGTTTGAGCTGAGATAATATTTTTGGTGTGCTGGAATTATACGTGTTTAAAAATTGTTCAGTAAAAGCACTCCACAGTAATGTGGAATTTTTAAGGCTTTTTTTAGACTGAACTTAAGTCGACTGTTGTGGTTGTGTGAAAGCACTAGGGCAGTGGTTGGCAACCTTTTCTGGTTGCAGGCTGGAGTGATCCAGTTTGGATCAGGGTGGGTGGCTGGGCAGTAGAACTTGGCCACCCTGTTGCTTTGCCCTGTGGCAGCATAGAGAGAGCACCTGTGGCAGAGGCCCCCTGCTGCCAAATGCCACTGGATCCAGTGGTTCTGTGGGCCAGCCTTGGCTTGGTGGCCACTGATTGCTGACTCTTGTGCTAGGATATCGTTGCCTAGGGTATTTTAAAGAACTCAAATATGTTTGTGAGTTTGTGTTATATGGTTGAGACCATACAACATTAATGTTGTTTTGCTCTGGTCCTCTCTCTATCATCTAAATAGAGCAATGTTCAATATTCATAAATCAGAACAAGTTCAACAGAAGCCGGTCTATGTTAAGGTAATGTAAGAATGATGTTGTAGCTGTGATTGGTCCACAAATTGTGCTGGCAGCAAGGATTACTTAAAGGGTGATATCTTGTCTAACTTTATCCCACCTACATAGTTGGTCCCATAAAAGATACCACCCTAAGAAATCCTTGCCTCTCTCAGTATTCTTAAGGACAAGAAGTTACGCACAAACTGGTTTCAGTGATCAGGAACCAGTTTAAATCTGTAACAAAGCATAAGTTTAGTGCAAGTAAACCAGTTTCAAAATGGCTGAAACTGGTTTAAGATAAACCTGGTTGAATGTAGTATCAGACTTAACTGGTTTGACCCAAATCAAATTTCTGTCCCAGATCCTTTCCTGGTTTAAGCTGAGTTAAATCTGAGTCCCCCAACATGTTTTTTCAGCCCTGGACTGGACTGTCTGCTCCAATGGAACAGGGCTGGCCCCACCCGCAGCTGCCAGCAGGGACTTTTCCATCCCCAGCAGCCAGAAGTAGGGTGGATTCCCCTGCCTTGCCCCCACCTCTGATGGGGAATTGACCCAGGTCCCAGCTGGGGCAGGGGAGCAAAGCCTCCACTGCAGGCTTCTCCCCTCCAGGCACGGGGTGTATGTTTTCATCCCCTCCCCTTCCCCACAGGACGTGGTGCGGGCCACACTCGCCAAGAGCCCTGTGGTTCAGGACAGTCTGAGATGAGGGAGCTGCAGCACGGGACCCCTGACAGGAGCTGCTTCCCCCATCCACCTCCAGGCACACCCTGGCTGGTGTCCATGCAGACCAGGGTGGGGGTTTATACCACTCCGCAATCACACTCAAGCCTGCCTTGGCTTGGCCATGCCCCCCCGCCGCTTAGTTTCCCTCCAGTGGAGGGCTTGTTCTAGGGCCCCCTGGCTTCTGGCCTGAGCCACTGCAGGCATGCACCTGCCTTTCTGGAGTCAAAAGTAGATGTTGATCCACTTACGAATCAGTTCAATCTATGCAGGTTAGAGTTACCTGCAAAGATTGAATGCCTCCTTGTGTCCGTTCCCTACCCCCCGGGTCTGGAAATTTTGGCGAAACGGTAACGGTGGTAGCTTCAGTTGCCACTCTGTGGCTGCCACGTTCCCAGACCCATGGGGAATCCTACAGGCCAGATTGAATGTGGTACCTGGCTGAGCCGAGACAGCACGGGGCCCAATCCCAGAGCATGGACCATCCCTTTGCCACTCATTTGGCCCACAGGATTAAATGATAGAGTGCCACCATGATAGGTGATCTAATGTGAAATCAACTATTAGACTTGAAAGATTGAATTTGCACTGTGCTGTGCTAAGGAATTTACTGCCTTGCATTATGAAGCCTGATGCTTAAATACTTTCCAGTAAAGGTTTAACTAAAGACCTTGTGTATAGCATTGGTGTGTGCCTTTTGGTTGTACTTTAAGTGAGGGTGGGCATTTATAAACCCATAATGAGTGGCTGAATTAAGTTTGAAGCTTATTTGCAGAGGACCTCCAAAGAATATTTTAGGCTTGTATCACTACATTATTTAAATCGTAAATTAAAAGAAGTTGTCTTCATTATAGCGTTAGTCAGATTCCTTATTTATCTCTAAGTTCAATACCAAGTTCAATTTGTTTTAGGTTCAAAATCAATTTAACTCTTTAAGCTCAGTATCAGGAGTCAGTTTGGCTCAGTGCCTGGTAATACTTAACTATCAGAAACCTAGTCTGAGTTATTTCAGCCATGAAGTGACATAAAAATATGGAAAGCAGGGAGGGTTGAAGTGCCCAATTCATTTTACTACCAAATATTAATAAACTCTGCATATGCTAGATTCTTTACATTAAAATGCCACAAAAAATGTTGGAGTCGCTATCAGAGCAACTTTGGTTGTGCACCAAAAAAAATCCTTTTGAAGTTCAAAGTCAATAGAGTTGATGTAAAATCTAAAAAGAGCTGTATATCTTGAGCTGGGATTTTATTATTTCTCTTGCACTGTTGGCAGCCAAATTCCTGAGCATTGTGCTAGCTTTCATGCGAGCTAAAAATGGAAACTAATTAGCCTGTTTTCATTGCTCTTCCTGGATAAGATGCAAGAAAAGATTTATTTTTACATATAATATTTTTAATATTTAAGATATGCAGGCAAACTGAATCTATAGGAAGGACTAAATATAAGTAAAACTTAATTGAACATAAGAAAACTGCAGATCTGTGCAGTAGAGTAGGGTCAAAAGGAAAGCATTTAACCAGCCACATCATAGATGACTTGCAAATGGTTCAATTCAGGTGTAACTTTGGGGCCCTGGCAGACATTGCAATTATGGTGCTGTTTAACATGTAAGTGCACCATAAATTATAACGTGCTGTGCACTTGCATTTTTATAGCTGGTTTAAATTGCACCTTAAATTGAACATATGGTGTGGCAGGTACCTGTTAGAGCTGGGGCTACCCCATTTGGATCCAACTCGCAGCTGATGGGAGACGCATGGAATGATTATCCATGCCCTATTGTTATATTTTTATTTAGTTGCTGCTCCTGTGTTTTGCAAACTGTGCATTTTGTTCCCCATTAGTCCTGTTTACACTGTGCAACTGAATAACCAGATCCTTTTCCTTGTGTTAACTAGTAACAATTTACATAGGAAGATAAAACAGTATTTCAGACTGTCCTTATGCTTGGGAGACTTCCTATTTCTTCCATGGTTAGACCTGTTTTGATCTACCAGTAGTTAGCATTGCTGTGAGCCCTAGACGTGGGTCAGCATCTTGTACACCTAATGTAGTAGACTTGTTCTGTGGAAGTTCAGATAAATGTTCTGGAAACATTTGTGATGGGAGAGCTGAACCAGTTTTAGATACAGTAAGATTTTTTTCTTTCTTTGAAGAATGTCTCAAGTGCAAAAGAGCATTTCTGTGGAAGAGCATATAAAAAGAAGTTCCAGAAAATAGAACTTTGTAACCTCACAGGAGGGACTTGAAGACTAAAAATATTACTTAAAGTATTGAATACTTTTTAAAGTAATTGAATACTGTCATTTTTCATTGTGTTTAAAAAGTTTCTTAACTTGAGAGATGTGCAGTCAGAAATTTTTATTTCTCTATGTCTGCATTTAACAATAATGTTTCTGTTCTTTTTAACAGAGGTTGCTGAACTTGAAGCTAATTTACCTTGTAAGTATGGCTTTCAATATCATGCACTTTGATAGGGAGAAACTTAGGGGCATGGAAATTGATTTGATTGTTTTCTGAATTATGAACATATTTTATGTTGCATTTTTATAGGTGCTGCTGCAAGACAGCAGTATGTTTTTTAAACATTCACTCCGTTGGTAGCAGGCAGCCTTGTTCATGGTGTTCTCATTCAGAGTATGTATTAGCTTCCCTTGGAGACAGTGGTAGCTGTTCTTAATTAAATAATAATACTTCATATTGAAGGGGATGGGGCCCATTTTTGTACATTCCCAATAACTTACAAGGGGATGAAGTTTTTTCTATTACTGTGTCAGAAGGTTTTTTCCTCCCTTCTTTCCCTAGTAATTCCAAAGTAAAACAGCTATTGAAATAAGGAATAAAGGAAAGTGATCCATTTAATAAATATCTAGAACACACATTGAACAAATCTAAGTTATTTACTTTCATATTGGTAACTTGACACTTGCTAGAGTGGAGTATTAGGGATAGTGAAAAAAAAAAAAAATTAAACAAAAAACAAAAGCCCAGAAATGAGAATGCACAGTAACTTGTGTTCCTAAAGGAGAAAATGTTTTTCACAATGGAGCCTGTTGCTAAAACAGAAAATTGCCGTCTTAAATTGGCAGGGAGAAAATGCTACTGCAAAATGTCAACTGATATTTTACATGCAGAGTTAAGTAATTTGCTTCTGCAATCCAGCAACAACTAAAACTTTGTTGTCATAAGCATCTGTCAGTTTGAGAGGAAAAACATTTTTCTGAATGGATGATAGGATTTTTTAGGGTGGGGTGGGGTTTAAGCTTTGATTTGTCTGAGAATGGGTGTTGGCAATGAATCTAGTATAGCTGTTGCTGGACACTTTCTTTATAAACATGTGCAAGGATAGTAATGAGAATCATTTTAGAAGCCATAACCTCAATAAGCACTCAATACTGTGCCAGTGAGCACACAACTTGGGGACAGATTTAACTTAGGGAAGCTTGCTAAAAATGTCTGTCAGCCATGTAATGGGTTTTAGTGGTGCTTTCCAGGCCCTCTGACTTTTCATATCTTGTTGTAATGCTTCTGAATCTGGACCTTTTCAGGGTAAAAACTGATGTTTTGTTGGTGTAGAAGGAAGAATATTTTTTTTGCAAATTAAAAGGGAAGGTGAAGGTGAGAGAGAGGACAAGGATGGACAATGAAAAAGAGAGAGAGCCTGCTAATATCGGTCTGTTAGACTTGCCCTGGTTAGTTTCGTTCTTACCTAAATATCACAAGTGATTTTTATTTTGTGCAAGACTGTTCAACCTTTAATGAAAACACTTTTCTAACATGAAAACTTTTTGCAAGTTGACAAATAATGAATACTGTAAAAGTAACGACAGCAATAGCAACCACAAAAAAACCCTCCTAACACCTGGCTTGGTCTGATTTCAACGTCTTGGGTCTTGTCTGTGTCTCTGTCATTAACAAACTTTAAACGGGGTGGATGGGTGAAAAACTCACAGACCCTTGGCTCATTCCAACCAATGTGAGAAGTTTTTGTTATTAATTGACCAAGCAAGATTAGTAGCAGAGCATAACCTTGTGGGACAGGTCTTGACTACCACGAAGTGAAGCAGGCTCTTAGTCTCCATCAGCCGGGGACTCTCCCAGTGATTCTGTGGGTGTCTTGTAAGGGTCTCCAAATTCCACCCCCCCCAACCAATGTCTAGTATTTACGCATGGCTGGTAAGCATAATTTCAACATTTTAATACTTTAATCCCTGATTTGGTTTTATTTAAATATCTTTGTTTCACAAAGTGTCAGTTACTTAAGATTTATACCCTTGAGAGAACAAAAGGGAGGCTTCCTTATGTTTCTTCCGTCTTATCCTGGAATGCTGTTTTAACTCTGGCCTGTTTATGGGTTGACAAGGTTGCTTTGTTTTTCCAAAGACCTTTTTACCCTGTGTTCTGTGTGGTATCTAAGAAGGCATACAGATGCTTTCCTCTGCTATGTTAACTAAGCCAGCTTGTTACATCTGCAAGGCTTCATGTTTCGGTCACTCAGACGGAGGCTTCTGGGGCCCCTGTCTCTTAGCCATTGTCTGTCTCAGGCCTCTTGAAAATGGTCAAATCTGGCAATAGCACTTGGCATTGCCTTACAGTGTGTAGCGCTCATACTTGGGCAATTATTCAGCTTAAATACTGCTTAGTTTTAAATAAATAACAAGTAGTAATGTACATCACAAAATATCACTTTGGTATTTCAATCTGGAATCAAATATAATGATCCTCTCCCATTCCCACTGTGCACCTAATTCAGGGTAATATTGAATGTCTCATTCATATTTATATGCCTGGTTGTGAAATGAGTCTTTTTAGCCACCAAATACATTTCAGTGTCAAAATAAAATACTTAATTGTTTTAGTATGTAGTAAAAAAATGATCATTAGTAACATTAGATAGTCCATTTAACTTGCTCTGATTTCAATACTCTGGATGAAATGTTTATTTATTTTTTTTTTGTTTAAAGAATGCTTTGATTGTAGATACAGATTTGAGCTGAAGAAATATTCTTGTATCAAAACTGGACCTATATTTCCAGAGAGCTTAGTATGTTTTAACTTCTCAGACAAAAGTAAGAGGAGCCAGTTTGACAGACTTGAGAAATGACCACAAGATTTGGTGAGGGCAGGTGCAGTGCACATTTTTCTAATGCCCTTTGGCCAGTGTGTGCTTCCTCTGTAACCAACAAATACTACTCCTGGGGACGAAAAAAGGGGAGACTTGTGGCTGGGGATCTGCTTGGAGCATCTAATATCAG
>NW_017729031.1:85819323-85823318 GCF_001723915.1 Gavialis gangeticus
TACTCCTGGGGATGAAAGAAACATAGTCTCGCTATTCATCTGTTCTTAAGGTCCCTGGCACATGTTTTATTTAGGATTTAAGGTATTAACCACACCATAAATAATAACCCAGCCACATATTAAAGCCACAACTTTTAGAGTAATAATTAGCAAATGTACCACAAAGATATTCCACATACAATGCGTAACAGCTTTGTGGGTTGTCTGTATTGCACCTTAAATATAATATGTGATGTGTCAGGCTTGACCTCTGACAGATTCTGGTGCTCAACTGAGCATAAGAATATGGTATGGGGAAGCTTTGGGGTCCAAGACATAGCCCTCCCCTATCTGATCAGCAGGATTGGGTTGGGGGCAGCACCAGGTTCTGGATATGGTGCTCCTTCCTGATCCCTGGAGGTAGATGGGGGGGAGGTGGGAGAGGGTGTGGTGACCTAGACAGTTGGGGAACAGCTTCTTAATATCGGGCTCATTGTGCTCCAGACCTTTAAAAAGCAGGCATACAACTGAGAGCCTGGTATATGAGGGGCTTTAAAGAGCTTACCTGCAGGGGTATTCTTTAAAACTTTTGGGCGCTTAAACTCAGAGTGGGCAGAGGCTCTGCAGTCTTTGACTCTTGGCACCAGCTTTAAAGAGTGGTCTGAGGCAGGTTCCTTGCCAGGGATTTAAAAACCTATACTTGGCAGCTCCCGCAGGGGATTGGAGGGTGGTCCCCATTGTGGGGGAGGGGTTCTTCATACCTCCCCTTGCTGGATGGCATGATTGGGGATCAGATCCCATTGTACTGTTAAATGGACATGTGCCAAGGGCCTCCATCTCTCTACAGGCTGCACAAAAAAAAAAGGGCTGCCGGAGGGGTTAGCTCAGCCCCTGGGACAGCTACGATGCTCAGGGCAGCACTAGCTGCTGTATTGCTGGTAGCAGTGATAGCTATTCCCTGCCCCTCAGCCATTTCCTACCCCCCAAGGCTGCCCCTATTGCCACTCTCAGGATGCTACTGGGGGCTGTTACTCTGTGCAGTTGTGGCTGCTGAACTAAGACCACCATTTCATTTTGCACTGGCTAGCAAAGAGCCAACCAATAGATTCATACTAATGGCTTTTGATGGTCTTTAATTTGGGATCTAGACTTGAAAGGTTTTAAAATTTTCTGTTTCCCCAAATTTTCTTGCTCTTTCCTTTTTTCCCATTATTGTTAAAAATCTTTGTAGCTTCATGTTTGCATGGATATAAGCAAAGGTGTTCAATTCATGTGATTTTTACCATATATATATGAGCATAAATAGATAAGTTAATTTTTAATATACTATTTTAACAAAAAAAAATTATCTTACCTTTCAAACACAGACTTTACTAAGAGAATATTTGCCCCATTAAGTGCTCTGTGCACCTAGAATCTATTAAGATAGATATTAAAGCTTTTTATATATCATCTGTTAGAAGTATGTGTAGGAACTATATCTTGCATATCTGTTTTCAATAGGAAGCAAGTTATGTACATGCATACAAGATTTCTCAGTTAAATTTGTATATATTGACTAGGTACCCTTCTGATAATGTTTGAAAACTACACAGTTACCATTGATATGGAATGATAGCCTGTCAAAAGTTGTTTGAAACAAATCAGGTGGTCATATTAAAGTAATTCTTGCAAGCCTGTGTTGTGGTATATGGTGATAGGCTCTTTCACAAATTAAAGTGCACAGGCTTCCAATACAGAATTTCAGCTTCCTTGCCTTGGAAAAAAAAAATTTACATACAAAAGTATTTATTTTGTGAGGAGAGGAGTTCTATTTCTTTAAAGGCACTAAGAAACTGTAGCTGAAATTGAGATCATTTTAAAAGAATTTTTTAGATGCTTTAAGAGTGGCTTTAGAGGGAGAACTTCTAATTGTTATGGTAATTTTCTTGTGAGTTGAATTGTTGTGATAGATGTTGGAGTTAGTTATGAGCTCATTGTACTCCCACGGCTGGACATAGTTATGGAAATAGGTTTGCTAAAACAGCTGAAATACTGTGTTTCAGTAGGTGCATTCTGTTCAGCTCGTCATTATTGTACCTTGTAGGTGTAAACAGCTTGCTGCTTTTAATTAATGTGAAAGTACAGTAAGCATGATTTGTCATAGGCTCTAGTTAATAAGTTGTTCCCATTTCAAATGCTGATGCCCAGTAGCGTTGATTACAAACTGCTGTGTCACCAAGCAGTCATTATGCTAAGACTCTCCCCTGTATAATAGTATCTTAAGTTAATAAGATCTTGTGTGGTTTACAGCACTTCAGTCTTGGGGTACAGGCACATAAACAAGTTGCCACAAGATAAGTTAGGGCCTGCAGTTACAACATCTGAGCTACTCTGTGGTAACTGTATAAATGTTTGTATCTGGTGATAAAGCTAACCTCATTTGGATTGAAAAAAAAAAGCTGCTTTGCACTTGACACAGGGTAAAAGCACGCACACAGGCAACTGCCACAGTAGCTGACATGCTGTAAATTTACAGCTTTAGGTTACCTTGAACTAACTTGCTTGTCTATATACTTAGAATCTGATTTTCTCTGTGATACAAAGCATGTTACTAGGGATGGTTTTTAAATGCAATTTAGTTGCAAATGCAAAACAAGGCAAGAATTTTCACACTAAATTATCATAGTTTCCCATCTAATTTCTATGTTTTGTAAAGGAAGTTTAATTTTGGTGTACCCCTCTGATAGGTAATTTAGATCTTGCTTTAATATTATAAAACTTTCTATCATGAGAAAATAGAACTGTATTGTTTTAGGGTCACATTCTGAATGGCCTATTACAGTGTTTAGAGAATCCTAGAGACTTGTTCAGTTCTAAGAAAGGCACTTTAAAGTTTGCAATTCTGTATAAAATTGGCATTCATCCTTCTGCCTCCACTTGCCTGGGAATTGTTCCTATTCTTCCCAGGCAGTTGAATTGCTTTTCCTTCAAGTGCTATTTTTATTTTGACAGGAATTGTAACTAGACTTTAATCTTTTTTGTTGTGATTCATAGTATTAATCTGATAACTTGCTAGAGTTGGGAGGAAATTTAGTTCTTCCGAAGCTTGAGTAATTTAGCAGATTCACTCCTGGTCTCTGTCATCTTGAAACATCAGATACTATCACAAACTCATTACTGTGCTCAGAGGTAACTCATTTATTTCAGGATGACCATTCACATTTCACTTTCTTTTAATAAATTACATTTTACCTTCAGTTAAGAAATGCTTAGAATTTGAAAAATTTGGTGGAACTATCACCCTTACAATTTGGAAGAAAACCCTGATAGTTCTGTGTTTTTATCTTTCTACATTTTTCTTATTTCATCAGCAGTTATATTTGGTGTTTTCTATGTGGAATGAAATTAATTCTTTAGTATGGCTTTATTTTATTTGACTAGTATGTCCCATATTTCTTTCAAGAGCAAAAACAGCACCAGAATTGTGGATGACAAATAGTTTTTCGTGAATGCTCTTTAGGAAGGAAATTTGAAGACGATGGGGAGAAACTAGCAAATAAACTGACTAGAATGTAGATATTGCTTGGTGAAGTATATCAGAAGACTTGACAAGGATGTATGTTTCAGCCTTGAAAGTTTGAAAGACACTTGTTTTGATGCAAATTCTTCTTTTGCTTTGCAGGTACATGTAAAGTGAATTTTCCTGACCCAAACAAACTCCATTACTTTCAGTTAACTGTAATCCCAGGTAATCTTTTAAAATACTTCTTAAATATGAAACATTAATGGATTAATTTATACTGGCAGTGTTTTTATCAAAAGTATGGGCTGTCTGGTGTCTGATATGCATGAAAAAGGAAGCATTTGGGAAGCCTTTACTATAGATTATGCGCTCTAGAATCTTGTTAAATCAGGAATAGCAACAGTGTAGAAAGATGTAGAGATCTCATTTATTAATTTTGTTGGGCTAAATTTGATTTAGTTTCAGTTTTAAGTATCTTATTTTAAGTCATCAGCAAATTTGAACAGGGTGC
>NW_017729031.1:85828318-85836881 GCF_001723915.1 Gavialis gangeticus
TCATTTATTAATTTTGTTGGGCTAAATTTGATTTAGTTTCAGTTTTAAGTATCTTATTTTAATTGTTCAGGTGCAACTCAAGCTATTTTCAGTAGTGATTTTATTTTTGACATGTAAGCTGTGTTTTATGAGCACCCATATATTGTTGCAGATCTGTCAAAGTTAATTTAAAAAACTAATTCATGGAGAGTTGAATAGCTGACACATTTAATAATACAGTAGCAGTCATAAATTGACACATGTCAGAACGTACATAATAAAGGATATATCTTGCTTTTCAAGTATTTAAGTGTGGTGTTTGGGTCTCATGCAGCAAATGCTATTTTTTTTAAACCAAAGTACTATAAAAACCTTTGCTAGAACATTGTGAAATAAATCCCAAATGAATGAATCAAATATATTCTCATGTTGAAAACTGCTTACTTCTTGTTAATGATCTATTTGCTTGCAAAATTTATTTTCCAATACATTTCATAGCAGTTAATGCAACTTGAGGTTTTTCTGTTTAAATTTTGTAGTACAGAAAGCTCTGTAAATCACCATATCGCTTTTGGGTGCATCTGTACAGAAGACCAGCAAGTTAAGGGCTTGATACAGCTTCTGCTGAAGTTTTGCCTGTATCTGAGAATTTATAAAAGTCTACATGAAAATGTGTTATAGCTAAAATATGTTACATTGTGCTGAAGTTCGTGTCTAACATAATTTATGTTGAAATACTAGCCTCCTCCTTCTGGTTCTAGGTTTATTGTGTTTTGCTTTCTCATTTACACCAGGCTTTTAAAAATGTGTCTCTGACAACATTAATTTGTTGCCTGTAAACAACAGGCTGACCAGCACAGGAAACGCATCTTATATGTTTGTAGTCTTATATGGTTTAAATGATTACCAATGTAACCTGTGGTATTGATACCAAGCAGACACTAGATGTCACTGTTGTTTATTAGCAAAGATCAAATACCACCTAACTAACTGAAGAGGGGCAATCTCTCCACTGTCAAATAGTTAATTCATGTTTTTTTTCTTAGATTGGAACATTTAGAGACTATCCTTTCATTATACCCAAAATATGATAAAGATTAAATGTATTAAACCTGTGACTGAAATGTCATATTAGAAACTGATTATGTGCAGAGAGAGTATTAATCAAATACACATGAAGGTCATCAGATCTTTTGATCTGTACTAACTTTTGTCGTTAAGCTTAACAGGTGCTTTTTCATAATATTACGGAAAGTTACAGTTAACTTTTTCATATAGTCACCAATATGAAATGTAGGTGTCGTATATATAAAACAACAATAGCTTTCTTTTTTTTTCTCTCTCAAGTCTTAAGTATCCTAATAGATTACATGTGTAACTATAAATTGAGCTGAACAAAGGCACTGTTACTGAGAGATGCTCCATGAAATGGTCATGGTATTCTTTGTGTTAACTTTGCCTCCATAACAAAACTACCAAAAAAGAGGAGTGATTTTTTTTTTATATGTTTTTTAATTAGCATTTTGTTAATGTATCTATAGTTGTACAGCTGAAGTGCTGGCACTTAAAATCTGATCAGAATAAATGTCTATTTTCAGCTGTACGTAATTCAGTTTCAGAATCTTGAGCTGCCTGACCTAAACACCTGAACAAGTGAACATAATAAAAATTGGGGAAAAACTTAGGTTTTTAAAATTGTAAAACAAGAATAAAAGAACCACCAAACTTATCTGTGTTTTTAGGACCCAAACAATCACTGTTTTTGTTTGTTTGTTTGTTTTTTAACTGAACAGCAGAGTTGATTTAGTATTTCCCCCCAGAATTGTCCAAGCTCAAAGTGGCATGAGATGTCAGTCTGAGGCACCTCTCATTCTAACAGCTCAGTGATAGTGTATAAAAATATGTATCTTCTGGAGGAAAGAGTCAGTCTTCCTCATCTGCCTCAGATTTAATTGAGGTGGTTATTTCCCTTGACATGCCTTAATATTGCCATTTTTTAGTTTAGCTATTAAAAGAGTACCTTTCAAAAGGTTAGTGTTACAAGTCTTAAACTGTAGACCACAATTGAATTCACCTTGGCATTTTGAAGTCGGTAATTATTATTATTAATTTTTATCTGAGACCACTTCTATAGTGCAATTCTTTCCTGTGCCATGTGGCTATTCAGGATGTATAGATATAAACCTTTGAAATATACCCCAAGCATCACAGCTGGTATAGAGCATGGAGTTACCATATGTTCTTGAATATAAGATGGACCCCCTGCCCCCCCAATAATTACATTCTATATAACAAATTTATAAAACTTTCCATATAATTTTCCAGGTATCGAATCTAATTTTTGAAGGTTTGCCTTTAATTTTCCCTTTAATTAAGGCTCTGCACTTACCCAGAATACAATAAGCTTAAACAATCAGTATTCATTAAGTACACATTGCTGTAGTATTAGCAAGCTTGCATTGTATTTAAGGCTTCAGCTAGTAACTCCCAAACTGTTAGAAACCCTGAAAATGAAGGGAATTAGTCCAGTTTGGGGCTGCTGCTACCACAGTACTGACATGCATTGTTTATAGCACTGTGGTGCTGTTCTGGACCCAAGGAATTCCTATGCACTTAGTCATTAAATGTTTTTGCTGCCTATACATATACAAGCTTTTATTAAATGGTAGTAATAGGTGAACAATTGGAGCTGCCATTAAGTCATGCAGTAAATGAATTGTGCACTTATCCAGGATGCATAAAAGAAGAGTACGCTGTATTTTCTTAACTGGAATTTTGGGCTGCTTGAAGACATTAAAAAACAAGTAAACCAACTGTGCTTTACCTGAAGACGCAGCGTGTTTCTTCAAACCGCCTCTGCAGCATCTGTGTAAATCGAGCACTTCAGAAGGGCATTTTGGTGTTTTTAGCTAAAGCTGATTCAGTCAGCTATTAGATAAAAGCACCCAAAAAGCCCTGCTAAAGCACCTGATCTTTATAGACATCAGGCAAGCCAGGTCCAACTAATGTGCTACCTCTTCTAGGCATGCATGGGGCTCAGCTGGGAAATGTATAGAGTTTAAAATAAAGTGTGTGTGTGTAACATCTGCGGGCAGCCTTGGTTATTGAAGTTGCAGCTGGCTAAGTTAAGAGTAGAATAACAATGTGCTAGTAAATAAGGTTAAACTTCAAGTTAGATTTCCCATAGCTTTCAGTGGTTTTAGAACCAACTCTTGAGACAAGAAGAGAATGCCATTTTCTGCAAATAATAGGTTGTGTTCGGTTCACAGGTGAGTTTGCAACAAATGGAATTGCTCTGGCTTCTTCTCTTGTTTCTTCCAAGGGTTGATTGTACTCTTGTTATTTCTGATTTGATGCCAGCTTTTTAACCCAAAGAAGTATGTGGAGGAGAGACTTTTCTTTCTTCTTGCTCCATCGCATCCATCTCTAGCCTTGTGCACAAGCAAACTTCTCCTGAATCCATACTCTTGCTTTTGATTTAATTGTAGTGTCATATCCCTGACCTAACAGCAGAATTAGGAGACTTACAATTGTGCCCATACTTCTTTTTCTTCTCCTGAGCAAGATAAGTGTATTGCTTGACAATATAACATCAGTGATCAAATCACATGATAATCTATGTAATAACAAAGTACACTGTATTTGCTGCTGCCTTTTAATTTAATTCCATTGTTTTGTGTTCTTCTTTGTTAGATGAGGGTTATTACCAAGGTGGAAAATTTCAGTTTGAAATTGAAGTTCCAGAGGCCTATAATATGGTGGTGAGTATTTATTTATTTGTCTATCAATTGCCATTTGTATTTTATTCTCTATAGAAATAATATAATTTCAGTGAGAATTCAGTATGTTTATTCTATTGTAGGTAAGATTATCCTCATTTATGCTTCTGCTGCTAAATTTTCATGGGTATGTCTTTTTTAAAATGACAAGATGTGCCTTTTAATTTGCAGTAGTTTGGATTAGTCTACTCATGAGTACAGCCAAGAAGCCTCACATCAAAGAGTCACCCTGTAGCTTGCTCTCTTAATTCCTTCTGTCATCTTATTTCTTGGGACATGCACATACTGTAATCTTTCTTCCACCCATAAGAGCTATTTGCTTAGCAGAGAATGAATAAAACAAATGAAAGGTTGGCTATCACTGTTTATATTCCAAGGTTGTCTAACTGGTGCACTTCAAGCCAGGATGTTGAATTTTGGTGTTTAATTCCCTGGGGGGAAAAGCACAGTAGGACGGACCATGGAGCTTGCAAACAATGAAAGCTGACTCTTGTCACTCACTTCACCTGCCATATAAGTTGTTTTACAGGTAACTATTTGCTTATCAAAAGAATGTTTAAATGTGTGTCTTTGGAAAATTGAGGTATAGTAGAAATCTTTGATAGTGCTCTGGAAAATTATTTTTGCTGCTCAATATAAAGTGCTTGTCTTTTTGTAGGTAGATATGGCTGTTGGCTGCTCATGTTGTGATTAAAAAATTTGGCCTTTGCCATCTCAGAAATGTGTTTTGTAATCCATTGATTAATTATAGACAAAAGATAACAATAAGGGCATGTCCAGACAGAATTTAAGGTGGTATTGTAATGTAAATGATAATCTCAGATTCTAGCACTTTCGGATGAAGCTCATAATTTAACGTTCAAGGGGAGAACAACAGAAAAATTATATTTTCTTGTGAGGTTTTTTTTTTTAATTCCCTTTGTAAGAAAGTAACTTAAGGTCGGCTGATTTGAGTTGCTGTTGCATAGTAGCTGATTTTGTGTCAGGTATTCAAGGTGATGGTAATGATACTCATTTAAGCATTTTTAGCTTTCAGTAAAAGCATTTGTGTGTATGATTACAGTAAGAATAAAGCCTCACTTTAATCTTGTTGGATAGGTTTCAATAGTTTAGTCACTTGATTGTCTTCATAATTTTTTTTCTGTGCCTCTTCTTAAAAACAATATTATCCCATTGTTGCCTGGCTCCTTCATACTTAGTAAGCAGAAGTAATTTTCTTAAGGAACTGATTGATGTGGAGAATCAGAGACAAGATGAAGAGAACATGGTGGTTTGTATGGGGCTTGATTTGAGATTCCCCATATTTGAGGCTGCCTCTCCAATCCAGTATCCAGTTCATTATAGTGTCATAGGAAAGTGTGTTGGGAAGGAACCTTATTAAGACTGGGGTGGGCAAAATATGGTCTATGGGCTGGATCTAGCCCACTAACTGATTGGATCTGGCCCATGGGCAGGCACTCACCATTGATTGTATCCAATCTGTGGTTGCCTGTGCTGCACTCCCACCTGTGCCTGCCATATGGTCCCACCTCTGGCCATTGTTTACAGCTTCCAGCAGAGCTGCTCCCAGTGCGGCTGCAGCTGCCTGAGTACTGCTTGGTTCTGCCCCTCTCCTGCAACTGCTCCCCCTACCCTTGCTGTTCTGCTCTGGGCAGCAGGTAGGTGAGGGAAGCTGTGATGCATTGTGTGGAAAGCTGCAGCCAAGCAGCTTCTGCCCCAGCACTCAGGGTTCAGCTTCCATCAACTTGCTCTTGAAAGTTTCCAAGCATGGAGAATCCATAACTTCTCTAGGTAGCCTGTTCCAATGCCTGACCACTCTTATAGTCAAAGTTCCTCCTAATCTCCAACCTAAATTTCCCCTGCTGCATCTTGAGACCTGTTGCTTGTAGCTACAGAAGACAGGACTACAGAGAAAAGTCCATATTCATCCCATCAGTAGCTGCCCATCAGGTATTTGAAGACTGCTATCAAATTCCCCCTCAATCCTCTCTTCTTTTAGGTTAAATAATCCTAGATATTTCAGCCTTTCTTTGTAAACATGCCTCCAAGGCCCCTAATCATTTTTGTTGCCCTGTTATGGTCCACCATAACCTGCAGGTCCTTCTCTGCAGTACTGCAGCCTAATCAGCCATTCCCCAGTCTGTATTTGTATATGTGGTTATTCCATTCCACATGCAGGAATTTGTACTTGACCTTTTTGCATCCCGTCTGATTGATTGCAGGTCACTATTCCTGTCTGTCCAGGTGGCTCTGGACAGAGTGCCTGTAATTCCACTCAACTTGCTAAGCATACACGTAGTCTCATCATTCAAATAATTAATGGATCATTAATGAATCCCATCTTCCAAATCATTAATGCTTGTTATAATTGTAATCACAATATATGTGGGATATGTACGTTTCTTTAACTTTGATACAGAAGCTGGGCAGGCCAAGGAAGCCTTTGGAAGTAGAGGAGTAGTTGTCTTTCCACTGTTGAGAATATCCTGAAAAAGTTTTTGAGGTTACCCTTACTTTGTATTCCGTATAGATGGTATTCTGTATATATGGAATGTGGACCATTATGTCTGAGACCTGGCTCTCGCATTTGAAATAGCCAAGGGTATTCCTTTTTTTTTTTTCTTTTTTGATTCATCTTCTATCAATTCTGGTCTTCCATATTTACTGTCTGCCAAAGGGACTACATGACTCTGTCTTGAAATCCTTTGCTAACATTTCCAAACTGGAAGGAGTTGTTGACTGGCATGAGTCTCTTCTTCTAAGTCTGTGTGTCAATTTCTATAGAGCTTCCAAGCTATAGAGGAATCTGATTTGAGGATCTATCAGTAAAGTGGACTGCTACATTTTAAAGACCTTCTTAAAAAAAAAAAAAAAAAAAAATAAAAAGTTCCCCCCTCTTTTATAAAATAAAAACACACGCATGCACACACACAAATATACATATACAGTATAACCATAGAAGAATCTAATTTTGAGGATCCATGCCTAAGTACTGCTCTTCTTGCACTGCAGAGCACCATTGTGGGGGCATGAAGCTAGTCTTATATATGCGTGTGACTGCTTTTATTTAAAAAAAATTTTTTTTGAGAATTTCTTTAAACTGTAGCAGTCCACTTTATTGATTTTTGGTGAGAGAGAGCAACAAGCTGTACAGTTCATCAGAAAATAAAACAGACAAGAATTGTTTTTTTTAATTAAAAACAATTCTAACCATTTTGTGTTACTGGCTAGGCGTTCTCTCCAGATCTTACTTGCTAATTTGATTTTTATTATAACCCTATTTTAAAATGCTTCAGTCTTGTGTATGGTATTACTTTTGTATTTTCTTGTCTGAGTGCCCATTCCTGATAGCTACATCATTTTTCTCCATTTGAATAGACAACTGCACCATAGTTTCATTTTTTTTTTTTGTACCATTAATAGGGGAGCCCAGAAAATGCAGTTCACATACTTAGTGCATTTTGTTGCCCTAGTCATATTTGGTTTTCTTTGTGTGCTTCTGTCTGACAGCTCATAGGTTCATTACAAAATAGATGTAGGTATAACTTCTGAGCTTCTACTCAAAGCTCATTAATTTTATAATAACAAATGTACTCATATGAAACGCATACTACTGCTTATTAATTGTATAACTGAAAATTAGTTTTCATCTGGCCTTTTGAATGTTTGTTGATTCTAAGTAAAGTCATAGCCACTCTGTGCAACTGAAAACATACTAAGTATATTGCAGTGATTCTATGTTAAACCTTGACAGAAAATCTAACAGTGGATGCTAATAATAGATTTCCAAGCTCTGGATATCTATTGGATTTGACAGGCATGGAGTTTAAAGATTTACCTTCACTTGCAGAGCAGTGTAAAAATAGAAAATTGAATATTGAAACACTTCTCTTCATAAAAATAATTCTTGAGGGCTATATATGGTAGGTCTTGTTCAGTTTTTTATCTTCCCATAGCCAGGAGAGTTCATACTGAAATTAGTAGTTCAGCATCCGTATTTACAGCATTTTGGTCTTGCGGTATTCTTCCTAGCTGTTCAGCATGTTTGGAACACCACATTTTATATAAGGCTTTGCTATAATGCCTGTACATATTTTGTATTTGAAATGGCACCTGAAGTCTCCAAACAGGATCTGAGACATTATGAGAAGTAACGTATAAACAAAGAATAGAAAATGAACCCTCCCTCAAAAAAATTACAGTCTGAAGAAACAAGAAGAAAATGAATGTAGATTTAAAATAGCAAAACAAAACAACCCAGTAATTAGTGTAAGCCATACAGTATATAAGTGTAGGTTCTTCTCAGTTTCTTCTTTCTGTAGCAGCCTTTGTATCTATCAGTCTCTACATTTATTCAGTTGCTGAACTGCATAGAATAGGCTAAACATACTGGAGCACAGTTGCCAACTGTCCCTAAATTTATGAACAGTCCATAAAAAAAAACAGCCTGTCCATAAATTCTGTAAAAAAAAAAAAAAAAAAAAAAAAAAAAAAAAAAAAAAAAAAAAAATATATATATATATATTTTGTCTCTGTACAAATAAGAAGTCATGAACTTGTTTTAAGATTTGCTTCCTGAATGAAAACTATACTCAAGCATAGTTTCATAGTTTCTAGGGTTGGAAGGGACCTTAGCAGATCATCTAGTCTGACCCCCTGCCATGGTAGGAAAGAGTACTGGGGTCAGACGACCCCAGCAAGGTGTTCATCTAACCTCCTCTTAAACCCCCAGGGTAGGAGCCTGCACCACCTCTCTTGGAAGTTGGTTCCAGACCCTAGCCACCCTGACCGTGAAGTAGCGCCTC
>NW_017729031.1:85837075-85837747 GCF_001723915.1 Gavialis gangeticus
GACCTGCTTGAAATGCATCTGTGGATGCATGACAAGGTACAGTTGGCCTTCCTAACTGCCTCCCCACACTGCCGACCCATGTTCATCTTGGAGTCAATGATGACTCCAAGATCCTTTTCCGCCTCCATGCTGACAAGAAGGGAGTTCCCCAACCTGTAGGTATGGTGCCGGTTGTTCCTCCCCAGGTGCAGCACCTTGCACTTGTCTGTGTTGAAACCCATCCTATTCTCATCCGCCCACCTTTGTAACCTGTCTAGGTCAGATTGTAGCCTGTTGCTTCCTTCTAGTGTGCCCATGTCCTCCTACATCTTAGTGTCATCAGCAAATTTGAACAGGGTGCTTTTTACCCCCTCGTCCAAATCACTGATGAAGATGTTGAACAGCGCGGGCCTGAGGACCGAGCCCTGCGGAACCCCACTGCCCATGTCCTTCCAGGTTGATGGCATTGATGGTGCACAGAGTGGAGCAGCACCACCTGATGTCTAAATGGGAGTGCTGCTTGGTGCCCTGCAGTGAACTGTTAGGGATTTCTGGTTGGCTAATTTTCATAGTACCTTGCAGTTGGGATGGAGCTGCAAGGCTGGGAGGGAAGCAGAAGTGGTAGGTGAAGGGCTGTGCTAGGATGGGAAGTGGGGTCACACTGGGGGGGGGGGGGCTGAGGGGCCAGAACAG
>NW_017729031.1:85837883-85850547 GCF_001723915.1 Gavialis gangeticus
CACACTGGGGGGGGGGTGCTGAGGGGCCAGAACAGTGGGGGGAGGTGCAGTCAGGGGTTTCAGGGTGTGGGGTAAGGGACCCCTAGGTGGCAGAAGCACTCATGCTGCAGTTGAACAGGGCTGCCAACCCAGGAATTTTATTCTATTGCACTGACGGTAAAAACATGTCTGAAAAAAACAAAAAGCTTCTTGTCTTTAAAAAGCTTGTAGGTTGTCAGTTAAACAAAATAAAAAAAATCTTGGGATGGCAATCCTGATGTACAGCCTATAAAGAATTTGCCCTATTCTCCCTTCAGCCTTGTTCTAAGGGAAAACAAGGGAGGGAAAAACTGCCACAAACGTATGAAGGCATGCTCCTAGTTGCTACTTTCCTCAGCAAGGGGGCTGAAAGAGTTCACTCATGACTGGAAGGAAACAAACGGCTCATAATTGTCATAAATATAAAACATTAGATATTACGCATCAATTTTTATCTGGCTCATTTCAATTAAAACAGTTTATTATATGAGAATAGTTTATGAGGAAGTCGCATAGACTGCTGGCGGATGTGCATTTAAAGGTGTGATAGGATCTGATGCCCAGTCACCACAGTTGTGCTTTCTGCCATGCCATGTGCATGGCAGGAAGTATGATTGTAGCTAGAGGCTGGGAGCCCCAAACCTAACCACATGCTTATTCTTTGTTTCATCTCTCCTTTAATTGCATTAATGTGTGGCTGGATAAATACCTAAGACATGATTAACTGTAACCTGTGCCAAGGGCCATATAGGATCCTGATTTTTTTTAAAAAAAAAGGAGGGGAAGGGCTGTGTGAATGCTTGGTATTGTATCTGGTGTAGTCTTAGATAGGATAGGATCCAAGTATTCTACTCCTTTAGAGGGTCAAAATTCCCAAAAAAGTATAATCTTAAAGAGCTGTGCATGCTGTAGAACTAGGAGGCTTCATAATCATCCTCTGTGATAGTGGTATTTTCCTCAGACTTAGTGGGGGAGGGGGGTTGTCCTTTGGCAATAACTGTAACCTCTTCAGGAGTCCCCTTCTGTGTAGAAAAGAGGATTGTGATGGGACTAATGGAGAAAGATGCCTCAAACCTCAAGTAAAGCTGGTGGAATCTGGCCCATGATAATTTATTAGCAATGGTGTGTGTGTGTGTGTGGAGATAGATGGATAGATATAAAATATCACACACTCATGCACACATGTTTTCAGTGATTTTAACCATCAGTTCTCTGATGTTGTTTGAAGTTCTTAGAAGAATATACTAAATCTAATCTGTTTCATGGGTTGATTTAAAAAATACTACAGGTTTTTTTCACTGTAATAAATTTGTCCATGAAGTTCAATATCCAACTCCAGGCACTTTACCAGTATGGGTTGTCTGCTGATTTCACCAAGCTGGAAAGATCAGGTTGTTGAGCACATGGATAAAAGGATACTTTATTTTTCTTTCAGATCTTGTGACATCCATTCCCCCTCCAGCCAGGCAGCTCCCATTCTGATAAGATGCCCCACCATGCACCATGCTGTGCTGTCATAGCCACTCTGGATCCCTGTTGAAGCATGGAGCTGGCCCATAGAGGGTCAGGTAAGTCCTATTGTCTTTAATATATTGCACATTTTCTCCAAAGGTTCTTCCTTTTTTATTTTGTATCTTTAAAGGATATAAAATAATAATGAAAGAATCTTTAAAAGATGTGAAATATATTAACTGTTGCTTACCTGACCACATATGGGTGCTCTCAGTAGCTCCACTAGGAGACTCACTTGCCAGAACTGAAGACACTTAAAAATGCAGCAGGGCTAATAAGAAGGAAACGATTAATAAGAATTGAGATAATTTTATGCATGCATCTCTTTAACTGGAATCTTGGGAGCATTTATCATATACCACTACCATCACTAGAACTTAGGGTTTCCCCCTGCCAGTCATTTAATTGTGTAGAACATTATTCTTATCAGAAATGCATCTGGAGCTTCCTGATCATTCATTTGGAGTTTGTGAATATTTATGGTTACTAAAAATGACCTGGTATCTTGTTGGTGGAGATGCAGGGAAAGAAAAACCTATGAAAATTGCATTAACTGGAACACAAAGCAAATTGGGTCACTAAGGAAGATGTGGCAACTGCAAGCTAGTCAAAAGAATGTAGTTAACAGCATGAATTGTGCTCCTCCCTGAAAGCTAGCAAGTGGGACATAATCTACACTTAGTTTTGTTCTGAATGCAGTGGTTTCCTTCCAGAGTGATCTAGTACTATTTTAGTAATGCTTTTTTTTGTCTTTTGAACCATCTTTTGATTAATTAATGTATTTAATTTCTGGATAAAACATTGTTCTCTAACATAATCAAGATGCACAGAAGAAAATCCCAGTTAGTTACCATACAATTGTACCACAACATGATTCAACTATTATTCTATTTTTTTTCTTCTCTCCTTTCTTTTTTTCCTTTTTTCACAGAAATAACATTCATTTTACTGAGATTTTTGTGCTATGTTTATAATGCATGAAGTTTTTTTTTGGTAGTGTAAATAGAGCCTGAAAGTGGCTTATGGTTTTTTGGGGAGTTGGGGGGGGGGGATGGGAGGTCTAGCATTATCACCAGTCTCTTTGCCTATTCCTAATTTGCAGTATTGTCGACATAATTCTATCCATTAAAAAAAATAGCAGAGGTGCAACTTTTTCTTTCTTCAGGAAGAATAGGATAGTTCAATAAGGCTAAACTAGTTTTTTTCTGTAAAAAAATTAATTAGTTTCCTTTAGGTCTATCTAATACATGATGTGTAACAGGAAAACTGAAAACTTTCTTGTAGAAATGCAGCTATTCTTAAATTCTGTTATTAATGCCTGATGTGGGTATTAATTGCTGCTAAAATGTCAATGTAGATACCACTGTAGGTGTGCATAAACCTCATGTATGAGAGATGAATGTCTCATGAATATGTGCTAGTCAGGGTCATGTGTGTACCCTTTTCTTTCCCGTACACCCACGCAAGGACAAAAGGAAGTAGTTGCAACTTACCTTTTGTTCCTTGTTAGTTCCACCTTGCTGCCACTGTCAGTAAAAAGTATTGGATCTACTACTTTTTTCAGAGATTCAAAAGCTTTTTTGTGTGTGTGTGTGTGTGTGTGTGTGTGTGTGTGCGCGTGTGTTTAGTGTGTGTGGTTTTTGCTTTTTACCATTAGGACTCATGGCATCAATTCTTTTCTTTTTTTTTCTTTTCTCTGTATTGATTACAATTTGCTTCCTAAACAAATCTATGCTAAACTACCTTCTGTAACATTTCCCCACCGCTCCACAATGTCCTTATACCCATACTCTTCCCACATGGCAGACTTCTCACTGTTAAGATATACAGGCTTCAAGTCCTGAGATTGTTCATCAGTTATGTGGATGAGGCTAAGTGGAATGAGAAAGTCATTCAAAGGGGTCGTAAGAACAATGGCAATAATTTTGGCATTGGCTACCTCAGTACAAACAACCTTAACTGAATTGGTGCTAGTGAATCAAGCACTTATGCCCATAAGACCCAAAGCAGAACCAAATGGTAAACCAGAACAAAGTATAAACACAGTTGCAAGCATCAGGTGTGTTTAGTCTTTCTTGCAGAATAAACACTACTCTTCACCAAAGAGAAATCCTTCTGAACTGGGGTAAAATGATCTGCTATACACCTTCTTTCCTTTTCTTATAATGCAGAAGATAAAAGAAGACAAGACAGAATGAGGCTGATCTTAGGGCTTCTTCATGGGAAAGACAGTAGTTGTACAGACTTTCTGCAATAGTTCATGGGAGTTGTATGTAGACTTGTCCTTGTGTCGTGGGATTTTCTGTCATAAGAAGAGGACAAGATTTACCACCTGTGGTTGTCTCTCATGACACAGGCAATAGGATCCTTGCCAGTTTTGAAAAATCTTAGTATGGAGAGAATTTTTTTTACCTGAAAATCATGTGCTTTTTCAAATGGACAGTCTTTGAAATGGGTACATGAAAATTTGAGCCACCATGACCAATATCAATGCAATAAACTCTGGAATGCTTCAGTTAAAAGTTTTTGGTCTTTTGAATTCCACTGAATTCAAACGCATGGAGTTTTTCAGCAACCACACTGACAGAAACGTTCCATCCATTTAACGCCTTGAAGATTCCTAGGTCTTGAAACTAGTATCCCATCATGAGGACTCTCTCAGCCCCAGAAGCCAAAACCATTACTCTAACTCTCAGGGGTGACAACTGCTTTATTCAGTGATTGAAAAGAGCAACTCCAAGGCAATCTTCTCTTTTTCTTCCTTATCTATTGTATGCCAGGCACCCTCGTTCAGGTGACAGGTTTGACAAGAATGCGGGGAGTAATTGCATCTAGAGCCTTCCAGTGTCAAGTAACCACCTTGCTCATTCCACTGGTCTTCAGGTCCAGTCACTGCCAACACACACAGGTGCTAGACCTCATTGCCCAAGATGACATTTACGTGCATCACTTCTTCAGCCCTCCTCTCCCTTCCACTCTGGAGGTGGCTTTCCTAGTCATCACTTCAGGCAGGAGACTGCTTGAGTCCAAGCACCTATAGCTGACATTCTCTGCATATTTTGTAGGAAAAAGGTGGTGGAGGGATGAATTTAAGATGATGCATCCAAATTAGATTCTGGATGTGGAAAATGTGTAACAAGCTTACAAATTTTGTATGTCTGGAATCTAATTATTGTGGGGGAGGGGAGAGTCATCCCAAATTTAGAGTTGTTTTGGATAAATATGATGCACTTTTAAAGAAATGCTGCAGAATATTTCCTCCCCCCCCAAAATGGTGACTATTGTGGAAAGTTAAATTTTATAAAACTTAGACAACTGTGATGAATGCTTGTTTGTTTTTGTTAAATGCATTCTTGCACTATTTGTAAGCCAACGTCAGATCACTTGTAAGTGCAAGCCAACGTGAGAAAATTTAGGGGCAGGTGTTGATAACAATCTACAAATACCTGAAGGGTGGTTATAAAGTGTATGGAGACAGGCTTTTCTCTGTGGCCACAGGGGACAGAACTAGGAGCAACAGCCTCATACTGCAGCAGAAGAACTTTAGGTTGGAGGTTAGGAAAAACTTTCTAAGAGGGTGGTTAAACATTGGAACAGGCTACCTGCAGAAATTGTGGAATCTCCATCCTTGGAAATTTTCAGGAGCAGGTTAGATAGACATTTGAATGAAATGGTTTAGTCAGGGATGATCCTGCTTTGAGCAGGGGGCTGGACTAGATGACCTCCTTAAGTGCCTTCCAGCCCTACTTACCTATGATTCTAAGACATTGGAAAAGTGCCCCCCAAAATCTACCTGAACACCTAAATTGCACTTTGTCATAGGATACACTATATATACAGTACGGGGAACAAGGACCTGAATCTAGGGACCAGAACACCTAGGGGAGTGCCCCACCACCAGACTAAAGTCATTTTTCCTTTACTTATTTTGCCAAATAAGGAGCAAATAAGGCATATTTATAAGTGTTTATTTGCCAGCATGTATTAACAAGAGCTGCAGCATCAATTGGAGGTAGTAGTATCACTGTAAAATAGTGCAGCTTCCTTATTAAATAACTTGAATAAAACGTAACTGCACAAGTGTTGTTCTGTCAACATTTCACTATAGAAGAGCCTTTGTTTTTCCCAGAAAATTACTGTGAAGTTGAAACCACACTGAAAAGAAAACGTTTTCTTCCTCCATTTGTTCATTTGCTGCAAATGAAAGGAGTAACATCTGCAGTTTTAATTGTTACTTTTTCTTGTCAGATTGCCATAATGCCAAGTAATGAAATAGCATTGGGTTGTGTTTTCATTTTTGTTTTTTTTCAAAGGGAAATTAAAGTAGTGTTTCAGCCTTTAAAACTGTGCCTGCTTACCTGAATGCCTTTTTAGACCAAATGAAAACAAAACAAAAAACCCCCAAAAAACCTTAGTACTAATCTGGCTTTGCAAGCGGCTGATGAAGACAAAAGGGGGATAATAGTTTTTCTACTCTAGATAGCATACCTCTTGGGATACTTAACAGTTTGCAGAATTGCAAGTTTATCATTAGTACTTGGATGGAGGTCTCCATATATATATGGAGCTTCCAATTGTTAAATAATTAATGTAGCTTGGTGATTTTGATTTATTTTAAAGGGCAGCATTGTAATCTGTTTGTCTTTTATTCTGGCAGCCTCCAAAGGTAAAATGTTTGACTAGAATCTGGCATCCGAACATCACAGAGACGGGTGAAATCTGTTTAAGGTAGTTAACAGCTCTCTTTTATTATTTCTAAGGTTTCTAATACAAGTCGCTAACCTGGAGCACAGTTCTTGTTCCAACACTGCTAGATATAGTAAATCAGACTGGGATTTTGTCTCCAAGAGCAAAAAAAGCAAATGACTAAAAATATTTGCGGTATTATGATAGGAGAGAAGTTTTCCCCTGAAGTTGGTTAGACATATAGTTCAAGTAGATACAAGCAATAATAATAATCAGTTTTATGTAATAATTGATCATTAGCTCATCAGAAGTACAGAATCAGGATATTCTTGTCAAAGTCCCACAGTTATAAAACGCTGTTTTCCTTGCTGCTTCCTGCAGTGGATATGTAATTGTTCCACTGAAGGAGCATGGTGCCACATGACTTTGCAACATTGCACAGAAATATTCTGTATTTCCAAAGCCATTTTGTCATCACCCTGGAATTTATAGGAGCTCTGCCTTTCCTACACAGCTTCATGCTTTCATATGGGTTGGTCACAACAGCAGTTCTTGAACCAGCAGTGTAGAAATTTGATGCTGGCACTATCATAGAATCACCTTTGCACTGCAAAAGAATCAGGCTTCTATTTACTGATGCTAAATTTGTAGAACAAAAATACTAAGATTAGCTCTCTAGTCTGCATAAAGCTGAAATAAAGCTTAATGTCTTCACCTCTGAATGTTAACTTTCAAGCCTGTATGCCAGTGGACAAGGGAGGATCATTCACCTTGATGACCATAATGCATTATATATTTAGAATGATTCTTCATAAATTTCTTATGTGTTTTCTTCAGGAAGCTGCTGAAACCTTTGCATTTGATTGCCTAGTTGAATTTTTTAGTCAAGCAATAAAAGGGTTCAAAAGAAATATTTAGCTTTTTATATTGTGCACCTTCTTGAACTGTGCTTTTGTGTTTAATCAAAGCTGTCTGTCAGTGTCAAATAGATTTAATATTTGAACATCATAAATACATGCACTGGAAGTGAGAGAAGTCATTTCTTTAGAATCAGTGCTGAAATATTGGCGTTAGTCAGACAGAACATAATATTAGGATCTTTATTTTTGGTAGCACTTCAGCTTACCCATGTAGGAGACAGATAATTTGTGAGAAAAAATAAATAGTGGAGGTCAACTTGGAAAAAATGGATTGAAGCAGTGTTCTCAACATTTTCAGATTTGAGGCACTCCTCAAAAATGCCAGCTTTTTAGTTTTTGTTTTTGATACAGAAAAAGTAATAGAATAGAAAAAATAATAGAACTATTCTTCTGTTGCAAAGAACTAAGAGAGACTGCAGCAAGTCAGAAAGTTTCTAAGCCATGGATCCTATTTCAAATCTTTAAACTTATCATGTGAATCATGCTTGCACATCTAACAGTGCTAATATTACTTGGCATCCCACAGCACCCTTGGAAGAATCCCAGGGCACCTCTGGGAGCCACTCTCTGGTTGAGAATCACTGGATTAAAGAAAATGACAGTGCCTTATAAACCAGTTTGTAGATATGTTTTGTGACTGCACATGAGCTTATAGGGAATAAACCTAATACCATATTTAGTGCTATTCAAATACCAGCCCAAGGCAGGTGGCAGCTCAGCTCTGGCTTCAGCCTAAGGCTTAGAGCTGAAGCTGGAGCTGAGCCGCTGCCTGCCCACTCATAAAGTTGGGGAGGGGCACGTGTGGGGGCAGGTGGTGCAGATGAGACTGTGCAACTTCCCCCTTGCTATCCCACTCTTGTTTATTTTCTGCTCTTGGTCCAGAGCTACCACCACTGCTTCTCTATGTCTTGGTAGGGCAGGGCCAAGCCAGGGCTACTTCCACTGCTGATTGTCTTAGAACCAGAGCAAAGCAGAAGGTGGAAGGAGGAGGGCACAGGGGGTGGAAATGGGCAGCAGGGGCCAGGCACAGGCACAGGGGGTAAGGTATGGGAGGCAGGTGGCAGGGAGGGAGGTGACAGATGTCTGGCACAGGCACGTGTGGTAGGAAACACACATGGGAAAGTGGGGGAGCCAGTGGCAGGGTTGCACATGGCAGGGGAGTAAGGCACAGGGGACAAGTGGCAAGGGGGCAGACACAGGCATGTGGGGAGAGCAAGGAGCAAGGGTAAGGGGAGGGCAAACAGCAAGTCCTCTGTTGCTGCTTTCCCTGCCACAGCAGTGGAGTATGAATTTAAGACTACCTTTCACTAATTAGATTCTATACATGGAAAATTATAACTAATTATATAATTTTCCATTTATAAAATTTAATTGGGGGTCATCTTAAATTTGAAATCATCTTCCGTTTGGAAAAGGTACGATACTGTTCCTGATTAGTATTAGTATTTCTCCATAAAAAGTATAACTAGCATTTTCATGACTTTTTTTTTTTGCTTCTATTTCTTAAATAAATATATGTTTACATCTGGTATGTGTCCATGTCATAAGCAATCACCCCAGAAACAAAAGGCTGAGTAAGAGACCTGAAACGTGTAACGTTTATGTAGCCGCATTTTATAAAGATTTGTTTATGAAAAGTGAAAGTAAGCTGCATTTTGAGGGTAACCATTTGTTACTCCAATATGGTCTGTTATTGCGATATTGGTTCCATGGTTTAAGCTTCCTGTATATTTTGGGAATCCTTGAAAATGTATACTTTGCTTCAGTACGCTACTTTTTTGAGCTTCATTACACATCATTGAGTCTGTTCAAATATTTCTGTGTATCAGTTCCATTTCATCCACTTTGCTTTACATCTTATTAAATAATTGATTTGGTATCTTAGTTACTATGTGTGTTTTGGGATAGCCTAAACAGGCCCAGATTCCTTTAGTTTTTATAGTTGCTTTTTTGTGTTATGAAATTGAGTCTAAAAAGGATTAAGGGTGGGAAATCTGTAAAAAAATGTCTTGCCATTAACTTGTCAATTTCCTTGATTAACTGAAACATTGTCATTAAACTTTCCTTGAGTGACATTCCTTCCTATGCTGAAAGGAAAATAATTTTTTTTTTTACAAAAACTATTACTTTATCACTTGACAGGTTTTGATCTTTATAAATTCCTTTTAAATAAAGTCAGTCTGCTCCTGGGATTGATTTCAATTGCAGTATAATTGTTTACTCACATAGGCTGTAGATCATCTCAAATCTTGATTTACATGAAGGTCTAATGTACAATTTTTCATTTCCATAAGAGTTTCTGCAAACTGTATTTTCCATTCTATATACAAAGCAAACTTTGCAAGCTTTACTCTACAAAATTAGATCATCTGTTGAGAAGATAATTCTGGAACTTGGTGACTAATCAACAGAAAGGCATTAAATAGGATTGGTAGCTATTTCAGTTTCTCTGCATTTGTTGGAAATCACATTTGACAGTCCTCCCATAGGTATCCAAATATAAAATTTTAAAACAATTTTAAATCTCCTATGAAGGATATTCCAGATTTCAAATATTTAAATCATGGTTATGGGAATTTCAGCTTGTATTTGATGTATCTGCCCATATAGTCTAGAAACAAAAACCAGTTTAAAAAAAAATGACATTTTTCTTATCTTTCTCTTCTCTCACATTCCAGACCATTCCCATTCACTGCTGTTTTCTTTACAGACTGAAACTGGATGCTAGTCATGATACTGCCTGATCTTTAACCTTAGAGTATGGTAAAATCCTAGCAGCATTAAAGTAATCAAACCAAATAGCTGTTTGAATTGATTTCTTACAAAAGTTGGTTGACTTTCTACAAAATCTCCTTTTTTTGAAGAACAGTGTTTGTGCCCAAAAGCTTGCAAAGAGCAATTTTTCCAACTATTTAGGTAATAAAAGGTAAATAAAAGATATCACATTCTACCCAAAGAACCTTGTATGCCTATGTCGTTAAACCAACATGGCTACAAACAATAACCCTTTTTATCCTGTCACTAATCCAAGTAGCATGCCTTCAAACATCTCCAAAACCTCACAGAACAAGCAGAAAGATGACTTTTTTTCTAGCAGGTCCAGAAGGTCCCCTTTTTCAGACTGGTGGGGTGTGGGGAGCAAGTTTGAATCTTGGTGCCTTCACAGAGAGCTCTTTGCCAGGAGTACCCCTTTTATAACAAGGGATGCAGATACAATAGGGCAGGGGTTGTCAACCAGGGATAGCATACCCCCAGGGGTATTTGGGAAGGCCCTAGGGGATACATGTGGGCAAGGGCACAGGGCTGGCACCCACCACCCTGCGCTGCCGCCTCTCAGGAGCAGAGCCGGGGGGATGAGAGCTGTGGCTCCCCTCTGTGGACCTCATGGGGGGGGGTGGGGGGAATCTTGCATGCAGCCACCACCCCATGCTGTCACTGCTCTGCGTCTGGCTGCTGCCCCCACTCCTCCCCCTCTCCCCCCCAGCTCTGTGTCTGGCTGCTGGGGGTACACTTATTTAAAAAGGTTGAAAACCCCTGCGATGGGCCTTCCTGATTGGAGCTGTGTGCCTACACTTATTCATTCTTCTGTTCCCTCTTTCCCTTTTTATGTAGTCCCCCCGCCCACAGCCCCCTCCATTTTTCATCCAGTTGCTGGAGCTAAGCATAATGTACAGAAACTTCCCCAGGGCTTGGGATGCAGTGGAGTTAATGTGCTGATTACCTCCTTATTTAAGCAATTTGAGATCTTTTGCTGCACAGCACACTCATTACTTATGTTTTTCATATGTATGCCAATTTTTTTTATTCTGATTTTTAAAATATTGTGATATGAGCAGGCTGCAATAGTAGAATTCTCTTATGTTTGTAAAGTTTTTAGGAGGGCAACAATACTTAACATCAACTTTAATTCTTTATCTATTCAACAAATAAAAATCTTAGCTCTTGGCTGCTTCAGATTATTCAAGCTTTCCCATTTCTGCTGTAGGAACTGAAATGACTGCCACAGTGTATTATCTGGTGGTAGTAAACAAAAATTTTAACTGTATTGAGATAGTCAAGATTTTTCTTGTTATGATAGAAATGAAAGTAGCACGAAAGATTGCAGATAGATGATTAAAGCAGCACACCTAAGTGGGGTCCATGTTGCCGTGGGATACTAGTAATGTTTTTATGGGAAAATACCAGACGTTTTATTACAAGTTAATTTTCTAAGCTGTCTGTACTGAGGATATTGAAGGATTTCATAATTTATTATTTCTACAGACGAAAAGTTTGAGTGCTGAATAAGCAGTTATGTGAGTGCCTTGGGTACGTTAACCACTAAAATTTTAGATTTTTTAAAAAAAGAATATGAGACTGGAAGTAGCTTAAAAAATAAGTACAACTTCATTGTAACCTTTCAAATGGGAATAAATAGTTGTCTGTAGTGAGATGGTAGTCATTTGGAAATATATTTTGGTTCTATGTTAGAACTGTGTTTGCTATTTAAGGTTAATTATAACCAGAAAAGAAAGAATAAGATATTATGAAGTGATATTCAAAGAGGACTAATAAACTTGGAAGCAGTAGCCTTTTTGTTTTGCAGATCCAACTGAAAGTTGTGCTTATTTCAAAACGGAAGTAAATTTACTTTTACTCTAATCTCCACCTGAAAATGGTACGCATTTACCAATCAGGAAAGGGCTATGAATTAACTTTTCAGTGCAAGAGCAAGTAACACAAAAACATCTATGTTAAGCTTATTTTTTAAAATTTGTTCAACTGAAAACAAAGTACTAAGTTTCAATCATAGATAGACTTCAATACTAAAAATCAGTAAAATGTATAGTTCAGAGATGTCTCTCTACATTATAACCTGATATAGCAGATCCCAAGTATATACCACTGCTATTGCTATTCCCATTTAAATCCAGCTTCTAAGACAGGGTCGGCAACCCCTGGCATGCATGCCGAGTGAGCGTGGCATGCGTGCCGAGCGAGCCCCGGCTTTGGGAAGCTGCTGCCAGTGATGGAGCCTGGGCTGCTCTGAGCAGGGCTTGCAGCATCCCAGCTGCCTGCTGGGAGCAGCCTGGGATCCCGGATGGCAGCAGCTCCCCAGAGCTGGGGCCGGCTGCAGCCGGGAGGGTCCAAACAGCTGTGCTGGGCTCCAGCACCATGTCTGCACCACGTGAGCAGGCATGCCTTGGTGGGGGCAGGGCCTGAGGCAGCGCAGCCTTGGTCTCTCCCCCACTCCTGGGACAGAGGTGATGAGCCCGGTGCAGCTGTTTGTAGCCAGCCCGCTGCTGCCGCTGCCCAGAGCCCAAGCTAGCTACAAACCAGCCCAGGTGTGGAGCTGGTGCTGGAGCCTGGCACAACTGTTTGGAGCCTCCCGGCTGCAGCCGACCCCGGCTCTGGGGAGCTGCTGCCAGCCGGGATCCCAAGCTGCTCTCAGCAGGCAGCTGGGACGCTGCCCTGCTTGGAGCAGCTACCCAGATCTGGGGTAGCTGCTGGCAGCCACAGAGCCTGGGCTGGGGGGGTGGGGAGCAAGG
>NW_017729031.1:85851277-85855637 GCF_001723915.1 Gavialis gangeticus
GGGGCACAAGCAGGGCATCCTGCCATGTACCTCTTGCCCTCATTTTGTTTTTCTGCCATGCCAGCACTCTGGCACCTTCCGAGGTAGGCATTATGGTGTTTTTTGGCACTCCAGCCAAAAAACCTTGCCTACCCTGTTCTAAGAAATCTGTCTTTTCCATTCTCCCTCTTTCTGTTAAACAGCCCACCTGACCTGGAATATCTGTTATCTGGGATCTGCCCAGCCTATCTGTTAGTTTTCAAGTGGAATTAAGGTGTTGGGTTTCACCTGATAAGCCTCAGAATGGCTTCAGTCTGATCTGCTTATTACACTGTTTTTCTTTTTAGTAAATCCTACTGTAGACCAGCAGAGGTACAGGAGATGAAGTGTATCTTAAAAGAACAGCAGCTACCAATTAGGCATTGTGTCATTAATTGGATTATGCCATTCTGGTTTTATGGGTTTGACACAAATCCATGTTGCCAACTGATAGCTATTGCAAAACACTACCATGTACATGTGGATAAGTGGAAAAAGGTCATCTTTTTCCTGTTCTGGATCAGCTGTGGTCTTAATAAACAAACCTCCCTCAACATGAAAGAGAGGCTGCTATGGACAAAATACATTTCTTCCCTCTCTACTTCTTACTTTAGAAATCTCTAACTGGAGGAATCTCAAATTACTCTTGAAAGCCTAACTTTGCAAGACCCAAATACTTTTTGTTGAGAGAGTGGTTCATTAGTGACAGCAGTGTGTGTGTATGAAACGTAAGAAAGAAAGGAGTTTAGTTCATAGAATCATAGAAAATGAGGGTTGAAGGGACCTCAGGAGATCATGTAGTACAACCCCCTGCTCAAAGCAGGACCATCCCCAATTAGATTGTCCCAGCCAAAGCTTTGTCTAGCCGGGTTTTGAAAACCCCCAAGGATGGAGCTTCCACCACCTCTCTCGGTAACCTGTTTCAGTGTTTTACTACCCTCCTAGTGAGAAAATTATTCTGAATATCTAAATTAAAATTCCTTTGCTGCAACTTGAGACCATTGCTCCCTTTTCTGTCAGCTATCACCACTGATAATAAACTAGCTCCATCTTTTTTTCAAACCCGCCTTCAGATAGCTGAAGACTACTATTAAGTCTCTTCTCAGTCTCTTCTCTAGACTAAATAAACCCAGTTCCCTCAGTGTTTCCTCAGAAGTCCTGTGCTCCAGCCCCCTCACCATTTTTGTCACCCTCCACTGGACTGTCTCCAATTTGTCTACCTCCTTTCTGCAGTGGTGGGCCGAAAACTGGGCACAGTACTCCAGATGTGGCCTTGCCAGTGCAGAATAGAGGGGTCTAATCACTTCCCTTGACCTGCTGGCAACACTCCTACCAGTGCAGCCCAGTATGCTGTTAGCTTTTTTGGCAACTAGGGCACACTACTGACTCGTATTCAGCTTTTCAACCATTCTAACGCCCAGGTGTATTATGTGATGGAGATATCTATTATGTTTGCAGTATTTATTGTATTGTTTATCATTTACTGTGCACTGTACGTTCATCCCAGACCTCTTTAATTGTAACTACACCATGGAGGAATTCTGTAATGCAACTGATTGAAGAACAGAGCAATGATTCTCAGACAAAGGTGCCATGACGTGCTGAGGTGCCACAAGCTCCCTTTTAGGGTGTCCTGGGGTGCTGTGCAGTATTAGCACTAGTAGATATGTGAAAACCTACACATGATTCACAAGATAAACCCACATGGGAATCCATAGTGTCAAAAACATTCTGACCCATTGTGGTCTCCCTGAGTGCTTTGCAACAGAAGAATTACTGTATTATTTGTCTATAATGAGTCAAAAAAAAATTAGGGAAAGCTGTGAGGTGGCATTTTCTGAGGGGGGTGCCCTTTGCATCTCACAAAGGGTGTTTGAATTTTAAAAGGTTGAGAAGAACTGAGTTTTTTCCGTTTGTTTGTTTTTTGCAGCTTCCTCTTTCTGAAATTTTAAAATGAATTTTAAAGTAATTGATACAGTACAGAAATTTAATTTTTGCATTTTAAGAGTAAACAGTGTTTCATAGGTTGTAAAGGTACATTTTCTGGGTTTTTTTGAGGGGCTTTTGGGTTTTTTGGTCAGGAAATGATAGTTGATCAAGCTTTGAATAAGTCGAACTTCTCAATTTAAGATTGCATTGCCTAATATGCACTTTGTTGTCTATTACAGTTTATTGAGAGAACATTCAATTGATGGCACGGGCTGGGCTCCAACTAGAACATTAAAGGTACTATTTTATTTTGTATATACCTTTTTCTAGTTTGATATAGCTATATTTTATACAGTGCTGTGCGTATATAAAGCAAATTGGTGTATAGATATGAGGTCATTACAAAAAATGTAGAGCCATGTACTATAATATTCTCATACTGCCCACTAGTCTCTCTCTCTCTTTCCAGTCTCATGCAAGTGTTCCAACTAGCTGCTGTTTTGTAAAAATGTAATCTGTTATGTAGTCTCTTTTTATCTGCCTCGTAACCCTTGCTTTAAAAAGCTCTTCTTGTTTCTCCTCTTTCCAAATGTGGAATCGTCTTCCCAAATTGTCATAGATTTGTTGAGCAAGATGGATGATACTCGATCCTTTACTAATGGTATATTTAGAGTCCAATATATCATGCTTCAGTTGGTAAAACTGTTTGCAGAAAGGCAGCCCATTGCTGGGGGGAATGAACACACCAATCTACCTAGTGCAGTGTTTTAGTACGTTCTGAAATGGTTTTAAAATATTTCTTTAAAAATGTATGGCATTATCAAATAAGATGTATGCATATCAATTTTATTGACTTCTGCTGGTAATGCACGTATCTTGAACTCAAGCTATAAATCTTCAAAAATAGACCATACTAATGTGTAATTTTGTTTACAAACATCTGAAAATAACTTTGTTTACATGAACACCTAAATGATAGCCTCTGTAGATGGGGGAGAGCAGTAGATATGATTATACTTTCGTCTTTCCTAGGCTTTTGATGTCATCTCCCATAACGTTCTTATTAGTGAGCTAAGCAAATAAGTCTAAACGAAAATACTCCTGAGATGCATACTTAACTGGTTGCATCATTGTACACAGAGTAGTTACCTGTGACTTGTCTAATTGGGGGAGGTATCAAGTGGGTTTCTTGGTTCAGTTCTGGTCTAGTATTTAATTTCTTAATGTTTTGGAGGGTAAGATGAAGTGCATACTTAAATTTACAGATGACACTAAGATAAGTGGAGTTGCAGATATTGGAGGGTAGGATTAGGTTGGAGAATGGCCTGGATAAACTGGAGAAATGGTCTGAAATTAATTGGATGAAGTTCAGTAAGGATAAGTATGAAGTCCTGAACTTAGGATGGAACAATTGCATACACCAGTACAGACTGGGGAATGTCTGGCTAGGCTGCAGTACTGCCAAAAAGGACCCCAGTGGGTTAAAGTGGACCATAAACTGAACGTGAGCCAATATGAATATCAAGAGAAGCATCCCTTTCAAGTCAAGGGAGGTGATTCTTCCTGTCTGTTCACCACAGATGAGTACTTGAGAACACCTTGAGTACTGTGTCCTGTTTTGGCTGCCACACTTCAAAGAAGACATGGGCCAATTTGAAAGAACCCGTTGAAGAGCAGCAAAAATTATTAGAGGTCTAGGTAACATGATTTATACAGAAAGACCAAAAGAACCAGAATTATGTAGTTTGGATAAGAGAGGGTGATGGGGGTATTTGATAACCAGGGATCCGGGCTTTCAGTTTCCCATGGGAAAACAGAGAAAACCACAGATTCCCTGTTCTTATTGGAGAAAACATGGATTTCCCTTTTTAGCAGAGAAATACTTGGATTCTCTGCTTATGCAAAGAGCTCTTGTAGGCTGGCACAGCTCCAGCCTGCAAGAGATGATTGCAGAAAGGGTGGGAAACCCCCAGCCGTACCTGGAGGTGGAGAGAGGGGGAGAAGGGGAAGGGTAGGGCTTGAGTCTTGAGTCAGCCATGGCTGGGCTCTGGCTCAGACTCGCCCTTCGTTGCTTGGGCCTAGAGATAGGTGGGGCTTGGGGGCTGTGGGGCAGGGCTGGGGAAGATGGTTGGGGGCTGAGGGAGTGGGGGGTCCTGGCAGTGCCAGGCAGCACACTGCAGCCAGAAGCAGGGCCAGGGTGTGTGAGGGCAGGGGTGCCCTTCTGTGGGGGGCTTTGCAGGCAAGCGATGCGGGGTGCAGTGTGGTGGTGCCCGCCATGTGCGGGCCGCACACATGCTGCCCGGCTGGCTTCCCAGGGGATGGGGAGGCTGGCATGTGGCCGGCTGGCATGCGGCTGGCTGCATAGCTCCATGTCCAGCTCTGCAGCAGTGGTGAGGGGCGGTGGCTGGGGGAG
>NW_017729031.1:85855846-85859983 GCF_001723915.1 Gavialis gangeticus
CACGCGATGGCCGCTGCTGCATACCTGTAGGCCTGTGCCAGTGGCGACGACCGCTACCTACAAAATCCCCCTGTGCTGCCACAGAGCCATGCCTGGAGCTGTACAGCTGGCCACAGGGCAGCAGTGGTAGTGTGGTGGCCGGACGGCATGCAGGCATCCCACCCCGTGCCATGTGGTGGCCACGGCTGCCACCACAGTGCTGCTGCCACCTTGTGGCCAGTTGCACAGCTCTGGGCATGGCTCCATGGCGGTGCGTGGGGGTTCTGTATGCAGCGGCCATCTCAGCTGACACAGCCCTACAGGTAAGCGACAGCAGCCACTGTGTACAGAATCTCCCTGCACCACTGTGGAGCCGTGCCTGGAGCTGTGTGACCAGCTGCAGAGCGGCAGTGTGGTGGCGGCCGTGGCCACTGCATAGCACAGGATGGTGGTGGGGATGGCTGCATGCCGCCCGGCCACCGCCACACTGTCGCTGCTGCCTTGCAGCTGGCTGCACAGCTCTGGACACTGCTTTGCAGCGGCACAGGGAAGTTCTGTAGGCAGTGGCTGTCACTGCTGGTATGGCCCTACAAGTAAGTGGCAGTGGCCGCTGCATGCAAGCCCCTCCCGCCCCACCAGCCACCATCACTCACCACAGCTGTAGAGCTGGGCATGGAGCTGTGCTGCCGGCCGCATGTAAGCCTCCCTCTCCCCTGGGATGCTAGCCGGGCAGCATGTGTGGGGCCCGCACATGGCGGGCACCACCACACTGCAACCTGCATTGCTTGCCTGCAAAGCCTCCCACAGAGGGGCACCCCTGCTTTCACCCCTTGGCCCTGCTCCCAGCTGTGGTGTGGCACCTGGAGCCAGCAACACCCCCTGCTCTCTCAGCCCCCAACCATTTTCTCCAGCCCTGCCCCACAGCCCCCAAGTCCCACTTACCTCTAGGATCCAGGGACGAAGGGCATGGCTCTACAGTGGCAGCGCTTGCCCGCGTAGCCCCTCCAGCCAGCACGCAGCCATCACCACCCCGCACCACTGTGCAGCCATGCAGCCAGTCACGAGGCATAAGCAGTGGTGAAGTGGCGGCCGCTGCATGTAAGCCCCCCTTTACACCTCCTGGCTGGATGGCGCACATGTGGCCCACACACAGTGGTTGCCACCGCACTGCTGCTGCCGCATCCTGTGCGACTTGTCCACAAAGCCGTGTGGTTGGCCATGGGATGGTGGTGCAGGGTGCAGTGGCAGAGTTACGGTGGCAGCCTCTGTGTGTGAACCCCCTGTCAAGCTGGCCAGTGTATGTGGGGCCCACAGAGTGGCAGCCCTGCCCTCACCCCCTGGCCTTGCTCCTGGGAGTGGGCACAGGGGTGTGCTCCCCCCTAATTGATCTGCCCTGCGCCTTCCCCCCCACACACACTTACCTGCTGGGGTGGGTGTCAGTATCTGTATGTGCCTTTGTGTGCATGTCTGTGCCTACGTGTCTGGGGGGCTGTTGTGAGGGGCATCAGGAGGGCTGTTGAGACTGTTGTGGGGGAGTGCAGCGTGCACGGATTTTGGGTTTTTAATCAGAGAATTTGCAATTGTTAATCAGAGAAAACCAGGATCCCTGTTGATAACAGTGTTTAAAATGCCTGAAGCATGGTTATAAAGAAAATGGATATTAGACTATTCTCTCAGACTGCATAGAACAAATCTTAAATTGCAAAAAGGGAAATTTAAGTTGGATTTTAGAACTTTCTCAATATGAGGTTGGTTAAGAATTGCAACCAAATACCTGGAGAAGTAGTGGAATTTACTTCCTTGGATGTTTTTAAGAGCAGGTGAGACGCATGATGATTCTTACATGATTTAAACAGGGATGATCCTGTCTTGAGCAGGGAGTTGGACCAGATGACCTTTTGAGATCCCTTCCAGGCTTGCTTATGATTCTATAAACAGACAAACTATAGTAAAACACTAGTATTTAATCTTTTATAAGATTGTTTTATTTAGAACAACAAAAGTAAAGGCATTGCTGTGTCCTCTGCATCCTTGTGGTGGCAGCAGAGATCTTGGTTGTAGAGATGAAAGAAAAATGTCTTAAAAATAAGGTAACTATAAAGTATTAAACATTCGGTTTAGGATTAATTAGATAGCTACTAGCAGAGGCATTTAAATTATGCTTTAAAATTTTCTGGAAATCACTGTTTGTGTCAAATACTTGAAAGTTTTCCTTTGATTAAATATGTTCTGACAGCATGTGGTGTCTCCTTTCAAACTTCCATGCAGCATTGAATTTCACATTCTATCATTTATCCTGGTTGTAGCCATATTGGTCTAGAGGCAAAAAGAATTGGAACTCATGGTAGAAGTTATATCTTGTATTAGACCAACTAGATTAATGTTTGTGGGGTTTTTTGCAAAAAATCTTGCTTGTTTAATAAAAGATATCACCTCTACCACTAGTCCTGATTCGTTTTACATTCTGTCATTATACTTTGTTCATTTTATTTAATGTTTTGGACTCTTGTTTATTTTGATCAGGGATTCTCATTTTATGACTGTACTCAGGATAAACTATTCTCTCCACTTTGTACTTCCCCAACCCTTCTGAAACCCATAACTTAACCAAAGTTTGTCCTCAAAGATAGCACACTGTTAAGCAGTCTTGAAAACTTCTCAGTTCATTAGATGTATGTGTGTATCTTTTAGCAACATGATGATCTTGGCCCTAAACACAGTTTTGCCTCCTCAGAGGAGAGAACATGATCATAGAACCAAATGAAGATCTGCTAAATGGCAGATTATAGTATCCAAATACTTAGCCCATCCTATAGTTGGACCTCAGATATTGAGAACTTGCATGAAAATAATGAAATACTAAAGCATCCATTTTGCATTATAGTTATCTTGGAACATACTGAATACATAAACCTTCAGACTACTCGATTACCTCAGAGTATGTTGACCGAACACATACAGTTGGGTTTTGGTGTGCTTGTAAAATAGTTACTTGTTTGTTAAATTGCCTTAATTTATAATCTTTGTATCTAGAAGATTCCTGAACACACTTTCTCAAGGTAGGGCACATTTCAGTTGTTGTTCCAAATCCTTTATTACCATTGGCAAGTATAGCTTCTCATCGTACTTTTCTGAAGAGTGTTATTCCATAAATGTTTGGAAGTTTCTCATGCACCCTGGCCTATGTTTAGAACATGAAGTGTCATAGTTTCTTTATTCTGTAGCTTGTCTGTGAAGGCATGTCCTGTATTCAATGTAGACATTCTTAAAATGTTAAGATAACAGTTAAATGTTACATGGCACCTAATTCACCTTGTGTTTACCTTTCATTATCTTGTATATTTTGACATGTTTCTCTTTATTTCTTTTCTCTAACAGTGCTAGACTTTGGCACACATTGACATTTTCTGTGCTTCTTATTACATCTGCTAGTTTTTTAGGGGATTGAGGTAGTTGCAACTAATCATTGTCTTCAAGACGAGTGGCATATACTAGTGATAGAATAAAATTACAAATCAAATTATTAGTTTTCTTTTTTCTTCCTACTGAAAATAAAGCTTAATATTTTGTTTCCTTTTTTGAAGACTACTGTGCATTAAACAGCTCTTTCTATTGAACTGTCCATGACATTGGTTCTCAGCCCATTTGCCATTGTGGGCCACACTTGCAACTCACAACATGTTTTGGGCTGCACCCACACAACTTCCTGTGTGTCCACTTAACAGGATGTCACAGGGACCAGTCAGATGGATTGCAGATTGGCTCAAGGGTCGTACTCAGAGGGTGGTGGTGGACTGGTCATATTCAACATGGGGGGGAAGTGGGCAGCGGAGTCCCCCAGGGCTCGGTCCTTGGGCCTGCGCTGTTCAATTTCTTCATCAGCAATTTGGACGACGGGGTGAAATGCAACCTGTTTAAATTCGCTGGTGATACCAAAATTTGGGGTGAGGTGAGCACGCTAGTAGGGAGGGAAAGATTGCAGCAAGATCTGGATAGGTTACAGGAGTGGGCTAACATAAACAGGATGCGTTTCAATACTGACAAGTGCAGGGTGCTGCACATAGGCAGTAGAAACCAGCAGCACACTTTTATAGAATGGGAAACTCCCTTCTTGAGAGCACGGAGGCAGAAAGGGATCTTGGAGTCATTATTGACTCC
>NW_017729031.1:85860144-85860716 GCF_001723915.1 Gavialis gangeticus
ATTGAAAGGGTCCAGAGGAGGGCCACCCGCATGGTCCAGGGACTACAGGGCAGACCCTACATTGAAAGACTGTGGGACCTAAACCTGTTCAGCCTTCACAAGAGAAGGCTGAGGAGGGACCTGGTGGCTGTCTATAAACTCACTAGGGACCAGAAGGGTTTAGGGGAGACACTGTTTCCCTTAGCGCCCCCTGGCATGACAAGGAACAATGGACACAAATTATTAGAGAGTAGGTTTAGATTAGACATCCGCAAGAACTACTTCACAGTTAGGGCGGCTAGGAGCTGGAACCAACTTCCTAGGGAAGTGGTACTGGCTCCTACCCTGGGGATCTTTAAGAAGAGGCTTGATGCCTACCTGGCTGGACTCATTTGAGTCCAGTCTTTTCTCCCGCCCAGGCGTGGGGTTGGACTTGAAGATCTACAAGGTCCCTTCCGACCCTACTTCTATGATGATTCTATGATTCAAATGATTGTAGGGCTGTGTTTCAGTCCCTGATTCGATTTGGCCTGATTCGGTGGCCAGATCTCCAGATTTCATAGTTTCATAGATTAAGGGTCGGAAGGGACCTA
>NW_017729031.1:85860727-85866770 GCF_001723915.1 Gavialis gangeticus
TCTTTGGAGATTTCACCCCCCTTCCACCGGGCGTACGCCTGATTGAATCAGGAAGCCCTTTAATTTATCTGAATCGAATCTGAACCCTTAATGTTTTCTCTACACACCTCAAGGTACCAGGCAGCCCGTGAATGGTGCGATGGTGGGGCGGATGAAGTGCCCCACAGGAGCATGGGGCAGTCCCCAGGATGCTCAGCAGCAGACCTGGAAATGGGCCAGAAGCACTGCCGGGGAGCCCCCCGTGCCTTCTCCGGCTCAGCAACTGGCGCCTCCTGGGTTGGGGGGCACCTGGGGTCCCCCTGCAGCCGATCACCAAGCTGAGGTGGGGTGCACGGGTGTCCCCCCCCCCACACACACACACTTGGCGGTGGACCCAGAAGTGGACCAGAAATACTTCTGCTCCACTTCTGGGTTTGCCACCAAGTTGGTGGGGTGGGGGGGACCTCCATGCTCCTGTGGGACATTCCATGCACCCCAGCATCGCAGCATTCACAAGCTGTACCTGGTACCTCGAGATACATAGAAAGAACATTTAAAACTGTTTATGGCTGAATCGCTGATTCTCCGAATCAGCATCGAATCTTCAGATCCCGATTTGGCTGAATCGAATCAGGGACAGTGATCTCAATTGACTAATTGAATCACTGTCCCAGATTTGAGCCAAATCTGAATCAAGTACAGCCCATTTCGCACACCCCTAATGAATAGTAAAGCAGCATAGGTTTAAGGAGTTTCAAAGGCTCCAGTTAACATAACACAGGGGAGAAATTTATTTTTGTTTATCACTTAAACTAGTATGCAAAAGAATGTTCAAGGTAGATAGCAATTAAGCCTTTGGGATTAAAAAAAAATCAAAACTAAACCCCAAATCAATGAAGCTCTATGTATTCTTCATTGGGCATTACTGACAACAAAGCCTAAATGAAGAAAAACATCAAACACTTATTGAATTTACTATTAAAATTATTGGTACCATTTCATATTTTAATGGTGATTTAAGGAATGGATTTTTTTCCTTTTACAGAAAAGTCAGTCCATGTATTTGGAACAGTTGTCTGAAAGAGGAGAATTTTTAGCTAGATTAGGGGCAAAGATTTTTGCTGCAGAGCAATGGATGCTTCACATATAATAAAGGTCTTGCTACAAAGGAGTGGAAATTAGAGATGCAGTCTACATAATAATGCTGCTGGGCAGGGAGATTGATTAGCTTAGTGCTTGATCAAGTTTTTTCCTTCTGATTCTTAATGACTCCATTACAAAAAAAAAACAAATTAAAAGAATATTATTAGTTCAGTACTCAAGTTAGGGAAATGGCAAAATTTAATGTTGTGGTAGTGTTGGCGTGATCTTTGTCTGTTTAACCTTAATTTTGGTCCCTCATGTGCATGTATCATAGGATCCTACAATTCCAGAACTTCATGCTACTTTGTCCCAAGATCCTTGCCTTGCTCAGAGCAGCGGGTTTTAGGGAGGGTTCTTGAGATGATACATCCACATAGGTGATACTCAATTTGTGAGTTTCATTGTTTTTTGTTGAGGAATGGTGACATTCAGGAATTTTCAGTTTTTGTTTTATGCTCAAGAGGAGTATATTCTTGTGGGTCTATACCAGTTGTTCTTCACCACTCAAAACACCCCTACCCCTCATTAGACTCAAGACACCCCCTGTCAGTAGTAAACCTTAAGAGCTATCAGTCAAAAATTGTAGTCTTACTGCTGAATCATATCCCATGTGTATGGATGGATATATGCGGTAATAAAAGGTGCTGTTAAGGCCTCTGGCGCACATTCATTTAATGGCACAGTGTGCATGGCACAAAGTAGTTTAGGGATTGGGGATAGAGCCCAGTCATGCTATTGTTACTTGCCAGTGCATGGCTGCTGCTGCTGCTCCTTCCAGCCAGGTAGGGGGTAGTTCACTGTAGGAACAGCAACAGGGGAAGGGCACTGCCAACTCAGCCCAGCACAGGGACTGGCTGTGGATGCCAGCTCAGCCTGACACAGGGATCCGCTGCCCACCCCTCTGCCTTGCCCCTGTTCCTGGACTATAATACCTTCCCACCACCACCAGGGGCTTCAGCTTTAGGGGCATGGCTGCCCTCCCCTCCCCATGGACTGGAGTCCCACAGCTGCATGGAAGGAGGTGCTGACTGAGGGGCGGGGAGAAAAGGAATTCCCCCTTCCTGGAGTTGCTGCAATACGGGTTCTTGGGGCTTGGGACAGGGCAGGGTTACTTTGTGCCCCACCACCTGTCTCAGAATGCTGGGTGTGCTGCCAGCACTGCCTCTCCCCAGCAGCTTGCAAGCCCTGCTTTTAACACCCCTCTGTGGTCCTTCCTGGGGTTGGAACCCCATGCCCCCACCCCAGACGAAGCCCAGGGACTCCCAGGCTGCCAAGTGGGGGTGAGCCCTTCTCCCTCCATTGCTTGACAGCCAGTGAGGGATAGTGAAGCTGCACTTGAGTGCCTTCAGTAATGTCTGTTACACTGGGAGGCATGCGAGAGCACCGCATATCATCTGGCCTCATCCAGTGCAGGCGTCTGCCTGCCTTCTCCAGCCGAAGGGTGAGCTTGAGTTCCGTTTGCCAGTGGTCCAATCTGCCCAACTTAAAGAAACCTGCATAGATTGAATCGATTCTGCCTCTGGGCTTTTTGACTATTTGTGCTTAGCCTGGAAGAACAAGTCTGGAGGGGAAATTGGTGGGCTGAATTTCATGTTCTTGGCTTTGATTGACAGCTCTGACTGCCTCAAGCATCAAGGCTGAATAAATTCCTATATATAAATAACTTGCAAGATGCTATTCAGAGTGAAGTAGCTGACAAAGGATGGGTGGGATCAGTGTTTCTTCCTTAGCAAATACCTTTTTTTCATCTAGCTCTTTTCTAAGCCTAGAGACAAATGATTACAGTAATATAACTGGGGTGTGTAGGGGAATGGGGATGTAGGGGCAACCACTCCTGGTGCCACCTTGCAGCAAGAGCACACTGCTGGGTCATGTGTAGCTTATGGTCCACTGTAAACCCCAGATCCTTTTCTGCATTACCGTAACCAATCTTTCCCCAGTCTGGATTTGTGCATGCAATTATACTGTCCCAAATGCAGAACTTTGCACTTGTCCATGTCTCTCTTTATTTGATTGATTGTGGACCATTTCTCCACTCCATCCAGGTCATTCTGGATCCTAGTCCCACCTGCCATAGTGTGTCTGCATGCAGCACATAGGCTGCACCTGGGCACTGCACAAGGGGGTTCACAGGGCTGGCTGAGCTTGATGCCCCCGTTCCAACCTATTTGTCTCCTTCCCTAACTTTGTTGCCAACTGCGCTCATTTGGTAGCTGCCCCTATTTGTGAAGACCAAAGCAAATGAGGCATTAAAACCTTCAGCCTACTCTGCGTCATTGATAATTAGATTGCTTTACACATTGATCTGGAGCGACTTGAGATATGATACCAAAGTAGATGAACATTGTGTGCTTGCTGGCATAGCATTTTATATATTCAAATGTACACAAAAAATAGAATGGCTTCTCAGAAATATTTCAGTGCAGGGCAAATTGAAAGGCACTTGAATGGCTACATAATGGAGTGCAAGCCACTCAGGACGAGCAGGATTTCTGTGCGTGTTATTTTTAACAGGATGTGTGAAAGCCATTTCTCTCTCACTCTTTTTTTCATAAGCAAGAAATCAGGATTTTTAAGGACTTAACCTGCACTTAAACCTGCTGTGAGTAATGCTTGCTAATTGAGAACTTGCTTTTTGCCATGATTGTGAGTCTCAAAAAATGCCAGAATACCAGCTTAACTTCTTTTTCAAGGGAAGGGGGTTGTATCTAAAAATTTAAGAAAACAACAGAACAGATATAAGCATTATGTAGAATCCTGAACTTCAATTGCGCTTTGCCTAGGGAGGGTCTCAGAGTACTACTTCCCAAAACATAAGCAAATTTTTTGAAGCTTTATAGTTAGAGAAGAAAACAAACCCAAAACCATTGCTTTCATTTAAATATTGTATTAATTTAAATATCTTATTCTTAAATTTTGTTAGTGTTTTGCCTGTCAATATGCATGATTCATGCAGGTAGCTAACTTCATTACTAAATACATGAACAGTAATCAAACTAGCTCTGGTCGGTCTTCCCAACAATACTAATTTAGAATATGAAATTATAGATTGAAATATATTATACAAGTGCCTACAGTGGACAAACAAATTACAATTATACAGTCATCTTGGTGCTGTATTGCTTTGCTGTGAGCCCCAAATCATCAGTTTCACTATTTTGGAGTACAGTGGTACACAAAAAACAAAACTGTCAAATTGCCCTACATTTATCTGTATTAAAAAGGTAGTCCAGGTCCCAATTGACAGTATTAAAATTTCAGGTTTACTGGCTGAACTGAGGTTTTTTTAAGTCTACTTTAAATCGCATGCATTATGCTTCATTTGTACTCTCTGGAATCAGTTTATCAAATCTTTCATGGCTAGTAAATGGGATACAATTTAATAGATCATAAAATGTAAATAAAAATTCAACTAATATAGCTTTCAAAGTACCAATATGAAATCTGGTTCAAGACAACAGAGTACTCTGCGATATACCAGTACTGTGCTTTCAAATAAAGGCTCATACTAACCTCTTGTTAAACTAGTTGTGCAGCATAACAGTTTATTTTGCATTAAATATGAACCTATTAAATGTAATTCAAAACTTTCACTGAATTAAGTAGTAGTTTGTCTATTGTAAATAAAAGAATATTAAGATTAATGGAATTATTTACAGTCATGGGAAAGACAAATTCAGTGGCACAGACTAGGTAGGAAAGATCTGCTTTTTAAATTGAAATGAAACTGAATGGAATTATGTAGTTGTTTTTATAATATTTTCATTATTAATTTCCATCTTGAAGTCGTTATTCTTAATACAGTAAAGTCTTTGTTATCCGGCATTTAAGTAACCGGAGATTGTATTAACTGGAATTGCCACGAGGTGGGCGTGGGAGGGGGGAGGCAGGGGAAGGCTTGTACATGGTGGCCACTGCTGGCAGATGACCAGAATTTTTACATAACTGGCGATCCCCTTACCCCAGGGATACTGAATAACAAAGATTTTACTGTAATTCTGTTTTACTAAAAGGGCTCAGCTCTATTATTGTGGATAAGCACTTCTGCCACCACAGAAAAGATGCCCTAGTGAAGTAACTTCCTAAAAGCTCAGCATCAAGAGCCCAAGGGTTTGGAAATTGTTCAGTCAGTTAAGAGTGGGCTTCAATTCAAACCGCAGGAAGAAAGGACCTGCCTTACATTTTTCCTTGGCTGCAGACACAGTTTCCAAAGAGATGTTCCAGGAAAGACCTGAGAACTATTTCCTAAATTGGAGAGAACCACCCCAAGGACCAGTTGGAGGCCTCTGTATAGAACAGAAAATCAAGGGGAGCAACCTGTGTGTTTTTAGGTCTCTGTCCCATTTTTCAGGGCTTCCTCAAGCTACATTTGAAATGCTGGTCTGTCTTCAATGACTAGTTTTAGGAGAGCTCTATAGCCCTCCATCCAGGCATTTGGCCCCAGGGGAAGCAGAACTGAAGTGTCGTGTACCTAGTTTAGCAAGGGTTTTCTGTTTTTTGTTTTTTGTTTTTTTAAAAGGGGGAGAAGGATCTCAAAATGTTTAATACATTAACCAGTCACCGTTGATAATCTGAAGGTGAGATTGGGAGCCTTAAATTTAAATCCCTGATGATCCCTGTTCACTACAGATGTATAAGTTTCTCTGCCACATTTGATAGGATTTAAAAAATTCAGCTTTACGAAGACCCTTTAGATGTGTCCTTCTGTGTGAGGATACCTTTGGGCTCCTTTGTCCTGTGGAAGTTTGTTAAAGCAATTCATATCTTTCAGGCAAAGAATGACAGAGCCCATGTCACCATATGTACTTTGTGTGAGTCCCATCAGATGAGGACTGTTTGGGGGGGGGGGGGGGGGGGGGGTTCCTTTGTTTAAAAAAAAAAGTTTTTTTCTCCCGGGTCCTTTTCTCTTTTTTTGCAAGAA
>NW_017729031.1:85866960-85871996 GCF_001723915.1 Gavialis gangeticus
CTTTATTCTGAAGATCACAGGTAACTTTTACCATGGTTTTATTATGTATAATATAGTTGCATTATACACTTTTCACCTTTTGTTCATTAAAACTTATTGGAAAATCAGTGAAAATAGTTATTTTATAAAAATCTGTCCTTCAGTTCTTGCTTCATAAGAGATAAAAGCATCCTGTTTCTTTCTTTAACAGCTTTTGGCAAAGCCGAATCCTCTACAATGCAAACATCTGTGGTTCCCAAGGGCACTTTCTTAAAAGGTATGTTTCATGAGAATGGTAAAGCACACTAATAGCTTTAATGAGGCCATTCCTGTTTTTCAAAAGTTTTTGGTGTTTTCTAAGGAATGGCTAAATTAAATCTGTTAGTGTGCTTTGTCATTCCCATGAAACATACCTTTTAAGAAAGTGCCCTGGATCTATAGGTAGAAAGTTTTAGAAGGTTTTGAGGTCTGAACCATGATGCACTACTGTGTGAATTTGTACAGGTGGCATATTTTTGGAACTCTCCAGTTACTGTCAGCAAGTAAATTTCAGTTATAGTTTGGTTATATTGCAATAAGATAAAAAAATACTTTTAAAGTTTTAATACTCCGGGGAGATCAAGGTTATCAACAACTACAGAATTGTTCTGAAATACATCCTGACACTTTAGAATATTTTACTTGAGTACTTTTGCTGATTTTTAATATATACTGTTCATAGGATGGGAACACTGAAATAATTTCTAATATGTTTTTGTTGTTGTTTGGTGTGTATATACTGCATCTACATGAACTCCGGTGGCTGACCCATTGAGTTTAACTTTTTTAAAAAGCTTTGGATATTTTTACTGGAAATGAAAAGATGTTCATCTCTCACAGGGTAGGAAGAGAATGTTGCATAATATCAAAGGGAACATACAATATTATAGGTAGAGCATATTACCTCTCAGTTAAAATTGCCCAACACCTCCAACATAAATTCTTGTCTTCAGTGGCTTAACTTTTTCTTCAAACTTTAACCATTTAGGCTGAAATTTTCCATAATGGATGACTGCCTCACACAGGTTTTCTCTGGAAATATCAGCTAAAATTAAGATGTTTCCAAGGGCAGTGGTTGGGAAATATGATTTTCACTTAGATCATAAGTGCTTTTTGTTGTTGTTGGAGACAGCAGATTTTTCCATGCTGTGATGGCTTGAAATTTGGTGGGGCTGAAGATTTGCCTGATGCTAGAGATGTTCCCTTTGCTGTCCATGATATCTTGGTCAAATATGGAAAAATTATAAGCCCCTGCTTATGTTGGTGTGCCTGTACTCATTTGAAACTTGTTTAGGTTGTGAAATCAAACTTTTCTGATGTTTGCTTAAAATAAAGGGGGAGATGATTTAAAAAAAAAAAAAAAGGGAGACCCATTTTATTTTTAGTTTAAGGGAAGGATCAAGTACATTATCAAATGGTAAAGAAAATTATGTTAGTGTTTTATTTCAAAATGTAGTTGGCTGCTAAAGGAAATACCAAATAATAAATACAGATGGACTTAAATTACCACATAACTAATCCTGGGAATCTGTTTACTACAGAGTACTCTTGGTTTCCTAATCCACAAACATGGGTTTGGGTGGATTAGGTGGCCTGTGTTCTGACAGGGATGGTCCTCAGGAGCACATAACTCCAGCCCTCCAGAATCTGCACTGGTTCCCTTGTAGGCACAATTCAGGGTGCTGGTTTTAACCTAGAAAACCCTAAATAGTCTGGGACCTACATACCTAAAGGACCACCTTTTCCCTGGTGGCCCATCTCAATCCTTAAAGTCAGCTGAGAGTAACTCCTTCAAGTACCATCAGCACACCAAGTCTGCTTGGTGAAAATGCATGAGAGGTCATTCTCTGCATTTGCTCCTCAGCTCTGGATCTCCATTCCTCTTGAGGTCCAGACTTGGGCTCTAGTGGACAGCTTTCAGAAGCACTGGAAGACTTTTTCGTTAAGACACAAATTTAGCAACCAAAACTAAGCGAATGTGGTGTTTAGTGGGTATCTGCTTTGTTTTTGTTGTGTTCTGTTATTTTGTTTTATTTATTCTAGTTGCCCTTTTAAATTGTTATGCTTCTTTTGCTGTAAACCACCCTGAGCCTTTTTTGGGAAGGGTGGCATAAAAATTGCATATTTAAATACATAATGAATAAAACTGAGAAGTAGGAGAATGTGCCTCTGTTATTGCCTCATCTGTGATAAGAAGTAAGGTAACTTTAAAAGAAACTAAAATAGCATATTTTCAATCTAATTACACTTCTTAGTTTAACTCTATAACTTTCTCTACAGTGGCACAGAGAAAGCACCCCCTGCTTCTGGACCCCCACGTCCACAGATCAGATCCAAAAGCTCCTTGGGCTGGACCCAGCCTGTAGGTTGCTGATCCCTGATCTAAAAATTGCACAGAAGTTGCAGTGGAGTCCTGAGTGAGAATTGGATGCCTTAGGTGTGTGGTGGAGACGCAAAAGTAGAAGCCTGACTGATAAAGGTGATAAATATTGGGGCAACTGAAGCTGAGAGGTCAGGGTGAAACAGAGCCAGGAAGAGTGTTAGAGCACTAGATGGTCCAGGACTTTGAGAAGGAGCCAAGTTGCCATTTGTTGTGGGAAAGAACATTAAATGAAAGACCTTTTGCAAGGAAGTCAAACTGCTCTATGGAAGAATCAGGGGGCAGCTGCCATCAAATGGCTACAAGGTCAGCATGTTCATTAGTTTAACTTTTCACAGTTAATTGGTTTTAAAATGTACTTGAACTTTTCTGCTAAACTCTAACATGAGGAGGAGGTATTCTTATAGTTGATGTAGTCTTTATTTAACAATAAAAGTAGCTGTATAATTTTTAATATGTAAATGAGACTTTTTTTTTTTATTCCAGTTGATTGGAATTTTTTACCTTGTTTAAATGTTTTAGTTAGGATAATAAATTTGTCTTCAGTTTAATTGACTAGAGTCTATGAAAGCAAAAATGTTCCTTAATAATTTAAGAAGTTTCCATGATGGAATTACTTAGCTGTTTTTTTTTTTTTTCAATTAATCTGTCAAACATATTTTTATATTTAAAGAATATCTTAATTTGAAAGTTGCATTTTTACAGTCTGAAAAATGCTGCTGTTAGATTTGAGGGCATCAATAGAAAAGCCAGTGATAGTTTTCCAAATGCATCCCTTTGTAGATTTTATAATAGTGAAGTGGTTGAGAGTTGTGCTTGAGAGAGCTTGTGACTCAGAGATTTGAATCTAGACAAATGCATTGCTTTAAAATTCTTTACTCAAGAGAAACTGCATCCCAAGCAGCTTTTTGTGCTTTTAAGTCAGTGTGGTTGAATTTTAAAAAAGAGGCACTGCTGTAGAGGCAGACTGTTCACATGCGTGCATTTTTAATCTGTGTGGAATATTTTGTAGGTGTTTCTTTTTCTTTCTAATAATGTATTAGAATCAGTTTGCGAGTATGCAAATGTGAAGGGGTGGAAGAGAGGGGCCCCTTGTAGACCGTTCCTTGTAATGTAGGTTGGAGTTTTTAAAACTTCCCTAATACCTTTCTCATTTTCTTGTCCAGACTTCCACTTATTGTGTGTCAATGATGCATCCTAAGGCATTGGATACGTTTTTGTTGGCTTGGGCTCAGATGGTAGCAGCGCTGAGAGAGGTTCTGTTCCTTACATGACAACCACCCTAAATGATTTGCACGCTGGGGTTGAAGTAGGGACCTCCAGAGCCAGAAACATAAGCTGCTCAGCTGGGGTTTAAGAGCCATGGCTCCCTGTCTGGGACTCTTAAATTTATCCTTTGAATTGGCAGAAAGAGGTGCTAATAACAAACATGTACTGGTGAATTACACTTATTCACTCAGTCATAGAGACCTGTGTGGGTGGACCTCTCTGTATTCATGAAGATCCAGATGTAACGAGTCCCTTCTTGCTGCGCTTGTACACTTCAACAGAGATTGAGGGGCAGGGGCCATCTGCCTTTGTTTCATAAGTTCTAGGATCAGAGCCTAGTTAAGAAAATAGTGCTTGGAATTTTACTTTCTTCTCTCCACAGTCAGGTGTAACACCCAAGTTGAGTCACTGTGGTGCAGCTTTCCAGTTTACTAAAAATACCCAGTTTTGTCAGTTTTTCTTTGGGGCCAGTCTTAATTAGTGGGCGTACTTTGAATGCTGTAGGTTTTATGTTAAATGTATAGGAGAGTAAGAGGTAGAAAGTAGCATTGCATAGGAACAATCTATAATAAGTCTGATTCGTGAGTATGCAAGTTCTTGTATTTTAGGACTTTCTCAGAGCAGTTTCAAGAAAATTGTCTCCTGTTTAGCAGTGCCATTTTGGAAAAAGTCATGACCAAAGCATTGGGGTATAAATATATTAAATATTAGTGATATTAAAGACAGTATCTTTGATGCTACTGTATCTTTGTGATTGCATCCACTGCAAACATCCTCCTTAAAAGACTCATAATTTAATTGCTTTACAAATATTTAATGTAGAAGCGTGGTTTATGCTATCAACCCAGGAGAGATACTTTGCTTTAAAGCAGAACTAAAGCCAGCATTCTGCTAAGCTTAAGAGCTTGATGTGTTTTGTTTCATTTTTTTTTCTCCTGAATAGTAGTGTACCTGAATGCAATATTTCCATTCAGAATCGCATACTGGTTTATACAGGACACGTATGGTATGGCCTTGTCTTTCAGTGCGGGCAGGCATATTGTTCTGTATCCATGTGACAGAGCAGTTGAACCCATTTGCAGTACTGAAGAAATTCTAAGTATGATGGCAGGTTCCTGGCTTCTTCCTGAGTTAATCAGATTATAGATATAAACATGAAACCATTTGAACCACTGAGCAATGTTCTTACTAGTCCATGTCTTGCCAGTAAGACACATATGTATGTACATGCATTCCAAACGAAATACTGCTTTTTTATTTTTAAAGTACCAGGGTAAGGCGGGGTGTGGTGGGCACAGAGGCCAGTATCCTGAAACTGGTCTCTGTATATAATTACAGTTTTGTTGGGGGGGGGGGGGGGGGGTTTTTT
>NW_017729031.1:85872088-85875689 GCF_001723915.1 Gavialis gangeticus
GTTGGTATTATATCACCTAAATGGAGTCAGTTTGTATTGATGCACTGCAAAATTGGAAAGTCAGTGGGTAATAGGGATGTGCAAAATGGACCCTATTTGATTCAGATTCGGCTAAAATTGGGAACAGCGATTCAATTCATTGATTCGGATCACTGTCCCTGATTCAGTTCAGCCGAATCTGAATCTGAAGATTCAGTGCTGCTTTGGAGAATCAGTGATTGGACATAGACACAGCTTTAAATGTTTTTTTTACATACCTTGAGGTACCAGGTGTGGCTCATGAAAGCTGCCATGCTGGGGTGGATGGAGAGTCCTACAGGAGTGCGGGGGGAGGGGCTTCCTGCATGCTCAGCATGCTCAGCGGTGAACCTGGGACTGGTCCACTTCCAGGTCTGCCGGGGAGTGAGCCTGCGGGCCCCCCTGCACCACCCCCCTGGCTCGGCATTTGGCTGTGGGGGGACCCTAGGTGCCCCCTCCAGGCCCAGGAGGCACCAGTTGCTGAGCTGAGGGGGGGAGGTATGGAGGGGGGCCCTGTTGCGCTCCCCGGCAGACCCAGAAGTGGACTGAAAGTGCTTGTTCCTCCTTAAGATATGAAAGTTCCATTTCCTTTCACTAGACTCCAGTATCCTACCTCTTCTTTCCCTAGCCCCTCTCTATATTATCATCTTTGGGTAGCCATCTTCTGCCTTCAAAGTACTATAGCAAGTTAATTTAGTAAAAATCATTTTCTAGGAATGGGTGTCCTGTTCATTTGGTAGCTGTAAGACCAGAGATACCTTTCTCATTACTTCTATATTTTGAAGTTTTGTAGCTATGATATTCTAAAAAATATAAAAGAAGAAAGGTGTTTTGTTTGTCATATATTTCACTGAACCAACTGTATAGTTGGGAGAGACTGTTTTTTGAGATGGAAGTATCTCCTAAGTTGTCTTTCTCAGCCTGCACAAAGGTGGTGCTTCGTTTTCCTTAGTGCTGTACCAAGACATTATTTAGAGTGCCAGTCATGAACAGCAGTAAGTTCAGTATACCTAAAAGAAGCATTATTCCATCTCATTCTGTCTTACAGAGGACTGAAAAACTAGACAGAGTTAAAATCTGGGACTGGGGGAGGTTTAGGTCATACATCCAGTTTCTCCTTGCACTCAAAATTAATGTTAGACTGAGATCTACATGCACGCACATGCTTTCTATTTAAGCCATAGAAATAGGAATCATAGTCTTCACACAGCATCTGAGGTGGTTTTTCCTTGGTATGTCCCCAAGAAAATATCATGTGTCCCTCTTGTTTAGACATTTGCAGTATGTAGAAGGGTGAAGAGCCAAGAACAAAACTATAGGTGTAAGCTAAGACTATCTTTTGTATTTGCAGTTTTAATGTTGAAGCTACTATTTCTTTAATATTTGGTGGTCCTCTGCTATGTTCAGTTTTTTACAACAATGGAATCCTGCTTGAGCAGTAGACATGGTGCTAAAATGAAAAAAAACCATGATGAAAGTTGTCACTTAGTGTTAGGACTAAAGAAAGAATGGTCTGTTTCAAACACTTTTGCTTTCTGGCCTGGAAGAGGAAGGATGCAAAGCTAACTAGGTCAGTATTGGAATGTAAGGATAACACTGCATTCTCAAGAATTATATCCATGCAACCAAACATCTGGGAATCCTAATCTTTTACTGTTTTTCAACCCCAGTCCGCCCCTCCCAACCCCCACCCCAAACAAACAAACCCAAAGCAACAACAAAAATTAAACCACCACCACCAGCAGCTCTCTTCTCAGTAAGTATGTTAGAAAATTCAAGTGATTTTCAATGTTTACAACAACTGATGACTTCAGAAACTCCACTAGAAGAAAATGCTGAATAGCTTAAAAAGCTGTTACCTAATGTTTACTTTGCGATTCTTCAACCGTGTGCATTTCATTTGGCTGATCTGCATCATTAAAAATGGATGAAGAGAGGGTGTTTTTCTATAAGTGGGACCAAGGGAAAATGGGGTAATAAGACTATTGACCAGTTAATGCTGACTTGTCCTATGTCAACCTCTGCAGTAGGGTATAATTGATAGGGTCATTAATGTTATGCATTGCCATAGGACATCGGTTTCACCTGGGGGACCAAGTAATAAACAAACTGAAATGCATTTATCCCTTGAACTTTTTTCATATGCGAATGCCGCAAGTTGTTACATAAGCATTAAATGCTCATTTTGTGTCATAGTGTAGTTTTTCCTGTTGTGTTTTATCTTCACTGAAGTGGGAAGAAAGGAATAACTAAAGCATATTAGTTATCCTTCTGCAATAACAAGTGGAAGTGAGCTCTAGATTTTTATTTGCTGGGTAGCTAGGAGGGCATCAAGTCACAAGCAGTGGGTATAGTATTGAACTTGTATAGCTACTCCACAGTAAAAACTGGAGCAGTGTGGGGTGAGGTAGACTGCTGTGACCCTGCTTCAAGGCTTCTTGAGCTTTGCCACAGTGGTCTGTCCTTCTCCTTGCACTTCTGGGTCATCCCAAAGAAGCACAAGGAGCAGAGGCTGTTCTGTGGGGGAAAACTGGGAGTGTTCACCATTAGAGAATGCTCCCCCTTCCTGCCAGTAAGCTGGTGGGATAGAGGTGCACTCTCCTGTGGCGGGAACCTTCCCTGGTGTCAATGGCATCTGCTGTTTTTCAGCAGCTGCATACTGCCACCTGACAACCTGGCCCCTTCCACGCAGGGAGAGGACATGCTATCAATTAATGGGCTCCCCTGAGGTCAGGGGTGGCTCAGGGAGCAGTCCTTGTGCCCCCTGTGAAGCTCTCCAGCAGTGGGAGTGGGAGAATGTCTGTACAGTCCAGCCCCTGGACTGTTTTTCATAGTTTCATAGTAGGGTCAGAAGAGACCTGAGCAGATCATCAAGTCCGACACCCTGCCATGGCAGGAAAGGGTACTAGGGTCAAATGGCCCCAGCAAGGTAATTGTCTAGCCTTGTCTTAAAGACCAGTAGGGTAGGAGCCAGCACCACTTCGCTTGGAAGTTGGTTCCAGATCCTAGCCGCCCTGACAGTGAAGTAGCGCCTCCTGAATTTAAATCTGAATTTACCCTCTGCTAGCTTGTGACCGTTATTTCTAGTCACTCCTGGTAGTGCCCAGGGGAACAGGGACTCCCCTAATGCCTGCTGGTCTCCCCTGACTAGTTTGTAACAGGCCACTAGATCCCCCTCAGCCTTCTCTTGTGGAGGCTGAACAGGTTCAAGTCCCATAGCCTGTTCTCATAGGGCCTGCCCTGCTGCCCCCTGATCATGCGAGTGGCCCTCCTCTAGACCCTCTCCATGCTGTCCACATCCCTCTTGAAGGCGGCGCCCAGAACTGGATGCAGTACTCCAGCTGCGGCCTGACCAGTGCTGCATAGAGGGGGAGGATCACCTCCTTGGACCTGCTTGAGATGCATCTGTGGATGCATGACAAGGCACAGTTGGCCTTCCTGACTGCCTCCCCACACTGCTGGCCCATGTTCATCTTGGAGTCAATGATGACTCCAAGATCCTTTTCCGCCTCCGTGCTGACAAGAAGGGAGTTCCCCCAACCTGTAGGTATGGTGCCGGTTGTTCCTCCCCAGGTGCATCACC
>NW_017729031.1:85880689-85898085 GCF_001723915.1 Gavialis gangeticus
TGGGTGCGGTCCTCCAGTCAGTTAGTGACCCATTTGACTGACCATTTTTTACAAGGAGAAATTCCTTCCATTAGAAGTAAACATTTCTATGTAGCTTAATTGTGCTCATTGTTTCATAGCCTGTGAAGCTTATAAGCTAGATAGTAATGGAACTTTTTGGTACATAAGGCAAAATGACTATACCAACATGTAGTATCAGATAACATTAGTAATAGATAGACCATATCCATGTGCTTCATTGGTTTTGATACGGACCTGTAATAGCACATTAGCTGTCTCTATTTAGTTATATGAAATTAATTATAGAGGTAAGCAAATCATTTGTCATGAAAAATCTGGGAAACTTAGACTTTTCCTGTTCACAAAAAAAATTGGATTTAAATCACCTTCCTCAAACTTGATATTTGGTCTGATGTTTATTTATAATTGTATGGATTGATTGAATACGAAGCATCGGATACGTGCTATTTGGAATCAGCTGTAATATGTTCAGTTTTGATGGGTATACTAAGTTGCATTGTATTGTTTCTTTTCTTTGAACACAGAAGAGATGTAAATATGGCAGCATTTAGTGATTCTACAGAGAAATTCTTAAAAATAGCTCTGTTTACAGATTTATTTGTTCCAGTTAATTTATATTTGATGATGTTTTGAAGTCTTATCCATTGCTTTGTGCAGTCCTGAGTGCTTTTTGGCACACTGTGTATTGAAATAAACATTTGAAAAAAAAACAAAACTTTTTTTGTGTGGAAACTGCCCAAACTTCTTTTATCCTAGTTTTAAGGTTTACTTACTAGCGCACGCACGCACACACAGACATATAAGATGTACAAAATATTTGACATATGTGTGTGACTGATTCTCTCTTTCCTTTTCAGGATGTTGTTTGGGGATTAAACTCTTTATTTACTGTAAGTAGGCAATGCTTTGCACATAAATTAGTCTCCGCTCTCAAGTGTTTTTTTTATTTTACGTGGAATGGACCTGATTCATGGGTACTTGAAGCTAATGTTAGTGTTATCACTGATTTTACTGATCATTAAATTGTTCCTCTGCGAACCATTTTTTTCTTTTGTATAGGTAACCTTGCAGCTTATATAGAAGAGCGTGTACTGCTTTTTGGAATTATTTTACATGGAGCCATAAAGCCATGAAGGGACCTTTGCTAATGAGTAGCTTTGGCTTTGTGGAAACCCCTTTTTTTTAAATTGGTGTACTGTGTGACAGGTGGCTATGATTTCCATTGCTAGAACTTTAAAAGACTTCCTTTTTTGGATAAAGGGATAAATGCTATTGCAGCATAGGTTAACAATTAAAATGGGAGGAAATTAAACACCTGTTTGAAGCTTTACCTTGGCCCCAGAATGAGAATAAACGCTAATCTTGCAAGGAAATTAGAATAATTCATGTGGGCTCCCATCTGTCATCTACCACCCCTCCTCTCTTGCCTGGGGATCTTCTGAACACATTACAATAAATTATTTCCCTCTTACAGCAGTGGCAGGGTGTTAGCAGTTCCTTTGCCTTCTCTGATTTGTGTGTAGCATATTATAGGGTATCCTTGGTGTTTTGGGTGTTATGACTAGTAGCTGTAGTTGAATGGGAGGATTTGAAGTGATGACTCAGGATTCTGTAGGTAAATGACAATGCAGGGGACTGGACTCTGTGGCCCTGGAGGCTTCTGAGTCCAGTATTCCATGTCCCTATCAAAGAAATTGGCAGGTGTAGAAAGGGTGCATCTTTTTTTTTTACCAAAGGAAGCTGCCTAGGGCAGCTGGAAAAAGTGGTAGTACCATTGTAAAAAAAAAAAAAAAAAAAAAAAAAAAAAAAAAAACCAAAACCCCAGGACTAATGGCAGAAACAGGCAACCAGAAACCTGAATAGTTATCTCTGAATAGTTTCTTGACTTCTAAGGGGCCCTCTAGACTTGCAGGTAAAGACACTATAAGATCTGATGCATGATCCACACAATCGTGCCTCCTGCCAAGCTGCACATGCATGGCAGGAGGCTCCATTGTGGGATCCAGCATCGGATCCATTCGCATCTTATTGCTGGTGCCAGAGGGCTCTACCTGCACCAGCATGTAGCAAACTCCTGCTGCTGCTGGAAGACTTGTTGCTCTCAGCCACGGAGGGCACATGTAGCCCCACATTCAATTAATAGCTTGTTAAGAGAGCCACAGAGTTATTATCATGGAACCTAGTTTTCCATTCGCAGTGGAAAAACCACAGAATCTGTGTTTTTTCCATGATCTACAGAAAGTGTGCTGGTATCCTGTGATGAACAGTGCCATTTCTGCTCTTCATTTTTGCTGTGCTTTTTGCCTCTGTCAGTCAACAGCAGAGGGAGGGAGGGGAAGCAGAGGGGGCACACTGCTGATTTGCCAAGAGGCAAAAACTGTAGCAAAAATGAGAGGGCAGAAATGGCACTGCTTGCCACAGAATGCTGCTGCGCTTTCAGTAGGTTGTGGAAAAATGTGGATTTTGTGTATGTTTTAAGCGGAGATTTTTGGCTTTTTCCCATAGAAAACTAGGATCCCTGGTTATTACACTTTTTTTGTAGAATCACTTTGTGGCTTATTCCTGGTTTTATCAAGCTATTAATTGATTGCAAGTGTGGTTGGATCACAACTTAAGCCACATCTATGTGTTATACTTAAGCAATTAATAGAGGTTTGCCCTCCCTTCCTTCGAAAACCTGTTTTTCCGGGGGGGGGGAGAGCACAGTTGTCATAGGCAAAGGTTGAAGAAGGGAAAATAAAAGGGAGATGCAGCCAGTCTCAGTCTGGGCTTTGATTTACCATCTCTTCCTTCAGCCTAGGCCTGTTTCCTCTATGCTTATCTCAAACAGAGGGAAGGAGCTGGATCTCTGAATTGCTGGTGCTACTACCAGAAATATTTTGTTCTCCTGTGTAGTAGTGTACAGAGCCCAGGGCAGCTGTAGCCTTTAAGGGCCACTGAGGCTTAATTTTCCTAGATATATATAGCCTTTAAGGTAAACTGAATGAAAAATATATTGGGGAGCCTTTACCACCTGAGTGCAGAATAACTTTATTTTAAAAAAAAAAAAAAAGTCCTTCATTGCATTTTAAATGACTAAAGCAAGGTGAATCCATTTGAGACGACAACAAGTGCATTCAGCAATAAGAGTGTATGTAAAATGATTCACTGTAAGACCATGTGGTGATGCACAACAAATTGCAGGGATTTATAATGTCCTTTAAGACCTATACTTTGCAGCCTCCATTTTTGTATTTCTCCTATGCAGCTCTTCAGAAGTTTGAGGGGTTTTTGTTTTGTTTTGCTTTCTGGGTTTTTTATTGGACTTAAGTGGGGGCTTTTTAGGAGGCATTACAGTTTATTAAGCTTTAAAATGATGGCTTAAGCTTGCTTCTGGAAAGTGAGTAGGTAGTTAAGGTTTTGTTTTATTTTTTTATTTTGTTTTGTTTTTGAGGAAAAAAGATAAATTTGGAAGTATGTGCTAAAATTACCATACAGATTAATTACTGTTGAAGCAAATCTCAGGGGCAGTGCTGTGAGCCTTTCACACTTGTAAAGTCATGGCACTTCACTTTTTATAGATGTTTAAAGAAGTAGTGACACAATAGATTTAAATCCCAGAGAAAATGATCTTTGTTTCCATAGTGATTTGTTCATGATTTTCTATGCTAACTTAACACAGTTTTTTGTCAACTTCTTGTGTCCCTCTCTTTTAACAATGTGAAGTACAGTGGTCATGCAAATTAATGCACTGGGATCTGTACTAGTGGTTCACATTTAGATGTTGTGCAGGTTTTGCCAGAAGTGCAACTTCTGTCTGCAACTTGAATATGGCAGCAGCAGGCTCCAGAGAGATTCTTCTACCTGCAGCACTAAATATCTTGTGGGCCTGACTTTCTTCTAAATCCAGGTTTTCTGCTTTTTACCAGAATCCTTAGTGTTCTGCCCATTGATATATTGGATATTCCTTGAATCTCTGAGATTGTTTTGCTGAGTGTCCTTCAAAAGTTGCCAAATTGTTTCCAGACAAGCAGTGAAAGGAAATGCCATCACTTTAAGTAGTGTCTACGTTCTTTTGGCATACACTTAAGCAGTGAATAACTTAACCAAATTAGTTTTCATTTGCACTAAGTAGGCTTTAAACCAGAGACATGTAAGCATAAAAATGAAAACGTTACTTAACACTTTGCCTCATCTGCTTATTTTATCATATTCAGATAGAGTTTTTCGTATTTAAAACGTTTTCTGTCTCTTTTACAGGATCTCTTGAATTTTGATGATCCTTTGAATATTGAGGCTGCAGAACACCATTTGCGTGACAAGGTGAGTCGGGATCTTACTCAAAGTATTTTCTTCCTTAACCAGTATACATGCTGTTCTAAATCAGTATCTTAGTCTTCCAGCTTTCTGGACTAGAATGACTTGGAATACCACTAGGCAGGTACCTTAACAAAATATATTCTCCTGTTAAAAAAATAAAACAAAAACAAAACAAAACAAAAAAAAACAAACCAAAAACAAAACCAAGTAGTAGTAGTAATATGAAGCACATACTAAACTTGTTAGGTAGAGTAAAATCCATCCATAGCATTCCATTCTTCTCACTTTTCTAAGGCACTTCCAGAGTCCAGTGTATTCTGTGCACCAGGTGATGGTTGGTTACTTTAAAGCTGTTATTCCAGATTGCTCTAAATTTGTCAGGATCTTTGACAAGAGACCTCCTCCTCTGCCTCCCTCAGAAAGACATCTGTTTCCTACCCAAGTCTCACGCAGTCCCTGCATTGTGTATTTCTTATCAAGCTAGAAGATCGGATGCTTTTAAGAATTCTTAGCAGAAGTCCTGCTTTTGTCAAAATATTGCCTCGAGTCAAGTTTTCTTGCACACTATGACCTGGACAATTCAAATATGGGAATGAATACTGACATAATTTTGAAAATTTGAAAAGCTAACCACTAACTCAGAGTATAATGAAAAATTTCAGTTAATAAGTCTGTTTACCTACAGGTCTATGGGGATGAGTTAATACTTTTGATATAGACCATACATAGTCCTGTTAACATATTTCTTAGGAAAAAGTAGGTAATTTCTTCTTTTGTATGGATCACAACATCTTGTTCATCACATACAGAGATATGGTCTAACTCAACTAGTTCAAATAAAAATAAAGTGGAGGGTTAAGGAATATATATATACATTTATTTATGAATCCTTTACATTCAGATTTCTTTTATAAGCCTTTGCATGAGGTTGACTTGATAAGTTATATACAGCTTCAGCATTCTGTTTCACCTTGAACGGTAAAGCTTGAAGGGTTTTAGAGCTCTTATGGTTTAAATATTTTAGTCTCCTGGGGTTCCTGTCCAAGTTGAGCGTAGTGATTAATGTGGAATAATCCTTTAAATAATGATGATTGAAATACTTCAATTAAACCAAGAAGGCAGTCAGCAGTCTGAATTCTGTAACAGAAGTGACAGCTTACTTCTCAGACTTCTAGACATTTATGATATAAGAAGATCTGGTACTTCTTTAACAAATATGTCTAGTTTGGAATTCATTTATTTGGTTGTATTTTTTTAAGTTTTGGAAATGTTTTGGGTCCATCTCATGATCTGATTTTCATTAAGGAATTTGTTTCCTTGGAAATATAGTATCTTTTGAGGTAAGGATACCATGGAGCTTCCTTAGACAAAAAAATAGGATAAATTAGCTATAAGCAAAAAACAAAACAAAAAAAGGCAGACAGAAAAAGAGCCACTGCAACAAAGACTGAGTCAGCCAAATTCTTTCTTCTTGTGCATTCTAAGACTGAACTGGTCACAAAGATTGAATCTGTATAAACTTTGCATGGGCCATTAGGATGTACACTGTCAGTAAGGATGTAACTTGACACCAGCTTATTACTGGTTGTGAAGTGCCAAAAGAAGAGAAACCAGTTTGGCTGTTGGATATTAAACTAATTTTTACAAGGAAGTCCTACCACATCAGAGATTAAAAAGGTTTCTTTAGATGGTAGCAGTCTTGAAAATAGCTTGTCAGGTTAAATTTTAGAATGAAAATAAATTGATTTTTCCTCTTGCATATGAAGTAGATAATTTTATACAACATATTATTTTTTTTTCTTCAAAGTAATGTAAATAAATAAATACATAAATAAGTACATTTCTTACTTTAATATATTTGACTGCCTGTTAGCAGTTGCATTTTCAGGTAATTTTTTTATCATGTTAATATATAACACAATGTGGAGGAGGCACCTTGGTAGGTTTCCTGCTGCCTGTGGTATAACTACTCTGAGAACATTCTGATGGTGATGCATTTCACTGGCTACTATTAATGCATCATCTATCCACCACCCTAAAATATCTTTGCTTCATATAAACATTTTCTTGTGCTTCTTTTTAAAAAACTCAGAGCACACTGTCCAGGGTTTGTGGTGGTTTGGTTGGTCTTAAATTTGAATGTCTAGTGTAATGTATATGCACCTCATTAAGGTAACTTTGCAATGTTCCGCCCCGTGTCATAATTTGTATTTAGAAATATTTTCCTATTAGGCCGCTGAGAACTTTATTGAATAATTTTCATCGAGAGGACATGCATTCAGTGTTAAGTGTCACCCCTAGAGTTGAAATAAATGTTTCAACAAAAGAGCTTTTTGTAAGTGTTTTGGCTTTCAACAGCAACAGAAATGAACCTCAAGCATTCTATTGTGACTCTCTAGAGGCAGCAAGTATATCATGGATGTCACTTCATTGGATTCAAATGTGAAGTGCTGAGATTCTTTTGTTGCTAATCTAGGCTAAACCTTCCTATTATATGAGTATTATCAGCTAATTAAAAGCTTGTCTCCAGTTATTTAAGTTGAAACGCTGAAGTTCATGACTCATTAGGCTGGCTTATGTCTTTTTACAGATTCTGGAAAAAAGGTATTTTAGTAGTTATGTTAAGTTGAACCCTTAATATTGATTCTTGGGGAACATGTAAATTACTTTGTAGGTGTGAGCAATACATTGGGCACTTTGGAGGTTAGTAGACTGCTCCAAAGTTTATCTGAGATTGATTTGTATAAAGTGAAAAATGAACTTTTCCAGCTAGATCTTACTCCACCCTCTAACTCTCCTGTGAAATATGAATTTTCATTTCTACCTGGCAGAAATTTTACATACTTTTCATTCTCCTATGCCTGAAGAAGGGTGTGTGCACCTGAAAGCTTGCAACTAAATAGAGAAAAACTTTTTTTTTGCAACTATCTAGTTGGTCTAATAAAAGATATGACCTCTAGTGCACTGTCTGCTTGTTTTCTTAGATCAACATGGCTATGACCTTTATCCCTGTTGCATTGGACATGGCATTTGTATCTGATTTCTGGTCTGAATGCATGAGGCGCATCAGCTTCCAGCTCTGGCGCCTTTTCAGCTAGATTAGATAGGTGAGAACTACTTAATTTTTTTTTTTTTATTTGTAGCTTTGTAGACCATGATCTTTTCACTGTTTAAAGTAGATAGAACTGCAGAAGCGTACCTGTATAAGGCACTGGACAAATCTTACGTCATTCTGTAATTTTCCTGAATGCTTTACAATTACTCAACATATTTTTTCAAAGTATGGATAGCAGATCTTAGACTAAGCATTCCAGAACTAGGTTTTGTGGGCACTTTTACACATGTTCTGGGGGGCGGGGCAGAGTTCTGAGAACCATGCTAGTTAAAACTTTGCAGCACTGTGTATCGGTGTCCCCATGCTTCAAAATGGCAGCAGGGGTGCTTGAACTAAAGCTTGTTTAACAAGCTTTAATTTAAGCACCTCCACTGAAGCACAGGGACACTGATATATGAGATGCAGAGGCTGGCTGCAATGAAGTAATTACCACACTTCAGCAGCCTTTGTGCTTGTGTATAAGCACCCTGTGTTGTCATTTCTAGAGATGATACTATCTCCTTACACTTGCTTGATATTTCCCTACTTATGCATCCAGGGATCACATTTTTCCTTCCATTGCAAGCTCAGGATCAACTGTCTATCACACAGTCCTTTTCACATTCTGCATTCCAGAACACTGGCTCCCATTTCATTAGTGTGACCTGCATCTACTTATTGCATTCCTAAAACATTCCTAAAAAAACCATATGGCTCTGTAACCGAGTTAGTCTCTATGGCAGGGGTGGGTAATTATTTCAGCTAGAAGGCCACTTAATGAATTTTAGTGAGCTGTCAAGGGCCACAAGAGTAGCCCTGCCCCTTGACAGGTGCGCAGTCCCCCTTCCTCCCTTACCTTTGCCACTGGAAGTCCCTGCCCTTGTCCCCAGAAGTATTCCTTTTGGGAGGTGAGAGTTGCCATCTTGGAACCAGAAAAAAAAATCATACACCAAGTCAAAAACCTACTACAACATAGTTCAGTTTTATTTAAAAAAAAATGGTTTTTTCCATGATTTTTGTTTGGGTACTGTATATAAAGATGATTGCATAATATCTCAAAAATAGTCTTACTTTTGTATGTTGTGTGTGGGGTGTGGCTTTGTGTGTGTGTGTGTGTGTGGTTGGGTGTGGGGGGATGTATGTGGTGTTTGTGAGGGCGTGTGGCTGTATGTGTGGCAGGGGCATAGAGTGTTGCAGGGGTGTATGTGGGGGTTCTGGGACCAGGGTGTGGGGTTTGTGGGGTGGGGCACACAAGTGCCAGGAGCTGCTTGTGTGCCACAGGGAGCCCTGTGTGGTAGAGGCGGGCTGGCTAGTTGCACTCTTTGCCACCACATACAGCACTGGCCAGAGCCATATCCAGCTGGGCAGCTTGCCTGCATGGGCTGCAATCTCCCCAAGTGCCTGCTGCTGCCACTGGCAGCGAGGACTGCACTACAGGGGGGAGTCCTTCCAGCACTGCCGTGCCCGCATTCCACACACCCCTGCCCCCACCCCGGCTGGGCAGCTTGTCCCAGCCCTAGCCCCAGTTCCTCCCTTCCTCGTCCCCCAACAGACTTACCAGTTGGAGGCAGCTGTCAGATGCCTGTTTAGCCTATGGCCAAATCTCTAAATCAGTTGAATCTTTGCCGAAGCTTTTTCTGAATCGATTTGGAGCTTTTACTTGGTCTCCCAATTCGATTCAGATTCTGAGATTTGGACCCCGAATCAGGCTGAATCTCCTCCAAATCAAATCAACTACCGAAGCTTTGCACAGCCCTACCAAGTAGTGTTTTGTTCGTGTATTCCTGTTTTAAGAGATGGAGAGAAAAAAAAACTGAGTGTTCAGTGTCTGGTAAAGTTACCTGCTGTATCATTGTTATAGATAGCTCTGTGGGTAACTTTCTCTTTTGATAGAAATCTGGAATGTTGCCCTTTGTCAGACTTGTTTTTACCAATAGTCTTGAAATGCCAAAGCAGAAACATTGCAGGAGCAAGATATACTGCAGGCATATCTTAAATACCATTATTCTACTTGCATGAAATCAAAGACCATTTTCAATTAGATCTTCCTTGGTATAATTGTATCTTCTCAAAGGATTCTAAAGGTCTGGTTTCACTGAATGCCTAATGTTTATGATACAGAGCATAAGAATATACTTAACAGAATGAATGTCAGAGGTGCCCACATCAATGTCATTCAAACTACAGTAAACTAATCACTTTCCACCAGATGACTTCTAACATGCTTTTTGTGGCTGCTCCCTGCAGCCAGAGCAATAAAAGCTACCATTTTATTGAGCCTAACAAATGTCATCCAAATGGTATTGCTGAGAGCATTTAGTTGCTCTTGCAAACAGTTGCCCAATAAACAGCCTGAAAGCCTGAGATCTTCTGGCAAATTGTCAGCACTAGGATGCGAGCTCTTGGAAGCTGTGGTGTGCCTGTTCATATTCTTCCCTATCCTTGTAATCTTGTGCTTCTGTAAATGTTGTTTTGGTTTTTTTTAAACTTATACTTTCATCTTCAATGGCTGGGTCACATGTTGGGGCAGCAGTTAACCTGTAGCTACAGGTGCAGCAGAGTCTCTCTTAACTGGGTGCATCTACAACATGCTTTTAATGTGTAACAATAAACTCCAGTGCATATCACGCTGGAGTTTCTTGCTCCCAAGCACTGTATTTACATGTGTGCAGGGAACTGTAGCATGTTGAGCTGGGTTGGAGCAACCCCAGCTGGCAGGGTGTTCAGGGGTCAGCCTGCCAGCCCAGGGCTGCTCTGACCCAGCTCAATGTGCTGTGGAGGGGCTGGCTGGGCACAAGGGTGCTCCAGTGTAGGGTTAGCCAGCAGGCAGCCCCTATACTAAAGAACCTTTGTGCCCTAGCCAGCCCCGTCAGGAGTTAACTAGTTTACTCTGCCCTAATAGCTCTGTATGTATATCCTAATACTGCTGCACATACAGATGCCAAGAAGTTTACTGCGGCACTAATGAGGCAACTGCAGTAAACATCTTTTGTAGATGATCCCACTGGAATTGCATTAATACCATAGGTTGGTCTCCTTCTGTGGTTAATTCAAGCCTTTGCTAGGATGTCTGTGGCCCAGAAGAGATGTGGGATAGGGGATATGAATAAATTAAAGAAGGGTAGAAAAACTGATTCTTGGAATATAGCTTGTCCTTGGTTTTCAACCCCTCCAAACCAAATTAAACCCACATCAGTCAAGTGAGCCTTTAGAACTCTGGTCTTCCCAGTGATTTTTCAGGTTTCTCTTCTTCATGTACCATTTGATCCTTCTCTTTTGGATTGGTAAAAAGTAGTCAAACACATTTTTTTTTTACAAGAGAAAAAATACTTTAAGTTGGTCATTCAAGACTTTTCTTCATACCGCAAAGACTGTGGACCAATATTATTTTAATACTCATTTGGCATAGACTGACTGGTGTGCAAGTCTGTTTCTTCACGGAGTCCAAGCATTTGATAGATTTCTCCTTGGAATTTTAACTGTTCTATAGGGGCCTCTGTAGAAGCAGTGATACCAGTGTATTACACCATTTGGACCAGTTACCAATTCCTGGCAGCTCCACATTTTGGGTTTTTTCCATCAAGTAATGGTATCTCTGGCCAGTCTCTGGCAAGCATTGTTTGGTGACAGGCCACCCATATAACTTCTCTGTTAACCTCTGCATATTGTAACCAGATCTTTCGGTAGGCTGCTACTGCTATCTTCAGAGGAGTTTACTGGTGTCCTCTTTGGGATCTGGTCCATATCTGGGTTATCTTTAATACATGGAAAAGTTTTAGCCCAGTAGTTGAAGGAAAGATGTAATAATTGTTTGTTTTCTGGGAAGTCCCAAGTATTTGTCTTCTAGAAATTCCGCGTACTGGATATTTAAATTGTTTCCAGTGGGGTAGTACACCGCAATTTTTTACAAATGTTCCTGATTAACAATGGAATTCCCAGATTTAGGAATGAGATTTTTTTTATGGCATTGAGGGAATTCAAGCCCTTTTGAGCTTGAAAAATGAGTCTCCCAAGAAAGTAATCAAACCTCCTAGAGCTGCAAGCAGTGAAGAAGCTGAGAGTTGTGTGTGTATGTTGTCAGCCTACTTGACAAAGCACCAAATGAACAAACTACTCCTAATACTGTCTCGTGTCCTCTCAACACTGGCACCGCTTTAATTTGCCTGGCCCCTTGCCTTTTTCGGTGGGACTTATTTAATCCGTCAAAACTTCCCATCATCCTTGTTTTCTGCAAGCCTTCATAGAGAAACAAAGTCAGAGTTCTAATTTTATATCAAACAGCAAGTAATCAATTTTGTATTTTCTGTTTAAATCAGGGGTGTCAAACTCATCTGGCCCCAGTTAGATGAGTGGTCTGGGACTAGTCCATGGGATGGATGAACAGCGTAGGGCCCAAAGCAGCCCCAGGCTCTTCCCTCTTTCCCCCTCCCCCACCACTTCCCCCTCTCCCATCAACACTGCATGCCAGATGCAGCAACTGCTGTGGCCTAATCTATATGCAAACCACATGCTCTTTGACTTGTACTGCATGTAGTGCCCCCTCCAGACCAGCTGGAGTGAGTGTCACATGTCTGGGGTCCCAGTCCAGCCAGATCTAACATGCAGGCCAGATGATATGGCGTGTCTTTGATGCACCTCTGTTAAATCAGTGCCAACTACTTTAATGTTTACTTTTAATTACTATGGTTGTTATTTAAGTAAACTATAACACATTGTTGCTAAAGCTTTCCACTTTCTGCATTAAGTGTAGGCTTAGCTACTAAACTTTTGTTTGAAGATTTTTTCATAAGTTTACATTTAGACTACTGCAGAAATAAATTGTTCATGAGATGCAAGTTTTATACAACTTGAAGAGACGTCCATAATGCAAAATTGTTTCACTTAAGGCCATGATATTTTTGTAACAGGCTTGCTCGAGCTTTCAGGTTCCAGAAGGCAGCCTGCTTTTTGCAAATACTGGTATTCCTCACTTAACATCATGCCAGTTAACGTTATTTTGTTATTACGTTGCTGATCTACTGGAGAACATACTCACTTAAAGTTGTACAGTGTTTGGTTATAACATTATGCAGCCGCTGCCTGCTAGTAGGTAACTACTGTGACACAATTGGATTTGCTTAACGTTGTTTTGCTTAGTCGTATTTTTCAAGAACATAACTATGAAGTTAAGCGAGGAGTAACTGTAGAAAAGAGCTCTAAAGAAGCCAGTTTTTATGATGCTTCTTCAAAGAGCTTGGGGGGCTGTTCGCCCATTAACAGTGTGGTGTCCTTTTGTAGATCTGTTCTTGATCTGCTGCTGTTGCTGGTCTTAATGGGGTCCTTTATGCATGCAGGGAGGCTGTGCTGACTTGCTATCTGCTGGAATGTGGTGATTTACTGCACTCCAGAAGACTCCAGCATCACATGTATCAATGTCACTGTGCTGAAAAATGGCAGTGGGCTTTGTTCGAGTTTTAATTCAAAGCATCCCACCACCATTTTTTCAGCACAGGGAAACTGCTGCATGTCATGCTCCTGGCACTTTTAATTAGTGCGACATCAGAGCTGTGCTAATTAAAGTGCCACCTCCCAGAGCATGTTTAAATTCTAGCTAAGGAAGCATTGGGCAATAGACATTGCATTTGTCCCTGGACAAGTTTTGCCTGTTTGTCCTGGAAAAGAAATATCCTGAGATTTGGTGTGACCACCCTTTCAGTTGGGGTTTAGTGAGCAACTGAAAGCACTGCCGCTTTTGTGCAATTAATTCAATGAAGTACTTTCAGGACAACTGTTCAGACACACTTTGCAATGTCCCAGGACACGCACTCTTAGCATTTTGTATTTGGATTATATACATTGCTAACTAAAATAAAGGGAGAAAAGTGATGGCTACTAAATTCTAATACATTGCTAAATTAAATTTTAAGGATGTAAACGGGATGCTTTTGAGAGTCTTGTAAATGTCAAGATAAATGCAAAACATTATTTCAGAGCATGTTAAATTACTTGGATAATGAATGTACTAGCTCAATTAAATATTTTAAATCATAATTAGCCTTGTTTATTGCTGGCAGTTATCTAACTGGGGGAGAGCATAACTTTATATATTTAACAACCCCATGTTATTTCATGTAAAAAGATGATATCATGCATTCATACCTAAAGATCAAGAACTGGATCAGGATTTATTTTAATCATTTTGTCCTTCCTACATTTCCAAATGAGAAAAAATCTTGTAAAAGAAAAGGTTGGGAACCACTTTTGTTATATGACAGCTGCATGAGTAGAGACCTACCAAATTTGGGGTGGTTGCCCTCTGATTTCACAGTCTGAGCACAGTGCCTGGTGCTATGTTTATGCCCCCTCATCTCCCCCCACACACCCACCTCTAACCAAGGGGTCCTAGAAGTCCTGCCCCTTGCCAGACTTGGACAAATGGCCCCAAACCAGGGCTTGCTAATGCATCAAGTAATGACTTCCACAGGCTTAATCTCCTGATTAAGGCCATGGTAGCCATTAATTGATGTGTTTTATTAAACAGTCTAGGATACAGTTAATGATGTCCATGAGTTTGATTAAGCCCACAGAAGCCATTAACCATATCCTAGATTGGTTAATAACGAGGCATTTAATGGCTTCCACGGGCTTATCAGGGGATTAAGCCCATGGAAATGATTAACTACTGCGTTATCAAGCAGTCTAGCATGCAGTTAATGGCTTCTGCAGGCTTGACCACATGCTAGGAGGCTAGGCAGCTCCTTGCACAATGCTGCCAAAACACATGGGTGCCCCGACAGACAGGCAGCAGCGGGCTGGGCATTTGCAGTGCAGTGCAATGCAAAAAAAATCAAAGCAAAAAAATGGGAGGTTGGGCTTCTTTGTAAGCTCCTGGGCTGGCTGTGAGCAGGTTTCCTCCCCACTCCCCATTATCCCATCCCTCCTGTGATTTCTGCTGTGCATCTCCCTGCAAGGGACAGTGAGTGGATCCCCAGGTGGCAGAGGGGCCAGAAGGAAGGCTCCTTCCCCCAAGGTGATACTTAGACTGTTTAATAGTAATCAGGGGATTACGCCCGTGGAAGCCATTAATTGTTGTGTTGTTATTAAGCAGTCTAAGCACCTGGTTAATATCTAAAATTAAATATCTTGTTAAAATAAAGCTACAGACACGGTAAATTGCAAGTAATACCAGCTATATATACACTTTATTAAATAATGCCATCTAAGCACTTAAGACACTACAGTTTAGCGTTTTATGAAAATAAAGCTATACTATACACAACATTAATTGTTACTAGCATCAACTATATACCGTTTATTAAAGGAGCATTATAAAAAGGAGTTTACTGAAACTGAATGCTAACCTTAAGACAGGCAGTTCATGCTATGTATTAAATGTAAGCATGCTGTATCCAGTCACAGTGGCTGGAAACATTCTCTGCCTCTGTAGGGTGAACACTTGTCCATATGCAGAGATAACACACTCAGCATTCACCAGGTTTGTTGGACTGATGGGGAGCATCTTGTCAGGGTATAACGATGTGGAAACTGGTCACAGACAGAGTCCCACAACATATCATCTGGCATTCTTTGGCAAAGTTTACATAAGCAGCACATTCATGGTCATGTCGTTCCCCCATCCTGGGATTACTTTCAGTATCTGAAGGTCACAGCTCAGAAAAGACACCTGGTTAGTGTTCAGAATGCAAACAGCACTAAAGAAGGGGGCAGCTGACTGTCTGAACCATGGTGCCAATGATGGGTTATACCTGTAGTAATGATTCATCTTCACCTCTATTGCCTGGCACAGGTCCCTTCTGCACTGGTTTTCACCAGGGTAGCTTGAAAATTCTTGGCAATACCTTGTTTTTGACCCAGCTTAAGTGGGTGTGGAAACGATCATATTTTATAGGATTTCACAGAAGAGTCAATAGATGGAAACCTTCTCTGGAAATGAAATATGAACTTTTATTTCTACCCAAGAGAACTTTTACAGTCTTGTCTCTGATGCCTGGTGAAGGGTGTTTGTGCCCAAAAGTTGGCAATTAAAGATTTTTTTAATATTTTTTTTGCAAAAATCTTGTTGGTCTAATAAAAGATATCACCTCTACCATGAGCCTTGATTGCTTTTTGCTCTTGACCAATACAGCTGTAACTTGGATATCTGTCTGGAGTCTTGTAGGGACCCTTTAAAGATGCAAAGATGTGCCTTATTTGGACAGATCGTGTATGGCTTAATCTGATCCACTTTGTGCCCACTTTTAAATTTTCCTCTCAGTTGTTTTTTTTTTCTGTCAAGCACAGAAAGTAATGTAAAGAGTGAAAAACAAACTGTTACATGTCTGAGTTACAAGTAGCATAAAAGTGCAGCACCAGTAAAATAAGATTTTTAGACATATGTTCTTAGATGCCTGACTGCACTTATAGTTCTCATTTAGAACTTGCATGTTGAATGACAAAGGGGGAATTGAAGCTTGAAATGATCGGTATTGTATAGTATTCTAGATCTTTTAGTCGAGGCATTGTCCAATTTTCTGCTGTCTTTTATTTGTGTCAGAAGTTTGGTTAACCTGTTAGAGCAGTTTGAGATGCCATGACTACCATAAGAAGCATATCTGTGTCTTGTGATGCCTTTAGTTCCTTTTGTGTATAGTAACTTTTCTTGCATGAAAAATATTGAAATAGTTTACCTTAGTGACAGTTTCAGACTTAGTGATCCATTAGAAAATCTTTTTTGTTCAGTGTTGGAATATCCAGGTTTCCTGTTGCTTAGTAAGTTTTAAATGGCTGACTGATTTTCTGATTGTAGTTAGTAATTAGTTATATCTTTAGGGACTAATGTCTGAAAAGTAGAAAATTATGGAATATGAAACTCTAAATTGTAATGGTTATTGAGCTCTTCACAAAAAAACTAATGTTTTCCTGCAAAATGTTAGCCTAGTATTGGCTGAATTAAATGTAAATAAAGACTTTTTCTTAAAGCATTTATTTTGTAACTTGTGTATTACAAACATGATTTCTGCCACCCAGATGTGTTAGAAGATACTTTTGCCAAAGGACATTCTTTACCATGTGTTTTAATGTTACCAAAAGTAACTCTAAGCAAGCCTCAGTTTTTTTGGGGTGATATTAAATAACTTCCTTTTCTGAATTAAAATGTATCTGAATTCAGAGAAATAGCAGCATGTTCCTCTGACAGTGTTCTTTGGGAGAACGATAAATACACATTAAATGCTTGCTTTTTTTGTAAAGTAAGCAAGAACATGCATGTGCTGTTTTTAATGATCAGTGATGCTTTCTTAATGGCTTTTATTATGTTTTTACTGATAGTTTCCTTTGCTGTAGGTTATTAATTTTGACGTTAACAGTTGTGCAACTTAAAGAACAAATAAAAACAATTCCTAAGAAAACTCCTAGATTCCTTAGCTATCTTTTTGCAGTTTTACATGCAGAGAAGTATTTGCCTGCATATGAAGAATTTTGAGTCTGTCATTTAACTTAAAAGTGAGTAACAGTTAAATTATAATGCTCCGTGACTACTTTTCATTTTTGAGTTCAGTCATTTAAACCTTAGTGATGACTCAAGACAACTGGAAAATCAGTTTCAAGAAAAAAAAAATTCTGAAAACAAATACTTTAACAGGAACTTGCTCTCGTATGTCCTTTAGAATATATTTAAATATTTATTGTTTGAGGTGATGCTTAAGAACGAACCAAAACTAGGTCTTTATTGTGCAAGGCATGTAACAGACACAGAGTAACACAGTCTTTGCCCCAGGAAATGTAGTCTAAATCAGGGGTTTTCAACCTTTTTAATGTGTGTACCACTTCTGACTTGGTTTCAACTCTTGTACCCCCTTTTTTTAAGGGGTGGGGGTGCAGACTGAGGCACCCGTGGTAAAGGAGGGAGTGGGGCTGGGGCAGGCATTGCACGGGCAGGGCGGGCACAGGATGGAACCAAAAGTGACTTGTCGGGGTTTACTGGCAGGCATTGGCTGGGCTCTGC